>NC_083223.1:240057140-240750890 GCF_032191835.1 Heteronotia binoei
ACAATCTCCTTTACCTTCCCCACTCCCAAAACAGACACCCTGTGAGGTAAGTGGGGATGAGAGAGCTCTTTCAGCAGCTGCCCTATTAAAGACAACTCCTATTAGAGTTATGGCTGACCCAAAGCCATTCCAACAGCTGCAAGTGGATGCGTGGGGAATCAAACCCAGTTCTCCCAGATAAGAGTTCACACACTTAACCACTTCACCAGACTGGCTCTCATTGACATCATTTGTTGTTCCTGCATGTCAGCATGTCCCATGGACATAACCTCCAACCCCTACCCATGAAATACTTCAAGTCTGCCAGTTGCAGTGGCTCCACCCTGCCATTGCCGCAGGGAACTCCCATGATCCCCTGCCCTTTCAGTAAGGCCCATAGACACAGTTGAGCATTTGGGGTGGACAAACCCCACCCCATCCCAGAAAGTTGCTAGTCCTTCCAGCCACCCCACCCTCCAATATGCCTCACCCTGGCAGCAGCTGGGAGGCTGGGGAAGGAATGAGAATGTGCCCTGTTGCTTCTAGTCTGTTTCACTCCCTGCCAATCAGCTGTTAAACCTAATAGCTGATTGGAGGAAACTGAAACTGACCAGAAGTGGCAGAGTGACTTCCCTTACCTCCCCCATTCTCCCTGCCACGATGAGAGGAATAGAGAAGGAAAGAGAACATAAGAGAAGCCATGTTGGATCAGACGAGTGGCCCGTCCAGTCCAACACTCTGTGTCACATAGTGGCCAAAAAACCAGGTGCCATCAGGAGGTCCACCAGTGGGACCAGGACACTAGAAGCCCTCCCACTGTCGCCTCCCCCAAGCACCAAGAATAGAGTGCATCACTGCCCCAGACAGAGAGTTCAATCAATATGCTGTGGCTAATAGCCACTGATGGACCTCTGCTTCATATGTTTATTCAATCCCCTTTTGAAGCAGACTATTCTGGCAGCTGCCACCACCTCCTGTGGCAGTGAATTCCATGTGTTAATCACCCTTTGGGTGAAGAATTACTTTCTTTTATCCTTTCTAACCTGACTGCTCAGCAATTTCATTGAGTGCCTATGAGTTCTTGTTATTGTGAGTGTTGTGTATGTGAATAAAGTGTGTATCTGGGCCACTGATTATACTCCAACCTGCACTATGAGCCCACCCTCCTTGTATACTGTACTGTGCTGTGTTGCTGTTTTAATTGTATTGTATTGGTTTTATTGGATTTATTATATTGTATTTGCTTGGTTTTATTAGAATGTAATCCACCATGAGCCTGCCTGGGAAAGGGCGGAATATAAATTAACCAAATAAAATAAAATATTTAAGGGTGTTCCTGCCTGGCTCATTGGAGCCTGTTGGGCTGAGCTTGGGGACTCAGGAACAATAGGCAGTAGGATCCAAATCCCTGCTGCCCTGCTTCAATCATGCCCCCCCTGCTGGTTTGAATGATCCAATAATGTGCTTACGTGGGAACCCTGAGCTGTATATAGTTGGCCTCATTGGCCCAGTTCTGCAGTCTTAGAGCGCAGCTCTATACTATGCTGTACTGAATAAAAAGAGCTATGATCACTACCACCTCACCTCTTCCTTGCGTTGAACCCACTATATTATAGTGAGAAAGGGAGAAAAGTACTTCTTTCTCTACCTTCTCTATCCCATGCATAATCTTGTAAACCTCTATCATGTCACCCCGCAGTCGACGTTTCTCCAAGCTAAAGAGCACCAAGCGTTTTAACCTTTCTTCATAGGGAAAGTGTTCCAGCCCTTTAATCATTCTAGTTGCCCTTTCCTGGACTTTCTCCAATGCTATAATATCCTTTTTGAGGTGCAGCGACCAGAACTGCACACAGTACTCCAAATGAGACCGCACCATCGATTTATACAGGAGCATTTATACAGAGGACCAACCTTTGCCTCACCTCTGTTCCAAGATGCTCAGACAGGTACCCCCTCCCTGGCATCCCAAACTCACTACTTTTAAGAACCGACACTTAAATTGATATTTCAGCTAAAGGAACTTCAAAAGATTCAGATATCAACAGCAGACTGTCAGTTCTTATTTTGATCCTGGCCTTTGACCTTTTAAAAAAACCCAGCTTCTAGTTTGTCAGTCTTCACACACTGCCTGATCTGGATGCTAGTGTGCTGTTTATATATGACTGGTGGGGGGGCTCCTTGTTTTTGTGGTCATCTCCTGGCTTGTTTAAATATCTGCTGGAGGTGGAATATGTAAGTCTGGGGGGGATAAGGCTTGGTGCGGGGCTACCAGGTACATTTAGGCAACCAATAGGGGGGACTTACTGGCAGTGAGGGGACAGCCCCAGCTGCCATCACAGCAATGACACTCTCACCAGAAGTGATGTCATTGTGCTGTTGGCAGTGCATGATGGCCAGAGGGAAAACAGGGCGAAGAGTTCAGGGGGATAGGGACCACCGCCTAGCAGCCTTCCTATTCGATAATCGGATAACTCCCAACCCAGTCATGGGGGTCAGCCCAGCCGAGCTTCTAATGGGGTGGAAGCTAATCACTAGGTTAGATCGACTGCACCCCGACCGAGCCACCGACGTCCGCAATTCCCTGGAGGTCAGAGAAGCAGCCCGCGGATTTTTCCCAGGGGACCCAGTATATGCTAGGAACTATGGGTGCGGCCCCGAGTGGGTAGAAGGCCGGGTGTTGCGAGTAATAGGGTCCCGCCATTAAGAGGTGTCCACAGCGGGAGGCAACGTGTTGCAGCGGCATATAGACCAGATACGTCGCCACACCTTGCTGGAAGAACCGGCTGCAATACGGAGCGAAGAGGAGCTCACAACCACGCCCCCACAGAGATCTACCCCAACACCGCGGACCACTCCACCCAATCGGGAGGTAGAGCCCAATCATAGCGAGGGTGAGTCCCAGGAAACAGGGTCACCAGACGAGGTGCTAGGCGCAAACAACCCCAGACTGGTGGATCTCCCACAAGGGGAAACAGTCGCCCTGTCTGAGGCAGTAGCCGCGGCCCCGGCAGCTCCGGCGACCGCTCCGACTCCACCGGCCATCCCAAGGCAATCTACCCGAGAGTGCACAGCCCCCGCGTACTTGTGGGACTATGTGTCCTGAGCTAGGGGGGAGGAGTGTTATGTATTGAACATAAGGGACCAGGCCGCATGGCGATCGCTACTGAAGGCGACCCCCGGGTCCCCGGATGGAGCTCGCCTGTCGCCCCGCCCATTAAGATCTGTGGCGGGAAGTTGACCGACCAGGATTGGCCTGGTCGGATGAGGGGGCTGTTCCGGGTAATGTATATAAGTGGGGCCCGGCCCGTGTGTTCCTTCTCTTGTAATGTGCTACTGAATAAACTATGTTGCCTTCAAACCGTCTCGGTTCTCAGTACATTACACCTTCCTAATAATTCCCAGCATGGCATTGGCCTTTTTTATTGCAGTTGCACACTCTCTTGACATTTTCAGTGAGTTATCTACCACAACCCCAATATTCCCCTGGCTTCCTCTGCCCCAGCACCCTGGTCCTTGCCCAACCAGCCAAAATTTTCTGGTTACAGAGCTGCTTAGGTGAGTAACAACAGTAGAGCATCTGGGGGTGTATGAGCCTGTCCCATCCCAAGAAGTTGTGATCCCCCCACCCCTGGTGCAATTCAACCCGGCAGCGGCTGGGAGGCCAGGGAAGAAAAGAGAAACTGCACTGTTACTTGAGGTCAGTTTCACTCCTCTCCAATCAGCTGTTAAATCTAGCAGCTGATTGGAGAGGAATAAAATTGACCAAAAGCAGCAGGGCAACCTTGCTTTTGTTCCCCAGTTTCCCCACCAATGCGGGTTGGGTGGGGGGAAGGGAAAACGGAGAGAGCCAGTTTGGTGTAGTGGTTACGAATGTGGACTCTAATCTGGGAGAACTGGCTTTGATTCCCCATCTCTCCAGAAGCAGCTGCTGGTATAACCTTGGATCAGTCACAGTTCTATCAGAACTCTCTCAGCATCATCTACCTCACATGATGTCTTTTGGGGGTGTGGGGAGGAAGGGAAGGATATTTTAATCCACTCTGAATGAAGGGCAGGGTATATATATCCAATCTCTCCTCATCCTCATTCTCCACTCCCCTGCCCAAGCAGCCAAAAATTTCTGGCTATGTAGCAGCCCTCAGTGCTACTTGCACAGATGCCTTCCCCCTGTGTACCAGAAAAGGCTTCTGCTACCCCCAGTGGCTGTCATTCCACTTTGTAACCTGTCATTCCAGTCCCAGAGCACAGGTTCTATTGCTGGGGACCAATGCTCCCTCTATGCTGTGCAATGTTGTGAGCAAAAATTCATTCGTGTGACTCACAGGTTAAGATTGCGAGCAAGTCTACATTTGACAATCATGCAAATTAGTTTTTTAGAATATTATTACCATAACCTTGTAAAAATCTCAGAATGACTTCTTCTGAATTATGTTATGAATGATTTAAACATTATAAGTGAAAACAGAATCAAACTAATTTCTTTTGTAATTTTGGGAGAATTTTAGGATCCACCTTGAGGTTTGAAACCATAGGTAGCACTTTTCTCTTTGGTGTGTTGATTTTCTATTTGTATGGAGTTCTTTTTAAATGAAAAGCAATCAAGTCAAATTTTATTACAGAAAATGTATTAATTTAGCTTCTCTCTTGTCCTAGACAACACACTGCTTAGATTACTATAATGTTATAATCGGTGGCCTCTGTGTTCCTATCTTTCACTTAAAAATAAATCTATAACCCTTTTTTGCAGTTATAAGGGGGGGGGAGTGCAGACTGCATCTCTGATCCCTAAAATACAAGGAAAGAGCATTAAATAGATTGACTGTAATCCAAATGGCTGCTTAAGGCATTCCAAACAACCTGTATGCATTGAAGGGAGCCTGTTTGTTTCTCTGATGCCTTGTTCAGAAGTTATATCGCATGCAGGTTGGCCATACAGTTCTTTGGCTTAGGTAACTACTTTTCCTGTTATATAGTGACAGGCTCTAGAGGCACTCCTCCTTTGGAACAGTACAAACAATTTACTGCATGTGTATTTGTGGAGGTACCTACCTTTCCCATACTCTTAATATAAAGTCAAGGGCTCAATCTGTGGACCATATTTTACACTTATCTTTCTTTTATCTAGAAATATCCTATGAAAATCTGATCTCCACTATGGTTGCCATAGTTCCTTGGGTGCGATATGGGGACAATATTACTGACCCACTGTATGAGGATATCATGATCATATTTTATAAGGCTGGGAAGGAGAAAGTGTGTGAAGCTTGTGTTTTCTGATATCTCCTGCCCCTCTCTTCATGTCAGATGTAAAAGCTTCCCTGCATTTAGAGCTTCTGACTTCAACTAACCATGGGAAATATAGGGATGGCAACCTCCAAGTGAGACCTTGGGATCCCCTCTGTAATTAAAGCTGATCTCTGGAGATCAGTTGTCCTGAATAAAATAGATGCTATGGAGGATGGACTCTATGAGGATGGACCTGAGAGGATACACCTCTCAGGTCCCTGTTCTCCCCAGGCTCCACCCCTAAATCTCCAGGAATTTTCCAACCTGAAGCTGGCAACCCTACTCCTTGACACACACATTGCCACTGATCGTAAGTGGGAACACAGGGAGAAACAACATCAGACATTACAAAGAAGCAGCAAAAAAAGGAAGTAGGAGTCACAGTTTCTGTTCTGCATTGTGTAATGTCTAAAGCCACTGTGAAAAGCAATGTGGTGAAACTGTTTAAGGCATGTTAGGTCAGTACCTGCATCACAAATTTATTGTATCTATTTTACTTAATACTCAACCCCATCCCATGAATGAAACGAAACCAAAATTCAGTAAAACATTTAGTAAAACACATGGATGTACCTCTAAATAGAATTCATTATAATTTCTATTCTCCCACAACAACAAAAACCCTAACCCCACTCATTCTTCACACCACATTCAAACCATGTATTTAATCTGCATCTCAAATGCTCAGTTGCTTCTCCTCCAATATTCAGTGTCTGTCTTTTTTCATAATGTTTTCAAGCTGAGCACAAATATTTATTCATTTATATACATGCTCATTGCTCACTTTGGGGGGGAATGGAATTTTATACAGAATATGGCAAAGCTGTTCTGGGTATGGGATGGCACCCAGCCTGGGAGGGACTTGACAAGGCAACTTTGGGGAGAGGGGAAACTTTTATATAGAATACTCCAAAGCTGTTCTGGGAGTGGCAGGGCATCCAGCCTGGGAGGGACTCAATAAAATGACCCTGAGGCACCTGGAGTTTACCTGCCCAAAGCCCTGGGGAAAGACCGAGCATGGGCCTGGCAAGTGGCTGTTACTGCTGCAGCTCCATTTGGACACTAGTCAGGCTCCCAAGCAGGGCCCAGTATGAGCCAGGCGCCTCTGGAGTTGGGATTCAGCCAGCAACCCAGAAGTAGACTGCAAGGCAGCATGCAGTCCATTGGGTGCCCAGGAAGACACAGTTGGCTCACCCCAGATTAGGACTACAGAAAACAGTGTTGAGAGGGGGGAGGCAAGCAGGGGTGGGGAGGCTTGAATGGAAAGGAACAGAGGGGCCAGGGAGATAGGAAAAAGGGAAGGGAAATTAGGAGGTATATTCTACTGTAGCCTACCCTCTTTCCCTTCCTCCAGCTCTGGAAAGTTTTTCTCTCACGTGCCTTGCTTGCTCCCTGGGGTCTCACCCACACACACTGAGCTGGCCCAGAGATCTGTGTGGGTGATGAGGGCTCTCTCTCTCCATCACACCCAGACTTGGTTGGTGGGGGGAGGCTTCTCCTGCCCTGCAGTTTAAACTTCCAGACAAGAGAAGCTGGTCCCCTGGGATCTGTGTGTGTGTGGTAGGGTTGCCAAGTCCAATTCAAGAAATATCTGGGGACTTTGGGGGTGGAGCCAGGAGACTTTGGGGGTGGAGCCAGGAGACATTGGGGCGGATCCAGGAACAAGAGTGTGACAAGTATAATTGAACTCCAAGAGAGTTCTGGCCATCACATTTAAAGGGACAGCACACCTTTTTAAATGTCTTCCTTCCATAGGAAATAATGAAGGATAAGGGCACCTTCTTTTGGGGCTCATAGAATTGGACCCCCTGGTCCAATCGTTTTGAAATTTGGGGGATACTTTGGGGAGAGGCACTAGATACTATATTGAAAATTTGGTGCCTCTACCTTAAAAAACAGCTCCCCCAGAGCCTCTGAAACCTCCAGATCAATTCCCCATTATACCCTATGAGAAGATGTTTCCCTCTCCACCCCCCTCCCCCCCCCCCCCCCGTTTCTGGCAAATCTGATGCAGGGGACTCTGTACTCACGAGTTGCTGCCAGCTTCTCACAGCAACACAGGCACACCAGCTTGGCACTTTATGGCATGGAATAGGAAGCCGGCAGAACTCACTCACCTCCGGAGGTGCAAAGGCACATGGTCCTTTGGGGGCGTGGCTGGGCTCCCCTCCCTTCACCAGCCAGCTGACTGGGGGCGGGAAGCAGCCTGAGAAAACGGAAGAGCTCTGGCTGCTGCGATCGGGGCTGGGTGGGAAGGGCTGCCGTTCTCCCCCTCCCCTCCCCCCGCTTTCCCTTTTATGGCCAGCGGGGGGAGGAGGCTCCAAATCGGGGGTCTCCAGGCCTAGCGGGGGATTTGGGAACCCTAGTGTGTGGGGGCGGGAGGACATCTCTCCCACTCACATGCAGGCTTGGCTTGGAGGCTTCTCTTCCCCAACTGTTCAAAGGGATAGGCAGGAGAAGCTGGCCCTGGGATCTGCATGTGGCATGGAGATCTCTCAGCATTGCATGCAGACCTCACTCAGAGGTTTCTCCTGGTACAGGAGGGCTATCAGGAGCAACTGCTCTTTGTAGTTAGTGTAGGCAGAGGCTAAGTGGGAGGTCAGGGCTGCCTACTACTTGGACTTTTGTACTGAGTGGAATATCTGTGTGCCCAGTTCTTGAAATTGGTGTGCCCAGTGCACATAACCCAACTTACAGGGAACACTGCTGGGGACCTTCACTCCACTCTGGGGCTGTTATACCAGTCCCAAAGCAATCTATCTGGGCCCAGAGATCTTAAAATTCCGCATTTTCCTTGCAATTTTTTTTGTGCTGTAATGTATTTCAATGGAGCCAGTGCAAACCAATTGGCATTTCTGGCTCCCATTATCTCCAATGGGCCTTCAAACCTGGGCAATCCTTTCATTCCTTTTAGTACATCCCAGGAATGGAATCTGGATCTCCCAGGTCTAGCCTTACACCTTAATGGCTGTGATAAGCCAGCTAATTCATCAAATCCAACCACTGGCACCTCCCCCCTTCAATAGAAGCCTCAAGCAAGGGAATTTGACTGTGCATGGCAGGGTCCCTGCTATGCACGGCAGATGCCTATGACCAGTGTGACCTGCACAACCCTCTATAGCCACATACAGTGCCCAAGCGCCTTTCTCCTAAGACATGTCCTCAGGAAGCCCACGGGGGAGAGGAAGATGGGATGGGGAGGGAGAGAGGCAGGAAGGAGTGTTGAGCTACTGTCATGTAGTAGAAACCAAGCAGCAGAGACACAGTTGAAGCACAACATGGAATTTATTGCACTGGAATCCATGGCAAAGGGTGAAGACTGTCCACATCCACCATAGGGATTGAGAATCTCTGGAATGGCATGTGCCTAACTGGGATGGCATCTCAGGTGGAACTTGAAAGGGCTTGCTGGACATGATGCTCTGCTTAAAGAGGAAGGCTAGAACAGTGGACTGTGCACTTGCGGGGTGTGTGTGGATTTCCATACCCACAAGTGTCTCAGTTGAATCTCCACTTGCAAGACCAAAAAGCACGATGCCAGCCTCAGTCATGGATGTCCTGCCAGGGTCTGCAAATGTAGCCCCATGGTGTGTGTGTGTGGGGAGGAGACAGGATTTCTTTTTCCCCCTGGAAAAAGATGTGCTGGAACTCTCAAGAGAGAAATGAAGGAGAAACACAGGGGTACCCCTAATGAACTTTAAAACATTTTTTTGGGAGAATTTTGTTTCCACAGAAAGGTTCTGTAGCTCCATTTCACTGTGTTCCCTCAGCAAAAAAAAGTTGGAGAGGCTAGCCATAAACCTTTCTTGAGGTCTATGATGGAAGCAGCCAACACACTCACAAGTTCTGGGGCTGAAGAGCTCCAGGATTGCTTGCAATGCATTTGCTGCAGCAGATGCAGCTCAAGCTTCTGATTCTTCAAGGGAATCAGTTAAACGGACACTTGCAAAGTTTATTCACCGCATGCAGCAGAGCAGTTGCCAATCTCCACAACCACAGGCATTCCCTGTGCTCTGCTGCATTGGTGCAAGAGTAAGTTAAAACAAGGTTGCTTTAAGGTCATCATTCAGCATTAGTTGCCAAAAGCAAGACCTGAAAATAAAGAACAGAAGAAGTTGGTGACATATCTGAAGTCTGGAAACTGCTTTAAGTAGAGATGAGCTCATAGAACATGAAAATGATATTGTGTCAAGGAATCCCATGTTTTCCTTTTTCATTTCCCTCTTGAGAGTTCCAGCACTTCTTTTTCCAGGAAAAAAAAGTTGTGGGTGTGGCTGTTTCAAATTCTCCTCCCCCCCCCCTTTTTGAGAGGCACCCTTTTGTTGGAAAGCATTACAGTCCTTGTTTTCCACAGGAGTAACAAATTACTTTACTTTTGTTATTTATGTATAAAGCCATAAGGTCAGGATTGTGTTCAGCTTTTCTGCTGGGTTCTTCAAACTGTTTTTATTTATTTATTATTCAAATTTATTTATTATTCAAATTTATATTCTACCCTCCCTGCAAGCGAGCTCAGGGTAGATTCAACATAAAATAAACATATAAAAGCAATCAATATAAATAACAATTCAATTAAGTAAAGCAAATGTAAAGTAAATGAATTTCAACAGGGATAAATGTAAAGTTCTGCATTTAGGTAGGAAAAATCCAATGCATAGTTATAGGATGGGGGAGACTTGTCTTAGTAGCACTATGTGCGAAAAGGATCTAGGGGTCTTAGTGGACCATATGCTGAACATGAGTCAACAGTGTGATGCGGTGGCTAAAAAGGCAAATGCAATTTTTGGCTGTATCAACAGAGGTATAGTGTCCAGATCATGGGATGTGATGGTATCGCTTTACTCTGCTCTGGTAAGACCTCATCTGGAGTATTGTGTTCAGTTTTGGCATCACATTTTAAAAAGGATATAGGCAAGCTGGAATTGGTCCAGAGGAGGGTGATGAAGATGATGAGGGGTCTGGAGACCAAGTCCTGTGAGGAAAGGTTGAAGGAGCTGTCAGGCCATGCTTCATTGAAGTTACTTAAACTATATGAATGTATTTAATCCATGCTTACTAACACCATTGCTGAATAAAATTCTATGCCACTAATATCTGTACCCTGCAAGAGAAGGAGGAGGGGTGGGAATGAGCGTTGCCAAAACTCCAAAGGCCAGTAACGTCTTTGAAGTGCAGAGTGCCTAGCTAGCCTCTCTGGCGCCTCCTGAGCAAAGCAAGGACATCACCAGGGGGGAGAATGCAACCATCACCGGTGTGAGATAAGCAGGCGTGTGAAAGTGTTACTTGCAGGGACGACTGTAGTTTTATTATGAGAAGTAGTTTAAAGCCCAAGCCTTTGAAGTGTATTCATAAATGCCAATGGTTCAAGCTATCTGTTATCAGTTTCAATGAATCCATGTAGAGAGTAATATTGTTATAATCAATAAATGAAACTTAGTTTTTAACAAAGACAAGTCTGATCATTTTGAAACTTCAATGAACCCTTTGCTGACAGGAGCTGGGGATGCTTAGCCTGGAGAGAAGGCAGCTGAGAAGTGATATGATCACCATCTTCAAGTACTTGAAGAGCTGTCATCTAGAGGATAGTGTGGAATTGTTTTCTGTGGCCCCAGAAGGTAGGATCAGAACCAATGGGTTGAAATTAAATCAAAAGAGTTTCCAGCTCAACATTAGGAAGAACTAATGGAACAGGCTTCCTCGGGAGGTGGTGGGCTCTCCTTCCTTGGAGGTTTTTAAACAGAGGCTAGATGGCCATCTGACAGTGATGAAGATCCTGTGAATTTGGGGTAGGTATTTGTGGGT
The DNA here is from genome assembly GCF_032191835.1 of Heteronotia binoei. Lineage (NCBI taxonomy): Eukaryota > Metazoa > Chordata > Lepidosauria > Squamata > Gekkonidae > Heteronotia > Heteronotia binoei. The sequence goes on from NC_083223.1 coordinate 240,068,208, forward strand.
TTCCTGCATTGTGCAAGGGGTTTGACTAGATGACCCTGGAGGTCCCTTCCAACTCTATGATTCTATGATTTTAATAAACATCATTAAAACACAGGGTTTCCAGCTGGACTCAATTTGTCTTCAACTTTGTGAACTGGGTTGCATATAGTATGTATGATACTTACATAATATCAGTGTTTGTTTGTGAATGCCTGCTCCAAGTCAATGATTACATGAGAGAGAGAGAGAGAGAGAGAGAGAGAGAGAGAGAGAGGTTTCCTTTCTGTTTGACATAAAATGTTTTCATAAGTCTTGGGCATACTAACTAGAACCAAAACAACCAAGTTCTGTGCTGTAATTTCCTTTCCAACGCTCCTTAGCTCCTGACTTAGAGCAAGCATTTGATCCTGATGCTCATTCAAATTGCTCTTCTCAGGTTTAATAAAGGGAAAAAAAACTTTGATAGAGCATAGAAGAGAAAGAGAACCTGAACTGTCTAACCTAACTGCTGCTTATGTCTTGAAACATAAGCTGATGTACTGCATGGCGATTGCTACAGAGGCGACCCCATGGGTCCCTGGGGGCGCAGGGCTATCAGAAACAGCCGGCAGAGGGAGTCGAGAGCCCACCCCACTGGGGGATCCACACCCCGAAAGTGATGAAGGTGGCGCAGATAGAGCCAACAGAGCCAACAGGACAAAATAAATAGGCTGCATTATGCAGCACAGTTGAGAAAGTGCCTTATCCCATATACCGATGAAGTAAATACAGGATCTGAGGACAAAATTGCACCAGAAGACACAAACACAAAGCTCCCTTACACTGAATCAGTGCTTGGGTCCACCAAAGTCAGTATTGTCTACTCCAGGGGTGGCCAGAGGGAGGGAGGGAGGGAGGAGGGAGGGAGGGAGGAAGGAGGGAGGGAGGGAAGGAAGGAGGGAAGGAGGGAGGGAGGAAGGAAGAAAGGAAGGAGGAAGGGAGGGAGGAAGGAAGGAGGGAAGGAAGGAAGAAAGGAAGGAAGGAGGGAGGGAGGGAAGGAAGGAAGGAAGGAAGGAAGGAAGGAAGGAAGGAAGGAAGGAAGGAAGGAAGGAAGGAAGGAAGGAAGGAAGGAAGGAAGGAAGGAAGGAAGGAAGGAAGGCCGCCCCCTCCCGCCAGCCGCCCCCCCCCCGCTTTCAGCCCCCTCTCTCCCTGCCCTGCTTACCTGCTTCCAGGGTGGGTCTGGAGGCCGGGGAGGCGGCGGAGAGTCCGGGGAGGCGGCGGAGAGGCCGGGGAGGCGGCGAAGAGGCTGGCGCTGGTCGCTGGAGGCCCTCCAGCGACCAGCGCCAGCCTCTCCGCCGCCTCCCCGGCCTCCTCCTGCAGTGTAGGGCCCGCGCACGGGGCCCGGCGGTGGTCGCGGAGGCCGGGAAGGCGGCGGAGAGGCCGGCGCTGGTCGCTGGAGGGCCTCCAGCGACCAGCGCCGGCCTTTCCGCCGCCTCCCCGGCCTCCGCCTGCAGTGGAGGCCCGCGCACGGGGCCCGGCAGTGGTCGCGGAGGCCGGGAAGGCGGCGGAGAGGCCGGCGCTGGTCGCTGGAGGGCCTCCAGCGACCAGCGCCAGCCTCTCCGCCACCTCCCCGGCCTCCGCCTGCAGTGGAGGCTCGCGCACGGGGCCCGGCGGCGGTCGCGGAGGCTGGGAAGGCGGCGGAGAGGCCGGGCTGGTCGCTGGAGGCCCTCCAGTGACCAGCGCCGGCCTCTCCGCCGCCTCCCCGGCCTCCGCCTGCAGTGGAGGCCCGCGCACGGGGCCCGGCGGCGGTCGCGGAGGCCGGGAAGGTTGTCGAGCGGGTCGATTGTTACCTTCGAGCAAAATGATAACGGACGACAGCAGGAAAAGAGACGTGCTCCTGAGTGTCTGCAGAGAGGCCACATTCGAGATCGCCAAGGGTCTCTCAGCCCCCGCGAGAATCACGGAGAAGACATATGAGGAGATAGTCCGACTCCTCACGGGGCACTTCTTGCCCCAGCCCTAAATCATCGCCTGCTGATTCCTCTTCCACAAGAGGGACCAGGAGATGGGAGAGACGTCAGCCGAATACCTGGCCGCTCTCCGCCAAATAGCGGGAAACTGTAGCTTCAACAAGCTAGAGGAGGCCCTGAGGGAACGTTTCGCCTGGGGCCTGAGGGATGAAAGACTACAGCAGAAGCTCTTCGCAAAGGAAGAGCTCACCCTCCAGGGCACCTTCAATGAGGCCACAGAATTCGAGAGAGCCACTAAAGCTTTCCACAACCCGAGGGCAGAAGCCGTCCACCAGGAGGAGATGGTGCAAAGCCACCTGGAGGAGGAGGAAACGCACCAGCTACGCCGCCCACCAGGGATGGGACTGAGAGTGACCCAGCGGCCACGAGCGATGGAGAAACCAACCATCACTAAGTGCGCAAGCTGCGGGGAACCTCACAAGTGTCAGGACTGCCCCTATCGAAACGTGGACTGCAGAAACTGCGGGAAATTGGGCCACATTGCGCGGCCTTGCAGGGCCAAGGCCAGCCGCAGACGCCAGTCCACCAACCAAGATTCGACCGAGGACTACTCGACCGCCTCGACCAGCCTGCAGGTAATGAACTTGCCCAGCAATACCCCCGACAAGGTCAAGGTATCGGTCTTCCGGGGGAGGAAAATGTCAAGCTGAGCTGTCTCTCATAACGGGAGCAGGCTGGAACTTCTGTTCGGGGTAGTGGAAGGCAAATTAATGCCTACTGCCTACTTTTCTCAGTTAGAGAATAGTCCAAGACATGCATGGAAAACTTTGAAGAGATTTACCTTGGCTTAAAGGGAGCCCTGAAGGGGGAGAGCCAGTTTGGTGAAGTGGTTAAGTGTGCGGACTCTTATCTGGGAGAACCAGGTTTGATTTCCCACTCCTCCACTTGCACCTGCTAGCATGGCCTTGGGTCAGCCATAGCTCTGGCAGAGGTTGTCCTTGAAAGAGCAGATGCTGTGAGAGCCATCTCCAGCCCCACCCACCTCACAGGGTGTCTGTTGTGGGGGAGGAAGGTAAAGAAGATTGTGAGCCGCTCTGAGACTCTTCGGAGTGGAGGGCGGGATATAAATCCATTATCTTCTTCTTCTTCTTCTTTGAGGCTTTGAGGGGTCTCAGGGGAAGTTGCATAGTCATCGTCTGCAGAAGTGCCCAGAGTCATTTATTTGACTTAAGCTTGTCAGGATCCTAACCTTCTTGGACATTTCTAAGCATCTAAAGCTTTGAAAGACCAGTGGAAACTTGGATAATTGGAAGAAAAGGTACAGAAGATTTTTTTTTCATTCCGGAGCTATCTATAGCTTAAAGGGACAAAAATAAAAGGTGGGAAAAGGAAATATAGAGAGCTTGGAAGAAGAGGAAGGAAGGGGTGAAATTTGGACTTTATAAATATAAAGGACAGTGTTAAAAACTGCTAAAAAGTGAGAAGGAATTTATTGTTTTGTCTACTTGCGGTTTGGAAGTAAAAGCAACATCGTCATACTGGAACAGACCTGCAGCACATCTGAGCAAGACAGGAAATATGTCAAGTATCGTGAGATCTCCTTGTGACTTGGTGGCAGCAACAACAGGAAGCAGTAGAAAGAAAACCTACTCTAGCAATATATACCATTGAGAAACATCAGTGGCCATTGCTGGGAGGCTAAATTAAAAATATTGTTTTTAAAAGAATTTGGACATTAAAAATTGTTGGAATCAACTGAAAAGAGGGTTAGAACATAAGTACTATTGGTCATATTTTCTGTGGGCTCCTAGGACATTTTTAAAAGGAAAGAGAAATTTTAAGAAGTAGTAAAAAATTGCAGCTGCCATTTTGGAAATTTTAAAGACTTTTAAAATAAATATCTGGACTTTGGGGGCTCAGAGGACAGCGAAATTGGGCTTGCCATAAAGGGCAAGTCCTAATCTTTTGAACCTGATAGTCAGATTGAAAATTGGTGAGGTTAAAAATTTCATCATTTTTTGAAGGTTTTAAAATTTTTAAAAATTCATATCTTGGCCTAGGAAGCTCAGAGGAAGATGAAATAAAGCTTATTATAAAAAGCAAGCCCAAATCCTTTGAACCTGACAGTTAAATTTGAAATCTGTGAGATTAAAATTTTTGGGTTTTTTGTTTTGGTTTTTTTTTCTCTCTAAATGTTTGAAGCCAAGCAGACCCAACAAAGGGCTCTTTCATTAGAGAAAATGCTGGAACAATTGGATGCCATGGAAGCCGGAATAATGAAAGGAGTTAGAAAGATGATAGATGAATCAAAAGAAGAAATTATTGCAGAGATGAAAAAAGACATGGAAGATCTCAAAAAGGAGACTGGAGAAACAGTTAAGAAAGTGCAGGAAGTAGAAGGAAAAATGAAAGTATATGATACCACCTTGTTGAAAATTCAAGAAAAAGTGACAATTCATGACTGCAAATTGATGGAAACTCAGATACGTCTTAGAGGAGTACCTGAAGTGGAGGATGGTGATTTGAAAGGATATATAATAAAAATAATTGCAGAATTCCTAGAAGAAGACCCTGATGAGACCAAAAATATGTATGACTATATGTACAGAGAGAATTCACTTTTTGCCAAGAAAACCAACCTACCAAGAGATGTTGTTATAAGATATATGACAAAGGAAATGGTGGGAAGGATCATGAATAAAAATTTTGAAAAGACATTGATAGTGGGAGGCAGTAAAGTGAGAATCATGAAGGAGTTGCCAAGGCAAGTGATAAATGATAGGAGAACATATAAAAAGCTGACAGAAAAATTGAGAGACAATGGCACGAGGTTTAGATGGATAATACCTGAAGGCTTGAGCTTTGAACTTCAGGGGAAAAGAGTCACAATTACAAATGTGCAGGAGTTGCGTAGATTTTTTAAAGAAAATAAAGAGTTTGCACCATGATGGATTACAAATTATTGTCTTGGAATGTTAATGGACTAAATTCACCACAAAAAAGAAGGGCAACATTTCATTGGATTAAGAAACAAAACTGTAATATAATTTGATTGCAAAAAGTACATATTAAACAAAAGGATTATAAATTTTTATGGAATAAACAATTGGGAGTAGAGTTTTTCTCACTAGCTGAACAGAAGAAAAGGGGAGTGGTTTTATATATTAAACAAGAATTGGAGCCAAAATTAGTATTTAAAGACAAGGATGGAAGATTTGTAGCAGTGGAGATAATATTAAATGGGAAAAAAACATTGTTATTGGGACTGTATGCGCCTAATACTGCAAAGGACGCCTTTTTAAAAGACATTATACAACAATTTGATGAGTTGACTTATGATCAAGTATCGCTAATGGGAGACTTTAATGGAACAGTTAAGAATTCATTGGATAGATCTGGAGGGGAAAAAAATGATGGGAAAGAAGGGAAATTGCCAAAATCTTTCTTTGAATTGGTTAAACAAAAAAATTTAGAAGATATATAGAGGAAATTTAATCCTGAAGTGCGGGACTATACTTCTTTTTCAGCAAGACATAAAACTTTCTCTAGAATTGACATGCTGTGGGGAACTAAAGACTTATAACAAGGAAGATAGAGATTTTACCTAAAATTGGGGCCGATTATAACCCAATAATGTGGATTACAAAATTGTCCAAGAAATTGAGAAGATGGAGGTTGAATGAAGATTTGCTACAGAATAAAGAAACAGTGACATTTCTAGAAAAGGAAACTAAAGCTTTTTTCCAAGTGAATGATAAAGAAGATATTGATTTTCAGATGGTCTGGGATGCTTATAAAGCAGTAATGAGAGGAGTGTTGATTGCTTTGAATAATAAAGGCAAAAGAAGAAAAGAAAAACAGTTAGTGGACACTCAAAATGAAATAAAGAAAAAGGAAGGGGAGCTGAGAAAAAGACCAGGGAAAAAGAAAATCTTAAGGGAAATTACAATATTACAAACTCAATTGAGACATTTGTTGAATAAAGAAGTGGAATGGAATTTGAAAAGACTTCAGCAGAAATCCTTTGAGGGAAAATATTTGGCTTGGCAATTGAAGAAAAAGAGAGAAAACAGAATTATTAACAGAATTGTGGTAGATAGAAGAGAAGTGGTTACTCAAGAAGGAATAAAAAGGGAATTTTTAAGTACTATGCCAAACTGTTTAAAGGTGTCAAAATAAAGAAAGAGAAGATGGATGAATATTTACAAAAGTTAAAAACAGAGCCTCTAACTGAAAATATGAGAAAAGTTTTGAATGATCCAATAGAAGAGATAGAAATTGAAGCAGCAATCAACGCAATGGAAAATGGAAAAGCTACTGGACCAGATGGATATATAGCCTAATATTTTAGAACTCTTAAGGATGAATTAATACCAAAATTGCAGAAGCTGATGAATATAATAAGAATAAAAGGGAATGTACCAAATACATGGAAAGAAGCTGTTATTTCCTTGATACCTAAAGAAGATAGAGATGCCACGAATGTAAAGAACTACAGACCAATTTCGTTATTAAATAATGACTATAAAATATTTACAAGAATCTTGGCAGAACGGCTTAAACAACATTTGATCAATTTTGTAAAGGAAGATCAAGCAGGGTTTCTTCCCAAAAGACAAAAAGGGACAATATTAGGACTGTTGTGAATATTGTAGAATATTATGAAAGACATCCAGAAAAAGAAGTAGCATTATTCTTTGCAGATGCAGAGAAAGCATTTGAGAATTTAAGCTGGGACTTTATGTTTGCTGTAATGGAAAAGATGGAGTTGGGAGAAAGCTTTATAAGAATGACAAAAGCAATATACTCTGAACAAAAGGCAAGGTTGTGTGTTAATGCAGACCTCACAGAAGAAATGAAAATTAGTAAAGGTACTAGACAAGGTTGTCCGCTTTCACCATAGTTGTTTATAATGACTCTTGAAATTTTATTGGTGCAGATTCAAGAAGAAAAAGATATAGAAGGTTTACGAATAAAAGGATGTACTTACAAATGTAGAGCATTTGCTGATGATATAATGTTTATAAATGAAAACCCCATACTAGTTACACCTTTGTTGTTAATGAAAATACAAGAATATGGGGAGTTGGTGGGACTTTCTATAAATACAGAAAAATCAAAAAAATTGTGTAAGAATATGCAGTTGAATAGACAACAAGAATTACAAAGATTAACGGGCTGTGAAGTTACCTCTAAGGTAAAGTACCTAGGGGTGGAGATAACAATGAAAAACATTGATCTGTTTAAAAATAATTATGAGAAGTTATGGCATAAAATGGATGAAGAAATGCTAAAATGGAACAAGCTTAATTTGTCATTGCTGTGTAGAATAGCTGCAATAAAAATGAATATTCTACCAAGGATAATGTATTTGTTTCAAACTATTTCTATTGTGAAGGATGCCAAACAATTTGATAAATGGCGTAGGAAAATTTCAGAATTTGTGTGGGCCAGGAAGAAGCCAAGGATTAAAATGAAAATTCTTTCAGATGCAAAAGAGAGAGGCGGATTTCAACTACCAGATTTAAAATTATATCAAGAAGCAGTTTGTTTAGTATGGATGAAAGAATGGATAACGCTGTTAAACAAAAAACTTTTAGTGTTGGAGGGCCACGGAAATAAATTTGGCTGGCACTCATTATGGAAAAAAGAGGCTGGATGGTCTTTTCTCTCACCATTATATAAGGAGCAATTTATTAAATACATGGATAAAATATAAGAAATATGGAGATGAGAGAAGACCTTTATGGATTGTGCCAGCTGAAGTGATAAAGATAACGGATAAGGCAGGCAAAGAAAAGTGGCTGTCATATAATTTATTTATTTATTTATTTGTGTGTTTATTTATTTATTTATGATTTATATCCCGCCCTTCCCAACAAGTGGCTCAGGGTGGCTCACAACATAGAGTCTCACATAAATAAGGTTTAAGCATATAAACAATTAAAATAATTATTAAAAATACAAAGTGGGAAAATAGAACTGAAGACTGCTGAAGAATTGAATCATAAATATGATTGGTTTCAAATGCAACAAATAAAAAGCTTGGTGGAGAATGACATCAAAACTGAAGGAATAAGGAAAGAACAAACAGAAATGGAAAAAGTTCTGCTTGGAGACAATGAGAAACTAATTTCAAAAGTATATAAATTACTTTTACAATGGTCTACAGAAGATGAAGTAGAGAAATCTCAAATGATAAAATGGGCAATCAATGTAAATAAAGAAATAAAGATGGAATCTTGGGAATATTTGTGGAAGAACTCTATGAAACTCGCAACATGTCAAAGTATTAAAGAAAACTGTTTTAAGATGATGTATAGATGGTATATGACTCCTAAAAAATTAGCAAAGATAAATAACAAGATGCCAGACAGGTGTTGGAAATGTAAAAAGCATGAAGGTTCTTTCTACCATATGTGGTGGACTTGTGAAAGAGCTAAAACGTTTTGGCAGATGATCCAGCAAGAGGCGTCTAATATTTTGGGATATGAGTTTAACAAAGTTGCAGAGACTTTTCTGTTGGGATTACAAATGGAAAAATTTCCAAAAGAAGATAGAACTTTAATCTGGTACTTGCTCTCAGCTGCTAGGACACTGTATGCGCAGTTGTGGAAGCAAGAAAAAATACCAGAGAAATGGGATTGGATTATAAAAGTTATGTCATGGAGTGAAATGGACAAATTAACAAGAATATTAAGAGACTATGATTTTGAACTTTTTAAGTTGGAGTGGAAGAGGTTCAGAAGATAAGTAGAAAAAGAGTGGAAAATAAAGGGACACTGGACAATGTTTGATAATGATTAAGTTTTTAAAATAAGAGTATAACTTTTGGTTCTTTAATAGTTAAGGGTACCTTTAATATTTGTTTTTCCTTAAGTAAATAACACTGGCGGGGGTCAAGTAACAGGGGGAGGGGTGGGGGGAAAGTAAGATATGGGGCAGATAAATTTTTCTTAAGTTGTAAGATATAGATATAGTTTTGCTACCATATGTTACTAATAAAAACTGTTTATAATCGACAAGGTCAAGGTATCGATCAGGATTGAGGGAAGCCCCTGCCTGATGGAACTGGACTCGAGCTCCTCCATCTCCATAATTTCGGAGGAGTCCCTAAGAAAACTGTGTCCACGTGGCCAGCCTAGGCTGCGACCGGCTGCTTTCATACAACGGGACTTCCAAAAGAACCCCGTACAGATCCTGGGATGGGCCACGGTGGGGGTGGAGTTTAAGAGCTTTAAGGGGAAACTGGATATACTGGTGGTCAAACGCCAGCTCACCACACTGCTAGGACTGGCCTGGTTTCGACCATTGGGAATTCAGATCGTGGGGGTGCAGCAGCTGGGAACGCAAGGGTTTAAGCATGTGTGCAGGGAATTTCCAGAGGTGTTTGATGGGGCCGTAGGGTGCTACAAGGGTCCTCCCATATCCTTACCCCTCAACCCCCACGTGCGGCCGATACGGCTAAAGGCCAGGCGGGTTCCGTTTGCTCTAAAGCCCAAAATCGAAGCAGAGCTGGACCGCCTCATAGCTCAGGGAGTGCTAGAACCGGTTTCCTACGCCACATGGGAAACCCCGATGGTAACCCCGGTGAAGCCTAATGGGGACGTGTGCATATGCGCCGATTACAAGTGCACCATAAACAAGGCACTACAAGATAACCCCTACCCCCGTCCCAGTAGTCAGTCATGTTTTGGCAGCACTAGTGGGGTCAAAAATCTTTGGGAAACTGGACTTGGCCCAGGCGTACCAGCAGCTCCCAGTGGACGCCGAGACGGCGGAAGCCTAGACCATAGTGACCCACAGGGGGGCTTTCAGGGTGCTGCGGTTGCAATTTGGGGTGAATGTGGCTCCAGGGGTCTTTCAGAGCCTGATGGATTCTCTCCTCAAAGGGATCCCCTGGGTGCAACCGTTTTTCAACGACGTTCTGATCGCCACACCAGACGCGGAGGAGTTCAGCAACCGGCTGCGAGAGGTCCTCCTCAGGTTCCAGGTGGCCGGACTGAAAGTCAAGCGGGAAAAGTGTTTCCTCGGGGTGCCGAGGGTTGAGTTCTTGGGGTTTGCAGTGGACGTGGCAGGGATCCACCTGACGGCCGACAAAACCAAGGCCATTGTGGAGGCCCCGGCCCCCACATGCAGGGCAGAGCTACGAAGCTTCTTGGGATTATTAAATTTTTATCATTCATTCTTGCCCCACAAAGCAGCCTTAGCAGAACCCCTCCATAGGCTCTTAGATAAAAACGCCCCATGGGTCTGGGGAAAGAAGCAGGCAGCTGCTTTTCAGGCGGTCAGGGAGCTCCTCGTATCCAATAACATGCTCCACCATTTTGATGAAGCCCTGCTGGTGGTCTTAGCATGCGATGCGTCACCATATGGGGTGGGCGCCATCCTGGGTCACCAACTCCCAGACAGGAGGGAGGTCCCGATAGCATATTATTCCAGAACCCTGACCCCTGCAGAGCGCAACTATGCCCATATTGATAAGGAGGCCTTGGCAATCATGGCAGGGGTGCATAAATTTAATGACTACCTGTATGGTAGACGTTTTACGATCGCCACGGATCACAAGCCACTCCTGAGACTCCTCGCCCCAGACCGCCAGATGCCACAGATTCTGTCGCAGCACATGTTGCGGTGGAATCAGTTCCTGAACTCTTACTCGTATGCCCTGGTCAACCACCCGGGCAAGGCGATGGGTCACGCGGACGCCCTCAGCCGCCTTCCACTGCCCTCCATGGACCCGGCCCCGGCCCCAGCCCACCATGTGATGCTCATTGAAACGCTACCGGAGAGACCCCTCCACGCCGCCGAGGTAGCGAAGGACACGGGGCGGGACAAAATACTCACACGGGTTCTTGACTGGGTGGGGAGGGGATGGCCCGAGGGAAAACAGGATGAAGAATTCAGGGCATTCACATCTCGCAGGGAAGAACTCTCCTCGCACAAGGGGTGTCTGCTCTGGGGAAGCAGGGTGGTAGTTCCCCCCCCCCCATTGCGGAAACAAGTGCTGGAGGCCCTACACAAAACGCATCCTGGGATTGTACGAATGAAGGCCCTAGCACGCAGTTATGTATGGTTGCCGGGGATGGAAGAGGAGATCCAGGGGTGGGTTCGAAGGTGCCAAGCCTGCCAGGAGTCCCGGCCCGTACCGCCCAGCACCCCAGTCCACTGCTAGGAAGCCCATAGGAGGCCGTGGTCTAGGTTACATATTGACTTTGTGGGGCCATTTCAGGGCCAAACATTCTTCATTCTGGTGGACGCTTACACCAAGTGGTTGGAAGTTATCCCTGTAGCCTCCACCTCAACGGCGGTGGCGGTCCGAGCATTGTGCAGGGTCCTTTGCACACACAGGATTCCTGACACCATCGTCTCGGATAATGAGACTGCGTTCACCTCCTGGGAATTCCAGGAGTTCTTGCAGAGATACCTAATAAAACATATACAGTCCACCCCCTTTCATCCGGCCACCAACGGCCAAGCAGAGTGGATGGTACGCACCACTAAAGAGGCCCTGGGATGCATAGTACAGGGGGACTGGGACCACCGCCTGGCCGCCTTCCTATTTGACAATAGAATCACCCCCAACCCAGTCACAGGGGTGAGCCCAGCAGAGTTGTTAATGGGAAGGAAGCTGATCACAAGGTTGGACCGGTTGCATCCGGACCGAGCCACCGATCTTGGCAGCTCTCCTGAGATCAGAGAAGCGGCTAGGAGGTTCTTTCCAGGGGATCCGGTATACGCAAGGAACTACGCTAGCAGCCCCAAGTGGGAAGCGGGTCAGGTGCTGTGCGTGACGGGGTCTCGCCACTACGATGTCCCCCACAGAGGGGGGGGCAAATCTTGCGGAGGCATATAGATCAGTTGCGCCGCTGCACCTTGCCGGAAGAGCCAGCTGCAGTACGGAATGAGGAGGAACCAGCAGCTGCACCCACGCTGAGAGCTACCCTGTCCCTGCCGACCGCTCCGACCGATCGGGCGGAAGAGCCACACCGGGGCGGGGGCGACCCCCCAAGAGTAGGGACACCAGAAGAGCAGCAGGGCATGGACAACCATAGGTCGGCGCTACTCCCAAGTGGGGAAACCGCCGCCCCATCCGCCGCGGCAGCCACGGCCCTGGCAGCCCTGGTGACCACTCCTACTCCACAAGTAACCCCAAGGAGGTCGACCAGGGAACGCAAGGCCCCCGCTTACTTGCAAGATGATGTGTCCTGAACTAGGGGGGGAGGAGTGTTATGTCTTGAAACATAAGCTGATGTACCGCATGGCGATCGCTGCTGAGGCGACCCCACGGGTCCCCAGATGTAGCTCGCCCATCAAGATCCGTGGCGGGAAGTTTAACTGACCAGGATTGGACTGGTCAGACTGGGGGGCAGTTCCCGGGAATGTATATAAGCGGGACCCGGCCCGTGTGTGTTCTCTCTTGTAATGTACCACTGAATAAAGCATGTTGCCTTCAACAAGTCTCGCAACTCAGTACATTACAAATGAGCAACAAGAAGCTCTATGAAAACAGGAAGTCTCCAGAAGAGCCATTCAGGAGACAGCAAGGACACAATTTAAAATTATGGGCAGTTGCCAATCTTGCTATAGTAACTACAAGTCCTGCAGCTGTCCCCGTGTAGGGTGATCTTCTTGACGAGGCTGCACTATAGACATTGCACATCCCAGCATCTTGAAGGCTCTGGTCTCTGACAACTGCCCAACTTTGTTGCTGTCAGGCATCAGCCATGGAAGATGATGGGGCTGATTAACCTTCTTACTTTTATTTGCAAGAATGAGCTGCTACACACAAGGGGACAAAGCCAGTTATGTTCTAGTGCACATGATGCCGTTATGTTCTGATGCACATGAACTGGCTGTGACTACACTTGTTATTTCTACAATCGGTACACATTATTTAGTGTTTATTTGTGCACTTGAATTCCCAAGACCTCCCCCTGCAAAATACACCATAAAAGGAGGAAAGAGGAATTGGTCCATTCAGCGACCAGTTTGTCCACAGGACTAGATTAGCAAATTTATTAGAGCCATCAACAGTTTCTTTAAAGGTGAGTACCTCCTTCCTGAAATATGCATTTAATAGGTTAATGTGAGTTAAAATTGCCCATTATTACAACTCTTTTGCCTTTGGATGTCTCTCTTGATTTCCATCTCAAAATCACCCTGAGCATTTGGGTTAAGGAGCTCATAGCACATCCCCAAAACAAAATTAATTTGAGGCCCTGGTATTGTCACAGTTAAAACAAGGGTGACAAAGGTGGCTGCCAATATCAGAATGCTGTAAGAGAAGGGATTCAGCCATGGAGAGAGAGACCTCTAGGCAGAAGGAGCTCAGGGACAGGTGGCTCTTCATAACAACCAGGAATTTTCTGATTCAATCCCTGAATCAATTTTAAACATGTTTTTAAGGATTCATTGACATTGTCTGAAGGCAGGAGACATTGCAGTTTGTGTTCAGCTCAACAAGACTTAATATTGCCCTGGGAATTCTATGTATGCAGTCATAAATGATGAAGGAAACACTAGAAGGAAATGTGAGAGAATAACCTTTATAGTCCATTGAAAATGCAAAATCATGTCTGTATTATTATGCTCCAATAATATAACTATTAACTGTTTTCATTCTAGAAGGCTGTCAGTTTTGCAATTTGTGTATGCTTTTTCTGGACCAAAGCAGCTGCAGCATTTTGTATCCTTTTAAAGCTTTCTACAGGCACCAACCTCCTGTTATGCCTTCTCCTCAGTGAACTGCAGTTCCCTGATGTCTCTCACTGTCCTCCCCAGTATCTTTCTTTTTTTTAATGTTGAGTTTCATCAAAAGGGAAAATGGGGTCAATCTGGCCCCAGTAGACTATTGGCCCCCCAAATATTGGGAAAAAAAATTTTTTAGCACTGTTCCCATGTTTAGATAGATGGACCAACGCCTATGATCTCCATTTTATAGAAAGGTGGAGCAAACACTGAAACAAAATATTTTCTCATAATTTATATCTATAGGCATTTGTTTGGTGTAGAGGATTTAGAACACTTTTGGAATTGGGGGTTGCAGTGATTCCAAGGGAAAGTGGTTTTTGCAACCTGAATTGTTAAGTATATAGTAGGAGGAGGTAAAAGACCTGTGTTTGTGCTCTGTCAAAGCTTCCCTTATGCCCACAGCCTCATGGCAAAGCTCAAATAGAACTGCACTGCACTTTTGGAAGTGGGGTCATTCCATAGCCCATTGCAAAACAAGTCAGGACATGTTTGAAGGCATCCTCTGAACCTCACATTTTCCGGACTTGAAGGAACCATGAAGCCTGGAACTCAAGATGCCCTCTGGCCACCTGTTTTCTGATCTAGTTGCGTCCCTTTGTCCTCCTGGTCATCTGTTTTCTGAGCCAATTGCTTCCCTTTTGTCCTTCATATTTTGCAAGCCTCAGCGTGATCTTCTCAACTTTACATATCTGGGGGAGGGTAAGTACTCTAGATGACCCCAGCCACCTGTCCACTGAACTGATTGGTACCCTTTGTTCTTCAAATGTTCCAAACCTCTGATTTGATCATCTCAACTTTAAAAGGGGAAGTTATAGATGACCCACAGCCAGCTGTGAATTTATCTATTCAAACTTCAAATTTCCCAAACCCCTAAGTCGCCTTCTCAACTTTACATATTTGTGTGTGTGTGTGTAAGGTTACAATAATTGCTTTCTTTCAAATAGTTTTATAGATTCCCAACTGTGTCTTCTGCTCTACAAAGGGGGGGGGGGAGGGTCAATTAGACCTATTTACATTTTTGTGGAGTTTTGGGGGGGTATTTTTGACTTCAGTTCCAAATTTGGCTCTCCTTTGCCCTGAGTTTGTAAAGAAAGTTAGTACTGAGGCCTGCTTTTTTTCTTAGTATCTAATCCCAGAGGTTTGCTGTAATCTGGGGTTACTTTGACACCTATGCCAAAGAAGTATAGGGTTTTTTTACCCTTGAGAGGGTGAAGAGTCTGCATTACAAAACCCTTAGTGAATGTCAGTTCCACAACTGCCCCTTGGAGCAGAGCCATTTACTCTTTCCACCCACCAAGCCTAGGTTTGTACAAGGGATCTATGGGGTCACCCATGGGAAGAATCATCCCTCCCTTCTCACCCATCCAAGCATTCATGATACATACCAGGTCAGCCTTTCCATCTATTATTTGGTCTTGGATAAGTGATACTTTATTATGAATTGACCTGGAATTCAGCAGCAGCATGGGTAGGCCTGTTGAGTGATAAGTAACACTACCAGGCCCCATCAAGACTCTAGCACAGGAGTGTTGAATGTGCAGCCCCTGGGCCAAACCAGCCCACCCAGGGCTTCAATCAGGCCTGTGGGGCCCTCTTCTCCCCCTCCCCACCCCTGTCATCACCCTGTGAAGCTCGGAGGCTGCAGGTTCTCAGCTCCTTCTGCCTTCTCTTTGCAGAGGCTAAAGCTGAAGACAAAGCTGCAAGGAAAATGTGGAATGGATTTTCTTTCAGGCTTCTGGGGAGAGCAGACATGAACAGAAAATCCTCTTCACATTCTCCTTGCAACTTTTTCTACTTGTTTCAATGGAGATGAACTCTGCTTAACTTCCCAGTGTTCCCATGGCCTGCTGAAACTTCCTGGAGTTGCAAATCCAGCACTGATGCTTTGAGCCAGCTTTGTCTCTTCTCAGTGGAGTGAGAACTAGTACCTAGTGAGTAACTTGGGAATCCACAGCCAAAGGGTGGGGGTGAGAAGCTTGTAATGCATTGCCATTTCATGTTTTCCCAGGCTGAGAGCATTTTATATATTTTTTAGTTTCAGCTATGATCCTTGTGCTTTTTCTTGATGTTTTATTTTTAAAATTGCATTGGAAAATCCCACTATCCTCCCTTTTCTGTTTTAAACAAAACATTGCAAGAGTTTTAACCATGTTTGTATCTTAAATTAAAAAATGAATACATTTAATTGTGTTGGCCTATGTCTTCTATAAAGTATATATATATGCTATGTGGCATTACATTTTAGGACACAACTGACTCGGCCCCACAAAGCCCCATTTATGTCAGATCCGGTCCTCCTATCAAATGAGTTTGACACCCCTGCTCTAGTAGATTAAGCACATAATCCTTTAGGCTGAGCATCAACTTATCCAAACTGCAAACACTTCTGACAGAACCACCACAAAGTACATCCTCATGTCTGAGTTCCACCTCCCCCCCGTTGATTTACTCTCTTCCATTCTTCTTCCACTCTATCTCTACCTCTAGACACATCCACCATCTTCCCTGCTTTTGCTGAGACATGAAGATCTATGGGATTCTTTCTTCTCTACTTTTCTTCGTTTTCCAAGTTGCTCCAGGTAAGTTATTAGAAAAACAAAGGAGGCAATGATAAGGAAGGAAGATTGCTAGAATGGAAACGACATAAAATAGCCCTGATGAATGAGTTCAGAACTATGTCTCATCCAGCATCTTCTTTTCGATGGTCAGCAGTGAACTGTTCATGGGAAGCCATAAAAATTTTTATGAAGAAATATTGGAATATATTATTTTCTCTGGTTAATCATAGTCAGTTCTGATTCCATCAAAGAATGACGTCAGTGTTGTGTGTCCTCACATGCACTCTTCAGGTCAACTGGTTCAGTTTCCCAATATACCCAGCAGAATTGTTAATGAGTTTGGGCAGATTTTAAGATACACACTCAAATCACCAAGCAGGAGTTTACTCTGCATTCTAACCCTGCCATAACGGAGGCTGATAATGGAGGAATGATGCAGGAACATTTCTGCTTTCCATCTCTCAGTGGCCACACCTCACTTTTGTCTCTCCAAAAATAGTTAGAAGACCCTCCTTGGCCAAAATGATTGAAGGCTCTTACAAAACCAGAGTCAACATAATCCCATGAAGTGTAAATACAGCTTGGGAAAGAATGCATTTCTTGCAGGTTGAGCCTGTATGATCACAATAACTATAATGGGTGAAGGTTCCATATTCCCATAGATATTTTTCTATTAACACTGATTAAGAGGAGTAATTCAAATTGTTTCAAAAGATAATAGGTTTTTTAAAAAGTTCTGTAGCCTTATAGAAAACAATTCACTGCAAGGGCAGGGGGAGAAATCCTATCCAATATGTGGTAGACAGTGCTGAGAAATGCATACCTCTTGTTAGATACATGAAGGAAAGGAAAGGAAAGGTTCCCTGTACAAGCACCGGTCGTTTCCTACTCTGGGTTGATGTTGCTTTCACAATGTTTTCATGGCAGACTTTTTATGGTCTTTAACTGATCCTGATTCTGAGTTTTTGGCATGAATAGGCAACCTCACATAAAGTTCTATTGGTGCCACTTGATGCATTGCAGTGAGGCATGGTTTCTTGAATCCTTCAGCCATAAGTTAGTTTGTTTTCCCTTGTCTGTTTGAAGGCTGTGCATTTATGATTCTGGCTCTAGGATTGGTGCTTGTATGTGGATATGAGAATTCACATGAGGAGATGTAGCGCACACTGTTAAATCATGAATTCTCATGCATAGTCTGCAGTGATCCTAGATGTACTGTAGAAAGTGGAAATCATGGTTGGTTATGAGTACCATCAGTAAAATCCCTTTCCTAGTCTTGGGCCCTATGAAATACCTACCTGGCCATCCTCTGAAGACATCCAAACTCATGAAATAGTCCTTCCAAGGTAGATGTACCTAGGAAAATAACCAAATACCCCTTTGGTTACATGTTGCAGCATGTAAGATGTGAGGGGAAAATGTAGAAAGTGCAGTTTTCCCATTGCTGCATCTTTGTGCTGGCAAAAGGGGAAGTGGCTGGTGTTGCTGTCAGGGGTACACTGAGCTCACAAAGAACTACGAAGACAGGAAGTGACAACCAGAAAGAGGTAATGTGGCATGCAAGGACAGTCATTGTTAGCACCAAGCCACTGGGAAGTTAGCAAGGTCCAACTGGAAAAGGATGACTTAAACTTTGGAACTGAATGTCTTCTGTCTATAGACAAATGCATACTTTTCTTTGTCTTTCTCCAGGGCTCTGTGATGTATCTACTTCTACTGAGTGTTCCTTGTATGGAGGTCAATGTCGCATACCTGTTTGTCGTGCACCTGAGTTTTACATTGGAATATGCAATGAAAATCGATGGAAGTGCTGCACATTGTGAGACAAACTTTCTCCTGATACCTGCTATAGAGATTGAACTGTTTCTTTTCAAATACAAAAGATGATGAGTCTACTATATACACATTCTGTTATGTTGTCCCCACTCAATTAAGGTGCTTAGAAAGCTCCATGAGACAACCGGGGGTGGGGGGTGGTTAGAATTCTGAAGTTTTGGAAGCACCAATAGGAACCCTCCAAAGCTTCTCAGGTCCTGCTGGCTGCCAGTAACAGAATTTGCATTCTGGTCCAGCTCTTCAGCCTTTTTTTCAATTGGCTCCTCACAGTTACAGAGAGACAGCGGACTTGTTCAAAGTGAACTAACAGAACATATTCCCTTGTGATTGGGATGTCCTCTCACTTGCTGGAGTTTGGTGTTAGGTTGATACAGGACTCTGAGCCATCCATCTCTCTGCTCATGCCAACCAGAGGGGCTTAAGCGTGTGGTTTCCTCAGCTCAGTGCACATATTTGGATTGGGATTAATCCTCCCCCTGCTGGGGTTGGGGTAAGACTCAGGGCTCTGAGCTAGCTGTCTCTGCTTACATCCAGCAGAGGGATTTAGCTAATAGGTTCATCAGCTGAGGCCCCATATTTGGAATGAGAAGTCCTCTCCCCTGCTGGGGTTTGGGGGTGTTAGGTGGCCCTAGCTGAGAGCCAGTTCAGTGTAGTGGTTAAGTGCATGGACTCTTATCTGGGAGAACTGGGTTTGATTCCCCACTCCTCCACTTGCAGCTGCTAGAATGGCCTTGGGTCAGCCACAGCTTTTGCAGTGCTGTCCTTGAAAGGGCACCTTCCATGAGAGCTCTCTCAACCCCAGCCACCTCATAGGGTGTCCATTGTGGGAGAGGAAGGTAAGCCACACTGAGACTCTGAGATTAAGAGTGAAGGGTGGGGTATAAATCCAATATCTTCTTCTTCAGTGCCAGTTTGGTGTAGTGGTTAGATGCACGGACTCTTATCTGGGAGAACTGGGTTTGATTCCCCACTTGTTCACATGCACCTCCTGATGTGACCTTGAGTCAGTCACAAGTTCTCACAGATCTGTTCCTCTCAAGAGCAGTTTCTGTCAGAGCTCTCAGCCCCACCTACCTCACAGGGTGGCTGGTCTGGGGAGGAGAAGGGAAAGGAGATTGTAAGCCTCTCTGAGATTCCTTAAGGAAGTGAACGGTGGGGTATAAATCCAATCTCCTCCTCTGCCACCTCTTCTTCCTCCTCTTCTTCTTCCTTCTCTTCTTCTCTCTAACCAAGTAGAGGGGAATAGCTAGTGAGTTCCTTGGCTGAGGACCCACATTTGGATTGAGATTGATCCTCTCTTTTGCGGGGTTTTGGGGTTATTAGGTGGACTCAGGGCTCTGAGCCATCTGTCTCTCTGCTCATGCTGAGCAAAGGGGCTTTGCTAGTTGGTTTTTCAGCTGAGGACCCACATTTTATATCTGCCCAATTCTACTGGTTGTAAACCATCCTCTCTGTACAATGCAGGTGAAAGTGAGTGCAAAGGCTGCTTGTTGTGGGAGGGAGACATCCTCCACAGGCCACGTACCACAGGCCTCCATCCCTGGGATCCAAACCCATGCTGTCAACCCACAGGATCCTGCCCCTAGCAGGGCATTACCAGAAGTCTCAGAGCCTCCTTCCTCTAATTTGAGGCTCTCTGCAGATGACAGAGTTGTTAGCACCATCCAAAGACCTTTAGTTGCTAACACTCATTAGAGAAGTCTCTGACAGCAGTGGTTCAGAGATGGGGGAAGCATCCTCCCCTTCCACACAACTCCCTGTTCCTCCATGGCTTGTGCAATGGAAGCATGAGCTCTGCAAAGAAGTGTGGAGGCTACAGGCCAGCAGACATGGCCAGAGGGAACAGTGGATGGAAGAGGCTGGTGTGGAGAAAGAGAAGGAGAAGCAGTCCATCATGTCTGCCTCAAAAACTCAGCCAGAGAGAAGCCCTGGTTGTCACTGGTGAACTGTGAGGTCAGCAGCGTTGGGCTGCCAGGTACGGTGTGGTGGAGGATTTATCAGAGCTGATGGTGAGGGAGGACCTTGCCAAGTCCCCTGAGCCTGCCTCTGCTGACCCCAGGCAGTACTGATCCCCACCATACAAGGCCACCATCTGGCCTGAATTTTCCTGGCCATGAATCTCCTCTCCTGACCTCCCACCAATATCCAGAGTGAGTGGGTGTTCTCCCACCTGGGAGACATTCTCTGCCCCCACTGCTCCCACCTGGACCCAATATGGTGGACAAGTTGGCCTTCCCGAAGGTCAACCTCCCCTGCTGGCCCACCCATCTCTAAACTTCACTGGGCAAGATCCAGGCCTCCTATTGTTCCCTGCATGTCCCCCCATACCTCCTCCGTAGGTGACTGGCATGTGAAATGTGGGTTGTGCCTTGGGCATTAGGGTCAAAGGATGCCTGCCTCTGTTGGGTGAAGGTGGGCTCCCTCAGAAAACAACTGCATCTAGCTCTAAACACAACACCTACCTCATGATCACCTAAAATGGAAAACATCTGATTTCCACTGGTCTGATGGGGTGCCTTGCATGCCCAGCTGTTATGGAGTTACTTTGAGGAGCCTCTGTCCTCTCAGATGCCTGCCTTGCTGTCATGACTGACATTACTTATCATTTTATGTGTCAGATTCTGATTTCCATTGGTATGGTGGTGCTGGGGTGTCCTGCCTGCCAAGCTGTCATGGGGTAACTGTGGGAAGCCCCGTCAGAAGTCTGTTGCCATGTCTGTCTTTCTGATACTGCATACTAAATAGTTTAAATTGAAAACTTGGGTTTCCATTCGTCTGGTGGGGCTAGGGGACAGATTGGCTGAGGATTGGATTTACGGAGTCCAAGTTACAACCCCGCTCCATCTTTTTTCTAATGTACTAAGGTCAAACCAGAGAATCTCTCAATATAAACGGAAGGTAGGGCTTACACTAGAGATACACAACATAAGATTGCTGTCTTAGCATTTTTATAGGATCTACATGTGCACAAAAGTTTTAAAGCACATACTTTAAAAAAATCTTCCCAAATTAAAACAGCAATCTACTGGTTGCGAGGCAGATCCAAACCATGATAATGAGGTTATCTGTCATGACATAACTCACCACCAATCTGTCATGACATAACTCACCACCAATCTGTCATGACATAACTCTGGTGAGCACCTGTCAAAACTCAGGGGATATCTGCCTTTCTGCCTTTAGAACCACCTTTGGAGACTTGGAGTGGAGGGCTGCAAGCATAGAAGGTGATGCTTGCTTTGCTTTCAGGGTCTGCCCAGGTGAAGTTTCCCTGTGCGTTTGGTGTCAATGGCTTGTTCCTGAGCTGTTTCATAGACTCCTGAAACTGCAGCTGTCTTTTCCAGAGAGAGAACTGGGGAGAACAGTTTTGGTGCTCCATAATCTCAGAAATGTAATCCACCCCCATCTTGGAGAGACCGCAGTGGTACAGGTGACAGGGTGAGGTTCCCTGTGTGTTTGGTCTGTGTAGCTTTCAAGAGGGTCCATTCTATATACTTTTGCACCTGTGTTTGATATTTCCCCAATAAGCAGTTTGTGGGCTTGACCTTAACCCTTTCTTGTTTGCTGTGACAGTGGAACTGGATCTGTTAAACTAGCAAAAACATTCCCTACCTTCAGTTTATACTGAGAGATTCTCTGGTTTGACCTTAGTAGATTAGAAAAAAAATGGAGGGGTTGTAACTTGGACTCTGTAAATCCAATCCTCACCAGACTTGGAGGGTAGGTAGAAGAGAGTGAGCCTGAGATCCGCTGCAAGATTTATTTATTTTTTGCGGGGGGGGGGGGGGACATTCTACAGCATCAGGAACTTAACGAACTAAACTGGTTCATCTAGCATAAGAAAGTGTGTGATAGTCCATGGTTCACAAACCACACATGTCAGGAACCATGAAGTGAAGTGAACTGAAATGCATTTTCCTCATTTGTGCCCACCCCTAAACACGTTATTGTGGTTTGGATCTGCCTTGCAACCAGTGGA
Source organism: Heteronotia binoei (assembly GCF_032191835.1). NCBI lineage: Eukaryota > Metazoa > Chordata > Lepidosauria > Squamata > Gekkonidae > Heteronotia > Heteronotia binoei. Next base: position 240,090,263 of record NC_083223.1, read on the forward strand.
TTGCTGTTTTAATTTGGGAAGGTTTTTTAAAGTGCGTACTTTAAAACTTTTGTGCACATGTAGATCCTATGAAAATGCTAAGACAGTAATCTTATGTTGTGTATCTTTAGCGTAAACTCTTTGCTATTAATAGGCTTAGATAAGGGGTGGCCAAACTGTGGCCCAGGAGCCATTTGTGGCTCTTTCAGACATATTGTGTGGCTCTCGAAGCCCCCACTGCCCTGTTGGCTGACTTGGAGAAGGCATTTCTTTCTTTAAATCACTTCTCTAAGCCAACCGGAGGCTTGGAGAATGCATTTAAAGTTAGTTCCTTACTTTCCACCTCCACTCCCTCCCCATCTCTCTATCTCTCTATTTGTTTGTCTGCCTTCCTTCCTTCAAGGATTGTGGCTCTCAAACATCTGGCACTTACTCTGTGTTGCTCTTAAGTTAAGCAAGTTTGGCCACCCCTGCCTTAGATTGAGGTTACCCAGGATCAGATTGCATAGTAAAGCTACTGTATTTGTCCTGCAAAAATCAGTGATAAGCAAGCTGGTCAGCACCCAATGTTTTAATGGTTCAGCCAAAAGAGGTTTCTGATAGGTAGCCAGTTTGGAAATCCTCATGTCAGTAAGTTGTACTTTGTCTAGAAACAGTATTTCCAAAAACATAATGTAAAATCCCAAATAATAGTACTCATCTAACATGTAGGAACCAAATTTATATAATTAACATGATAGGATTTGGTACCATTTTCTCCCTCAATTTAATAAAGTCTGTTCCACTCCTTTTTTTCTGGCTTATATTAATTTGTTCATCTCTTTCTCTCTCTCTAGGACTGTTTCATCTTAAGGAAATTGTAAGCCACAAGTGAGGTTTAAAATGCATAGATCAAGCTCTTCTTCACCTCTATATCCTCAAACTGAAAGTGGTTTCCTTGCATGACTGATAATATAAGATTATATGTTCATCTTTAAGTAAACGCAATAATGAATTATTCAGGCATGTATGTCTCATTTTTTCATGCCCCAAAGTGCTCCACTATGTCTAAGGGCCTGACTGAGGGGGCAGGGGATCACAGGGGTTCCCTGAGCCAATGACAAAGTGGAGCCACTGCAGCTGACAGACCCAAAATATTTACAGTTGTAGGGTTTAGGGGGACTTGGCCATGGGTCATGCTGGCATGCAGGAACATCAAATCCTGTCAACCATGTGCCCATCATTGCCATGAATCTCTTTTAGGAGGGCAGGGCAGGAGAGGACAAGGGGATTTCCTGAGCTGCCCTTTCCAACCCCCTAGTTGTGACATCCAGCATCTGCTATGAGACTGGCTGTTCCTCTTGACCCAAAGTTCCCTACCCCTCATACCACTCCTGCCTTAACACTTCACTCTGAGGCCATCCTGTGGCAGAATCACTATAGACAAGACCACACAAGCAGCGAACTACATTTTCTTCCCTGGCCTACTGCAGCATAATATCCCACTTATGGATCCATCTAGAGGCACTACCACATGCTGAAACTGAAAGCCAAAATGCCATCAATACAAGGTTGGGGAATTGTCAGGTGGGCACCTGGCTTAATCAGGATCTTTTTATCTATGTATATGGGATCCACATCCAGAAATTAATGCTTAAAATTTACCAGGGACACTAATTAAGTAAAAGCAATTAAAATTTTATTCCAGAAAAATATAGGCTTACATACAAGAGAAATAATTCACAAAACGCACATACAGTCCTAAGAAAAATAGAGAGAAATATAGAGACAACACATGGATAGACAAACAGGGTGATAATTACCGATCATAGTCTTCAAGGAAGGCTCCAATGGCAACGAAAGAGGACAGGGGAAATAGGACCCTCAACTGATCAGGAATTGGGGATGGATCTAGACAGCGGAACTGGGGTACTGCTAGATGCACACATGAGTAGAGCTGGGTCAGAGGTTAAATAGACTACCTTAGACCCTCAGGGGATGGAAAGTACAGGGGTGGAAAAAGGGGAGGCTCTGCAGTGACCATAAGGGCTGGACTTCTGCAGTAGCCAATAGCAAGTTAATTGGTGGCACCTAATTGGGTACCCATACCATACCAAACCTTTAATGGCATAATAGATTCAGATAAATTGGGTACCCATAACTGACCAATAAACAAGCTTGGGCCCTGGTTACCTGATTGGACTTCCAGGTAACAATGGGCCAGGGTGGGGAAGCTCCAGGATGACCGTTGGGGAAGAGAATGGGGGAAATCACTGGGTGGAGGGGTACTTAAGACTATTAAACTTATCTAAAAAGATGACAATAGATGGCCAAATTACTACTTAGGTAACACCCGGTCTTTTCAAAGAACTTGGCTCTGGTTGAAGATGGTCTTCCTCTTCTTCAGTGTTCTTCTTGACACCAGTCTTTGTCCTTAGTTCCATTGGACAAAGGCTTAGGCGGTCCGGCAGGGTCCACGCTTAGATAAGCTTGATGGCCTCATGGATGGGTGACATCTGTTGAGTACGTGAGCCTCCCGCTTTGCTGAAATGGAGTCTTGGCACTGCTGGAAGATAGCTGGTGTTAGCCTCCCAAAGTGGATTCTATGGTCAAGGCTGAAAACCGCATGGCCTGGATAGCTCCTAGCGGCGCACCTTCTTCCGCTCCAATGATAGAGATGGTGTTTGCACGAAGCGATTGGAACATACATTGGCAACATTGTCTGGCATACAGTATTAAAAACACAAGGTTAAAAATCATTGAAATAAAAGTTGAGTTCATAAAATGATTGCTGTTATCTCAGCCAGATAAATAACAAGAATTGATTGATAAAGCACACAAAATCATGACAATAATTGATTAGAAAAACACACAAGTACATTAGAATTCATGGTTACAAGTGAATTCATACACTAGTCCCTATAACTAATCTAATACATTTGTTTTCCTATTTCTATGTTAACTTTGAATCTTCTTCTCTTTGTCTTCTCCCCCCCCCTCGATAAGCTTCTTATACTGGGGTTTGAAGAGGATCTTCTTCCCTATATCCATTAAATAGGTGAATGTCCTAGCGGAGGGCGAGATAAGGAGCGCCTGGCAGCAGTCATTAGTCTTTCCACCTCCCCTTGCATGGAGAATGCCCGGGTTGAAGCCAAAATTTTTGCAGAGCATGCTCAATGCTGAGTTCTCCGATGACTCCCGATCCAGCTCCGGTTCTTCCGTCTCTCTCAGTTTTGGGCTCACATGGCATCATCCAGACCCAATTATGAGGCGGTTTCCATATAAATATGTAAAACAGACCTGCAAAGGCTTCTGGGGTAGGTGTTTACACTCTTATTGCATTTGACATGTTAGTAAACAAAATACGTAACATACAGTACAATAGGTTTCCCACTTCTCAGACCCTGAGGTTCCATTTTTACAGTAAATCACTTGTGCACACTGTATTCTCAAGGCACATCAGTTGGAATGCTCTGAGCACTAGTTGCTACGGATGGTCATGTGTCCTTGGAGCAAAAGGCTGCCGGGTTGGTGCTCCAAACCGGGGAGTCTGTACCTGTATGGTGCTCCTCCTCTTGCAATGGATTTGGAGAAGCCAACTCCACTTGCCTTCTCTCTTTTTAATCTAGAGCCTTTGTGGCTCTGGGGGGCCCGGTGTCAGCCTGGCCCCTTTTTAGGGCCTACCTGGAGTCCCTCTCTGGCTGGGAGGGGGGGACTCCCCCTTTACACAGTAAAAGATTCCAAAATTTAACACAGCCTGTCACTCACTGTGAGATCCATCCCTCAACAAGCTTTTTCTTCACTTGAATGGGGAGGGACCATCCCAGTCTTGTGCCATACACTTCATGGTACACGTGCAGATATCCCTCATGTTTGCTCAGGCATATTCGGAACATGGGCAGATTTATGCAAATGGGCCCAATTGTATGCAAAGCAGGCTGGTAAACATATTTACAAACAATATTTCCCAAACATAATCATAAAGATTGAAAATTTCATTTCCACTGGGTAGTAGTTTCCAGTAGACTTCCAGCACTTAGGTGTAGGTCATTTATTCTTGGGTCCTTCGGGGCACCCAGACATGACAACATATCTGATGGGAAGGGCTACTGGCATGGTGAAAGGGAATGCTGCATGTGGAGGTGGTTCTCTCCGAACCCGTTGGCAAGAGCAGCAGCTCGCCCCCTCGCTTCTGCCTTTGATGGCCTTGTGCTGGGATCCTTCAAGGTCCTAATACAGGTCCAGACTTCCCGAGTGAACTGATAAACTACCTCAAAGCCCAGCCCTTTTCAGGTCTACCTCCTTCTTTGTGAAAAATAGACTATGCTTATTCATATCTATTTGAAACGCCAAATTTTAGTGACATCTCCCGCCCGGGAGATGACAACTGTTAACTGGACACATCATATGTTTTACACAGTGTGGCCTCCTGCTGGCAGCCAAGGCAGCTTGTAAGGAACAGAGGGGAGGAGTGTAAGCATGGGTTCGCGTAGGAGGGGCCATGTAAATTACCCTTTTACAAAGCCTAGGAATTCCAGGTTTCTGCATATTGTTTTCCTCAGAAACATATAACCTATTGACATTGTCATCCCACAATATACAATAATATTTTTGTACTGTGTTGTAAAATACACAGTGGCATTCCATAACTGTAAGTGACAAGCACTTCCTGCTGCGTGTCTTGGCCTAGCCGAGGTGGACTCAACCATTCCTTCTCCCACCGGGGGCTCACGTGGCCCAGTCCAAACTCCAGATACTCTTAGTTTGAAATCTGGAGAGGATCTGTTCTGGCCCTTTTTGACCCCGGACCGGAGAAGTTTTTAGGTGGAGCTGCATGCTCCGTAGGGCAAGTGTCACTACCTGTCCTCTTTTAACCCTCTGGGCCGATGGTACGGCCCTACCTTTTTGGTAAAAGATAGATCCATATAGAACTCCTATATATATATATACAAGCTTAAAAGAAAAACTCATGTTCCCACCTTCCCTTGCGCCCGTGCGTCAGGTTGGAGCATGTGCAGAGTGTCTAAATGCAAATGATCCAAAACCGAGGCTGGCTGGGGGCAACGGATAGGTGGCAGGTTGGCCAAAAATACACATACTGGCAGGTAGAAAACCAATAAAAAGATTTTAAACCTTGGGCAGAGATTACAAAAATCATTTTAGAGAAAGGGCTGTGCCTATGTGGCCCTAGCTGTGACCAGATGGCAAGTTGGCAAGGATGGGCTGTCCCAAAAAAGCCCTAGATGTGTGGGATTTCAGCTCCCTGGTTCGGCTAATCTGGTTCCCTTCTGCAGTGATGCAGTCAAGGGCTGCACATCCAGATGGCTCTGAGGGTCAGGACAGTTTCTGCCCAGGTTTCAAACTCGGGTGCTGTTGGGTAAAATCCTTCTTCTTTCCAGCCTCTGATTGCACCAAAGGCTCATGGAGATCCAGAGGGAACCCACGGTGGACAACAGCTTGTTGTGCAGTGTCTGCTTGACCTTCTAGTGGTTCAGAAGGTCAGGACAGTTCAGCCCAAGTACCGCTGGAGTCTGGTAGTGAATGATGGTTTGTTGTGCATTGGAGCTTTGACTCTGCCATTGGAGTCCCAACAAACAATACTTTCAAAACTACTAGGGTGTCCGGAGTTTGGGAATACCTGTTCTAGGGCACTCTCCAGTTCGGACCCCCACACATCTAGGCTTTTCAGCCCTCCCTTCATGTGTTAAAAGATAGAACAATTCATAAATAGTAAAAACTTAATTGCCAAGGTCTGCTGGTTTGAGACCCAGGCTAGAGGAAACAGGGCAAAAATGCAAGAGAAGTCTTGGGGGAGAAAAAGGCAAGGTCAAGGCTCAACCGTTGCTATTTCTCCTGGGTCAAGGGATAATACCTCATCATGTTGTGAAACACTTCCACTTTCCTAATTTGTTTTCTCATCCAGCACCTGAGTCCAATTAGGACTGCACAGAAAACTATTTGGAAGACCAAAATTATGACAACTATTTGGAAGACCAAAATTATGACAACAGCACATTCAAAACTGCACTCGAGGTCGGACTTCAGCCCAAAATCGAATCAAGGAATGAATGTTTCCCAGTGTCCTTAATTTTTGTAAAAATCTTGGAGATCTCTTCTCCATTGTGCTTCACTATCATAGTCGCAGTGTCTCCAGCTCTTTTGATTTCTGCAAGGTTTGCCTCAGGCAAGGATGGGCTAATAACGACCTGATCACTTCTAGACCCATCCCTAGAAAAACTGGCTTAATGGATTTAAAAAGGGTGGGTGCTATTACAATTTCCTCTCTAGTCCAGATGGGGACCGTGAACTGCAGGTTGCATCCCAGAATAGCGGACAAATTACAAAAGCATCTATTTATTCCTGGAAGCATGGGTTGAATTTGGAAGGTGTTGATGACTACGAAGTCACAAAAAGTCCTCACACATTCACACCCATTTCCCAAACACATAAATGCGGAGGTGTTCTCATGCCTCAGGGTGTAGTGACATTCTTGTGGGGAGTCCCTTAAAGGATTCACGCAGGGGTGATGTGTTTGGAGGGTTTGCTCTTCGCAAATGAAACCCAAATTGTCTTTGTGCATGCATGCTTGCAAGCTTATGGCTTCCCATTCACTTCCATTAGTTCTAGCCCATTTCTCTGAGTCTAGAGAGTACAGAATCTCATTTGGTCCTGTTTGCAAGCCTAGCGGAATAATGGGGTGCACATAGAAAAATCTTTTGGCATGAGGCATCAAGAGTAGCAATCTTAATCCTGAGTCTCTGCTAAGAAGGAAGTATTTACCAGCTTCCACCATGACTCTAGCTCCAATTCCATAGCTGAAATTTTGGGTCTGATCAGCCGCTTAATCTCGAAAGGAATATGCTCTTCTGTAGCCTGCCTGATGATACCCATAGCCATAGCCAAATTCATAGACTGTGCTTGGGTGCACGCTAGTGCCATTGACATATTGCCTTGTAGAGACTGAGGGGCTTTCAGTAAAAGAGCAAAATCCTTTTCAATTTGTCTTTCCCAATTTACCAAAATCAAACTGATGGAATGCTGGACATCTGATATTGTGTGGAATGAATCATTAATGGGCTTGCCCAGCTGAGACATATAGGAGGTGGCATAGGCAAATTTGTTGGCTAGAATTTCAATATTCATAGAGTCTAGCACAGCCACTCCCCCATCGACTGGCGCAAGCCAGTCTCCTACAGACCGCTTAAATCTGTGGTGGGTTGTTCCTGCCCACAGCTGTAGCCAAGCCTTCCAACCTTTATTGCTGGGATCCAAATAGGGAGCAAATTGAGGCAGTTGCTCCATGGTGTTCAGTCCGGTAAGACTGACACGTATTTCTTTTAGCAGCATTTGGGGTTGGATTAGAACCTGCTCCCTTATGTCTCTTTTCACAACGTGTGAGCCAATTACATGGGAGTTGGTTTCTATGAGGTTCTCATTGCTGGCTATCAATGGGTTAAACTGTAGCCGCGTGAGATTGGATGTTCCAATGGTCAGGGTATAGTCTCCTTCCTCAAAAGGGAGTTCCGTGCTAGTAGTTCCTAGCTTGGTGAATTTCATAGCAGCCAAGCGTTTCCCTTTGCACTGATAGTTTAACATCAAAAACCAATCTGGGGGGGCCCTTCTCCTTGAGTTCACTCTTGGAGACTATCCACTTCTGATCTTTCCACATGGTCACATTAAATTGGTATGCACTTCCTTTAGGCGAGCTTATGGCAAGGGCTAGCTTTTGGATCTTCCTAGAGCCAATTGTGACTATTAGTTTAAAGGGATCCCCTGCTTTCCATACTGCGGTCGACACAATAGCTACATTGCAGTATTGCCCCATGTCCTCTAGAAAGCTGGTAGAGGCTGGAGTGACATTTGGGATTACCTTTAACTCGTTTGGTGGCAATTTATGTGGGCCTTTTAGGACATATGTGCAATGTAATGGCACTAAGGGTCTTCCTTTATCAGCATGGGAGAAACAATACAGTTCCTGCACATCTGCTCTTGTTCCTACACACAGTAAAACAAGATCTGGAGGTCTAATCCATTCTTCATCACAACTACAAAAGTCATGACTACTTGTGGGAAGTAAGACATCATTCTCTTTATAATTGGACTTAACCACTTTACATAACATCACTTCCTTGTGATTCAGACTGTTTTTACATCTCCAATGAGAAAAGGGGACCACAGTTTTGTCTGTTAAACAATTTTGTGGACCAATGACCAACAACATAACATCCAATGACCAGCATATCAATCTCACCTTTCCCTTCCCAATTTCTTTATTGACATAACTTCCCATAGTGTGTACCTAAGGATAAAATGACAAAAGCTACACTGTTGACCACCCTTTGATCCTTACAGTCTAGAGATAGTAGAGGGAGAAAGGAGACAGAGATGAGTAAAAATAAAAAAAAAATTGAGTGTAAGTTCTAGGGTAGTGTTTTCCTGTTTTTCTCTATCACCCCATCCGTCCCCCCCCCCCTAGATTTCTGTGTACATCTCTATGTGCTATCAGAAATCTCTTAACACCAAATTCTTCAGGTTGCATCTAGTGTCATGAATGTTTCTCCTGTTGAGAAGAAGTCAGGGCATGACTGAGATTTGATGGATCTCTACCCTCTCAGGCGGTTGCATGGTTACTGGCTGCTGAAGCTGGACTGTATTGTTGGGCAACTTCCCTTTCCATTCTTTCAGCTGAGAGTAATGGAAATATTTGTACCAAGTTTCTCCATTCCGCTTGGTAATTGCCACCTGGTATACAGCGGGGCTAATCCTTTGTGTGATTGGGACTGGACCTTGCCACTTAGCCTCCAGGGAATGCTCGTCCTGTGAGAATTTCCTGTAAAGTAGTAATTGACCAGGATCCCATACATGAGGGTTTTTAACCCAACCCAACATCTAGTCCATACTAAGCTGTGCTTTTCCTAGCTGCTTAGCTGCCTCCATGTGGATGATGTGGATTTCAGCAATTAAGGATTCCACCCATGCATCGTTCACTACCACTGGCACCAGGTCAGACGGAAGTTGTTTTTTAAGCAGAATGCTTCAGGCAACACCATTTTTCTTCCTGTCATAACCATGAACTGCAGTAGTTCCTCTGATGGCCATAAGGATGATTGGGAGCTTCTCCTCCCAATCTCTGCCTGAGGATTTAACTGTGTAGAGCTTCCTTGATGGTCCTATTAGTCCGTTCAATGGCCCCAGATGCTTGCGGGTGCCCAGCGATATGGAATCGCTGCTCTACTCCGAGGGCTTTGCAGAGTTCTAAGCCTAAATTGGAGTCCATGACCCTCACGATCCCCCAATGAGTCCATAGATGATTGAACAGAATCTTAGCTATGGTCACTGCTGTGTTGTATTTGCATGGGAATGCCTTGATCCATTTGCTGAACGGGTCAATCACGGTGAGGCAGTACCAGTTTCCTCAAGCTGTACGAGGAAGGGGGCCGATAAAATCAATTTATATGCGTGCCCAGGGCCCTTCTATTCTCTGGTGCTGGATGGGAGCTTTGGGGCTGGTGGAATCAGCATTTACCATGGCACACGCTAGGCAATTATCAACCCATTGTGCTACCTCTTAAGAACATAAGAGAAGCCATGTTAGATCAGGCCAATGGCCCATCCAGTCCAACACTGTGTCACACAGTAACCATTTTTTTTTATATCTAGTTCTATCTATCTATCTATCTATCTATCTATCTATCTATCTATCTATCTATCTATCTATCTATCTATCTATCTATCTATCTATCTATCTATCTACCTACCTACCTATCATCTATCTATCTATCTATCTATCTATCTATCTATCTATCTATCTATCTATCTATCTATCTATCTATCTATCTATCATCTACACACACTCTCTTGGCTTGACTTCGCGAACGAAGATTTAAGAGTCCATGTAGAGTCCAGTAGTCCACGTAGTCCACGTCTGCTGCAGGCTCGCTGGTGGCTGACAAGACCAATGCGGGACAGGCAGGTCCGGCCACAGTGGCTGCAGGGAAAAGTCTGATTTGGGGTTGGTGCTATAGCAGTACGATTCTATAGCAGTACGATTCTTCCTCAATCTCCTTTTGTCCTCAAGACCAGCTATGCGTGCGTTCTCAAAGAAAGAGACAGCCTGGTGGATGGTGTGCCTCCATGCTTTGCAATCTGAGGCTAGGTCAGACCACTGGTGATGGTTAATGCAACAGGTACCAAGGGATTTCTTCAAGGAGTTCTTGTACCTCTTCTTTGGTGCCCCTCTATTTCGATGGCCGGTGGAAAGTTCGCCATACAGGGCAATCTTGGGAAGGCGGTGGTTTTCCATCCTGGAGATATGCCCTGCCCAGCGCATCTGCGTCTTCAACAACAATGCCTCAATGCTTGTAACCTCCACCCACTTGAGGACTTCAGTGTTGGTCACAAAGTCACTCCAGTGGATGTTGAGGATGGTGCGAAGGCAGTGCTGATGAAAGCGCTCAAGGAGTCGCAGGTGATGACGGTATAATACCCACGATTCGGAGCCGTAGATGAGGGTTGTCATCACAACCGCTTTGTAAACATTGATCTTTGTGCCTTTTTTCAGATGCTTGTTGCTCCAAACTCTTTTATGCAGTCAGCCAAATGCACGGTTTGCCTTTGCCAGTCTATTGTCAATCTCCTTGTCGATCTTGGCATCTGAGGAGATGATGCACCCCAGGTAGCTGAACTGCTGGACTGTCTTCAAAACTGATTCACCCACAGTGATGCAAGGAGGGTGATAATCTTCCTGGGGTGCAGGCTGGTGGAGAACTTCTGTCTTCTTCAGACTAACTTCTAGGCCGAATAGCTTGGCAGCCTCTGCAAAGCAGGATGTCATATGCTGCAGAGCTGATACCGAGTGGGAGACAAGTGCAGCATCATCAGCAAACAGTAGCTCTCGGATAAGTTTTTCCATTGTCTTGGAGTGGGCCTTTAGTCGCCTCAGGTTGAACAGGCTGCCATTGGTGCGATAGCGGATGTAGACACCATCGTCATCATCTAAATCTACTGCAGCTCTTTGAAGCATCATGCTAAAGAAGATCGTAAAGAGAGCTGGTGCGAGAACACAGCCTTGCTTTACACCTGTGCCTACTGGGAAGGGCTCCGAGAGATCGTTGCAGTGTCTGACTTGGCCTCGCTGGTCTTCATGTAGCTGGATGACCATACTGAGGAACCTTGGGGGACATCCTAAACGTTCCAAGATTTGCCACAGGCTGTTCCTGCTAACGGTATCAAAAGCTTTGGTAAGGTCGACAAAAGTCACATATAGACCCTTGTTCTGTTCCCTGCATTTCTCTTGGAGCTGCCTGAGAACAAATACCATGTCTGTGGTGCTCCTGTTAGCTCTGAAGCCACACTGGCTCTCTGGGAGGAATTCTTCTGCAATGGTGGGCACCAGTCTGTTCAGGAGTATTCTAGCAAGGATTTTGCCTGCGATGGAGAGCAGGGTTATCCCCCGCTAGTTGGAGCAGTCTGACTTTTCCCCTTTGTTCTTATATAGAGTAGTGATGATTGCATCACGAAAGTCCTGTGGTAGTTTGCCTTGTTCCCAGCAGGTGACAAGTACTTTGTGAAGTGTGCTATGTAGTACTATGCCCCCATGCTTCCAGATCTCAGGTGGGATTCCATCAACTCCCACTGCCTTGCCACTTTTCAGTTGCTTGATGGCTTTAACAGTCTCTTCTAGGGTGGGGATCTCATCCAACTCTGATTATAATTTAAAATCTATATAAAATGTGTCTTACTGCACGTTAGAATAAACCCTGATCACAGTATCTATCTATCTATCTATCTATCTATCTATCTATCTATCTATCTATCTATCTATCTATCTATCTATCTATCTATCTATCTATCTATCTATCTATCTATCTATCTATCTATCTATCTACCTACCTACCTACCTACCTATCATCTATCTATCTATCTATCTATCTATCTATCTATCTATCTATCTATCTATCATCTACACACACTCTCTCGGCTTGACTTCGCGAACGAAGATTTAAGAGTCCATGTAGAGTCCAGTAGTCCACGTAGTCCACGTCTGCTGCAGGCTCGCTGGTGGCTGACAAGACCAATGCGGGACAGGCAGGTCCGGCCACAGTGGCTGCAGGGAAAAGTCTGATTTGGGGTTGGTGCTATAGCAGTACGATTCTATAGCAGTACGATTCTTCCTCAATCTCCTTTTGTCCTCAAGACCAGCTATGCGTGCGTTCTCAAAGAAAGAGACAGCCTGGTGGATGGTGTGCCTCCATGCTTTGCAATCTGAGGCTAGGTCAGACCACTGGTGATGGTTAATGCAACAGGTACCAAGGGATTTCTTCAAGGAGTTCTTGTACCTCTTCTTTGGTGCCCCTCTATTTCGATGGCCGGTGGAAAGTTCGCCATACAGGGCAATCTTGGGAAGGCGGTGGTTTTCCATCCTGGAGATATGCCCTGCCCAGCGCATCTGCGTCTTCAACAACAATGTCTCAATGCTTGTAACCTCCACCCACTTGAGGACTTCAGTGTTGGTCACAAAGTCACTCCAGTGGATGTTGAGGATGGTGCGAAGGCAGTGCTGATGAAAGCGCTCAAGGAGTCGCAGGTGATGACGGTATAATACCCACGATTCGGAGCCGTAGATGAGGGTTGTCATCACAACCGCTTTGTAAACATTGATCTTTGTGCCTTTTTTCAGATGCTTGTTGCTCCAAACTCTTTTATGCAGTCAGCCAAATGCACGGTTTGCCTTTGCCAGTCTATTGTCAATCTCCTTGTCGATCTTGGCATCTGAGGAGATGATGCACCCCAGGTAGCTGAACTGCTGGACTGTCTTCAAAACTGATTCACCCACAGTGATGCAAGGAGGGTGATAATCTTCCTGGGGTGCAGGCTGGTGGAGAACTTCTGTCTTCTTCAGACTAACTTCTAGGCCGAATAGCTTGGCAGCCTCTGCAAAGCAGGATGTCATATGCTGCAGAGCTGATACCGAGTGGGAGACAAGTGCAGCATCATCAGCAAACAGTAGCTCTCGGATAAGTTTTTCCATTGTCTTGGAGTGGGCCTTTAGTCGCCTCAGGTTGAACAGGCTGCCATTGGTGCGATAGCGGATGTAGACACCATCGTCATCATCTAAATCTACTGCAGCTCTTTGAAGCATCATGCTAAAGAAGATCGTAAAGAGAGCTGGTGCGAGAACACAGCCTTGCTTTACACCTGTGCCTACTGGGAAGGGCTCCGAGAGATCGTTGCAGTGTCTGACTTGGCCTCGCTGGTCTTCATGTAGCTGGATGACCATACTGAGGAACCTTGGGGGACATCCTAAACGTTCCAAGATTTGCCACAGGCTGTTCCTGCTAACGGTATCAAAAGCTTTGGTAAGGTCGACAAAAGTCACATATAGACCCTTGTTCTGTTCCTTGCATTTCTCTTGGAGCTGCCTGAGAACAAATACCATGTCTGTGGTGCTCCTGTTAGCTCTGAAGCCACACTGGCTCTCTGGGAGGAATTCTTCTGCAATGGTGGGCACCAGTCTGTTCAGGAGTATTCTAGCAAGGATTTTGCCTGCGATGGAGAGCAGGGTTATCCCCCGCTAGTTGGAGCAGTCTGACTTTTCCCCTTTGTTCTTATATAGAGTAGTGATGATTGCATCACGAAAGTCCTGTGGTAGTTTGCCTTGTTCCCAGCAGGTGACAAGTACTTTGTGAAGTGTGCTATGTAGTACTATGCCCCCATGCTTCCAGATCTCAGGTGGGATTCCATCAACTCCCACTGCCTTGCCACTTTTCAGTTGCTTGATGGCTTTAACAGTCTCTTCTAGGGTGGGGATCTCATCCAACTCTGATTATAATTTAAAATCTATATAAAATGTGTCTTACTGCACGTTAGAATAAACCCTGATCACAGTATCTATCTATCTATCTATCTATCTATCTATCTATCTATCTATCTATCTATCTATCTATCTATCTATCTATCTATCTATCTATCTATCTATCTATCTATCTATCTGTCTGTCTGTCTGTCTGTCTGTCTGTCTGTCTGTCTGTCTGTCTGTCTGTCTGTCTGTCTGTCCGTCTGTCCGTCTGACTGTCCGTCTGTCTGTCTGTCCATTCCATTCCATCCATCCATCCATCCATCCATCCATCCATCCATCCATCCATCTTGTTGGCATATTTGCTGATATGCTCTGTTTTTGTGAGGCTTAATAATAGCACACTGACTTGTGCTAACTTTACAAGTTTACAGTTATACTGGTACACACTGACAAAATTCTTCATCAGAGAACATGACTGAGAGCAGAGATGAACTGTACAGCCTATTCACAGTTATATATATACAGCAATATAGAAGCATCAATCAGCACTCAGTGCTGAGTCATCTTGGATAGGCACAATATGGTGAACTGGTTTAAACCAGATAAGGGAAGCTGTCAGGAACTGTCACAGATCACTGGCATCTGACTCCAGCCTGATGTCTTACTAAACAGCAAGCATATGCTGACACTCCCCCTAAGACTCGTGCGGTGAGTCCCAGTCTTTGTTTCAGAGTTACAAATTTGTCCATACTCAAACACTTAGTGAATATGTTTGCTACGTTGTCATCAGAAGAACAGTACTGTAACATGATCAAACCTCTATGTACAGTCTCCGTGACATTCTGATAATGAATGTTAATGTGTCGACTTTTTGTTTTGACACCTTGTGCATTTGCCAACTGTTGAGCAGCAGTATTGTCACAAAATACACACATAGGTAAGTTACATTGCATGTTTAGGTCTATTAGTAGCTGCTATAACCATTCCAGCTGAACAACACAATTACTTAATGCAGAAAACTCTGCTTCACAAGTGCTGATTGAGATGTGTGTTTGTTTCAAAGATTTCCACAACACAAGAGCTCCGTGCACAGCATTGCCTGTTGTGGACTTTCCATCCTTTCTATCTCCCCAGCTTGAATCATTATAAGCTGTCACTTGTTGTGTTGAAGTAGTGTTTAACACTAATTTGTTTGCAGCAGTACCTTTTAGATACCACAATACCCTTTTTGCTGCAATCCAATCTTTCATAAAAGGGCATGCACAATTCTGACATAACATATGAACCACAATGCAGATATCTGGTCTTGACCAATATGCTATATATAGTAGGGATCCAAATAGTGATTGATACAATGCCTTGTTTTCCAACACTTTGTCATCAGGCTGTTTATTATAGCTCGTTGTCATTGGTATGGTGACACAGTTTGCATTCGTCATGTTATATTTTTCAAGCAGCTTTGTTATTTTATTTTCCTGACTGAGCTCAAAACATCCATTTGTGTTCCTTGTAATGTCTACACCCAAGTGGTGCTGAATGCTACCCAAATGTTTAATCTTAAACAGGCGTTGAGTTGTATGTATAAACTATTGCAGCTGCATATCATCATGGAACAGAAAACATAAATCATCCACAAATATGAACAGATAGCATTTAGTTTTCCCAATGATCTTTCTGAACATACATGGATCAGCAATTCCTTGTGTAAACCCAAGATCAGTTAACACTTTGCTCAGACATTGATTCCACGCTCTTGTACTCTGCATCAAACCATACAGAGCTTTGTTAAGTCTTAACACAAGGTTCTGGTTAGTGCTTTCAAACCCTGGAATTTGCTCCATGTAGAGCTCTTCATCTATTGGAGTGTTTAAATAGGCAGTTGTGAAATCAAAATGGTGCACCTGCATCTCATCAAGCCCGGCCTTGCACAAAGCTGTTTTTAGCGTATCAGAGTTGACATTAGGAGCAAACCATCATAGTCAAGCTCCTCAACTTGGGAAAAACCCCTTGCTACTAACCTGGCTTTTCTCTGCATCCCACCATCCAGTAAGGATTTCAGTTTAAATACCCAGCGGCAACTGATAACCTTTTTGTCAGCAGGTAAATTAGTCAGAGTAAACAAACCTCTTGCAGAAAGAGAATCATGTTCAGCTTGCATGGCAGTTTGCCAAGCTTGCCTCTCTGACTCAGGCAAAGTTAACACTTCCTGATAAATCTTCAGCTCTCTTACATATACATGGTTTACAGTAGTGGTATCAGACTCAAATCTGATTGGTGGTATACCCTTTGTACTTCTGGTAGGAACTCTTGGCATCTGTTGCTCACTCTGTTCACTCTCAGAGGATTTATACTTTTGTTTTATACTTTTGTTTCCTCTGATATGGGGAGCGAGACCTGCAAAGGCAACTCATTAGAATGCACTCTGTGTCAATTCTGGTCTTCACAAAAATTGGCAGACCTGCTAAAACTTAGCGTTTGATGTTCGTTTGCAAACCTGTATGCTTTCATTCCTGTTTGATAACCAAGGAAGAGAAGCTTTTTGGAGCGAGCTCCCCCTTTTTGCCTCTGGTTTAAAGGAACATTCACCCAGGCCATGGTGCCAAAAATTCTTAAATGTCCCAAACTGGGGTTTTTGTTGTACAACACCTTGTAAGGAATGTTATCTATGGACCTAGTCTAAATCCTGTTGCTTATGTAGCACATAGCCTTTAATGCTTCAGCCCAGTAAGTAATAGATAAACCAGCATCAGTAAGCATAGACTGCATCATATCTTGCAAAACTCCCCCCTTTCTCTCAGCCACACCATTTTCCTGCGGCATTGACACATTTACCACTCTGTGGGTTATACCTTGTGCTTGCAACCACCTGCTAAACTCAGAAGACATGAATTTGCCCCCCCCCATGTCAGTTTGCAAAGCACACAATGCACCCAGCTGTTTCTGTAGCTTGTGGGCCCAATATTTTATCATTATGAACACATTAGACTTCTTCTTGAGCGCATACACCCATGAGAATCTGGAAAAATCATCAACTAAGATCAGTGCAAACCTCTTATTAGAGTGGCTTTTGAGGTAAGATCCTATAACATCTGCATGCATCAAAGCCAATGGTTTTGCAGACACTCTCGCTTTTCCTGGCAACCGGGAATGCCTTTGATTTTGTCCGTTTGCACACCTCACAATCAAGAAATGCTTTCTACTCATTCACTCCCTCATGCCCCACTATAGCAAGTGTTTTGCTGATAGCATTAAAAATGGCATGCGCCAGCCTTCGGTGGAGCAAATAAACACAATTATCATGAGGTTTTGTGTTAGTTACCACCTGTGCTCCCACAGATGAATTTTCAATCACATAGACATTGTTTTGCAACCTTCCCACAGCAAACCACTCTACCACCTTTTGTTATCTTGCAAGAAGTGCTGGAAGAAGTGACAGTAAAGCCAGCTTTGTCCAAAGCAAGCACGCTTAGCAAATTGTTCTCAAGCGCAGGGACACACAGCACTTCTTTGAATGTGTGTTGAAGGGCTGGGAATGTAACACTTCCCTGACACCGCACCTCAGAGTTCCTGCCATCAGCTAGACTCACATGCTGCAGCAATGAGGACTGTGTGGTGTGTAGCAGGCATTTGTCTTGGCTAAAATTCTGAGATGCTCCTGAATCCAAAATCCACACCTCATGTGCAGCAGCCACATCGGTGACCACCAATGTGGCCTTCTGGCTGTGTGAAGAGTTGTGAGGCGGCCCCCCAGGTCTGCCTCTGTTCCTCTACACCAGGCACGATCGTTTCAGATGCTTTGTAGATCCACAGAAACATCTGCATACCTTCAGAGCAACTTGAGATGCCTCTCCATGTTGCTTTGTGCTCTCTGCTTGGCTGGTCTTGCAGCTGGCCTTAATCACCTCCCCCGCTCTGGAATGCTGCCACGTCTCTGAGAAACTTGACTCCCTCTGCCTGGACTCTTCTTCCAGCAGCCGTCCAGTGACGTAAGTCAAGGTTAATCTGTTCGCCTCAGTAGACTCGAGTGAAGTTATCAGCATGTTAAATTCCACCGACAGGGAACTGAGAATAATAAACACCTTATCCTCATCCAGTACAGTTTTTCCAAGCTGTTCCAGTTGCTGAAAGCACTCAGCCAAAGTGTTTAGATGCGCTCTCACAGACTCCCCTGGTCTCATTACCATCCGGGTAATTGCTATTAGAGATCCATCTGTGCTCTGCACATATACTGCCTTCACACTGTCCCACGCTTCCTTAGCCTTAGCCTTACCGGACACATGCACAAGCTGATCATCTGCCATGCTCAAAATGATGGTCGTGAGGGCTTTCTCATCCTTGACATCGTCTCCAGCAGCTGGCAGGTCCGGAGGAGCCCTGACATACAGCCGCAGACCTTCACACTTAAGAAAATGTTGCATCCGAAGAACCCACACATTATAATTAGTAGAGGTGAGCTTCTCCACCAGCAGAGCAGTTGGTGCCTGGGCCATGGTGTCGTCTCCGTCCAACAGCTGTTCCTCAGAATTGCTTCCGTCTTCCTAGCTGTTATCAGAAGCCTGGTTGAGCACGTCCTCCACCTCGGCTACAGAAGCGGCAGCTGCAGACATTCACTCAGCCCCAGGTCACCTCAGCAGTTCAGCCTCATTCAGAACCTCCAGAGCATGGCGCAGCGGAAGCATGCTTGACCCATAACCCTGTTGGAGTATTTGCTGGTATGCTCTGGATTTGTGAGGCTTAATAATAGACAGCACACTGACTTGTGCTAACTATTTACATTTATTTACAAGTTTACAATTATACTGGTACACACTGACAAAGTGCTTTGCCAGACAACACAATTGAGAGCAGAGATGAACTGTACAGCCTATTCACAGTTATATACATACAGCAATATAGAAGCACCAATCAGTACTCAGTACTGAGTCATCTTGGATAGGCACAATATGCTGGACAGAACCGGTTTAAACCAGATAAGGGAAGCTGTCAGGAACTATCAAAGATCACTGGCATCTGACTCCAGCCTGATGTCTTACAAAACAGCAAGCGTATGCTGATATGAGATCGATCGATCTATCTATCTATCTATCTATCTATCTATCTATCTATCTATCTATCTATCTATCTATCTATCTATCTATCTATCTATCTATCTATCTATCTATCTATCTATCTATCTATCTATCTATCTTCATCATCATCATCATCATCTACCTCCCTCTCTCTGTGTCTGTCTGTCTCTGTTTCTCTATCTCTCTATCAATCTATATCTATCTCTGTCTCTCTCTGTGTCTCTCTCTTCTATACACAGAATCAAATAATATCGCAGGCACAGGGCTTAGTAAGGAGAGGTCTTATGGAGATCAACAAAAACAACACCACACAGCTTTTATTGATTACAAAGTCAGAGAGCATTGGCGAAGCAGGGGGGCAGATCCAAGGAAATTGACCGACCCACCTACCATTCGATTAAGCCGTCCCACAGTCTGCTTGCTGGGGAAAACCGGGAGTGGCAAACATCATTGGTAAAACATGGGCCTCTGAGTGGTACTCACTTGCCACCTGGGTGAGCCTGGGCACGGCCCCTGAGCTGGGCCACTTACATGGTGGCTCACAACCCAAACCCCTTAAGAGAGTCCCCATAAAGGGAGGAGGTGGGCATGCAGGCCCGTCTCCCCCAAATGTATCTGCCCCAATGCGCAAAAAACTACCACTGAGCAAAAGAGGGAGGAGCACACACCCCTCTGCTGCTCCCGCCAAGGCTCCTAACCTTGTAACCAACAAAGCATGGCATCCCAAATGCTGAAAAGCCATAAGTCCATCCCCCATTCTGAAAGGTGAACACCATCCTTCCTGTACAAAGTATCCAATCAAAATGAAATATCCATATGCGTGATGATGGAACTGGGGGATCTGTACTCATTCAATGTGGCCAGATGCTTCTTAACTACCTCAGTTTCCATGTCAACCAGCAGCCTGGACATTGTGTCTTGCCTACTACCATCTCTAGATGAGCCTGTTCTCTTCTTCAGGGAAAAAACAGGAAAAATACACATTAAGCCTTTCTGTTTTCTCTCTGTCCATGGTCAGTTTCTCCATTGTCAGCCATCAATAGGCCCATCACCTCTTTTATCTTGTGTTTGCTCCTCACATGTCTGAAGAAGACTTTATTATTATTATTGTAGCAAGCCTGCCTGGCCAGCTTTAGATTACCAAGAGCTTTGGCCTCTCTGATAAGTGACCTACAGTACCTAGCAATATGTGAATCCAATCCCTTGCACAGAGGCAAGAAAAGTATATTATGAGGGGACATGGTGAAGAGATTTCTCAGTCTAGACACCAGCCTTTTACTTAGATTGTTCACATGTTCAAAAAAATGTTGTTTTACAAAGTTCAATTTTACTTCGACTTCCCTTGTCATAAACAGAGAGAGCTGTTGCTACAGAATGTTTATTTGCCAAGATATGTTAATATTCACTGGAGAAATGTTCAGTTCATCTCCTTTTTTACTAATTTCATTTAGATTCTTTTGTGATTTCTCTTGACTTTTTTTTCTCAAATTCAGCATTATATTACATATACTGACCTCTCATAAAAGTTTATTTGCATCCCCAACCATTCTTAAATCAGTACCTTTGTTTAAATTAATCTCAAACAATTCTTTTAATTTTAAAAATTGTTTTACTTCTTTTTGCACCAAGACTTCATTCAATCTCCATTAAAACAGATTAGATTTACTTTTAAGTACCAAATTTACCAGGTTATGATCTGAAATGGACTTTGGTCAAATCTCTGCTTTAGTAGCCTTTGTAGCTAAATCTGTAAAAATTGAAAACAATTCTATCCTTGAAAAAGATTCAAGTCTTTCTGAAAAATAAGTGAATTCCTTTGGCATTCCATTTGACTGCCTCCAGATGTTTACCAAACCCAAATTCTCTATTAGTTCAAAGAAAGCTTTAGAAAATTTTCTTTGCTCGTCTTTGGCTGAGTCCAGACCAGCATTTTGAGCCGGTATAGGGGTGCAGGTGGACCAAAACAGTACAACCCAACGAGCGCATCCGCTTCCCGTCCCGCTCCCCAACCCATCTGAGAGCCATCCCAGCCGCACCACAAAAAGCTACCACTTTCATTTGGACACACTTCTTTTAGTTCACCTGTGTCCTGTCCCTGTAATGGCTCAAAATGCCGATCTGGGCCCAGCCTTTAATGCTCCTTTCAGATAACTTGTCTATTTGTGGAGAAACCACTCCATTCCAATCCCCCTTCAAGCACCAACTGTCCTAAAAGAAACTTAAAAGTCTGCCCATCTGTTGTTTGTATAAATCTAGTCTCTTCTACAAGGTCTCCATATCCTCACTGGGGGTATAAATTCCCAACAACAAAATCTTAACCTGTGATAAAGTAACTTCAACCCCACATATCTTCCATGATACCAACGCTGGGTTTAAATGAGGCTTAATATATCAAACAACACCATTTTTCTTTTTAATATTTGCTGAGATGAACTCCTCTTCCAAGGGTTTGTATGCCAAGTATTCCCTTTTTTTCCTAATATGAGTAACTTGAAAACAAATTATAATTTGTATTAGTTTCTTCAAACACTAGAATTTTTCTTTTCTTTTCTTTTCTTTTCTGTGGAGCATTAACTCCATTTATATTGCAAGATAAGCATTTGTAACCATATTTAGACATCAGAAACAGTAGTCTTTTCATCATCTGCCCCCCCAAGAATGATCGTTTCCAGCCTCCCCCATCCACAGCTGCCTCCTCATGACTCGTGTCTCTACAAGAATCAGTGCTTCCAACTTTCCCCTGTCCACAAAGATTTCTTCACTATATTTGTCCCCCAACAAATTGATGCTTCCATCCTAGCCCCATCCATGTTCCCATCCCAAATAGGGACCATATCACTCCAGCCCTGTTCTATCTATACTGACTCCCAAATTGCTTCTGGTCCAATTCAAGGTGCTGGTACTGACTTTTAGACCTTCATAAAGCTTGGGGGCCAGCATAAATTAAGGACTGTTATTTTCATTATGAACTTACCCATATGATCATTGTCAAAGGCCCTGATTCATGTGCTTCCATCAAGGGTGGGTAGACAGATGGCATCCTAAGAAAGGTTCTGCACATCCTTCTCAGTGGCAGAGCTTTTTTTGAGCAGGAACACAGTTCTGGCTAGCTTGATGTCGGGGTGTGGCTGAATATGCAAATGAGTTCCTGCTAGGCTTTTTCTACAAAAAGCCCTGTGTGAAACAATGGTGATGTCAAGGGGTGTGACCTAATATGCAAATGAGTTCCTGCTGGGCTATTTCTACAAAAAAGCCCTTCTCAGCGGTGTCATCCAGACTTTGAAACTAATTCCCCAGGGAGTTTTGTTGCCCCCACTATCAATATCTTCCACATTTTACTTTTATTTGGCTTAACACTGATGACTGTTATTGACCTTATCCCTGCTTGTTTATATATTTCTTGAATAGGTAATTCATACCTTTATATGCAAGAATGAGCTGCTACGCACTAAGGCACACAGCCCTAACATCAGTTCTGCTTTAATACATGTGAACTGCCTGTGATTACACTTTTTATTTGTACCACTGGTACTCATTATTTTTGTGTTAGTTATACACTTGAATTCCTAAGTCCTCCCCCTTAAAAATACACAATAAAAGCAAGTAGAGAGCAATCATTCCATTCAGCTACCAGTTTGTCCACAGGACTGGATCCCTTCTAAGGGGAAACAGACTTTCAAAGAGGTATTGGCTTAAGTTCTTTCAAGGTGGGTACCTCCTTCCGGGAATGCATTTTTTGCATTTTTGGGGTTGATATGAGAGTAGTTAAAGTTGTCCATTGTTACAACTCTCTTGCCTTTAGATACCTCCCTGATTTCCTTCTCCATCTCAAAATCAAGCTGAGCATTTGAATCATGGAGCTTGTAGAACATCCCCAGGACAAAATTAATTTGAGGCCCTGGTATTGTTACAGCATGGCAGTCAGTGGTGGAGCAGATTATAGCTAAAACAAGGATGGCAAAGGTTGCTGCCAAAAAGGCCAGTGCGTGGGAGTCAGCCAAGTAGGCAGCCGCTTAGGGCACCATCTGGCCTAGGGGTGCCACAAGGCACCCCTCTCCTCACACGCAGTATGTGTACTCTTTGGAGCCTGCTTTCTCCAACAGAAAGTAGGCCTCATGAAGCAAAGACACTGCCCATCTGCTTTTGTGTTACTCGGGTCTGTTGCAGACCCAGGGAACTAAAAAGCTGGTGGTGCCTACATAGTGCACTCAGGACAGCAATGCACAGGTGCTCCTCAGCCACTTTCGCATTCCCTGGGTCTGTAACAGACCTGGGGAATACAAAAACAGCCACCCCTCAACCCCGCAGTTTTCTCGAATCTTGAGAAGCTTGGGCAAGGTTGGGGGACGTGGCATTGAGCATGCTCAGAGCCAGACTCTGAGCATGCCCACTGCCATCTCAATTTCACCGAGGTTTCCCGAGGGTTGGGAAGCCTCGGCGAAGTTGGGGGGGGGAGCATGGCAGTGAGCGCTCTCGGAGTCTGGCTCTAAGCACACCTGCTGCAACCCTAACCTTGCCCAGTCCAGGGATGGGGAGCAGGGGTCTGCCTGGGGTGGCAACAACAACGAAGGGTAATATAAAGCAGATTGGTGTCCATGTACTAAATATTTACATGTACATGACATGGACATCAATCTGCTTTATATTACCCTTCGTTGTTGTTTCAGCCCAGTTAACACCAGACCCTCGACTTGTGATTCTTTTAATCTGCTAAAAAACATTTCCATGACTCTGTATACTAACTCACTGCCCACTTTCTGTATATTTAGGACTGCTTGCCATTCCATACTATTGTCTGATGAAGTGTGCTTAAAGCACACGAAAGTTTACATTCTGAATAAAACTTGGTTGTTCTTAAAGGTGCAACTTGACTCTTGCTTTGTTCTACTGCTTCAGACCAAAATGGCTGCCCACCTGGATCTATCTACTGGAAGGATATATAAGAGAACAACCTTTATAGTCCATTGAATATGCAAAATTACATCTGCATCACTGTGCTCCAATATTGCTATTTGATGACTATTACACATGATACTTTGCTTACAATAGATGTGACATTTCTCCTATTGAATAATGGGCCACTAAAGGCATTTTAAAAAAAATCAATAAAAAATCATTTACTTCTGATCAAATAATCATTATGAGACATCAAGAAATTTTCCAGATCCATTTGTCTTCTGAGGCATACCATCCTAATGAGTCCCCTTCCCTATCATTGTGGCAGTTAAGAACATAAGAGAAGCCATGTTAGATCAGGCCAATGGCCCATCCAGTCCAACACTCTGTGTCACACAGTGGCAAAAAAATAATATATATATATACACACACACACACACACATATATATATATACACACTGTGGCTAATAGCCACTGATGGACCTCTGCTCCATATTTTTATCTAACCCCCTCTTGAAGATGGCTATGCTTGTGGTCGCCACCACCTCCTGTGGCAGTGAATTCCACATGTTAATCACCCTTTGGGTGAAGAAGTATTTCTTTTTATCCATTTTATATTTATTTATTTATTTATTTATATTGGGATTTATACCCCGCCCTTCGCACCGAAGTGTCTCAGGGCGGCTTACAACATGATAATACAAATACTACAATTTAAAACACTTACAAGTAAAATTAAAACCATAAATTAATAAAAGCAAGATAGATAAAAACCGGCGGTCTACAGATGCATTTTGTTCCATCCAAAAGATTTCCTTGTCAGTCAGTATCCACGGCAACTGGATCGGGGCGGCGTTGCGGTACTGATGCTGTTAGATCTGTCGGCTGCATTTGATACAGTCGACCATCGGCTACTGACGCGCCGCCTCGCCGACATTGGGGTCGAGGGGTTGGCCTTGCAATGGCTTTCCTCCTTTCTCCTAGGTCGGGGACAGAGGGTGGCTATCGGGAGCGGGCGGTCCCGGAGGCGCACACTGGATTGTGGGGTGCCCCAGGGAGCAGTTCTCTCCCCGATGCTGTTTAACATCTATATGCGCCCCCTTGCCCAGATTGCCCGGCGGTTTGGGCTGGGTTGTCATCAATATGCAGATGACACCCAGCTCTATCTACTAATGGATAGCTGGCCCGACCCCGCTCCAGGGAATCTCGACCGGGCATTACAGGCTGTAGCGACATGGCTCAGGCTGAGTGGGCTGAAGTTGAACCCAGCGAAGACAGAGGTCCTATGCGTGGGTCGCGGCGCTCTGGGAAGGGAAATAGCTCTCCCGGCCTTCGATGGTGCGCCATTGAAAGCAGCGCGCCAGGTAAAGAGTCTGGGTGTTTTACTGGAGCCTTCATTATCGATGGAGGCCCAGATAGCAGCCACTGCCAAGTCAGCATTCTTCCATCTGAGGCGGGCAAGGCAGTTGGCCCCTTTCCTTGAGCGCCGGGACCTCGCAACAGTGATCCACGCAACGGTCACCTCAAGACTAGACTACTGTAACGCCCTCTACTTGGGGCTACCTCTGTGCCGGACCCGGAAATTGCAGCTAGTGCAGAACGCGGCGGCCAGGCTGTTGTTGGGACTCCCGAAACGGGAGCATATATGGCCGGGACTACGTGAACTGCACTGGCTGCCGATTATATACCGGGTCCAGTACAAAGTGTTGGTCGTTACCTTTAAAGCCTTATATGGCCGAGGACCTGCCTACCTGAGGGACCGTCTTTCCCCATATGAACCCCAGAGAGCACTGAGGTCAACGGGGAAAAACTTAATGACTATCCCTGGGCCGAAGGAAGTTAAATATCAGAGCACCAGAATACGGGCCTTTTCGATCGCGGCCCCTACCCTATGGAACCGACTCCCCGAGGAGGTGCGGGCCCTGCGGAGCCTTGAACAGTTCCGCAGGGCCTGCAAGACCATCCTTTTTAAATCAGCATATTCGGACTGCTAAGAAAAATGGTAATTAAAGATCCGCCAATGCGGTCCAAAGATCTATACCGCAGTATAATTGTATCTACTAGACTGGTTTTTAATTTAATGTTTTAATGTTTTATTGTTCTATAATGTAATTCTAATGTTTTATTTATTATGGTGTGTTTTTATGGATTGCTGTTAGCCGCCCTGAGCCTGCCAAGGTGGGGGAGGGCGGGATATAAATGAAATAAATAAATAAATAAAATAAAATAAATTATAGGCCTGCCGGAAGAGGGCTGTCTTACAGGCCCTGCGGAACTGCCCTAGGTCCCGCAGGGCCCGCACCTCCTCCGGCAGCTGGTTCCACCAATAAGGTGCCGTTACTGAGAAGGCCCGATCCCTGGTGGATTTTAGACGGGCCTCCTTTGGCCCGGGGACTATCAGCAGGTTTTGTGAACCCGAGCGTAGTACTCTCTGGGGAACGTGTGGGGAAAGACGGTCCCTAAGGTAGACAGGTCCTAGGCCATATAGGGCTTTAAAGGTAATAACCAACACCTTGTACCGGACTCGGAATATTACTGGCAGCCAGTGCAGATCCCGGAGCCCCGGCCGAATGTGCTCCCGTCTTGGGAGCCCTAATAACAGCCGGGCAGCAGCGTTCTGCACCAACTGCAGTTTCCGGGTCCGGCACAAGGGTAGCCCCATGTAGAGGGCATTACAGTAGTCTAACCTCGAGGTGACCGTAGCATGAATCACTGTTGCCAGGTCGTCACGTTCCAGGAAGGGGGCCAACTGCTTCGCCCGCCGAAGGTGAAAAAACGCGGACTTGGCAGTGGCTGCTATCTGGGCCTCCATTGTCAGTGAAGGCTCCAACAGCACCCCCAGGCTCTTAACCCTGCCCGACGCTGTTAGTGGCGCGCCGTCAAAAACTGGCAGGGGGATTTCCCTTCCCGGGCCGCAGCGACCAAGGCACAGGACCTCTGTCTTCGCCGGATTCAGCTTCAGCCCGCTCAGCCTAAACCACCTAGCCACTGCCTGTAACGCTCGGTCCAAATTTTCTGGGGCGCAGGCGGGCCGGCCATCCATAAGCAGATAGAGCTGGGTGTCATCAGCATATTGGTGACACCCGAGCCCGTACCTTCGGGCAATCTGGGCAAGGGGGCGCATGTAGATGTTAAATAACATCGGGGAGAGCACCGCCCCTTGAGGCACCCCGCAATCAAGCGTGTGTCTCCGGGACAGTTCCTCCCCAATCGCCACCCTTTGTCCCCGACCGTCAAGGAAAGAGGAAAACCATTGCAAGGCCAACCCCTGAATCCCTGCGTCGGCAAGGCGGCGCGCCAGAAGCCGATGGTCGACCATATCGAACGCTGCCGATAGGTCCAACAACATCAGCACTGCCGAGCCGCCTTGATCCAGATGCCGCTGAAGGTCATCCACCAGGGCGACCAGCACCGTCTCCGTCCCGTGGCCCGGGCGAAAACCAGACTGGTAGGGGTCAAGGATAGAAGCGTCCTCCAGGAAGCTCTGTAGCTGCAACGCCACTGCCCTCTCGATAAGTTTGCCCAAAAAGGGCAAATTCGATACCGGCCGATAGTGTGCCAATTCGGTCGGATCTAACGATGTTTTCTTCAAGAGGGGACGGACCACCGCCTCTCTGAGCGCTGATGGAAAATGCCCCTCCAGTAGGGATCTATTTATGATATCCCGTATAGGATATCTTAGCTCCCTCCGGCAGGTCTTAATAAGCCAGGAGGGGCATGGATCCAATTTACAAGTTGTTGGGCGTGCAGATAGGAGGATCCTGTCAACTTCTTCCAGGCTGAGCGCGCCGAAGCCGTCCAGGACGCGATCCGAAGACAGGCACGGAGCCTCAGGTTCGCTAACTGTATCTAATATGGCAGGAAAGTCGGAACGGAGCGATGCGATTTTATCCGCAAAAAAATCCGCAAAAGCCTCACAGCCAATTTCCAATTCATTAAAATTTGGTCTGCCCTGTGGCAGCGTTGTAAGGGTCCGGATTGTATTGAACAGTTGTGCCGGGCGCGAAATTGCGGACGCAATCTCCGCCGCAAAGTAAGTTTTCTTTGCGGCCTTGACTGCCATCTCATAGGACTTCATAACCTCTCTATAAGATGTTCGAGTCGCTTCGTCTCGAGTACGCCGCCATTGCCTCTCTAGTCGTCTGAGTCCCCGTTTCAGCCGACGCAGCCCCTGGTTATACCAGGGTGTCGGCCTTGCGCGAGGGCGCAGAGGACGCCTAGGCGCGATCTCGTCGATGGCTCCGGTGAGCCTATTATTCCAGGACTCCACCAGGTCATCGAGGGAATCGCCAGGGGGGCAGGGATCCCGCAGAGCCGTCAGGAACTTACGGCTTTTAACTT
This sequence comes from Heteronotia binoei, assembly GCF_032191835.1. Classification (NCBI taxonomy): domain Eukaryota; kingdom Metazoa; phylum Chordata; class Lepidosauria; order Squamata; family Gekkonidae; genus Heteronotia; species Heteronotia binoei. The sequence goes on from NC_083223.1 coordinate 240,118,326, forward strand.
GTCTGCTCAGCAATTTCATTGAATGCCCACGAGTTCTTGTTTTGTGAGAAAGGGAGAAAAGTACTTCTTTCTCTGCTTTCTCCATCCCATGCATTATCTTGTAAACCTCTATCATGTCATCCCACAGTCGACGTTTCTCCAAGCTAAAGAGCCCCAAGCGTTTCAACCTTTCTTCATAGGGAAAGTGTTCCAGCTCTTTAATCATTCTAGTTGCCCTTTTCTGGACTTTCTCCAATGCTATAATATCCTTTTTGAGGTGTGGCGACCAGAACTGCACACAGTACTCCAAATAAGACCTCACCATCGATTTACACAGGGGCATTATGATACTGGCTGATTTGTTTTCAATTCCCTTCCTAATAATTCCCAGCATGGCGTTGGCCTTTTTTATTGCAAATGCACACTGTCTTGACATTTTCAGTGAGTTATCTACCATGACCCCAAGATCTCTCTCTTGGTCAGTCTCTGCCAGTTCACACCCCATCAACTTGTATTTGTAGCTGGGATTCTTGGCCCCAATGTGCATTACATTGCACTTGGCCACATTGAACCGCATCTGCCACGTTGACGCCCACTCACCCAGCCTCAACAGATCCCTTTGGAGTTCCTCACAATCCTCTCTGGTTCTCACCACCCTGAACAATTTAGTGTCATCCGCAAACTTGGCCACTTCACTGCTCACTCCCAACTCTAAATCATTTATGAACAAGTTAAAGAGCTTGGGATCCAGTACCGAGCCGTGCGGCACCCCACTGCTTACCGTCCTCCACTGCGAAGGCTGCCCATTTATCCTCACTCTCTGCTTCCTATTACTCAGCCAGTTTTTGATCCACAAGAGGACCTGTCCTTTTACTCCATGACTCTCAAGCTTTCTAAAGAGCCTTTGATGAGGAACTTTATCAAAAGCTTTCTGGAAGTCAAGGTAAACAACATCTATCGGGTCTCCTTTGTCCACATGTTTGTTCACCCCCTCAAAGAAATGTAACAGGTTAGTGAGGCAAGATCTTCCCTTACAGAACCCATGCTGAGTCTTCCTCAATAACCCGTGTTCATCAATGTGCCTACTCATTCTGTCCTTGATAATGGTTTCTACCAACTTTCCCAGTATTGAAGTCAGACTGACTGGCCTGTAATTTCAATGAAATTGAAATTTCAATGAATTTCAATGAAAGATTACAGATTTTTGTTAGAAGATCCACAAGTTCAACTTTGAGTTCTTTCAGAACTCTCAGATGTATGCCATCCGGACCCAGTGACTTATTAGTTTTTAATTCGTCTATCAGTTGTAGGACCTCCTCTTTTGTCACCTCAATCTGACTCAGGTCTTTCAACATCCCTTCCAAAATTAGTGGTTCTGGGGTGGGCAAAAAGTTCTCATCTTCTACAGTGAAGACGGAGGCAAAAAATGCATTCAGCTTCTCAGCCATTTCCTCCTTCAGTAATCCTTTTACTCCATGGTCATCCAAGGGCCCCACTGCCCCCCTCGCTGGTTTCCTACTTCTAATATATTTGAAGAAATTTTTATTGTTGGTCTTTATGTTTTTTGCAATATGCTCCTCATAGTCCCTTTTTGCCTGCCTGATCGCAGTCTTGCATTTGATTTGCCACAGCCTGTGTTCCCTTTTATTAATCTCACTTGGACTGGTTTTCCACCGCTTAAAGGAGTCCTTCTTACCTTTTACAGCTTCCATTACTTTGTTTGTTAAAGTAATGAGTATCTGGTCAGCACCAGGAAACTGTTGATCCTGTACAAGAGCAGAGTGTTAATTATAGCATTAGCAAACCATAAGCCATAGACAGAGAAAACAATGTGAAGCATATTCTACCTTCTACTTATAAGGATCAGAATATTTTTTGAGAGCCCCGTTATTGTCATGGCTGGTACAAAGTTGTAGTCCATTCCCAGAAGGCTGCCCCGACCATTCTAAGGACATTAAGCCAAATCTAAGACTACCTCATGCTTGGACATTGTTGGGAAGTGGGTTGGGTGGTACACCAACAGAATCCCAATTCTCAACTCAAAATTAAGAGTCTGCATTATAAAACACCTAGTGAGTGCCAATGCCACAGCTGCCCACCGGAGCGTAGCCAGTCCCTCTTTCCACCCACCAAGCCTAGGTTTATGCTGTACAAGGAATCTATGAGGCCAGTCTTGGAAAAAGTCATCCCTCCCTCCTCAACCATCCAGGCATTCATGATCCATACCAGATTGGCTTTCTCATCAAGTATGAGATCTTGGATAAGTGATGCTGTATTGTAAACTGATCTGAAATGCAGCATGTGTAGGCCTGTTGAATGTTAAGCAACATTACCAGGTCCCCTTGCTCCTCAAGTCTCTAGCAGATCAGGCACATAATCTGTTAGGCTGAGCATCAGTTTATCCAAACTGCAGACACTGTTGTCAGAACCACCACAAAGCATATCCTCATGTCTGAATTCCTCCCCCCAGTTGATTCGCCCTCTTCCAATCTTCCTCTACTCCATCTCTGCCTCTAGACACCTCCATCATCTCACCTGCTTTTGCTGAACAGAGTTTGAGCTATGAAGATCTATGGGATTCTTTCTTCTCTACTTTTCTTCATTTTCCAGGTTGCTCCAGGTAAAGTATTAGAAAAACAAAGGAAGCAATAATACTCAGGTAAGACTGCTGGAATGGAAATAGGGACATAAAATAGCCCTGATGAATGAGTTCAGAACTCTGCCTGGTCCAGCATCATCTTTTCAGTGGATATCACTGAGATGTTCATGGGAAGCCACACTAATGTCATGAAGAAATAGAATCCATCATTTTTTCTGGTTGGTCATAGCCATTTCTGACTCCATCAAAGAATAAGGTTAGTGTGATGTGTCCTCAGATGTGCTCGTCAGGTCAACTGTTTCAGTTTTCTAATATGCCCAGCAGCATTGTTTAGTCAGTTTGGGTAGGTGTTGGGGTCTTGTTAAGATACACAATCCCATGCCATCAACAGTTTACTCTGCATACTTATTTTGCCAACTTGGCTGCTAAGAGAGGAATTGGAGGTGAGCCTGTGTGAATGCCAGAACTGTTAGAGGTGAAAGTTCCATGTTCCTATAGACATTTTTCTAATTAATGCTGATTAAGAGGAGCAATTCAAATTGGTTCAAAGAAGCCTAGAACAGGGCTAAGAAAAGCATAGATGTTTCTTTAACTGCTCTTGCTAGATACATGAGAGTTAGATGCAGTTTTTTAAACTGAACCTGTGAGATGCACCAGAGTTAGAGGCCAAGGTTATGAGTTTTTGGCATAAGTAAGGAACCTCACAGAAGATTCTATTGGTGATGCATTGCAATGAGGCATGGTTTCTTGAATCCTTCAATCATTGGTCAGTTTGTTTTCTCTAGTCTGTTTGAAGGTCCTGCATTGATGGTTCTGGCTCTACGATTGAAGCTTGTATATGGATGTGAGACATCACATGAGGAGATGTAGCACACACTGTTAAACCATGAATTCTCATGCATACTCTGCAGTGATCCTAGATGCACTGTAGCAAGTGAAAATCATGGTTGGTTCTGAATACTATCATTAAAAACCCTTCCCTAGCTTAGAGCCCTATCAAGTACTTATCTGGTCATCCTCTGAAGAAATCCAAACTTGTAAAATAGTCTTTCCAAGGAACAAATAACTATTGGCTAGATGTACCTAGGGATATAACAATATGCCCCTTTGGTTACATGTTTCAGCATGTATGATGTTAGGGGGAAACGTAGAAGGTGCATCACCCCACCCACCCCATCTCTGCATTTATGTGCTGGCAAAAGTGGCTGGTGTTGTTGCTAGTGGTACATCTCTTGAGCTCCCAAAACACTGAGACAGGAAGTGATAATCAGAAAGAGGTAATGTGGGATGCAAGGGCAATGATGATTAATAGCAAGCCACTAGAAAGTTAGCAGGGTCCAAAGTGTAAAAAGGTGACTGAAACTTTAGCACTTAATGTCTTCTGTCTACAGACAAATATACACTTTTCTCTGTTTTTCATCAGGGCTCTGTGCTGTACATACTACTGCTGAGTGTACCACATATGGAGGTAAATGTCGAGTGCATATTTGTCAAGCTCCTGAATTTCACATTGGAATATGCGACAGTGGCTGGTGGAGATGCTGCACAAAGTGAGACAAACTTTCTCCTGATACCTACTCTAGAGATTGAACCATTTCTTGATATTCTTTTCAAATACAAAAGATGATGAGTCTACAAAAGGTGATGAGTGTACCAACTTGTCAACAATTTCTCCTTTTCTCTGTTGGGGTTTTCCAGTGTTAGGTGACCCCAGGGCTCTGAGCTACCTGTCTCTCTGCTCATGCCAAGCTGAGGGGCTTAATTGGTGGGTTCCTCAGCTGATGACACACATTTTATATTAGCCCAGGCCTTCCGATTGTGAATCATCCTCTTTGTGCAATGAGGGTGAAAGTGGGTGGACAGAGTGCTTATTGTGGGAGGTAGACATCCTCTTCAAGCTGCATACCACAGACCCCTGTCCCTGCAATCCAAACTCATGCTGTCAACTCACAGGAGACTGCCCCTAGCAGGGCATCACCAGAAGTCTCAGAGTCTCCTTCCTCTGATTTGTTCCTGGGGCTCTCCACAGAGGACAAAGTTGTTAGTACCATCTAAAGACCTTTAGTTGCTTATACTCTTTAGAAAAGTCTCTGACAGGAGTGGTTTAGAGGTGGGAAAAGCATCCTCCCCTTTCACACAACTCACTGTTGCTCCAGTGTACCTGTCCATAGTTTATGCAATTTAATGGATGCATGAGCTCTGTAAAGAAGTGTAGAGGTTACAGGCCAGCAGGCATGTCCATATGGCCAATAGGTGGAAGAGGTTGGGATGGAGGGAGAGGAGGAGGAAGAGACCATTATCACTGCCTCAAAAGCACAGCCAGGGTGTTGTGTACTGCATTTTGGTCCCTGAATTTGCATCACAACACTGCCTAGCGTGAACAGGGGAACTGCGGGAAACCACAGGTCACGTGACTAGGGATAGACTTAACTGACTGCCTATTAGGATCAATCATCTGGCCTGAATTAGCTTGCCTGGCCTTGAGTCTCCTCTCCTGACCTCCCACCAGTGTCCAGAGTGTGTCAATTCGGCAGATTCAATAACGAGTCTTTGTTGATAACAAAGTAGCTAGTTTATTGATATCATGGTTCTCAACTACAAGGAGATTGAAAGACTAAAGATCATACAGTAGAATGCAATCATATAAGGTACACTTCAAAGGGATTCTTGAGGGAGGGGCACATTCACACATTGATGTTACAATTTCGTTCTCAGGCCTGCTTTGGCCTTGAGCGTCTCTTTGGCTCCAACCTCCCCCGATGCCCAGCCTGAGAAGGCCCGATAATCTCTTTCATATATTCCCATTTCAAAGCACAACTACATAACAAAGGAAAGGAGGGGGGGGGTGAAGAGAGTTCAAGCTAGCAGCATTGGCATACAGTATGGCTTTACCCAGGATGCTTCTCTTCTGAACCAAAGATTGAGTGCAGGCCTGACCAGAGTTAAAGCAGACTTGACAGAGTGAGTGGGGGTTCTCCCACCTGGGAGACATTCTCTGCCTCCACTACTCCCACCTGGACTCAACTATGATGGACAAGTTGGTCTTCCTGAAGGTGAACCTCCCCTGCTGGCCCACCCATCTCTAGACTTCACTGGGTACGATTCAGGTCTCCTGTTGTCCTCCTGCATGCTCCCCTTCATTCCTCCTCCTCTCTGGGTGATTGGCATGTGGAGTGTGTGGGTTGTGCCTTTGGTGTTAGCATCGGAGGATGTCTGCCTCTTCTGGGTGAAGGTAGGCTACCTCATTCAATGCCTACCTCATGAAACAACAATATCAAACTGTTAACACAACACCTACCTCATGGCCACTTTAAATCGAAAACATTTGATTTCCACTGATCTGATGGGGTGCCCTGTGTGCCAAGCTGTTGTGGAGTTACTTCAGCGAAACTATGTCCTCTCAGATGTCTGCCTTCTGTCATGGTTGACATCACTTATCATTTTATGTGACAAATTCTGATTTTCACAGGTCTGATGGGGCTGGGGTGTCCTGCCTGCCAAGCTTTCATGGAGTAACTTTGGAGAGTCCCTGTCAGAAGTCTGTTGTCATGTCTGCCTTTCTGACATGGTATACTAATCAGTTTAAATGGAAAACTCTGGATTCCACTGGTCTGGTGGGGCTGGGGTGGCCACTAGTCTGTCAAGACATAACTCTGTTCAGCACCTGTCAAAATTCAGGGGATATCTGCCTTTCTCTCCTTCAGAACCTTCCTTTGGAGACTTGAGGGGAAAGCTGCAAAGCATAGGGGGTGATGCTTGCTTTGCTTCCAGGGTCTGCCTGGGGACAGGTGTCTGCCCAGGTGAACTTTTCCTGTGAGTCTGCTGTCAATGGCTTGTTCCTGAGCTGTTCCATAGACTCCTGAAACTGCAGCTGTCTTTTCCAGAGAGAGAAATGGGGAGAACAGTTTTGGTGGTCCATAACCTCAGAAATGTAATCCACCCCCATCTAGGAGAGACTGCAGTGGTACAGGTGACAGGATGAGGTTCCCTGTGTGTTTGGTCTGTGTAGCTTTCAATAGGGTCCATTCTATATACTTTTGCACCTGTGCCTGCTATTTCCCCAATAAGCAGTTTGTGAGCTTGATCTTAGCCCTTTCTTGTTTGCTGTGTCACAGTAGCATTGGATCTGCTAAACTAGCAAAAACTTTCCTTTCAGTTTATACTGAGAGATTCTCTGGTTTGACCTTAGTAAATTAGAAAAAAAAATGGAGGGGGTGTAACTGAGACTCTGTAAATCCAATCCTCACCAGACATGGAGGGCAGGTAGAAGAGAGTAAGCCTGAGATCTGCTGCAAGATTTATTTTTTTTTTTTTGGGGGGGGGGCATTCTACTGCATCAGGAACTTAAGGAACTAAACTGGTTCATCTAGCATAAGAAAGTTTGTGATAGTCCATGGTTCACAAACCACACGTGTTATGAACCATGAAGAGAACTGAACTGAAATGCATTTTCCTGGTTTGTGCCCACCCCTAATCATGTCATTGTGGTTTGGATCTACCGTACAACCAGTGGGATGATGTTGTAGTTTGGGAAGGCTTTTTAAAGTGCGTGCTTGAAAACTTTTGTGCACATGTAGATCCTATAAAAATGCCAATACAGCAATCTTATGTTGTGTATCTCTAGTCTAAGCCCTTTACTATTAATAAGCTTAGATCAGGGGAGCCAAACTGTGGCCCAGAAGCCATTTGTGGCTCTTTCAGACATATTGTGTGGCTCTCGAAGCCCCCACTGCCCTGTTGGCTGACTTGGAGAAGGCATTTCTCTCTTTAAATCACTTCTTGAAGCCAAGGCAAGTTGCTTGCAGAATGCGTTTAAAGTTAAAGTTGCTTTCTTTCCACACCCTTTCCCTTCTCCCTATCTATCTATCTATCTATCTATCTATCTATCTATCTATCTATCTATCTATCTATCTATCTATCTATCTATCTATCTATCTATCTATCTATCCATCCATCCATCCATCCATCCATCCATCCATCCATCCATCCATCCATCCATCCATCCATCCATCCATCCATCCATCCATCTGGAATTAGGGTTTAGCTCTTGCACCACTGACAATCTCTGAAAAATGGCACTATGATTGCCTCATAAAGTGTGGATATGATTGTGGTGGAATTTGATATATCCTGGACTGATGATTTGAGTTTTCCCGGTTTGCCGCATTTTTGCCGAGTCAATTTGATGTCATAGGAATTCACTTGTGTAAATTGATGTTATCAGCTTTCTGTTAAATGTATTTTTAAGATTTTTTGAATTATATACTTCAATAATTTGAATACATTGCCACTAATTTACAACCGTGAACCTTTCTGGTTTTTATATTTGCATCCAGTTGCAGTTTCTTTTATTGTTTTTGCTCTCAAACATCTGGCATTTATGTTGCTCTTAAGTTAAGCAAGTTTGGCCACCCCTGGCTTAGATTGAGGTAACCCAGGATCAGATTGCATAGTAAAGCTACTGTGTCTGTCCTGCAGAAATCAGTAATAAGCAAGCTGGTCAGCCACCCAATGTTTTAATGGTTCAGCCAAAAGAGGTTTCTGATAGGTAGCCAGTGTGGAAATGTTCTTGTTAATAAGTTGTACTTTGTCTAGAAACAGTATTCCCAAAAACATAATGTAAAATCCTAAACAATAGTACTCATCTAACTTGCAGGAACCAAATCTATATAATTAACATGATAGGATCTGGCACCATTTTTTCCCTCAATTTAATAAAGTCTGTTCCACTCCTATTTTTCTGGCTTATGTTAATCTGTTCATCTCTCTTTCTCTCTCTAGGGCTGTTTCATCGTAAGGAAATTGTAAGCCACGAGTGAGGTTTAAAATGCATAGATCAAGCTCTTCTTCACTTCAAACTGAAAGTGGATTCCTTGCATGACTCATAATATAATATGTTCATCTTTCAGTAAACACATTAATGCATTATTCAGGCATGTATGTCTCTCATTTTTTCCTGCCCATAATGCCCCACTATGGCTATGAGCCTGACTGAGGGGGCAGGGGATCACAGGGGTTTTCTGAGCCAATGGCAAAGTGGAGCCACTGCAGCTGGCAGATCCAAATATTTAAAATTGTAGGGTTTGGCCATGAGTCATGCTGGCATGCAGGAACATCAAATGATGTCAAGCATGTGCCTATTGCCATGGATTGCTTTTAGGAGGGCAGGGCAGGAGAAGACAAGGGGATTTCCTGAGCTCCCCTTTCCAACCCCCTATCTGTGACATCCAAGATCTGCTATGGGACTGGCTGCTCCTCTTGACCCAAAGTCTGTCTATCAAATATTAGCTACATGTGCACTATTCCATTGACTATGGGAGCTATCTATATGAAATGCTGTCTGTAATGTACTCAGAGACGAGACGTGCAGAAGGCAACATACTTTATTAGAAGGTACATCACAGAACAGGGCAATGCGGGCCGGGACCCGCTTTATATACACTTTACCCGGAACAGTCCTCTAGCTGGCCCAGTCCAATCCTGGCCAGTCAAACTTCCTGCCACAGATCGTGATTGGCAGGGTCCTTTCGCGCGCTGCACTAGGTGACCAGGGGACTTCCCCTGGTCGCCACGGCGGTATGGCTGCGCTGTGCTTTATTTCAGCACAAGACGCTACACTCCTCCCCCCTTAGTTAATGTATATAGTCTCGTAAGTAGGCTGGAGCACTGCGCTCCCGCGTCGATCTCCTTGGGGTCGCTTGTGGTGTCGGAGTGGCCCCCGTGGAGGGGGTCTCCTCCTGTGGAGATGTCTCCGGTAGCGGGTGGGCTGGTTCGGCTTGTAGTTCTGAATAGGCCGGTCTCGGGGGATCGTATGTTGGCAGGGGCAGCTCGGGCGATGCCGGTACTGGTGTGTCCGTCGATGGCTCTTCCCCGTGTTCCGCTTCCTCCGCTCTGGCCAGTTCCTCCGGCAAGGTGCGGCGGCGCATCTGATTGATGTGCCGCCTTAAGATCTGGCCCCCCTCGGTCGCTACCTCGTATGATCGAGACCCCGTCACCCTCAGTACCCGACCGGCTACCCACTCCGGACCATTAGCGAAGTTCTTCGCATACATCGGGTCCCCCGGAAAGAACCCCTGCACTGCTTCCCTGACTTCGGGGGAACTGCGGACGTCGGTGGCCCGGTCCGGGTGTAGCCTGTCTAACTGAGTTGTAAGCTTTCTCCCCATGAGGAGTTCCGCGGGGCTGGACCCTGTCACTGTGTTGGGTGTGATCCTGTTGTGGAATAGGAAGGCTGCCAGGCGGTGGTCCCAGTCCCCTTGCACGATGTGACCCAGAGCCTCTTTAGTGGTTCGCACCATGCGCTCCGCCTGGCCGTTGGTGGCCGGGTGGAAGGGGGCAGACCTTATGTGTTGTATGAGGTACCCGCCAAGGAACTCCCGGAATTCCCTGGAGGTGAATGCGGTCCCGTTGTCAGTAACCAGGGTATCGGGGATCCCGTGTGTGCTAAAGACCCTTCTCAAGGTTTTGGCTGCAGCGGCCGTGGAGGTGGATGCCACCGGAATCACCTCCAGCCATTTAGTATAGGAGTCGACCAGGATGAAGAATATCTGCCCCTGGTATGGCCTGGCGAAATCTAGGTGTAAGCAGGACCATGGCCGCCGGTTTGACTCCCAGCGGTGGATGGGTGCGCTGGGTGGATCGGGCCTGGATTCCTGGCATGGTTGGCACCTTCTCACCCACCCCTCTATTTCCTCATCCATGCCTGGCCACCACACGTAGCTGCGGGCCAACGCTTTCATCCTCACTATTCCCGGGTCTCGTGTAGGGCATCTAGTACTTGTTTGCGCATGGGGGGGGGGGAACCACTACCCTGCTTCCCCAGAGTATGCATCCCTTGTAGGAGGATAGCTTGTCTCTCCGAGATGCGAATGGCCGGAACTCACTTTCTACCATGCCCGTTGGCCACCCCCTACCCACCCAGTCCAAAACCCGCGCAAGGATGAGGTCCCTGTGTGTGCCCGAGCCACCTCCGCGGCATGGAGGGGTCACTCGGGCAGGGACTCTAAGAGCATCACCAGGTGGGCTGGTGCCAGATTTGGGTCCATTGAGGGAAGTGGCAGGTGGCTAAGGGCGTCAGCGTGACCTATGGCTTTACCCGGGCGGTGGACCAAGGTGTATGTATAAGAGTTTAGGAATTGGTTCCACCTCAGGACCTGCTGTGATACGATTTGTGGGGTTGGGCGGTTGGGGGCGAGGAGGCCCAGGAGTAGCTTATGGTCCATTGCTATGGTGAAGTGCCTGCCATACAAGTAATCATTGAATTTGTGCACCTCTGCCACGATTGCCAAAGCCTCCTTATTGATCTGAGCGTAGTTGCGCTCTGCCGGGGTTAGAGTCCTTGAGTAATACGCGACTGGCACTTCCCTCCCGTCCGGGAGTTGGTGCCCCAGGACTGCATCCACCCCATACGGGGAGGTGTTGCAAGCCAGAACCAGCGGCAGGGCTTCATCGAAGTGGTGGAGCACCACATTAGAGACAAGGAGGTCTTTTACCGCCTGAAACGCGGCGGCTTGCTTCTTTCCCCAAACCCACTGAGCTTGTTTGTCTAGCAGCCGATGGAGTGGTTCTGCTATGGCTGCTTTGTGGGGCAAGAACGAATGATAAAAGTTCAACAACCCCAAGAAGCTTTGTAGCTCCGCCTTGCATGTGGGGGCAGGGGCTTGGACAATAGCCCTGGTCTTGTCCTCCGTCGGGTGAATCCCCGCTGCATCCATGGCAAACCCCAGGAACTCCACCCGCGGCACCCCAAGCAAGTATTTTTCTTTTTTGACCTTCAGCCCCGCCGCTTGGAAACGGCGGAGTACCTCTCTCAAGCGGCTGCTGAACTCCTCTGCGTCTGGGGCGGCGATTAAAACGTCGTCGGAAAATGGCTGTACTCCAGGGATCCCTTTAAGGAGAGAGTCCATTATGCTCTGAAAGATCCCTGGAGCAATGCTAACCCCAAACTGCAACCTTCTAACCTTAAAGGCCCCCCTGTGGGTCACAATGGTCTGTGCCTCTGCAGTCTTGGCGTCGACCGGTAGTTGCTGGTACGCTTGTGCCAAATCCAGCTTCCCAAAAACCCGGGACCCTGCTAGGGCCGCTAGAACGTGGCTGACCACCGGGACGGGGTAGGGGTTGTCCTGGAGCGCTTTGTTTATCGTGCACTTGTAGTCAGCGCAGATTCTCATGTCCCCATTAGGTTTCACCGGTGTTACTATGGGGGTTTCCCAGGCTGCATACGCCACTGGTTCTAAGACGCCCTGGGCTGTGAGGCGGTCCAGTTCTGCCTCTATCTTGGGCTTTAAGGCAAACGGTACCCGCCTCGCCTTGAGCCGAATCAGTCTGACCAGGGGATCAATTGGTAGGGTAATGGGCGGCCCCTTGTAACTCCCCAGGGACCCGTCGAAAACTGCTGGGAACTCCCGGCAGACGTCCTCAAAACTACTTGCCTGTACGTGCTCCACCCCCACTAACTGGATCCCTAGTGGTTGGAACCAGGCCAGCCCCAGTAGGGTGGTAAGTTGGCGCTTGACCACCAAAATGTCCAGGGGCCCCTTGAAGTTCCCACTCTGGGCCTAACTCGCGATGTGCACTGGGTTCTTTTGGAAATCCCACAGAACAAAGTCAGCCGGCCTCAGTTGGAGGCGGTGGCGGGGACATAGTTTCCTTAGGGTTTCCTCCAAAATAATGGAGATGGAGGACCCCGAGTCCACCTCCATAAGGCAGGGGGCACCCTCGATGAGGATCGACATTTTGACCTTGTTGGAGGCTGTGAGGGGCAAGTTTAATATTTGCAGGCTGGTAGATGTTGTCGTATGGGCCTCGGTGGACTCGTGATGCGCTGTCGGTTGCCGGCAGCTGTTCTTGGCCCGGCAAGCCCGAGCAATGTGGCCCATCTTCCCACAGCTTCGACAGTCCATGTTTTGATATGGACAGTCCCTCTTCTCGTGGGGGTCGCCACAGCTGGCGCATTTGATGGTGGGAGATCTCTCCATCGCTCGCTGTTTCGTGGGAGCTCTTGGGTCTGCTCCTTGTGGCCGCTGGAGCTGGAAAGCCTCTTCATCCTCCCTATCACCCGGTGCCATCTCTTCATGGTGGACTGCCTCTCCACATGGGTGGCTGTACGCTTTGGTGGCCCTCTCGAAGGCCATCGCCTCGTTGAAGGCTTGCTGGAGGGTGAGCTCTTCCTTGGCGAAGAGCTTCTGCTGTAACCTTCATCGCGGAGGCCCCAGACGAATCGGTCCCTCAGAGCCTCTTCCCGCTTGTCGAAACTGCAGTTTCCGGTGATCTGGCGGAGAGCGGCCAGGTAGACTGCAGCTGTTTCCCTGGGCTTCTGATCCCTCTTGTGAAAGAGGAATCTGCGGGCGACAAGGGACGATTGGGGCGAAAAGTGCCCTGTGAGGAGTCTGACGACCTCCCCGTATGACCTCTCCGTGAGCTTCGCTGGGGCAGAGAGGCCTCGTGCGATTTCGAAGGTCGCCTCTCCGCAGACGCTCAACAGGACGTCCCTCATCCGGTTGTCGTCCATGATCATGTTGGCTCTCAGGTAGCACTCGACCCGTTCCGTGTAGGTTTCTCAACGTTCGGGGTGGTCGGGGTTGAATTCCGCAAGATGGCCCATTGTTACGCTAGGGTTCGCCATTGTGGTGGCGGGCGTCTCACTTTCCTGCGGTCCTGCGCCTTCCTCGTCTCCAGCTAGGCAAGTTGCTTTCCCCGGGGGAAGCCTTCCTAGCCAGATCCCATCCTCGTCACCAGTGTAATGTACTCAGAGACGAGACGTGCAGAAGGCAACATACTTTATTAGAAGGTACATCACAGAACAGGGCAACGCGGGTCGGGACCCGCTTTATATACACTTTACTCGGAACAGCCCTCTAGCTGGCCCAGTCCAATCCTGGCCAGTCAAACTTCCCGCCACAGATCGTGATTGGCAGGGTCCTTTCGTGCACTGCGCTAGGTGACCAGGGGAAGTCCTAGCCATACCTAGCCATACCACGGCGGTATGGCTGCGCTGTGCTTTATTTCAGCACAAGACGCTACACTGTCTGAATCCTTCTCGTCCAAATGGATTGCTTGCATAAAGAAGAAAATATCCACCTTGGGTTTATCTATGGATTCTCTTTACATGCTCCCTTTTATTAATGCATATTATCTAATAAAACGTAGAATCAAAGATTTCAGGTTTTCATGGCTGGTAACATCATTAGGGTTTGTAGAATCTTTCGGGCTCAAGTGCCGTGTTCTACTGGAGAAAGTTTTCCTTCCAGATGTTTCGTTCTCAGCTGCGGAGAACATCCTCACACAGAACAATGGTCACATTCAACAGCCAGTTTCCTTATCACTACCCTCCCAGGAAGCCCCACCAAACAATGGGCACATCCACAAACCAATTGCCCTTTCATCACAGCCACTCCAGCCTATAAATAGCAGCTCTCCAGCAGCCCTGGCCCCACTCAATGCACAGCAGCCAAGAAGGTCAGAGCGCCTGCTCATGCTGCAACGCCACTGAGGATGTTCTCTGCAGCTGAGAATGAAACATCTGGAAGGAAAACTTTCTCCAGTAGAACATGGCACTTGAGCCCGAAAGATTCTACAAACCCTAAAAATGTAGAATCTTAGATATAGAATTGCAAAAACTAATCAGTGCTGCAAATACATCTTGCTCCCCTTTGAATTTTGGAATTTCCCCAATTATTGGTCATCTGCCTTCTTATCTATCAACTCTCCATGTTCCACAATCATGCAGAGCATTTACTCTTGCCAGATGTAATACTATCCCATCAGCAGTTACATATGGTAGATATAAAAAAAATCCCACTCTCATTAAGACTTTGTACATGCAATTTAAAACAAGTTGATTCGTTGTCTCATATTCTTCTTTACTGCTCCCATTATGATACTATACACCTTAAGTTTCTAGACCCAATTCTGCTCAATATGACAAGTTGCTCAAATGCTGCAAAGGTATGCCATCTTCTGAATGACTTGTCATCTAAAATAACTGAAAAGGTTATTTCAGATGACATTGAGTATGGTAATCAAGGATCAATTGTCCAATGTATAGCTGTATATGACTGGTGTATTTTGTTATATCTGTATCTCTTTTTTGCCTTATTTATAATCTGATATATGCCAATAAAGGCTTGTGCTTGTGTAATGCGTTGTTTCTGGGCACTGAGGGGCCGGAAGAGTTCTTCCAATCCCTTAGTACGCAGAAACAATGCAACTCTTTCAGTCCTGGATGCTCTTGAGCACCCAAGACTGAAAGAGCTGCGTTGTTTCTGTGCGCCCGGACCCTCAGTGCCCAGGAACAATGGCACATGATTACGTCACTGTGTGACATCATCATGCTGTGTGCGCTTGATACATTTTCTGGAGGGAGGGTTGGGGGCATGTTGGGGTTCTGCCTCAGGCAGCAGAACCCCATGCACCGGCCCTGTTCAAGCCTCTAGCAGATCAGGCACATAAATCCTTCAGGCTGAGCATCAACTCATCCAAAATGCAGACACTGCTGGCAGAACCATCACAAAGCACATCCTCATGTCTGAATTTTGTTTCAGTTTATTTACCCTCTCCCAGTCTTCCTCCACTCCATCTCTGCCTCTAGACACATCTATCAACTCACCTGCTTTTGCTGGACAGAGTTTGAGCCATGAACATCTTTGGGATTCTCTCTTCTCTACTTTTCTTCATCATTTTCCTGGTTGCCCCAGGTAAGATATTAGAAAAACAAAGGAGGCAATAATGAGCAGGTAAGATAGCTGGAAACAGGGAGATAAAATAGCCTTGCTGAATGAGTTCCGAACTCTCCCTTGTTCAGCATCTTCCTTTTAGTGGTCACCAGTGAGATGTTCATGGGAAGCCACACAAATGACATGAAGAAATAGCAGAATCCATCATTTTCTCTGGTTAGTCATAGCCAGAGTTAGTATTCTGGTTAGCCATAGCAATGGATAGTTCAGACTTCATTAAAATGGAAAATTAGGTTTGTGTTATGTCTCCACATATGCACTCTTGATATTAACTGGTTCAGTTTTATTTATTTATTTATTTTATTTTTTGCACTTATATCCCATCCTCCCTGCCAAAGCAGGCTCAGGACGGCTAACAACATTTTAACATCAAACAATAAAACAGTAACAAGCAATTGAGGAGATCCGGGAAACTACAGGCCAGTCAGTCTGACTTCAATACCGGGAAAGTTGGTAGAAACCATTATCAAGGACAGAATGAGTAGGCACATTGATGAACACGGGTTATTGAGGAAGACTCAGCATGGGTTCTGCAAGGGAAGATCTTGCCTCACTAACCTGTTGCATTTCTTTGAGGGGGTGAACAAACATGTGGACAAAGGAGACCCGATAGATGTTGTTTACCTTGACTTCCAGAAAGCTTTTGATAAAGTTCCTCATCAAAGGCTCCTTAGAAAGCTTGAGAATCATGGAGTAAAAGGACAGGTCCTCTTGTGGATCAAAAACTGGCTGAGTAATAGGAAGCAGAGAGTGAGTATAAATGGGCAGTCTTCGCAGTGGAGGACGGTAAGCAGTGGGGTGCCGCAGGGCTCGGTACTGGGTCCCATGCTTTTTAACTTGTTCATAAATGATTTAGAGTTCGGAGTGAGCAGTGAAGTGGCCAAGTTTGCGGATGACACTAAATTGTTCAGGGTGGTGAGAACCAGAGAGGATTGTGAGGAACTCCAAAGGGATCTGTTGAGGCTGGGTGAGTGGGCGTCAACGTGGCAGATGCGGTTCAATGTGGCCAAGTGCAAAGTAATGCACATTGGGGCTAAGAATCCCAGCTACAAATACAAGTTGATGGGGTGTGAACTGGCAGAGACTGATCAAGAGAGAGATCTTGGGGTCATGATAGATAACTCACTGAAAGTGTCAAGACAGTGTGCGTTTGCAATAAAAAAGGCCAATGCCATGCTGGGAATTATTAGGAAGGGAATTGAAAACAAATCAGCCAGTATCATAATGCCCCTGTATAAATCGATGGTGCGGTCTCATTTGGAGTACTGTGTGCAGTTCTGGTCGCCGCACCTCAAAAAGGATATTATAGCTTTAGAGAAGGTGCAGAGAAGGGCAACTAGAATGATTAAAGGGCTGGAGCACTTTCCCTATGAAGAAAGGTTGAAACGCTTGGGACTCTTTAGCTTGGAGAAACGTCGACTGCGGGGTGACATGATAGAGGTTTACAAGATAATGCATGGAATGGAGAAAGTAGAGAAAGAAGTACTTTTCTCCCTTTCTCACAATACAAGAACTCGTGGGCATTCGATGAAATTGCTGAGCAGACAGGTTAAGACGGATAAAAGGAAGTACTTCTTCACCCAAAGGGTGATTAACATGTGGAATTCACTGCCACAGGAGGTGGTGGCGGCCACAAGTATAGCCACCTTCAAGAGGGGTTTAGATAAAAATATGGAGCACAGGTCCATCAGTGGCTATTAGCCACAGTGTATGGAGCACAGGTCCATCAGTGGCTATTAGCCACAGTGTATGGAGCACAGGTCCATCAGTGGCTATTAGCCACAGTGTATGTGTGTATATAACATTTTTTGCCACTGTGTGACACAGAGTGTTGGACTTGATGGGCCGTTGGCCTGATCCAACATGGCTTCTCTTATGTTCTCTTATGTTCTTAATTACAATTATCAATTAAGCAGTTAAAACAATTTAAAATAGTTTTAAATTGGACCTCCCAGCAATGGCTGCCGATGTTTCTCTATGATGTAGAGTAGGCTTTTTTCTTTACTACTTCCTGTCTCAGTCACCATCAACTCTCACAGAAGTCTCACGATACTTGACGCACTTCCTGTCTTGCTCAGAAGGGTTGTAGCTCCGTTCCAGTAAATTCCAGTGCAATGTGGCTGTTTACTTTTCACAAACCGCAAGTAGACATAACATTGATCTCCTTTCAATTTTAGCAGTTTTTAATACTGTCTTTTATATTGAAACAGTCCAACCTTCACCATCTCTTTCTTTTACTTGCACGCTTTATATTTTCCCCCTTTTTCCCACCTTTAATACGTCCCTTTAGTCTGTAAATAGCTCCGGAGTGAAAAAAGAGCTTCTGTACCTTTTTTTCTCCGCTTATCCAAGTTCCACTGGTCTTCCAAAGCTTTAGTTGTTTAGAAATGTCCCAGAAGGTTAGGATCCTGACGAGCTTATGCCAAATCAATGACTCTGAAGAATCTTGCAGACGAAAACTATGCAAACTTCTGAAACCCCTCAAAGCTTCAAAGGAACCCTCTACAGAGCTCCTTTTTAGCCAAGGTAAATCTCTTCCAAAGTTTTTTGTGCAAGTCTTGGACCTTTCTCTCACTGAGAAAGGTAGGCAGTGGGCTTTGATTTGCCCTCCACTACCCCGAACAAGACCTTCAGCTTGCTCCCGTTACGAGAGACAACTCAGCTCGCCATGAAAGACATCCAGAAAAGGAAGTAGCACTATTCTTTGCGGATGCAGAAAAAGCATTTGATAATTTAAATTGGGACTTCATGTTTGCAGTGATGGAAAAAATGGAGCTTGGAGGGAGTTTTATAAGAATGATAAAGGCAATATATTCTGAACAAAGGGCAAGGTTGTGCATCAACGCAGATCTTACAGACGAAATGAAAATCAGTAAAGGTACCAGGCAAGGCTGCCCGCTTTCGCCATTGTTATTTATAATGACTCTTGAAATTTTACTGATGCAGATTCAAGAAGAAAAAGATTTAGAAGGATTACAAATAAAAGGATATACCTATAAATATAGAGCATTTGCGGACGATATAATGTTTATAAATGAAAATCCCTTACAAGTTACACCTTTGTTGTTAACAAGAATACAAGAGTTTGGGGAGTTGGCGGGACTTTACATAAACAAAGAAAAATCAAAAATCCTATGTAAGAATATGCAGAAAAATAGACAACAAGAACTACAAAGACTAACGGGTTGTGAAGTTACCTCTAAGGTAAAATACCTAGGGGTAGAGATAACAATGAAAAATATTGACCTGTTCAAGAACAATTATGAAAAGCTATGGCGTAAAATAGAAGAAGATATGTTAAAGTGGAATAAGCTCAACCTGTCATTGTTGGGCAGAATAGCTGCAGTAAAAATGAATATCTTACCAAGGATTATGTATTTGTTTCAAACTATCCCCATTGTGAAAGATGCTAAGCAATTTGATAAATGGCGAAGAAAAATTTCGGAATTTGTGTGGGCCGGGAGGAAACCTAGAATTAAAATGAAAGTCCTGATAGATGCAAAAGAGAGAGGTGGATTCCAATTACCAGATTTGAAACTGTATCATGAAGCAATTTGTTTAGTATGGTTGAAAGAATGGATAACGCTATTAAACAAAAAACTTTTAGTGTTGGAAGGCCATGGGAAAAAATTCGGCTGGCATGCATATTTGTACTATGGGAAAAAGAAGATGGACGGTCTTTTCTCTCACCATTATATAAGGAGAAGTTTATTAAATGTGTGGATAAAGTACAAGAAATATGGTGATGAGAGGAGACCTTTGTGGATAGTGCCGGCTGAAGTGATAAAGTTAACGGCCAAAACAGTTAAGGAAAAACAACTATCATACAATCAATTACTAAAAATACAAAGTGGGAAAATAGAACTGAAAACTGCAGAAGAACTGAGTTATAAATATGATTGGTTTCAAATGCAACAAATTAAAAGTTTGATGGAGAAGGATATTAAAGCTGAAGGAATAAGGAAGGAACAAACAGAAATGGAAAGAGTTCTGCTTGGAGATAATGAGAAATTAATTTCAAAAGTGTACAAATTACTTTTACAATGGTCTACAGAAGATGAAGTAGTGAAATCTCAAATGATAAAATGGGCAATTAATGTAAATAAAGAAATAAAGATGGAATCTTGGGAATATCTGTGGAAAAACTCTATGAAACTCGCAACATGTCATAGTATTAAAGAGAACTGTTTTAAGATGATGTATAGATGGTATATGACTCCAAAAAAACTAGCAAAGATGAACAATAAGATGCCAGATAGGTGCTGGAAATGTAAAAAGCATGAAGGTTCTTTCTACCATATGTGGTGGACTTGTGAAAGAGCGAAAATGTTTTGGCAGATGATTCAACAAGAGATATCTAAGATCCTGGGATATGAATTCAACAAAGAAGCAGAGATTTTTCTGCTGGGATTACAAATGGAAAAATTTCCTAAAGAAGATAGAACTTTAATATGGTACTTGCTCTCAGCTGCTAGGACATTGTATGCGCAGTTGTGGAAGCAAGAAAAAATACCAGATAAATGGGATTGGATTATAAAAGTTATGTCATGGAGTGAAATGGATAAATTAACAAGAAAACTAAGAAACTGTGATTTAGAACTTTTTAATCGGGAGTGGAAGAAATTTAAAAGATATGTAGAGAAAGAGTGGAAGATAAAAGGACATTGGACAATTTTTGATGATTAAGATTTTTAAGATTTTTAAGATAAGAATATATCTTTTGAAGGGGGAATATTTCTCTTTATTATTCTTTATTTTTTCTTGATAGTTAAAGGTACCTTTAATATCTGTTTTTTCAAAAAAAATAACACTGGCGGGGGTCAAGTAATGGGGGGAGGGGTGGGAGGAAAGTAAGATGTGGGGTAGAATGATGATTTTTTTTTTATCCTAAACTTTTTATAAGTTGTAGATTTAGTTCTACTACCATATGTTACTAATAAAATTGTTTATACATTACAAAAACAATTTAAAATAGTTTTAAAGTATTAATACAATTTTCAAACAATTTTTGGTGCTAAAGTTAATACAGTGCATTCAGTAGTGTTGGGCATCTATGTAGTTTGGTTGAAGGCCAGTCGAAATAATATTGTTTTGCAGGCCTTGCGGAACTGGGCGAGGTCCCGCAAGGCCCTGACATCTTCTGGGAGTTGGTTCCACCAGTGGGGGG
This sequence comes from Heteronotia binoei, assembly GCF_032191835.1. Lineage (NCBI taxonomy): Eukaryota > Metazoa > Chordata > Lepidosauria > Squamata > Gekkonidae > Heteronotia > Heteronotia binoei. The sequence continues at coordinate 240,138,805 of NC_083223.1, forward strand.
CTGCAATTGAGAAGGCTCTTTCTCAGGTAGCCTTCAATCTCGCCTCCCTCAGCCCAGGGGTTGACAATAGGTTTTGCGATCCAGATCTAAGTACCCTCTGGGGAACATGTGGGGAGAGACAGTCCCTAAGGTTTCCCAATATGCCCAGCAGCATTGTTTAGTGAGTTTGGGCAGATATTAAGATACACACTCCCATCACCAAGTAAGAGTTTACTCTGCATTTTTACTGTGCCATATTAGTGGCTGCTAATGGAGGAATGATGCAGGAACATTTCTGCTTCCAGGATCTTTCCTGTCCTTCAATGGCTACATCTCACTTCTGCCTTTCCCAAAATAGTTAGAAGACCCTCCTTAGCCAAGATGATTGAAGACTCTTACAAAACTAGAGCCAACATAAACCCATGGAATGCAAACACAGCATGGGAATGGATGCATTTCTTGCAGGTTGAACTTGTATGATCACCAAAAACTATTATGGAAGAAGGTTCCCATAGATATTTTTCTATTTAATGCTGATTAAGAGGAGCAATTCAAGCTGGATCAAAGAATACTTGAACAAAAAGGGGTTTTTTTAAAGAAAAAGCTCTGGACCCTAAAAGAAAACAGTTTACTGCACAGGGGCCAGTGCTGGTGGTGGTGGGGGGAGTAATCCTATCCAATATGTGGTAGACAGTTCTGAGAAACACATAGCTTTTGTTAGATACATGAGAGTCATAGGCAATTTCTATAACTGATCCTGTTAGATACATCAGAGTCAGAGACCAAGGTTCTGAGTTTCTGGCATGAGTACAAAACCTCACAGAAGATCCTATTGGTGCCTCTTGATGCATTGCAATGAGGCATGGTTTCTTGAATTCTTCAATCATTGGTCAGTTTGTTTTCTTTTGTCTTTTTGAAGGCTGTGCATTTATGGTTCTGGCTCTAGGAAGGGTGCTTGCATGTGGATGTGAGACTTCTTATGAGGACATGTAGCACACACTGTTAAACCATGAATTCTCATGCATAGTTTGCAGTGATCCTAGATGCACTGTAGAAAGTGGAAATCATGGTTGGTTATGAGTACCATCAGTAAAATCCCTTTCCTAGTCTTGGGCCCCATGAAATACCTACCTGGCCATCCTCTGAAGACATCAAACTCATAAAATAGTCTTTGCAAGGAATAAACAACTATTGGGTTGATGTATATTGGGATATGGTTACATGTTGCAGCATGCATGACGTTAGGGGAAAATGTAGAAAGTCCAAAATAGAGAAACAAAAAAAAGAACAGAGAAAAGCAGCAAATATATCTGTTAAATTTCTACCTCAAATCATAATACCAAATTCCTTCTACCTGCAAGTCTTTCAATTTTTACCCATTGTAACCATTAAATTCTACAGTCTTATTATTTCAATATATACTTTTAACTATTCTATTGTTTTGATATAAATCTAAACTATTTGTCTTCAGTACATACAAGTGAGAAAAGCAGAAAAGTCAACCACAAAACAGAGCTAATTGGTTAAATTTAGCAATATTAAAAATAAGAGCTAACTAGTTAATTTAACAGTATTAACAATTAACATAAGCATAAAAGATAAATATAGTTTCTTTCTCCTTAATACTAACTTACTTGTTTCTAGCGGAGGAAAGGAAAGAAAAGAAGAACAAAAAACACAATACTTTGTCTATTTCAATATAAACAGTTTCTCCAGTCAGAAATATCAGGAGCAGATCTTTAAGGTTACAAAATATTTGTGTTGTCTGCCTTAATAAAAATTGACTTATTTAATTGTTTGTCTACTTTGAATGTTTAAAATTCTTTAAAAAAAACTTTTGGAGACTATCAGCCCAATCCAGACGTAAGTGGCGGCCAACTGTGGCATAACTGTCATGCCGCTAGTAGACTTCCTGAGGACTTCGGCACGCTGGAGTGTAGGGAGGGGAGAGGCATATCTTGCCATGAGGGAGACGGTCGCCATTGCAATGCCACTGGCGTAGGTACACAAGGGAGGCAGAGGCAGCCGGAGGGGAGGGCCAGCCCACCCCCCCCATTGGCCAGTCCTGGCACATATGCCATGGCTCATGACAGTCAGGGATGGGGAGAGGTGGTCCCAGAGAGGCTGATAGCCATCCCCAACCTGCCCCCAAACAGAGAATGATGGGCAGACCATCAAAGGCAAAGGAAAGACATTCCACCAACACAGGGAGGGAACAGGAGTGAGGCTGGGCATGTGCGCACGAGAAGCCTGGCTTGGTGACGAGGTGGGGGTGGGGGTGAGACAGGCCTGGATGGGACCAGACACTCCCCTCCCCTGTCCAGCCACGCGGAGGGCAGCATGGCAGCTCATAGACCGTCCCCCCCCCCAAAACCAAGTCTGCCCACCCTCCCAGGCATTCCCTTGGAGAGGCCACTGACAGAGGAGGGGCGTTGCCCAGGGAACGTGCAGCATATGCCATCAGGAGAGACAACAGAGGGCACAGCTTGGACTTTATTTTTCCAGAACAGAATGCAACAGTCTCCCTGACGCATGCTAGGCAGTCTCGCCGTGGGCGGGGTTCCATTCCGAGTGGTGGGCAGAAACAGCTGAGGGAGTGGGGGGGGCAGTGGAGCGACACATGCAGAAGCCTCTGTGTTGGAGCCCCACCTGCAAAATGGAGATAGAGATCAAGAGCACCTGCAGGGGCGGTGGCTGGAAGAGCAGTCTCTGACCCACCTCCCTGCAATGGGGCAGCTGCCATACACACACACCCCATTGGGGTTAGGATTGTGGAAGAGGGCAGACCAAGGGAAGGAAGCAGGCGGCAGCACAGGGGAGCGGGGTCAGCAAATGCCCCCTGCCGGAGCCCACTGCCTGGTTCAAGTACCAGAGACACTTGCACACCAAGCGGTTAAGGGTGAGAGGAGGGGAGCGGGAGGCTAGGGGGGAGGGGGACAGTGGAACTTACCCAGCCATGGGCGACAGTCCTCACATGCAGAGCCTCCGGGAGCCTGGAACCTGTGGAGACCCGGAAACAAGAGCAGTTAGCCCCAGGGGAGAGACCTCTCTCTCCCCCTAGCAAGTCAAAGATACTGTCAAAGCAACCGCGCAGTGCAAAACCTATCACCAACGTGCCTGCCTATCCCTCACTCTAAGTCTGTATGGCTGGCAGAGCTAACCGCCATGCGCTCTTCTCCCTAACAACTGAGTTGTGTGAGGCCAGAGTGGAAGTATTTCTAGGAGGAGGGAGACCGTGATTGGGTGCTGGGAAGGGGGCTCGTCAGCCCGAGGCATGAGGGGATTGGCGAGGCAATCACACCACTCCCTAAGGGGTTTGTGAGCTTCCACAGTGGCGGAGGTGACCTTAGTTTTTGGTTTTAACGAGTGCCTATGGAACACGCTGCTATTTTTGCCGGCCTAATGTTACACCTCTCGGGGGGGGGGGTGTCATGGGCCTAACTGCTCAGGAAACCGCCTAAGCCTGGCTGTGCTCCCAACTCCACCCCCTTCTCCTCCTGAACACCGTGCTCTGCCTCACTTCCACCCACGTTCGGGCGCAGCCCTCAGGCGCCACTACCCTCGGGTGGAGCGGCGCTCAGGCCGCCCCCCACCCACGTAACTCCCCTCCACTGTGGCGGCGCTGGTCGTATGTTGGTGCGAATCCTTTCTGCGCCCACGTAGTGGCTCGTCTGCTCCCAAAAGACTTTCCGTTCCCCCCTCCCGGATTGTGCTGTATAACTCCTATTTTCATATTACTCTAAGAAGCACATGTTTGATATGCAGTAACTGCCTCATCTCCCACACTTGTTTATTTTTACCTAGAGGAAAAAAAATACAATCTGCATAGTTCACTCTCTATTACATTGCTCTATATAGCTTTCATAAATGAAAATAACAAACGGAAGAGAAACATCCAGATTCCGAAAGCTTCGCTTGCCATTTCAAAATTGCATGCCAGTTCCCTTTTATTGATTCAATGTTAATCAATTATATGTAGAAAAAAGTTTATGAGCCTTTCTTCTTGAAGGCTTTCCAAGTATTGATCTTCTTGCTGAAATCTGCTTCTTCTCCCCTTGGCACATTCATCCGTTTTGAGGAAAATGATAAGGGCCCCACGTCGTCACTTCTTCCTGTGAAAACTTTATTGGTCTTGATTTCTGCCACTTCTTTGTAACTGTGCACGTTGTCTCTATTTTGATTTCCTTTGGCACCTTTCCCAACTAATCTTTATCCATTTTTCTCAACTCAGCAGACATCACTGGGATCTCTTTACCACTCTGCTCATAAATTTTATTTCACTGTATTTCAGAATAAAGGTTTCCGTCTGCTTTTGTATCAACTCTGTTAACAGACAAATTTCCTTCTTTAAGGAGATTATGGTAGTTATAACATCTTTCACCAGGGCTCTGTGATGTATATGCTAGTGTTCAGTGTACCAGATATGAAGGTGAATGTTGTTTACATGATTGTCATATGCCTGAGTTTTACATTGGAATATGCAACAACATCCTATGGAAGTGCTGCACACAGTGAGACAAACTTTCTTCTGATGCCTACTCTAGAGACTGAACTGCTTCTTTCTTTCTTTCTACTATTGCGATATTATCTCATTTTCTGCAACAGATTTACAACAGAATAACAACCATAATTCCTGCAAATCTATTATCCTCCTTTCTATTATAAATCTATTACCATCATATATATATATATATATATATATATATATATATATATATATATATATATATATATATATATATATATATATATATATATATATATATATATATATATATACCATTTACTAACTGTGACTTTCTGAGATTCAACCTGCAATTGAATTGCTTTAAAAATCTAATACATATCATAGTACAAAAATTTCTGTATTCTGTAATTCGTTTTAATCTATTCGTAAAATGGTGCCCAAAGTTCCTTTATATCTTGTTTACTTTGTTCTCTCAAAATATCAGTCACTATGTCCATATCTGCTATTTCCATTTTTTTCTATCAGTTCTTCTTTTGTGGGAACTTCTGACTTCTTCCAAAATTTGGCATATATTTTTTCGGCTACAGTAATTATATGGATAATCAGATGTTTAGCTTTTTAATCTATTATCTCAGGCATAAAATTCAAAATAATCATTCTGGTTTAAAAGGAATTGATGTCAACAATATTTTCTGAACTATTTCATGTACCTTTTTGTTGGTGGCAGAAATGGACAAAGCTTCCTTTAACCAGGTTCAGCTGATGAGCAAATTTGCCCCTTCCTGGGTATACACATTTTTGTCACTGTGGTGCATGCCTCGGTAACATCCAAATAAGAGTGCACTGTACATGGGTGAAGGTTGTCCAGAAGCTTCACTTGGTACAAAATGCTGGGGCCAGAATGTTAAATGATGTGGGACATAGGGACCATGTCACTCCAGTCCTGTAGTATCTATTGTGTTGCCAGGTCCAACTCAGAAAATATCTGGGAACTTTGAGGGGTGGAGGTTGGAAACTTTGGGGGTGGAGCCAGAAGACTTTCCCATTCCCTAAAATAAATAATTGAAAATACAACAGTGGAGTTCCCCTGAATACAGTCTTCATTTCCTCACACACACCCCCAAGCAGCTGCACTTCCACAAAATGAATGTGAACATGCACACAAACACACACAAAGCAGTCAAAATAAAAGTGGAGCACTGACTGTTTAGAGAAAAATAAGGAAGTTTATTAAAGGAGAACAAACTTTTATAGAGCATAGAAGAGAAAGAGAGCTGTAACTGTGTCACAATATTGGGGGTGTACCTGCTCAAATATTTGGCCAAATTTTATGGAAACAATCATGACAATTAATGAGACAAGAGTCATAGGCTGATTCCGCACTTGGCGTTTGCCCTCCTTTTGCTCTGGGATTGTTCCATGCGGGCCAGATTTCCCGATTCTGCAATAGAGGATTTCCCCCGGATTCAATTCCCAATCTGTTCCATATTTTCTGATTTCGTATTACCGCTGCTCCCACAGTTTCCCCCTCCCTCATACATTTCCCGGTTTTTTTTTACATGCATGCGTGTTTGCGTTAAAATGTAACATCTCTGTTTGCATTACAACGTAATGCCAGAGGCATAATACTGGCAAAGTCACGTGTTTTCCTTTCGCCCTGCCATTGGCAGGTTAAGCCCCATGAAATCTGAGTCAGCAATCCACCGTTTTTATCCACACATGCTGAATGTTAAGCACACAGTTTTCCGTTAAAACCTATAACAAATTACAAACAGATGCATGAAAGGGGGGGGGAGAAATATGCAGAGGGGTTAAGGGAGAAAGTTTCCCCAACCTATCAAAAATATAAAGCTGTAAACATAATCAAATTTCCGCTCCCGTTTGAAGCCATGGGGGGGGGTCAATAAAGGTGGCAATCACGCATGTTTAAAGTAGTTCGTGCAACATCGCTTTTTATTTAGTTGCGTTGCAACGATCTTATTTGGAAAAAAATATAGCAGTCAGGATTGATTTTTTTCGGAGGGGGAAGAAAGTAATCACAATGCAATGGTATATTGTCAAATTCACGTGGAATACAGTAAAGAAGGGCGGTGGGTGCAAGTAAGTGATGCATTAGGAAAAAGAAAATAGCATTACATTGTTATATTATTTTGCTTGTAATGTGAAACGAGTTTTTTTAAAAAAATTAATCAATTTCAGGAAAATATTGCATAATTTTCAAAGGGAGTAAAATTGCGGAAGTATGACGAAATAACTGGGCGGAATCATGGGCGTGGAGTTATGTGGGTGTGTTCTACTGATGCTAGAAGTTTGACAGCGCATTGGCACAAGTTCCGCACATAAAATCCTGAGCCTCGGAACCGCAGCAAAAAAAAGATCTGGTATTTTGCTGATTTCCTTAATCTGGGATGGTACCGCTTCGGAGGTGGGTCAAACTGCCGCCCCGGTCAAATTGTGTGGAAACCAACATCTGCCCCTGGGGAAACATAGCGTCAGAGCAGGAGCAAAGGGTAATGCGGAATCACCCCCAATCTCCTTAATCTGGGGCAGCACCGCTTCGGAGGCTGGTCAAACTGCCGCCTCGTGTCAAAATGTGCGGAAACCAACATCTGCCCCGGGGGAAGCACAGCGTTGGAGCCGGAGCAAAAGCTAATGTGGAATCACCCTATAGAATCATAGAGTTGGAAGAGACCCCAAGGGACATCTCATCCAACCCCCTGCACAATGCAGAAAATTCACAAATACCCCCCCCCCCCTATGTTCACAGGATCAACATTGCTGTCAGATGACCATCTACTCTTGGTTTAAAAACCTCCAAGGAAGGAGAGCCCACCACCTGTCAAGGAAGCCTGTTCCACTGAGGAACTGCTCTAACTGGAAGTTCTTCCTAATATTGAGTTGGAAACTCTTTTAATTTAATTTCAACTCATTAGTTCTGGTCCTACCTTCTGGGGCAACAGAAAACAATTCCACACCATTCTCTATATGACAGCCACCTCCTCTCCTTTAACCTTTGGTAACGTACTTACTAACAACAACAATATGCTTGCATATGGAACTAGCATTCATTTCAAATTAAAATACTAGATAAGGTTTATTTACAAAAAAGGTTAACAAGTAAAAAGACCAAGTACAGGAAAAAGAACACAGAACAAAAGAACACAGAAAATAACTACTCTCTAACTACTCTCACCAACAAGTGTTTTCAGTCATCTTCTGACCCAAGGTCGCAATAAAGATAGCAGTATCTCAGCAGCAGTTTTCAGTTAGCTTAGTGAAAGTCCTGGAGGAGTAAAGAAAAACCTCCCTTCAAACTATTCAGATCCACAGCCTTCTAGCAGCATCCTCTGGAAGAGCATCTAGCTTCTCCCTGAGTTTCTGGATTCTGAATTTCTCTTCTTGCTTCTGAATGAATGTTCTTGAATAGTGCTAACTGGGCTTCCTTTATACAAAGCTGGCTGTCATTTCCATAATTAAGCAAACTATCACTGTGCTCAGCTAATGAAAACAATGGATTTAAGCCAGGGGTGACCAATGATAACTCTCCAGATTTTTTTTTCCTACAACTCCCATCAGCCCCAGCCATTGGCCATGCTGGCTGGGGCTGATGGGAGTTGTAGGCAAAAACATCTGGAGAGTTACCGTTAGCCACCTCTGATCTAAGCTGATCTAGATCTTGAACTGTCAAAGTTAGATGGCCAACTGTCAATTAATTTGACAGCTCCCACAGTTAACAGCTGAATGCTATAAAGCAACGTTACTACCAAAAGACTTACAAAATCCTGGATACAAATCCAAAAAACACTTACAAAGTGTGTAACTCTTTACAGAATTAAGGTTACAGGTTCAAACAAACACATTCAAACATTATGATAAAATTTCTCGACAAACTGTCTAGCCTAACTGCTGTGAGAAGAACAATGATTATCAGGAAGCTCTGCAAAAGCAAAACGTCTACAGAAGAGCCAATGAGGAGACCGGAAGGGCAGAATTTGAAATTGCGAGAAGCCCCTAATGCGGCTGCAATAACTACAAGTCCCAAAGCTGTCCTTCTGAATGGTGGTCTTCATATCTTCTTGATAAGGCTGCACTATAGACCTTGCATATTCCAACATCGTGAAGGCTCTGGTCTCTGGCAACTGCCCAATCTTGTTGTTATATGGCATCAGCCTTGGAAGATAATGTGATACAATAACACAGGCACCAGTGTATTAACAATGGCAAAATTCAAAACTGCGCCTGTTGAATTATTACTCTCACACATAAAGTAAATAAGCATTCGTGCAATATAAAAGAATACATGCAGCAAAACATTAGAACGTACACCCTTGCATTGCTCCCCCAGTCCGTTTCCCTTGTTAAGGTCTTAGAGGCGTTGCCTTCTGCTGCTTTTTGCAGTCTGGGCCTCCAGTAAAGTTGGGGGTGTCGTTCTGTACAACTTCTCTTAGAGAGAACAAAGACGGTATTTCCTGCATTATTTATGGTTTTGTAGGAGTAACCCTTCATCAGTCTTCTCTCAATGCTGCTTTTACTGGAGCCACAGTACACGAATCAACACATGCGTTCACAAATCTCTGCTACCAGGAATTTTCCTATTTAATCCCTGGAGCAATTTTAAACATTTTTTTAGTGAATCATGGACATGGTCTGAAGGCAATTTGTGATCAGCTCAGCAAGTCTTAATAGCACTCTGGAAATCCTATGTACACAGTTGTGAATGATGAAGCAAACACTGGAAGGATATAGAAGAGAACAGCTATTATAGTCTGTTGAAGAGAGAGGATCATGTCTGTATTATTGTGTTCCGGTATAGCTATTAGCTGCTTCCATTCTAGGAGTTTTTCAAATCATGTATGTTGTTCTTGGATCAAAGTAGCTGCAGCATATTGTGGCCATAGTAATCATTCATTAATTGTCTCCTGATACTGCCTTTGAAATGCATCTGATGACTATTAGGCATGGTGCTCTGCTTACAATTGATGAGGCCTTTCTCTTATTGAATAATATGCTACTAAAAGCATTTTTTAAAAGAATGCAATAACAATAATTTATATCTGATCAAATAATCATTATGAGACATCAGGAAATTTTCCAGATCAATATGTCTCCTGGGGCAAACCATCCTGATGAACCCCCTATCATTGTGGAGTTTCTGAGTATCTGATTGGTACCAGGTAACTGTTGGTTTCTTATAAGAGCAGAGTGCTAATTGCAGCATTACCAAACCATAAGCTATTTATAGAGAAAACCATACAAGGCATATGCTACTTCATTTGATTAGGGATCAGAAATTTTTCAAAGAGCCCCATGATTGTCGTGCTGGTATGACATTGTGGTCCATTCCCAAAAACCTGCCCCATCACTCCAATGACATTAAGCCAAATCTAAGTCTACCTCTGTCAGTTCACACTTGGATGTTGTTGGGCAGTGGATTGGGTGGTACACCAACAGAATCCCCAATCTCAACTCAAAATTAAGAGTCTGCATTACAAACACCTAGTGAGTGCTGATGGCACAACTGCCCGATGGAGCATAGCCATTCACTTTTCCCACCTACCAAGCTCAGGTTTATGCTGTACAGGGAATCTATGAGACCAGCCTAGGGAAGAATCATCACACCCTCTCACTCATCCAGGTATTTATGATCTATACCAGATAGGCCTTTTCATCTAATATGAGGTCTTGGAGAAGCAGTGCTTTATTGTAAACTGACCTGGAATTTAGCAGCTGCACATGTAGGCCTGTTGAATGATAAGAAACACTACCAAGTCCCCTCACTCCTCAAGCCTCTAACAGTTCAAGCACATAATCCTTTAGCCTGAGTATCAACTCATCCAAAATACAGACACTACTGTCAGAACCACCACAAATTACATCCTGAGTTCTGAAATTTTTCCTGTTGATTCATACTCTTCCAATCTACCTCCACTCCACATCTGCCCCTAGACACATCCACCATCTCATCTTCTTTCGCTGAACAGAGTTTAAGCCATGATGTTCTATGGGATTGTCTCATCTCTACTTTTCTTCATTTTCCTGGTTGCTGCCTCTAGACAGATCCACTATCTCACCTGCTTTTGCTGAACACAGCTATTTGTAAAGCTTCATCAGACAGCCACTTCGCTTTCTTGCACTTCTTTTTCTTTGGGATGGTGCTGTTTGCTGCCTTCTTTACAATGTCATGAACCTCCATCCATAGTTCTTCAGGCACTCTATCAACTCTATTTCCTTAAACCTATTCTTCACCTCCACTGTATATTCATAAGGGATGTGATCAAGGTCAAACCTGAATGGCCTAATGGCTTCCCCAGTTTTCTTCAGTGTAAGCCTGAATTTTGCAATAAGCAGCTCATGATCTCAGCCGCAGTCAGCTCCAGGTCTTGGGTTTTGGTGATTGTAAGGAGTTTCTCCATCTTTGACTGCAGAGTATATAATCAATCTGATTTATGTGTTGCCCATCAAGTGATATCCACGTGTAGAGTCGCCTTTTAGGTTGTTGGAACAGGGTGTTCGCTATGACCAGTTTGTTCTCTTGATAAAACTCTATTAGCCTTTGCCCAGTTTCATTTTGTTTTCCACGGCCAAACTTGTCAGTTGTTCCGGTAACCTTTTGACTTCCCACTTTGGCATTCCAGTCCCCTATGATGAGGAGGACATCATTTTTTGGGTGTTAATTCTAGAAGGTGTTGTAGATCTTCATGAAATTGGTCCACTTCAGCCTCTTCTGCATCAGTGGTTGGGACATAGACTTGGATTACTGTGATATTGAATGGATTGCCTTGGATACGGACCAAGATCATTCTGTCATTTTTAAGATTGTATCCCATTACTGCCTTTCTCACTCCCTTGTTAACTATAAAGGCCACACCATTTCTTCTATGGGACTCTTGCCCACAATAATAGATGTAGTGATCCTCTGAGTTAAATTTACTCATTCCCGTCCATTTTAGTTTGCAGATTCCCAAGATGTTCAGTCTTGCCATCTCTTGTTTGACTAAATCCAGCTTATCTTGATTCATAGATCTTACATTCCACGTTCCAATGCGGTATTGTTCTCTGCAGCATCGGACTTTCCTTTCACCTTCAAACACATCTACAGCTGAGCGTCCTTTCGGCTTTGGCCCAGCCACTTCACTCTTTCTGTGGTTACTTGGACTTTCCCTTCATTCTTCCCCAGTAGCATATTAGACACCTTCTGACCTGAGGGGCTCTTCTTCCAGCGTCATATCTTTTAGCCTTTTGTTACTGTACATGGGATTTTCTTGGCAAGAATAATGGAGTGGTTTGTAATTTCTTCTCCAGTAGATCACACTTTGTCTGGGTTCTCAACTGTGGCTTGGCCATCTTGGGTGGCCCTAAATGGCATAGCCCACGGCCTCACTGAACCGCACAAGCCCTCTCGCCACATCAAGGCAGCAAACCATGAGAGGGCCTAAACAGATTGATTCCTTTCAAATCCATTGACTTCAACTCTGTAACTCTGCTTGCTCGTATTTCCCAAAACCAAATACAGGGTTATGGGCACAAATAATAAACCTCAATCCTCACTCCGTTTTATGAGTTTCTTAATAGGCTGTCCCATTGAGTTTAGTAGAATCTAATCTCAATCTGGTTGCAAGTTTAACATGACCAAAGGCCATGCCTTACATTTCCTTGCCTTATACAGGGACAAGTTGTCCATCAAATATAGTCTGCAGTGCAAAGATTGGAGCAATGATGCACAGGACTGAGGGATTAATCTCTGCCTTTAAATGAAGTTTCATATATAAAAAACTCACCATTTTTCATTTTAATACTTGCTGAGATGAAACCACAAGAATCAGCACTTCCAGCCTCCCCTTCATCTATGTACATATCTTCATCAAATCTGTGCCTCCAAGAGTTCATTGCTTGCAGCCTCACCTCATGCATGTCTGCATTCTCACAAGTTCTGTCCCCCCAGGAATCAGTGCTTCCTGCATCCTTACATGCTTCTTCGCCATATCTGCCCCCTCAAAAATTTGGCGCAGCTAGCTTTGCCCCATCCATGTGCCCATCCCTAAAAGGGACCACATCACTCCAGTTCTTTTCTATCTATACTGGTTCCCAGATTGCTTCTGCTCCCAATTCAAGGTGCTAGTACTAGCCTTTTAACCCGTATAACACTTGGGGCCCAACGTATGTTAAGGACTACTTTCTTCTTTATGAAGCTACTGATTTGGTCAGCTTCATAGGTCAAGCTTCAAGTGCCTTGATCATCTGAGGCCAGCAGGTGGTAACCTGAGAAAGCTTCTGCATTTCCTTCTCAGTGGTGTCACCCAAACTCTGGAACTCCCTCTCCAGGGAACATAAGAACATAAGAGAAGCCATGTTGGATCAGGCCAATAGCCATCCAGTCCAACACTCTGTGTCACACAGTGGCCAAAAAACCAAAGTGCCATCAAGAGGTCCACCAGTGGGGCTAGAAGACCTTCCACTGTGCACCCCCTCCAAACACAAGAATACAGAGCATCAGTGCTCCAGACAGAGAGTTCCAACAATAAGCTGTGGCTAATAGCCACTGATGGAAATAGGGAGTTTGCCAACTCAACCCCCCACCCCCCCCCAAACCCTCAAAACTCTACCAACATTCTTCTTTAGCTCTGGTATGATTTGATTCTGCAACAACTAACTGTGAAGCTCTTGTTTTGGCAGGGAGGGGGTCTTGAAGGCTCTGGTCTCTGGCAACTGCCCAAATTTGTTGTTATCTGGCTTCAGCCAGGGAAGATGATGGGACTGAATGGCCTTCAAATCTTGATGTGCAAGAAGAAGCTGCTGTGTACTAAGGCACAGGGTCCTAACATCAGTTCTGTTCTGATGCACGTGAACAGGCTGTGATTGCTTATTTCAATTGTACACTTGGTACAAATTAATATGGAGATTAGTTGTACACTTGAATTCCCAAGCCCTACCCCTGCAAAATACACTGTAAAAGCAAGGAGAGCGCAATTGGTCCATTCAGTGATCAGCTTCTCCATAGTACTGGATTCTTTCTAAGGGAGAACAAATTTCCAAACAAGAGTCAGCTCGACTTCTTTCAATGTGAGTATCTTCTTACTGGAGTATGCATTTATTCAGTGAATATGAGATAGTTAAAGTTGCCCATTGGAAAATACAAAGAGAAAGGATGGCAAAAGGGTAAAAGGAAATATAAGAGAAGTTTAACATAACATCCATAAACATTTCTACTATTGCAATATTATCTCATATTCTGCAACAGAATAACAACCATAATTCCTGCAAATCTATTATCATCCTTTCTATTATAAATCTATTACCATCATATATATATACACACCATTTACTAACTGTGACATTCTGAGATTCAACCTGCAATTGAATTGCTCTAAAAATCTAATACATATCATAGTACAAAAATTTCTGTATTCTGTAATTCGTTTTAATCCATTTGTTAAATGGTGCCCAAAGTTCCTTTATATCTTGTTTACTTTGTTCTCTTAAAATATCAGTCACTATGTCCATATCTGCTATTTCCATTTTTTTCTATCAGTTCTTCTTTTGTGGGAACTTCTGACTTCTTCCAAAATTTGGCATATATTATTTCGGCTACAGTAATTATATGGATAATAAGATGTTTAGCTTTTTAATCTATTATCTCAGGCATAAAATTCAAAATAATCATTCTGGTTTAAAAGGAATTGATGTCAACAATATTTTCTGAACTATTTCATGTACCTTTTGTGTTGATAAGTCATGACCGTATGAACACACCTTAAGGTGTATGATTTTGTGAAGGACCAGATGAGTAATACACCTGCAACAAACACAATAATCTTTAAGCAAATTGCCAAATGACGATTTTTCTGAGCATGCAAATAGTATGGGTTGGATCCATATTAAATTAGTGGTTTTCACCATTTCCCCTTCCTGCTTCAGATCTACCACTTATCCTTAGGGTCTCCTGTACAAGGAATCTATGAGGACAGCCTAGGAAAGAATCATCCTACCCTCATCACCAATCCCTACCAGATAGGCATTCTTATCTAGTATGAGATCTTAGATAAGTGATGCTTTACTGGAAACTGACCTGGAATTCTACAGCTGCACATGTAAGCCTGTTGAATGATAATCAGCACTACCAAGTCCCCTCACTCCTGAAGCTTCTAGTAGATCAGGCACCTAATCCTTTAGTCTGACTATCAACTGCATCCAAAATGCAGACACTGCTGTCAGAACCACCACAATGTACATCCTCATGTTTGAATTTTTTTGTGTTGATTCACACAGTTCCATTTTCCCTCCACTCCACATCTGCCTCTAGACACGTCCACCTTCTCATCTGCTTTTGTTGAACAGAGTTTGAGCCATGAAAATCTATGGAATTCTCTCATCTCTACTTTTCTTCATTTTCCTGGTTGCTCCAGGTAAGGCATTAGAAAAACAAAGGAAGCAATAATTAGCTGGTAAGATGGATGGAAGGGAAACAAGGACATAAAATAGCCTTGCTTAATGCATTCAAAACTCTGCTTGATCTAGCATCTTCTTTTCAGTGGTCACCAGTTCATGGGAAGCCTGTGTGATTATCCGGAACTGTTATGGGTGAAGGTTCCATGTTCCCATAGAGATTTTTCTAATTAACACTGATTAAGACAATTCAGGTTGTTTCAAAGGATATTAGAAAAAGTAAGGTTATTGTAAATAAAATGTTCTGGACCTCAAAAGAAAAGAGTTTACTGGGGAGGAGGGAGAAATCCTATCCAATATGTGGTAGAGTGGTCTGAGAAATGCATAGCCATTATTTTAACTGATCTTTGATATACAAGAGTCAAAAGCAGTTTCTTTAACTGATAATGTGAGACAGGACTTTTTTTTAGCAGGAACTCCTTTGCATATTAGGTGACACACCCCTAATTAGGTAGGCAATTCTCCAAGAGCTTACAGGACTCTTAGTACAAGGACTACTTTAAGCTCCAGAAGGATTATCTATGTTCCTAATATGCAAAGGAACTCCTGCTACAGAAAAAAAGCCCTGGTGTGAGATACACCAGGGTCAGAGGCTCTGACCAGAAGGAGGTTCTGAGTTTTTGGAATGAGTAGGCAACGTCACAGGATGTTCTAGTGATGCATTGCAATGAGGTAAGGTTTCTTGAATCCTTCAGTTATAGGTCACTTTCTTTTCCTTTGTCTGTTTGAAGGCTGTGCATTGATGGTTCTGGCTCTCGGTGCTTGTATGTGGATGTGGGGCCTCACATGAAAAGATGTAGCACACATTGATAAACCATGAATTCTCATGCATAGTCTGCAATGATCCTAGATGAACTGTGGAACATGAAAATCATGCTTCGTTTTGAGTACCATTAGTAAAAACCCTTCTGTATTCTTGGACCCTATGAAATATCTATCTGGCCATCCTCTGAAGAAATCCAAATTCATAAAATAGTCCTTCCAAGGAACAAGCAAGTATTGGGTAGATGTGTGTAGGGATATAACCATATGCCCTTTGGTTAGGTGCAGCATGTATGGCATGAGGGGAAAATGTAGAAGGTGAAGTTTCCCCCATTTCAGCATCTCTGTGTTGGCAAAAGGGGAGGTGGCTGGTGTTCCTGTTAGTGCTACATCTCCTGAGCTCACAAAAATCTACTTAGATAGGAAGTGACTACCAGAAAGAGCTAATGTAGGATGCAGGGGCAGTGATGATTAACAGCAAGCCATATGGAAGTTAGCAGAGTCCAAAGCGGAAAAGGGTGACTGAAACTTTTGCACTGAATATCTTCTGTCAACAGGCAAATTTATATTTTTCTCTGTCTTTCATCAGGGCTATGTTATGTGTCTTCCAGTTATGAGTGTATAGGAGTAGGAGGTACATGTCATAGACATTTTTGTCATCGGCCTGAGCACGTCATTGGAAAATGCAACTGGGGCTGGTTCAGGTGCTGCAAATTCTGAAATTATGGTGAGACAAACTTTCTCCTGATACCTAGTATATAGATTGAACTGTTTCTTGAAAGCCTTTTCAAATACAAAAGATGATGAGTGTACTATATACACATTCTGTTATGTTGGACAGAGCTTTCATCAGCATGGCCATTCTTAATTATGTTATCATGGCTTTGGATCAGCCTTGCAACCTGACTGATTACTGTGACATAGAAGAAGTGAAAATTAATTACAGCAAAACAAAAATTGTAGTTTTTGGTAATAATAGGACAAAACACAGCTGGTCTATCAACGGTCATAAAATAGAGCAATGCTCCTTTTTTAAATATCTTGTATAACTTTTCAGAGGTCCCAGACCTGGCAAGCCCGTCTTAAGGCCGCACTTTTAACTGAACGACATACTATGGGAGTTATTTTTTTTTTTCTTTTCGAAGGGTGGTCAGTTAATACCTCCAGCCCTAAAGGTCTTCCAGGGAAAGGTCGTGTCATAGCTTCTGTATGGAGTAGAAATCTGGGGGTCGAATGAGAAAATACTCATCCAGCTAGAAGTTACCCAAAATACCTTTTTAAGGAAAATTCTGGCCCTTTCCCAAGGTACCCCTGCTCCGCATCTGAGACTAGAAATTGGTTTGCCCTCTATCACCTCTAGAGCCCACTTGATACTATTAAAATACTATAAGACGCTTAGTAGTATTCCAGGCCACCACCTGGTAAAACACAGTTTTCAGTACTTCAGCAATAGGAATGAGTGGTCCAAATTACTTTCTCCCATTTTACAAATGTACTCTTTACCCACTTTAAAGTTGATAATAGGCTGGGACCCAAGTAAACTACGGGGCTGGAATTTTTAAAAGGACGCCCTTCGTGACATCAATCTGATCCATCAATCTGAATTCTCTGTCTGGTATCCCCAGTTCAAGAAAAATAAATTCTTTTCCCGCTATCTTGCTGACCTCTCAAACACCCCTCTAAGAGAAGCATTTACCCAAGCCCGTTTTCAAACCATGCCATCCTTATACCTTCAGGGTAGATTCCAAAAAATATCAGTAGGCCAGCGTCTCTGTTCCTGTGGTACCAAGCAGATATAAGATATTGCTCATTGTATTCTATCCTGTCCATTCTATGGGCCCATTCGAAATAAACTGCTGAATCTATTTCTCACAAAGTTTAAATCAGAAGATAAATGTATTAAATTTTTATTGGCTGATGCCTTTCCAGATGTTACCTTTAAGGTGGCTACTTTCATCTTTTTAGCAACAAAAATAAGCAAGAAGATAACTGCAGCCGCCCATACAAGAATTTTGGCCAAGTTATAGTCTCATTCTGTCACATTGTTTTATTATTTATGTTTTAAATCTTGTTCATAGTTCTGTATTTTACTATTTTTTAATGTTTTATTTTTATGACTATAAGTAAACTGTATACTTTGGGAGGTTTGCTGGGTTGTTATGGCCTATGGCTACAACAATAAATACTAAAATTCTTTGAAATTCTCAGAGGCACCCACTTATATGTGGTGTGCTACAGGGTGCAGTTCTGTCCCCGATGTTATTTAACATCTACGTATTCCCCCTTGCCCAGATTGTCAGGAGGTATGGGCTGGGTTGTCGCCAATATGCGGATGACACCCAGCTCTATCTATTGATGGGTGGCTATTCCAACTGTACCCCAGAAAATCTAGACCTGGCTCTTCAAGCTGTAGCATCTTGGCTCAGACTGAGTTGGTTGAAGCTGAATCCGACAAAGACAAAGGTCTTCTATATCTGAGTTGAGATGGCCTGGGAAAGGTGATCCCTTTGCTGGCTCTTGATGGGGTTCCACTAATACTGGCTCCTAAGGTCAAGAACTTGGGAGTGTTTCTGGAGTCCTCTCTGACAATGGAGGCCCAGATATTAGCCACTACCAAATCCGCCTTTTCTCATCTTCGGCAGGTACTGCAACTGGCCCCTTTTCTGGAGTATGACAGTTCAGCTATGGTGATCCATGCTATGGTCACCTCAAGAATAGATCACTGTAATGCTCTCTACATGGGGCTACCCTTGATCCTAACCCGGAGACTACAGCTAGAGCAGAACACTGCAGCGTGGCTGTTGATGGGGCGCCTTAGATGGGAGCACATTCAACCAGTGCTGAAAGAGTTGCACTGGCTGTCTATTGTGTTCTGAGTCTGTTTCAAGGTGTTGGTTATAACCTTTAAATCCCTTTATGGTTGGGGCCCTGCCTATCTACGGGACCGCCTTTCTCTACATGTTCCCCAGAGAGCACTGCATTCAGGGAGACAAAATCTATTGTCCATCCCCGGACCAAAGGAAGACAGGCTATGCTCCACTCAGGCTAGGGCTTTTTCGGTGGTGGCACCAGAAATGTGGAGTGCCCTCCTGGAGCCCATAGGGATCTTTCACAATTCGACAAGGCCTGTAAAACTGAACCGTTTTGACAGGCCTTTAACATTTGAATCCAGGATAGAACCACCACCTCTCACCACTGTGGGGAGCTACGAATATCATGCAATCATCAACAGAAAAAGAAAGATCCCGCCATATTAAAATGCATAGCACCACAAAATATTTTAAGTGTATTTTATTGGTTTTAAATTGTTTTATATAATTGATAGTTAGCCACCCTATGTCCACTTGCAGAGATGGCAGGATATAAATTTAATGTAAAAAACCAACAACAATAAATAGGCTGGGAAGGTTTTTCTAATGTGGGTCCTTTAAGACCATTGTGCACATGTATATCCTATAAAAATGCTAACAATGGAATCCTATATCGTGTGTCTCCAGTCTAAGCCTTTTGCAATCAATTGACTTAAAGTAAGGTAACCCTGGATCAGATTGCATAGTCAAGCTACCACGTCTGTCCCACAAAAATCAGTAAAAAGCAAGCTGGTCACCCATTCAGTGTATTAACGGTTCAGTCATTTTTTAAAAAAGTTTCTGCTAGGTAACCAGAGTGGATATGTTAATGTCAATAAGTTGTACTTTGTGTCTGTCTACAGACAGTATTTCCAGAAACATAAAGCAGAATCCCAAATAATAGTACCCATCTGACATGTAGGAACCAAATTTATAAAATTAATACATTAGGACTTGGCACCAGTTTTGTCCTCTGTTTAGTAAACTGTGAACCACTCCTATTTTTTCTGGTTTACATTAATCTGTTCATCTCTCTCTCTCTCTCTCTCTTTCTGTCTCTCTTTTCTCCCATCTAAAGGACCCTGTGAGCCACAAGTGAGTTTTAAAACTTCCAGTGCCTGCCTGGGGACAGCTGTCTGCCCAGGTGAAGTTTCCCTACGTGATTGGTTTCAATGGCTTGTTCCTGAGCTGTTTCATAGACTCCTTTTGAAGCAATTTGAGAGCTCTATACCTACTTTCTATTTTCTCATCAGGGGGAAGTTTGATTAAGAACATTTGGATGTGGTGCTGTACCTTTACCTATTTAAAGAAAGTGGAATTTCTGGTTCCCTGTTCCTGGAGGTTGATAATGATTGCAGTCAAGTACCAACCAACCTATGGTGACCCTGTGGAATTCCCATCTCATGGGCTTTTCAAAGCAAGAGATGAGCAGAGGTGCTTTGCCATTGCCTTCCTCTGCATAGCAACTTAGGCTTCCTTAGTGACCTTTTATCTAAGTACTGATCCAAGCACCAACCATGGATGACACTTGGGGCTAGTCTGGGCTCTTTAGACGACTAAAAGATGATACTAATATTTAGGAGGAATGCTGAAAGGTGTGAAATAGTTGAACCTCGATATAACTATAGGTCATAGCAATGGATGGTGATAAAAGCACTTGTTAGCTGTCTTTTGCTGAAGTTACTTTACAGATTATTTGCATATTGCACCTGTTGATTTGTGTGTTTTGAGTCTGTTGCAGTTTACAGTGTGGCTATGGCTGCAGTGGTTGAAGGCTAAAAAGATTAACTCCCTTCAAATCCATTGACATCAATGGATTTAAAAAGTGTAATTCTGCTTGCTCCGTTTTCCTAAAATGAAGACATCAAACCAAATACAGGGTTATGTGCACAATAGACCTCAATTCCCACCCCATTTTATGGGTTTCTTAATAGGTTGTCCTGTTGAGTTTAGTAGAATCTAATCTCATTCTGGCTGCAAGTTTTCATGACCAAAGGCCATGCCTCACATTTCCTTGCCTTATACAGGGACAAGTTGTCCATCAAACATACTCTGCAATGCAAAGATTCAAGCAATGATGCACAGGACTGAGGGATTAATCTCTGGCTTTAAATGAGGTTTCATATATAAAAAACTCACCATTTTTCTTTTTAATACTTGCTGAGATGAAACTGAAAGAATCAGCACTTCCAGCCTCCCCTTCTTCTCTGTACATCTCTTCACCGAATCTGTGCCGCCAAGAGTTCATTGCTTGCAGCCTCACCTCATCCATGTTTGTATTCTCACAAGTTCTGTCCCCCTATGAATCAGCATATGTTAAGGACTACTTTCTTCTTTATGAAGCTACCCATCTGGCCATCTTCAACGGCCCTGCTTCAAGTGCCTCCATCTTCTGAGGTTAGCACCTAGTAACCTGAGAAAGCTTCTGCACATCCTTCTCAGTGGTGTCACCCAAACTCTGCAACTCCCTCTCCAGAGAGTTTTGTCTGTCTCCCAATGCCAGCTGAAAAAACCCCCAAAACCCTCAAGTCTCCACCACCATTCTTCTTTAGCTCCTGTGTGACTTGATTCTGCAACAACTAGCTGTGAAGCTCTTGTTTTTGGCAGGGAGGGGGTCTTGAAGGCTCTGGTTTCTGGCAGCTGACCAACCTTGTTGTTATCTGGTTTCAGCTAGGCAAGATGATGGGACTGACTGGCCTTCCTACCTTTATGTGCAAGAAGAAGCTGCTGTGCACTAAGGCACAGGGTCCTAACATCAGTTCTGTTCCGATGCTCATGAACAGGCTGTGATTACTTATTTTAATTGTACAATTGGTACAAATTAATGTGGTGTACACTTGAATTCCCAAGCCTTTCCCCTGCAAAATACACTGTAAAAACAAGGAGAGCGCGATCAGGCCATTCAGTGACCAGCTTGTCCACAGGATTAGCTCCTTTCTAAGGGAGAACAAATTTCCAAAGAGGAGTAAGCTCGGCTTCTTTCAAGATGAGTATTTTCTTACTAGAATATGCATTTATTCAGTGAATATGAGATAGTTAATGTTGTCCATTGGAAAATACAAAGGGAAAGGATGGGAAAAGGGGAAAGGGAACTATAAGAGAAGTTTAACATAACATCCATAAATGTTTCTATTATTGCAATATTATCTCATTTTCTGCAGCAGATTTACAACAGAATAAGAACTATAATGCCTGAAAATCTATTATCATCCTGTCTTTTATAATTATATTACCATCATATATATATATATATATATATATATATATATATATATATATATATATATATATATATATATATATACCATTTACTAACTGTGACTTTCTGAGATTCCACCTGCAATTGAATTGCTCTAAAAATCTAATACATATCATAGTACAAAAATTTCTGTGTTCAGTAATTTGTTTTAATCCATTCATAAAATGGTGCCCAAAGTTCCTTTATATCTTGCTTACTTTGTTCTTTCAAAATATCAGTCAGTAAGTGCATTTTTGCTACTTTCAATTTTTTTCCTGTAAATTCTTTTGTGAGTAATTCTGATTTCTTCCAATATTTGGCATATATCAGGGGTGGTCATCTGTAGCTATCCAGATGTTTTTGCCTACAACTCCCATCAGCCCCAGCCAGCACGGCCGATGGCTAGGGCTGATGGGAGTTGTAGGCAAAAAAACATCAGGAGAGCTACCATTGGCCACCCCTGGCATATATTATTCTGGCCACAGTAATTATATGGATAATCCAATGTTTAGCTTTTTAATCTATTATCTCAGGCATAGAATTCAAAAGAAACAAATCTGGTTTAAAAGGAATTGACATCAACAATATTTTCTGAAGTATTTCATGTATCATTTTCCAATATTTATTTTATTTACCTTAGATTTTCTATCCCGCTCTCTCCGTAAGCGGACTCAGGGCAGCTAACAATCATTTTAAAAAAACAGTTTTAGGTTACAATTTTAAAATGATAAAACTTAAACAATTAAAACTACATATATAGTGCTACTCATGAAATTTTGATATAGGCAGATCACAGCTTTCCTTCTTCAGCAGTCTAAATTATATTGATGTAATAGTTTCTTCTTTTTTTCTGACAGTGGTCCCTCTGATGGTCCCCGTTCCTCATAACTGGTATTGCTCAGTAACATGAAAGTGGCATCCCTCCCCCATTTAAATATTATAGGCCAGTTGGAAAAATTCAGTTTTGCAGGCCCTGCAGAATTGGGAGAGATTGTGCAGGGCTCTTATGGCCTCTGGGAGTTCCACATCTTTCGTGCTGCCACCGAGAAGGCTCTGGCCCATGTAGAGCTCAATCTGGCCTCCCTTGGTTTGGGGATGGATAGCAAATTTTATGTTTCCGAATAAGTCATAATCTTACAGATACACTTTAAGGTGTATGATTTTGCAACTTGTGAATGGACCAATGAGTAATTCACCAGCAACAAACGCAATAATCTTTAAGCAAATTGGCAAATGAAGATTTTTCCGAGCATGGAAATAGTATGGGTTGGATCCATATTAAATTGGTGGTTTTCACCTGTTGCTCCTTCCTGTTTCAGATCTACCTCTTATCATCAGGGCCTCCTACTCCCCTATCAACAGCATTTCATGGACATAAGTGGGTTGCAGAGTAAGAAATGGAGGAGGAAATTTCCATTTTGCCCTTGGAAATTTGGTCTGAATACAACTCTGTGATTGGTGGCAGAGAAAGCAGAACACATCTGTTGCCTTCTGTTGAGCTTGCACCTGAATTGGTGCAAGAGGCAAACGAGGTGCACCCCAGCCCTTTTGTTGGTGGCAGAAATGGACAAAGCTGCCTTTAACCAGGTTCAGCTGATGAGCAAACTGTGCCCCTTCCTGGGTATACACATTTTTGTCACTGTGGTGCATGCCTTAGTAACATCTAAATTAGAGTGCACTGTACATGGGTGAAGGTTGTCCAGAAGCTTCACTTGGTACAAAATGCTGGGGCCAGAATGTTAAATGATGTGGGACATAGGGACCATGTCACTCCAGTCCTGTAGTATCTATTGCGTTGCCAGGTCCAACTCAGAAAATATCTGGGAACTTTGAGGGGTGGAGGCTGGAAACTTTGGGGGTGGAGCCAGAAGACTTTCCCATTCCCTAAAATAAATAATTGAAAATACAACAGTGGAGTTCCCCTGAATACAGTCTTCATTTCCTCACACACACACCCAAGCAGCTGCACTTCCACAAAATGAATGTGAACATGTACACAAACACACACAAAGCAGTCAAAATAAAAGTGGAGCACTGACTGTTTAGAGAAAAATAAGGAAGTTTATTAAAGGAGAACAAACTTTTATAGAGCATAGAAGAGAAAGAGAGCTGTAACTGTGTCACAATATTGGGGGTGTACCTGCTCAAATATTTGGCCAAATTTTATGGAAACAATCATGACAATTAATGAGACAGGAGTCATAGGCTGATTCCGCACTTGGCGTTTGCCCTCCTTTTACTCTGGGATTGTTCCATGCGGGCCAGATTTCCCGATTTTCATCGCTTTTTATTTAGTTGCGTTGCAACGATCTTATTTGGAAAAAAATATCGCACTCAGGATTGATTTTTTTCGGAGGGGGAAGAAAGTAATCACAATGCAATGGCATATTGTCAAATTCACGTGGAATATAGTAAAGAAGGGCGGTGGGTGCAAGTAAGTGATGCATTCGGAAAAAGAAAATAGTATTACATTGTTATATTATTTCGCGTTGTAACGTGAAACGAGTTGTCTTTTAAAAAAATTAATCAATTTCAGGAAAATATTGCATAATTTTCAAAGGGAGTAAAATTGCGGAAGTATGACGAAATAACTGGGCGGAATCATGGGAGTGGAGTTATGTGGGTGTGTTCTACTGATGCTAGAAGTTTGACAGCGCATTGGCACAAGTTCCGCACATAAAATCCTGAGCCTCGGAACCGCAGCAAAAAAAAGATCTGGTATTTTGCTGATTTCCTTAATCTGGGATGGTACCGCTTCGGAG
Organism: Heteronotia binoei; assembly: GCF_032191835.1. Classification (NCBI taxonomy): domain Eukaryota; kingdom Metazoa; phylum Chordata; class Lepidosauria; order Squamata; family Gekkonidae; genus Heteronotia; species Heteronotia binoei. Next base: position 240,163,306 of record NC_083223.1, read on the forward strand.
GTGGGTCAAACTGCCGCCCCGGTCAAATTGTGTGGAAACCAACATCTGCCCCTGGGGAAACATAGCGTCAGAGCAGGAGCAAAGGGTAATGCGGAATCACCCCAATCTCCTTAATCAGGGGCGGCACCGCTTCGGAGGCGGGTCAAACTGCTGCCTCGTGTCAAAATGTGCAGAAACCAACATCTGCCCCAGGGGAAAAACAGCGTTGGAGCCGGAGCAAAAGCTAATGTGGAATCACCCTATAGAATCATAGAGTTGGAAGAGACCCCAAGGGACATCTCATTCAACCCCCTGCACAATGCAGAAAATTCACAAATACCCCCCCCCCCCATGTTCACAGGATCAACATTGCTGTCAGATGACCATCTACCCTTGGTTTAAAAACCTCCAAGGAAGGAGAGCCCACCACCTGTCAAGGAAGCCTGTTCCACTGAGGAACTGCTCTAACTGGAAGTTCTTCCTAATATTGAGTTGGAAACTCTTTTAATATAATTTCAACTCATTAGTTCTGGTCCTACCTTCTGGGGCAACAGAAAACAATTCCACACCATTCTCTATATGACAGCCACCTCCTCTCCTTTAACCTTTGGTAACGTACTTACTAACAACAACAATATGCTTGCATATGGAACTAGCATTCATTTCAAATTAAAATACTAGATAAGGTTTATTTACAAAAAAGGTTAACAAGTAAAAAGACCAAGTACAGGAAAAAGAACACAGAACAAAAGAACACAGAAAATAACTACTCTCTAACTACTCTCACCAACAAGTGTTTTCAGTCATCTTCTGACCCAAGGTCACAATAAAGATAGCAGTATCTCAGCAGCAGTTTTCAGTCAGCTTAGTGAAAGTCCTGGAGGAGTAAAGAAAAACCTCCCTTCAAACTATTCAGATCCACAGCCTTCTAGCAGCATCCTCTGGAAGAGCATCTAGCTTCTCCCTGAGTTTCTGGATTCTGGATTTCTCTTCTTGCTTCTGAATGAATGTTCTTGAATAGTGCTAACTGGGCTTCCTTTATACAAAGCTGGCTGTCATTTCCATAATTAAGCAAACTATCACTGTGCTCAGCTAATGAAAACAATGGATTTAAGCCAGGGGTGACCAATGGTAACTCTCCAGATGTTTTTTTCCTACAACTCCCATCAGCCCCAGCCATTGGCCATGCTGGCTGGGGCTGATGGGAGTTGTAGGCAAAAACAACTGGAGAGTTACCGTTGGCCACCTCTGATCTAAGCTGATCTACACTCTAACTCTTTACAGAATTAAGGTTACAGGTTCAAACAAACACATTCAAACATTATGATAAAAGGATAATTTCTTGACAAACTGTCTAGCCTAACTGCTGTGAGAAGAACAATGATTATCAGGAAGCTCTGCAAAAGCAAAAAGTCTACAGAAGAGCCAATGAGGAGACCAGAAGGGCACAATTTGAAATTGCAGGAAGCCCCTAATGTGGCTGTAATAACTACAAGTCCCAAAGTTGTTCTTCTGAATGGTGGTCTTCATATCTTCTTGATAAGGCTGTACTATAGACCTTGTATATTCCAACATCTTGAAGGCTCTGGTCTCTGGCAACTGCCCAATCTTGTTGTTATATGGCATCAGCCATGGAAGATAATGTGATACAATAACACAGGCACCAGTGTATTAACAATGGCAAAATTCAAAACTGCACCTGTTGAATTATTACTCTCACACATAAAGTGTGTAAATAAGTATTAGTGCAATATAAAACAATACATGCAGCAAAACATTAGAATGCACACCCTTGCATTGCTCCCCCAGTCCGTTTTCCTTGTCAAGCTCTTAGAGGCTGTGACGGAAAGCAATGGGTTAACCATAAACTGAAGACGCACAGGGCTGCGTCAGGTGACCTGAGGGTGGGGGCCAGAGTGCTCCGAGCTCTCGGGGAGGGAAGGTAGTTGAGTGAGAGAAACTGCTGAGGCAGGGGTCAGTCAGTCGGAGTCTGACAGAGTGGAGGCCTGTCAGAGAAGTCTGTCAGTGGGGACCTGACAGAGACTGAGAGGGTCAGTTCGAGCCTGCCAGAAGGGCTGAGAGGGCAGCTGATCCTGTGAAGGAGCTTGAGGCGGAGACGGGGAAGTCTTCCAGAGACTGCCAGCTTGACAAAACCAGCCAAGAGGGCTGTGTGTGTGTGAGTCAGTTAAGACCGGAATGGTCACAGACACCAGGAAACTACTCTAAAGGTCTAGTGAGGAGGTTGAGGGAGTGGATGTGGGTCTGAGACACCAAGAAGGGCTGAGAGGAGAGACTCCAGTCGAGGGGTGAGACTAGACACATCAATCCCAAGAGGCCAGACCTTGGCTAGAGGTGGAGAGTGAGTTAAAGGGAACGGTGAACTGTGTAACTGTGAAAGATCCAAGAAAGAAAAAGTGATTGTAAGCTTGAAACAACAGAACAAACGTATAAGCCTGTGTAAATATCTCCCATATCCCCAGTTAAGACTTTTTGTTACAATAAATCTGTGGTTTAAGTTAAAGTTCTCGTGAGCCTATATATTTTGTTGGAGGAATAAACAAAGCTGCTGTGGTCCCATCAAAAGAAACAAGTAAAAATACCCCGAAGTGACTAAAATATAGAGATCCAGTGAGGCCGTGAGGCGGGCGCTGCTATAATGGCGTTGCCTTCTGTTTTTTGCAGTCCGGGCCTCCAGTGGAGTTGGGGGTGTCGTTCTGTACAACTTCTCTTAGAGAGAACAAAGACCGTATTTCTTGCATTATTTATGGTTTTGTAGGAGTAACCCTTCATCAGTCTTCTCTCAATGCGGCTTTTACTGGAGCCACAGTACACGGAATTCATCCATGGATCAACACATGAGTTCAGAAATCTCTGCTACCAGGAATTTTCCTATTTAATCCCTGGAGCAATTTTAAACATTTTTTTTAGTGAATCATGGACATGGTCTGAAGGCAATTTGTGATCAGCTCAGCAAGTCTAAATAGCACTCTGGGAATCCTATGTACACAGTTGTGAATGACGAAGCAAACACTGGAAGGATATAGAAGAGAACAACTATTATAGTCTGTTGAAGAGAGAGGATCATGTCTGTATTATTGTGTTCCAGTATAGCTATTAACTGTTTCCATTCTAGGAGTTTTTCAAATTATGTATGTCGTTCTTGGATCAAAGTAGCTGCTGCATATTGTAGCCATAGTAATCATTCATTAATTGTCTCCTGATACTGCCTTTGAAATGCATCTGATGACTATTAGGCATGGTTCTCTGCTTACAATTGATGAGGCCTTTCTCTTATTGAATAATATGCTACTAAAAGCATTTTTTAAAAGAATGCAATAACAATAATTTATATCTGATCAAATAATCATTATGAGACATCAGGAAATTTTCCAGATCAATATGTCTCCTGGGGCAAACCATCCTGATGAGCCCCCTATCATTATGGAGTTTCTGAGTATCTGATTGGTACCAGGTAACTGTTGGTTTCTTATAAGAGCAGAGTGCTAATTGCAGCATTACCAAACCATAAGCTATTTATAGAGAAAACCATACAAGGCATATGCTACTTCATTTGATTAGGGATCAGAAAGTTTTCAAAGAGCCCCATGATTGTCGTGCTGGTATGACATTGTGGTCCATTCCCAAAAACCTGCCTCATCACTCCAATGACATTAAGCCAAATCTAAGTCTACCTCTGTCAGTTCACACTTGGATGTTGTTGGGCAGTGGATTGGGTGGTACACCAACAGAATCCCCAATCTCAACTCAAAATTAAGAGTCTGCATTACAAACACCTAGTGAGTGCTGATGGCACAACTGCCCGATGGAGCATAGCCATTCACTTTTCCCACCTACCAAGCTCAGGTTTATGCTGTACAGGGAATCTATGAGGCCAGCCTAGGGAAGAATCATCACACCCTCTCACTCATCCAGGTATTTATGATCCATACCAGATAGGTCTTTTCATCTAATATGAGGTTTTGGAGAAGCAGTGCTTTATTGTAAACTGACCTGGAATTTAGCAGCTGCACATGTTGAATGATAAGAAACACTACCAATTCCCCTCACTCCTCAAGCCTCTAACAGTTCAAGCACATAATCCTTTAGCCTGAGTATCAACTCATCCAAAATACAGACACTACTGTCAGAACCACCACAAATTACATCCTGAGGTCTGAAATTTTTCCTGTTGATTCATACTCTTCCAATCTACCTCCACTCCACATCTGCCCCCAGACACATCCACCATCTCATCTTCTTTCGCTGAACAGAGTTTAAGCCATGATGTTCTATGGGATTGTCTCATCTCTACTTTTCTTCATTTTCCTGGTTGCTGCCTCTAGACAGATCCAGTATCTCACCTGCTTTTGCTGAACACAGCTATTTGTAAAGCTTCATCAGACAGCCACTTCGCTTTCTTGCACTTCTTTTTCTTTGGGATGGTGCTGTTTGCTGCCTTCTGTACAATGTCATGAACCTCCATCCATAGTTCTTCAGGCACTCTATCAACTCTAATTCCTTAAACCTATTCTTCACCTCCACTGTATAGTCATAAGGGATGTGATCAAGGACAAACGTGAATGGCCTAATGGCTTCCCCAATTTTCTTCAGTGTAAGCCTGAATTTTGCATTGAGTAGCTCATGATCTGAGCCGCAGTCAGCTCCAGGTCTTGGGTTTTGCTGATTGTAAGGAGTTTCTCCATCTTTGACTGCAGAGTTTATAATCAATCTGATTTATGTGTTGCCCATCAAGTGATATCCACGTGTAGAGTCGCCTTTTAGGTTGTTGGAACAGGATGTTCACTATGACCCGTTTGTTCTCTTGACAAAACTCTATTAGCCTTTGCCCAGCTTTATTTTGTTCTCCATGGCCAAACTTGTCAGTTGTTCCGGTAACCTTTTGACTTCCCACTTTGGCATTCCAGTCCCCTATGATGAGGAGGACATCTTTTTTTTGTGTGTGTTAATTCTAGAAGGTGTTGTAGATCTTCATAAAACTTCCACTTCAGCCTCTTCTGCATCAGTGGTTGGGACATAGACTTGGATTACTGTGATATTGAATGGATTGCCTTGGATACGGACCAAGATCATTCTGTTATTTTTAAGATTGTATCCCATTACTGCCTTCCTCACTCTCTTGTTAACTATAAAGGCCACACCATTTCTTCTACAGGACTCTTGCCCACATTAATAGATGTAGTGATACTCTGAGTTAAATTTACTCATTCCCGTCCATTTTAGTTCGCAGATTCCCAAGATGTTCAGTCTTGCCATCCCTTGTTTGACTACATCCAGCTTATCTTGATTCATAGATCTTACATTCCACGTTCCAATGCGGTATTGTTCTTTGCAGCATTGGACTTTCCTTTCACCTTCAGACACATCTACAGCTGAGCGTCCTTTCGGCTTGGGCCCAGCCACTTCACTCTTTCTGTGGTTACTTGAACTTGCCCTTCACTCTTCCCCAGAAGCATATTGGACACCTTCTGACCTGAGGGGCTCTTCTTCCAGCATCATATCTTTTAGCCTTTTGTTACTGTACATGGGATTTTCTTGGCAAGAATACTGGAGTGGTTTGTAATTTCTTCTCCAGTAGATTACACTTTGTCTGGGTTCTCAGCTGTGGCTTGTCCATCTTGGGTAGCTCTAAATGGCATAGCCCACAGCCTCACTGAACCGCACAATCTCTCTCGCCACATCAAGGCAGCAAACCATGAGAGGTCCTAAACAGATTGATTCCTTTCAAATCCATTGACTTCAACTCTGTAACTCTGCTTGCTCATATTTCCCAAAACCAAATACAAGGTTATGGGCACAAATAATAAACCTCAATCCTCACTCCTTTTTATGAGTTTCTTAATAGGCTGTCCCATTGAGTTTAGTAGAATCTAATCTCAATCTGGTTGCAAGTTTAACATGACCAAAGGCCATGCCTTACATTTCCTTGCCTTATACAGGGACAAGTTGTCCATCAAACATACTCTGCAGTGCAAAAATTCGAGCAATGATGCACAGGACTGAGGGATTAATCTCTGGCTTTAAATAAGGTTTCATATATAAAAAACTCACCATTTTTCTTTTTAATACTTGCTGAGATGAAACTGAAAGAATCAGCACTTCCAGCCTCCCCTTCTTCTCTGTACATCTCTTCACCGAATCTGTGCCGCCAAGAGTTCATTGCTTGCAGCCTCACCTCATGCATGTCTGCATTCTCACAAGTTCTGTCCCCCCAGGAATCAGTGCTTCCTGCATCCTTACATGCTTCTTCATCATATCTGTCCCCTCAAAAATTGGCCCATCTAGCTTTGCCCCATCCATGTGCCCATCCCTAAAAGGGACCACATCACTCCAGTTCTTTTCTATCTATACTGGTTCCCGGATTGCTTCTGCTCCCAATTCAAGGTGCTAGTACTAGCCTTTTAACCCTTATAACACTTGGGGCTCAACGTATGTTAAGGACTACTTTCTTCTTTATGAAGCTACTCATTTGGTCAACTTCATAGGTCAAGCTTCAAGTGCCTTGATCATCTGAGGCCAGCAGGTGGTAACCTGAGAAAGCTTCTGCATTTCCTTGTCAGTGGTGTCACCCAAACTCTGGAACTCCCTCTCCAGGGAACATAAGAACATAAGAGAAGCCATGTTGGATCAGGCCAATGGCCATCCAGGCCAACACTCTGTGTCACACAGTGGCCAAAAAAACAAAGTGCCATCAAGAGGTCCACCAGTGGGGCTAAAAGACCTTCCACTGTGCCCCCCCCCGCCCCAAACACAAGAATACAGAGCATCACTGCTCCAGACAAAGAGTTCCAACAATAAGCTGTGGCTAATAGCCACTGATGGACATGGAGAGTTTGCCAACTGAAACCCCCCACCCCAAAACCCTCAAAACTCTACCAACATTCTTCTTTAGCTCTGGTGTGACTTGATTCTGCAACAACTAACTGTGAAGCTCTTGTTTTGGCAGGGAGGGGGTCTTGAAGGCTCTGGTCTCTGGCAACTGCCCAAATTTGTTGTTATCTGGCTTCAGCCAGGGAAGATGATGGGACTGAATGGCCTTCAAATCTTTATGTGCAAGAAGAAGCTGCTGTGTACTAAGGCACGGGGTCCTAACATCAGTTCTGTTCTGATGCACGTGAACAGGCTGTGATTGCTCATTTCAATTGTACACTTGGTACAAATTAATATGGAGATTAGTTGTACACTTGAATTCCCAAGCCCTACCCCTGCAAAATACACTGTAAAAGCAAGGAGAGCGCAATTGGTCCATTCAGTGATCAGCTTCTCCAGAGTACTGGATTCTTTCTAAGGGAGAACAAATTTCCAAACAAGAGTCAGCTCGGCTTCTTTCAACGTGAGTATCTTCTTACTGGAGTATGCATTTATTCAGTGAATATGAGATAGTTAAAGCTGCCCATTGGAAAATACAAAGAGAAAGGATGGTAAAAGGGGAAAAGGAAATATAAGAGAAGTTTAACATAACATCCATAAACATTTCTACTATTGCAATATTATCTCATATTCTGCAACAGATTTACAACAGAATAACAACCATAATTCCTGCAAATCTATTATCATCCTTTCTATTATAAATCTATTACCATCATATATATATATATACCATTTACTAACTGTGACTTTCTTAGATTTAACCTGCAATTGAATTGCTTTAAAAATCTAATACATATCATAGTACAAAAATTTCTGTATTCTGTAATTCGTTTTAATCCATTCGTAAAATGGTGCCCAAAGTTCCTTTATATCTTGTTTACTTTGTTCTCTCATGGAGGCATACCATCCACCAGGCTGTCTCTTCCTTTGAGAACGCATGCATAGCTGGTCTTGAGGATAAAAGTAGATCGAGGAAGAATCGTACTGCTACAGCACCAACCCCAAATCAGACTTTTCCCTGCAGCCACTGTGGCTGGACCTGCCTGTCCCGCATTGGTCTTGTCAGCCAGCAGCGAGCCTGCAACAGACGTGGACTACTGCACCTTTCTTAAATCTTCGTTCGCGAAGTCAAGCCGAGAGAGACTTTGTTCTCTCAAAATATCGGTCACTATGTCCATATCTGCTATTTCCATTATTTTCTATCAGTTCTTCTTTTGTGGGAACTTCTGACTTCTTCCAAAATTTGGCATATATTATTTCGGCTGCAGTAATTATATGGATAATCAGATGTTTAGCTTTTTAATCTATTATCTCAGGCATAAAATTCAAAATAATCGTTCTGGTTTAAAAGGAATTGATGTCAACAATATTTTCTGAACTATTTCATGTACCTTTTTGCCAATAAGTCATGACCATATGAACACACCTTAAGGTGTATGATTTTGTGAATGGACCAGATGAGTAATACACCTGCAACAAGCACAATAATCTTTAAGCAAATTGGCAAATGACGATTTTTCTGAGCATGCAAATAATATGGGTTGGATCCATATTAAATTAGTGGTTTTCACCATTTCCCCCTTCCTGCTTCAGATCTACCACTAATCCTTACGGTCTCCTGTACAAGGAATCTATGAGGACAGCCTAGGAAAGAATCATCCTACCCTCCTCACCAATCCTTACCAGATAGGCATTCTTATTTAGTATGAGATCTTGGATAAGTGATGCTTTACTGGAAACTGACCTGGAATTCTACAGCTGCATATGTAAGCCTGTTGAATGATAATCAGCACTACCAAGTCCCCTCATTCCTGAAGCCTCTAGTAGATCAGGCACCTAATCCTTTAGTATGACTATCTCTCTCTCTCTCGGCTTGACTTCGTTAATGAAGATTTAAGAAAGGTGCAGTAGTCCACGTCTGTTGCAGGCTCGCTGGTGGCTGACAAGAAGAAGAAGAAGATATTGGATTTATATCCCGCCCTCCACTCTGAAGAGTCTCAGAGCGGCTCACAATCTCCTTTACCTTCCTCCCCCACAACAGACACCCTGTGAGGTGGGTGGGGCTGGAGAGGGCTCTCACAGCAGCTGCCCTTTTAAGGACAACCTCTGCCAGAGCTGTGGCTGACCCAAGGCCATGCTAGCAGGTGCAAGTGGAAGAGTGGGGAATCAAACCTGGTTCTCCCAGATAAGAGTCCACACACTTAACCACTACACCAAACTGGCTCTCCAATGCAGGACAGGCAGGTCCATCAACTGCATCCAAAATGCAGACACTGCTGTCAGAACCACCACAATGTACATCCTCATGTTTGAATTTTTTTGTGTTGATTCACACAGTTCCAATTTCCCTCCACTCCACATCTACCTCTAGACACGTCCACCTTCTCATCTGCTTTTGTTGAACAGAGTTTGAGCCATGAAAATCTATGGAATTCTCTCTTCTCTACTTTTCTTAATTTTCCTGGTTGCTCCAGGTAAGGTATTAGAAAAACAAAGGAAGCAATAATTAGCATGTAAGATGGGTGGAAGGGAAACAAGGATATAAAATAGCCCTGCTTAATTCATTCAAAACTCTGCTTGATCTAGCATCTTCTTTTCAGTGGTCACCAGTTCATGGGAAGCCTGTGTGATTATTAGAACTGTTATGGGCGAAGGTTCCATGTTCCCATAGAGGTTTTTCTAATTAACACTAATTAAGAGCAGCAATTCAGGTTGGTTCAAAGGATATTAGAAAAAATTAGGTTAATGTAAATAAAATGTTCTGGACTTCAACAGAAAAGAGTTTACTGGGGAGGAGGGAGAAATCCTATCCAATATGTGGTAGAGAGGGTTGAGAAATGCATAGCCATTTTTTTAATTGATCTTTGATACACAAGAGTCAAAAGCAGTTTCTTTAACTGATAATGTGAGACAGGACTTTTTTTGTAGCAGGGACTCCTTTGCATATTAGGTGACACACCCCTAATTATGTAGGCAATTCTCCAAGAGTTTACAGGGCTCTTAGTACAGGGACTACTTTAAGCTCCAGAAGGATTATCTATATTTGGGGTGTGTGGCCTAATATGCAAAGGAGCTCCTGCTACAGAAAAAAAAGCCCTGATGTGAGATACACCAGAGTCAGAGGTTCTGACCAGAAGGAGGTTCTGAGTTTTTGGAATGAGTAAGCAACGTCACAGCAGGTTCTAGTGGTTCCACTTGATGCATTGCAGTGAGGTATGGTTTTTTGAATCCTTCAGTTATAGGTCAGCTTCTTTTCCCTTGTCTGTTTGAATGTTGTGCATTGATGGCTCTGGCTCTCGGTGCTTGTATGTGGATGTGGGGCCTCACATGAGGAGATGTGGCACACATTGATAAACTATGAATTCTCATGCATAGCCTGCAATGATCATAGATGAACTGTGGAATGTGAAAATCACGCTTGGTTTTGAGTACCATTAGTAAAAACCCTTCTGTATTCTTGGACCCTATGAAATATCTATCTGGTCATCCTCTGAAGAAATCCAAATTCATAAAATAATCCTTCCAAGGAACAAACAAATATTGGGTAGATGTTTCTAGGGATATAAGCTTGTGCCCTTTGGTTAGATGCAGCATATATAGCATTTTTGTGAGCTCAGGAGATGGACCACTAACAGCAACACCAGCCACCTCCTGTTTTGCCAACACAGAGATGCAGAAATGGGGGGAAAGTGAAGTTTCCCCCATTTCTGCATCTCTGTGTTGGCAAAACGGGAGGTGGCTGGTGTTGCTGTTAGTGGTACATCTCCTGAGCTCACAAAAATCTACTTAGATAGGAAGTGACAACCAGAAAGAGGTAATGTAGGATGCAGGGGCAGAGATGATTAATAGCAAGCCATTGGGAAGTTATTAGGGTCCAAAGCAGAAAAGGGTGACAAAAAGTTTTGCACTGAATATCTTCTGTCTATAGGCAAATTTATACTTTTCTCTGTCTTTCATCAGGGCTTTGTTATGTGTATACCAGTCTTGAGTGTTTCGTAAAAGGAGGTACGTGTCATGCACATCTTTGTCATCGGCCTGAGTTGCTCATTGGAAAATGCTTCTGGGGCTGGTTCAGGTGCTGCAAATGGTGAAACTATGGTGAGACAAACTTTCTCCTGATACCTAGTATATAGATTGAACTGTTTCTTGATAGCCTTTTCAAATAAAAAAGATGATGCGTGTACTATATACACATTCTGTTATGTTGGACAGAGCTTTGATCAGCATGGGCAGAAGTATTATACTTTTTAAAGGCAACTGCATCTCATGTCTCCATAACGGCACACTCTCTGTGTGCAATCTAATGTCTGGACACTTATCTCACATAGGGAGAAATTAACCCCCCAGTTATTGCTCTTCCTGGGAGCAGGCATTGAGAGTCATTAATATTATTCTTTGTCAACAGAATGGAAAGTAAGAAGGAGCTATTAGTGTTTTACTAGGCTTCCTGGCTACCATTTCTCCTCTTTCTGGTGGGGTTGGGATACCTTGCCTGCCAAGCTATCACGGGGTAACTTTTGGGGAGCCCCTGTCAGAAGTCTGTTGCTATGTCTGCCTTTCTGACATTATACACTAATAAGTTCAAATGGAAAACTCTAGTTTACACTGGTCTGGTGGGGCTGGGGTGCCCACCAATCTGTCATGACATATCTCTGGTGAGCACCTGTCAAAACTCAGGGGATATCTGCCTTTCTGTCCTTCAAAACCTTCCTTTGGAGAATTGGGTAGAGGGGGAGAGGGGCTGCAAGTATAGAGGTCGATGGTTACTTTACTTGCAGTGCCTGGCTGAGAACAGGTCTCTGCCCAGGTGAAATGTTCCTATGTGTTTGATGTCAACGGCTTGTTCCTGAGCTGTTCTGTAGACTCCTGAAACAGCAGCTGTCTTTTCCAGAGAGAGCACTGGGGAGAACATCTTTGGTGGTCCATAACCCCAGAAATGTAATCCACCCCAATCTTGCAGAGACTGTTGTGGTACAGTGGCAGGGTGAGGTTCCCTGTGTATTTGGCCTGATATCCAAAGGAGTTCCTGCTACAAAAAAAGCCCTTAACTGAGCCCTTTTGGATTTAGTGTTACAGTGGCTCTGGTTCTGCTAAACTAGCAAAAATATTCCCTGCCTTCAGTTTCTATTGAGAGATTTTCTGGTTTGACCGTAGTCCTTTAGAAACAATGGGAGGGGCTGTAAATTGGCCTCTGCAAATCCAATCCTCACCAAACATGGAGGGCAGGTAGAAGAGAGCAAGCCTGAGATCCCTGGGAAATTGGGTGTGTGTGAGCTACTGCATCAGGAACTTAATCAACTAAAGTGTTTCAGCTAGTTAAGAAGGTTTTTGATAGTCCATGGTTTGCAAATCATACATGCAGTGAACCATAACGTGAATTGAACTGAAGCACATTTTCCTTGTTTATGCCCATTCTTAATAATGTTATCATGGCTTTGTGCCACAAGTAGTTCTTTATTCACGGTCATCCGACCAGCTTAATACAAACAAAAACAAAATCATAAAAACAAACCCATCACCTCTTACACAAAATTCCTGACTCCTACTATTACACATTGTTAAAACTCATAACCAAGATTTACATTCTCAATTTTCCTCCTTTCCAACTGAGCAGCATAACAGAAACGGGCAATCTTAGAAGAAACATCAGAATGAGCGTCAGACAGGAGGAAGGCAATTTGCTCATCCTCCTGCCTGCCCGCCAAGGACCCAAGAATCGGAGAGATTAATCTTGCCCTCAAGTCATTGTAATTAGGGCAGTGCAAAACGATGTGGAGAGTTGTTTCAACCTCATTGCAATTGCAGGGGCACAGTCTTTCCAGATATGGGTACCCAGCGTAACGTCCCAAAAGCACCGAAGAGAAAAGTGCATTGAGTCGTGCTTTTGAGAAAGCTATCCGATATTTTGGGATAGTGATGTTGAAAAGGTACCTGGCTGGGGACAGTACTTCGGCTTGCTTCCCTAAGAAAATGTTTGCAGAAAGACTAGCTCTAGCAAATCTCAGTTCAAGCTCCACCAACCTCAGGCGCAGAAGTTCTTTCGCATCCCTCAGTTCCATCATTACTAGGGACTCAGGGGAGAGATCACAGAGTCTAAAATGATCTAAACACCTTTTCTCCCAAGTTCCCACAAAAGAATCGAAAAAAATCAGATGGGGAAGGCCACCTGGCTTTGAGAGAACCTTCAAAAAGTAACAAAGGGTGTTTAACCACATAGACGTCTCGATGCTTGGGATGCCAGATTCCAACCTGATGGCAGTGTTTGGCACACAACTGGGAACAAACAGAAGCTTGCGCAGGAGTTTAGTTTGTACAATCTCCAACGGCTTGGTGGTTAAATAAGGGGCAATTTCAGCGCCATAGAGCAACTGGACCCTGGTCTTTGCAGTATGCAACCTTAATGCTGCAGGCAAAAATTTGGCCCCTTTGGAGGTATAAAAACGGTAGATGGCATCAGCTGTTCTTTGCGCAGATTGTGCAACATAGTTCTTATGTGCTAAACGCTTACCCTGATAATGAAAAATCACCCCCAGGTATTTAATAATTTTTACTTGCTCAATGGGTTTACCATTTAGAAACCAGCAATGAGCCTTGAAACGAAAACTAAAACCTTGGTTTTCTCTAGATTAATTTCCAACTTTTCCTGCAGACTGGTCTGGGTTAGATGGCGAAGGGCCCTTCACATACCAATCTGTGTCCTGGATAGTATAAGCACGTCGTCAGCATACACCAGAACTGGAATATGCCGATCGGCGAGCTTGGGAGGATGTAAAGCCAAATCATTAAAGGAGGTTAGAAGTGAATTTATGTACAAATTGAAAAGCAAGGGGGCGAGCACACAACCCTGTCTGACACCCTTGTTCACTAAAATTGGTTGGGTTAAATGGCCTTGAGATGAGCATCTTATCCTGATGCCCGAGTTACTATAAAGGCTAACCATTAGCAACAACAGCCGTCTGTCAATAGACGAAGCTGCAAGCTTGTCCCATAACCTGGATCTGGGTATCAGATCAAAGGCAGCCTTAAAGTCGACAAAGGCTGCAAATAGTCTGGAGCCCTTTGTGGCCAAATATTTATCAACCAGAAATTGCAGCACCAAAGTCTGATCAAGGTGGGATCTTCCAGGGCAGAAGGCAGCCTGAACATCGGCAATAATGCCTTGAGAATCCATCCAGGCCGTAAGTTTGTCCCTCAGATGTAAGGCATACAGTTTGCTAATAGCACTTAGCAAACTAATTGGCCTATAGTTCGAGGGGAGATCATGACCCCCTCTTTTGTAAATGGGCACAATAATCGCCCAGCCCCAATTGGCTGGCATGTTTGCTGTCTCATCGATATATGAGAAAAGGGAAGCTAACGTTGGAGCCCACCAATCCCGATACTCTTTGAGTAGGTCAGACCTAATGTAATCCCCCCCAGGGGCTTTCCCGCTTTTCACCCTCCCTAAAAGGGAGTTCACTTCCTCGCAGGTGACAGGATCCCAGGATGGAATGTCCTCTGTTAGCAACTTCGCTCGTAGGGTGGGGCAAGAGGGCTCTTCAGAGGCATATATCCTCTGAAAGTGTTCCACCCACTCTGCAGCAGTAATATGATTTGAAGCTCCTGAGGGGAAGGCTTTCAATAGTGGGTTAATTGTATGCCAAAAAAGCGATGAATTGGTTGATTTTGCTGCATTAATCAGGGCCTCCCAGTTTCTCTTAATAAAAGTTTTCTTATGTTGGGTAAGTTCCTTGAATTGTTTTTTTAGGACTTTTAACTGCATATAGTAAGCCGTCAATTGAGATTCCCTTGCCAGAATCAGGCCACCTGTAACCTGCCTCTTTAAGGACCTGCATTCTGAATCATACCACTAGTAAGATTGCCTTTTCAGAACTGTGTTATTATGCGTATAATAGGACAGGGTAGGTTTTAGGGCAGCAGTTATATCATTATAATGCGAAACAATGTCACCCTCCTTCTCCATTATCATTTTCCTGAGGCCCATCACCTGTTCACACCCCAAGAGACTCTTGATTTTAGTACTGACTCTGCTGGACCATTTTACACAGCCAGTCACAGGGCTTAAGTGGTCAGAAGGGTGATGGATCTCTCTAGACTTAAACGGCAAGGCAATTGAGACTTTGAGTGACAGCGGGAGGTGGTCACTCTCAGATCTACTAATAACCCTAAAATCCAGCACTTCTGTAAGCATAGCTCTGGAGGTAGCAACATAGTCTAGTAAAGAGGGCTTGATTCCCTTTCAGTAGGAGCAGACAGCAGGGTGATCCTCCGGCCAGGAGCCATTTAAGATTAACAAATCATACTTAATACAACATTTAGCCAATAAGAAGCCCTGCTGATTACACCTGTGATCATTGGAAAGCCGCTTACACAGGGGGGAAGGATCAGAGAAAGGGGGGGGGGACGAACCAAATTTGCTAAACAACTCTAAATCACTTTGACCCATTTTGGCATTAAAATCGCCCAAAATGACCATGTGTCCAGCAGGATAAGCCTCTTGGATGTCCCCCAGATATTGCTCAAAGTCATTCCACAGTTGCCTAGAGGCAGCCAGCCCAACTGGCAGTGGAAAATATATGTTCACAATAATTAACTGAGTAGGCTTAAGATTTAATTTAACTGCCAGAGTGTACCGGTCCATTGCAGGGAGCAGTTCCACCATGACGGACAGATTTGTGGAAATCAGGGAGAGAAGACCCCCTTTGAGTCTGCCACTTCCTGAACCAGGAACTGCAGAAGTAAAAAAGACTCTGAAGCCATCTACTTGGGGAGGAGAGGAAAGCCAAACTTCCTGTAAGCAAATCACATCAAATTGTTTCAAAAACCCATAGAAATCAGATTGCCCTTGTTTCCCCGCCCATCCCACCACATTCCAGGAAATAATGGAGAGCACATTGACAGCACTCTGGTCAAAAACCCTCAGAAGTAGCCTGACTACTAGTGATGGGAGAGATGGTAAGACTTGAATCTGGCACCACACAGTGGTTCAACACAGCCATTGCAGAAGGCAGAGCACCCTTGTTACTTAGGGGTGCACCCATTTGGGGTCTCTGAACTCCAACAGGGATGGAGCCAGACACCACCACCGGATATACATTTGTTGATACCAAGGAACAATGAGTAGGTTGATCTGTAGGTGTCTCCCCTGAGAGGGAATTTGCCACTGTTGTCTGGTCACAGCTGATAGAAATAACAGTGGTCTCCACATGACTATGCTGTGAGTCATCAAGCTCAATAGTCTCAGTGTCCAAACATCCATTTTGCACAGTCAGGTTTTGACAGGGTAGCTGCGTAGGAGTTAGCGATAAAGAGATCACAGACTGTTCTATGTCCGTTGAGCCCAGCAGATCTAGGGGCATGACCTTGGGAGTAGGGGGCTGATTAACTGCAGCACAATTCTGTTCTGCTTCCATGGGAGTTTCCCACCAGGTGTGTGAGGGAGACATGCAGATGGCATCCGAAGGCTTAGCAAAATCAAGCAGAATCCTTTCCTCACATTGTTCGGCATGATCCAAGCACGCTTGCCGGATGATTTTTGAAAAGTTGCTAGTTTGCAAAGAAAGCTGCTCTTCAGGGTCAGCAGGGTCACAAGCCCGTTTCTGTACACTGTCAGAGTATCCTTGCAAATTTTCAAAGTCCTTCATTAGCTCTTTCAAGCTTGCACTCACAGCCCCCTGATCTGTCTGTGATAGATTAGCAAAGGAGTCCTTCAGCTGCAGATCAAACATTGGGTCCAAAGACTGCACCTCGGTTTTGCATGGAGGAATATCAGTCCTTTCCAGATGCCTAGCCCCCCTAGGTTTTACAAAAGAAATAATAGGGGGTTCGTAGAAGACTCTCTTGCATCTTATACCAAAACTATGCAGAAAAGAGATGGACTTGAAAAGCATACAAGGTATCACGTCTGCACGGAAAGACAACATAATGTTTAACAAGCGTGGAGAGGAGTTCAATCTAGTAATTTCCAGAAGATCCACCTCTTGGAAATCACAACGCAGAAGGCTGCTCAAGGAGGATTTGGCCCTGAACTTTGTATTCCATCTGCCAAAATTGAAATGATTTTGTTGTATAGAGAGAAAGATTTTACATGGTTGAATTCTTCTCTCAGTCCTCTCAGTCCTTTCCTCAGACACCGGAGCAGCATTAGAGGGGGGGAGCACCCCCCACAGTGGGACTTATCCCTAGTAGATAACAACTTTAGTTGGCAGCTTAAAGCCCCCAGCTGTCTGGTAGATTCTTCTTGCCTTTTAAACATCACTATCAGAGTTTTTGAAACCATTACACATTGTTTAATAATCATTTCTTTAAGCTCTTGGAAGCCAGCTGGTTCCAGCCTGTCTGTGCAGGTAGCAACATTACACACAGACCTAGACTCTGCCCCTTCATAGATAGATAGATAGATAGATGAATTTATTGTCATTGTTCTCAACAAAAAGAGAGCAACGAAATGAGGTGCTCTTCCACAAACATACCAACACATCAAACACACATATTCATAAACCATTTAAATACATCTGAAACCATTAAACCATTTAAACCATTAAAACCATTTAAATACATCTAAAACGGATAAACATTCATAAAACCATTAAAACCATTTAAACCATTAAATAAACATTCATAAAACCATTAAACATTCATAAAACCATTTAAACCATTAAATACATCTAAAACAGATAATCCTTCATAACCCTGCATTTAACCTAACCACAGCACTTGGATAGAAACTGTCCTTAAATCTGTTTGTCCTAGCCTTCAACACTCTATATCGTCTACCTGACGGTAAGATCTCAAAAAGCAAATGGCCCAGATGTGTATGGTCCCTTAGGATCATTTGTATCTTCCTTTTACATGCCATATTATACAGATCCACCAATGAGGGGAGAGAACATCCACAAATCTTTTGTGCTCTTCTCGTCACTCTTTGGAGCACCCTTCTCTCTGCTTCCGTGCAGCTCCCAAACCATGCGCAGAGGCAATAAGATAAAATGCTCTCAATGGAACTACGATAAAAGGCAATCAGCAGACTCCCTGACAGTTGTAGTGATCTTAAGAGTCTTAAGTAGTATAGTCGTTGCTGGGCCTTTTTCTCTAGAGCTAAAGTATTTGCCCCCCATGTTAGATCCTGTTTCATGGTAATTCCCAGAAACTTCCATTCTGTCACCTGTTCTACCATAACACCATCAATAAACAACGGCTGGGTGTCCAAACTACTCTTCCTGTAATCCACTATAATTTCCTTCGTCTTATTTATATTTAAAATAAGATTATTTACTTTACACCAAAGGGACAGCTGTTGAACTTCCCTCCTGTACGCAGACTCATCATCCTCAGAGATGAGCCCTACCAACGTTGTATCATCTGCATACTTAATGATTTTGTTACTCAGACTGCTGGAAACACAATCAGACGTGTAAATAGTGAAAAGAAGTGGACTCAAGACACATCCCTGAGGGGTGCCAGTATTTAAGATCTTCACGGAGGAAATATATCCATCCATTTTAACCCTTTGTGAACGACCTGACAAAAAATTCAAAATCCACTCACATATAGAGTCCGACAGCTTCAAATCTTATGTTCATAAGAACATAAGAACATAAGAGAAGCCATGTTGGATCAGGCCAACGGCCCATCAAGTCCAACACTCTGTGTCACACAGTGGCAAAAAATTTTATATACACACATACACTGTGGCTAATAGCCACTGATGGACCTGTGCTCCATATTTTTATCTAAACCCCTCTTGAAGGTGGCTATACTTGTGGCCGCCACCACCTCCTGCGGCAGTGAATTCCACATGTTAATCACCCTTTGGGTGAAGAAGTACTTCCTTTTATCCGTTTTAACCTTTCTGCTCAGCAATTTCATCGAATGCCCACGAGTTCTTGTATTGTGAGAAAGGGAGAAAAGTACTTCTTTCTCTACTTTCTCCATCCCATGCATTATCTTGTAAACCTCTATCATGTCACCCCGCAGTCGACGTTTCTCCAAGCTAAAGAGTCCCAAGCGTTTCAACCTTTCTTCATAGGGAAAGTGCTCCAGCCCTTTAATCATTCTAGTTGCCCTTCTCTGGACTTTCTCCAATGCTATAATATCCTTTTTGAGGTGCGGTGACCAGAACTGCACACAGTACTCCAAATGAGACCGCACCATCGATTTATACAGGGGCATTATGATACTGGCTGATTTGTTTTCAATTCCCTTCCTAATAATTCCCAGCATGGCGTTGGCCTTTTTTATTGCAGACGCACACTGTCTTGACATTTTCAGTGAGTTATCTACCACGACCCCAAGATCTCTCTCTTGGTCAGTCTCTTCCACCCCCTCCAAGCAACTGGGGGAAGATGGTGACACATACTTCTCTCCAAGCTGACAGTTATCAAGTTCAGAATTTTGTCCCACAAACTTACTAATTTTAGTTTGCGAAGGAGGGCAGTCCGCCAGTAGCAGTTTTTTAGAGGTCCTGACACTGGGTTTTTTCTTCGGGGCAGTCTCACTGGCAGCTGATGGACTGGAGCGCACACGTTTCTTTTGCTTCACCATGCCTGCGGGGATGCGTTTGTTTCTTTTTCCAGCAAGGACATTCCAGCAAAACATTCATTTTTGATATCTCCAAGTTCAGCAGACTCTCGGAGCCAGAGAATATTCTCAAATATTTACACTCAGCCAAAAGAAAGGGAAAATAAAGAGGTTTAGGACGGAGCTTTCCAAAAGCATGTGCTGTCGCGACGACAGCCAGCCCCGCCAATCATGGCTTTGGATCAGCCCTGCAACCTGACTGATTACTGTGACATAGAAGAAGTGAAAATTAATTACAGTAAAACAAAAATTGTAGGTTTTGGTAATAATAGGACTAAACACAGCTGGTCCATCAACGGTCATAAAATAGAGCAATGCTCCTTTTTTAAATATCTTGGTATAACTTTTCAGAGGTACCAGACCTGGCAAGCCTGTCTTAATGCCACACTTTTAACGTACAACATACTATGGGAGTTATTTTAATTTTTTTCTTTTCAAAGGGTGGTCAGTTAATACCTCCAGCCCTAAAGGTCTTCCAGGGAAAGGTCGTGTCATAGCTTCTGTATGGAGTAGAAATCTGGGGGTCGAATGAGAAAATACTCATCCAGCTAGAAGTTACCCAAAATACCTTTTTAAGGAAAATTCTGGCGCTTTCCCAAGGTACCCCTGCTTCGCATCTGAGACTAGAAGTTGGTTTGCTCTCTATCACCTCTAGAGCCCACTTGATACTATTAAAATACTGTAAGAAGCTTAGTAGTATTCCAGGCCACCACCTGGTAAAACACAGTTTTCAGTACTTCAGCAATAGGAATGAGTGGTCCAAATTACTTTCTCCCATTTTACAAATGTACTCTTTACCCACTTTAAAGTTGATAATAGGCTGGGACCCAAGTAAACTATGGGGCTGGAATTTTTAAAAGGACGCCCTTCGTGACATCAATCTGATCCATCAATCTGAATTCTCTGTCTGGTATCCCCAATTCAAGAAAAATAAATTGTTTTCCCGCTATCTTGCTGACCTCTCAAACTCCCCTCTAACAGAAGCATTTACCCAAGCCCGTTTCCAAACCATGCCATCCTTATACCTTCAGGGTAGATTCCAAAAAATATCAGTAGACCAGCGTCTCTGTTCCTGTGGTACCAAGCAGATATAAGATATTGCTCATTGTATTCTATCCTGTCCATTCTATGGGCCCAATCGAAATAAACTGCTGAATCAATTTTGCACAAAGTTTAAATCAGAAGAGAAATGTGTTAAATTTTTATTGGCTGATGCCTTTCCAGATGTTACCTTTAAGGTGGCTACTTTCATCTTTTTAGCAACAAATATAAGGAAGAAGATAACTGCAGCCACCCATACAAGAATTTTGGCCAAGTTATAGTCTCATTCTGTCACGTTGTTTTATTATTTATGTTTTAAATCTTGTTCATAGTTCTGTATTTTACTATTGTTTTAATGTTTTATTTTTATTACTATAAGTAAACTGTATACTTTGGGGGGTTTGCTGGGTTGTTATGGCCTATGGCTACAACAAGAAATACTAAAATTCTTTGATAGGGGAAGAACCATCTCAAAGGCACCCACTTATATGTGGTGTGCTACAGGGTGCAGTTCTGCCCCCGATGTTATTTAACATCTACGTATGCCCCCTTGCCCAGATTGTCAGGAGGTATGGGCTGGGTTGTCGCCAATATGCGGATGACACTCAGCTCTATCTATTGATGGGTGGCTATTCCAACTGTACCCCAGAAAATCTAGACCTGGCTCTTCAAGCTGTAGCATCTTGGCTCAGACTGAATTAGTTGAAGCTGAATCTGACAAAGACAAAGGTCTTCTATATCTGAGTTGAGATGGCCTGGGAAAGGTGATCCCCTTGCCGGCTCTTGATGGGGTGCCACTAATACTGGCTCCTAAGGTCAAGAGCTTGGGAGTGTTCCTGGAGTCCTCTCTGACAATGGAGGCCCAGATATTAGCCACTACCAAATCCGCCTTTTTTCATCTTCGGCGGGTACTGCAACTGGCCCCTTTTCTGGAGTATGACAACTCAGCTATGGTGATCCATGCTATGGTCACCTCAAGAATAGATCACTGTAATGCTCTCTACATGGGGCTACCCTTGATCCTAACCCGGAGACTACAGCTAGAGCAGAACACTGCAGCGTGGCTGTTGATGGGGCGCCTTAGATGGGAGCACATTCAACCAGTGCTGAAAGAGTTGCACTGGCTGTCTATTGTGTTCTGAGTCTGTTTCAAGGTGTTGGTTATGACCTTTAAATCCCTTTATGGTTGGGGCCCTGCCTATCTACGGGACTGCCTTTCTCTACATGTTCCCCAGAGAGCACTGCATTCAGGGAGACAAAATCTATTGTCCATCCCCGGACCAAAGGAAGACAGGCTATGCTCCACTCAGGCTTGGGCTTTTTCGGTGGTGGCACCAGAAATGTGAAGTGCCCTCCCAGAGCCCATAAGGGCCTTGTGGCATCTTTCACAATTCCACAGGTTCTGTAAAACTGAACCGTTTTGACAGGCCTTTAACATCTGAATCCAGGATAGAACCACCACCTCTCACCACTGAGGGGAGCTACGAATATCATGCGATCATCAACAGAAAAAGAAAGATCCCGCCATATTAAAATGCATAGCACCACAAAATATTTTAAATGTATTTTATTGGTTTTAAATTGTTTTATATAATTGATAGTTAGCCACCCTGAGTCCGCTTGCAGAGAGGGCAGGATATAAATTTAATGTAAAAAACCAACAACAATAAATAGGCTGGGAAGGTTTTTTTTAAATGTGGCTCCTTTTATTTATTTATTTATTTATTTATTTATTTATTTATTTATTTATTTATTTATTTATTTAGGATTTATATCCCGCTCTTCCCACAAAGTGGCTCAGGGCGGCTTACAACAAAGAGTCAAACATAAAATTAGACTAACATTTGCATATATAAGCATTTAAAATATTTAAAACATTTAAAACCTTAGAAACATTAAATATCACAGCAAAATATATAACAGGAGTCTGGCCAAGCTACGTTTAGTTTCTCATCAGTTAGGTGTGGGCTAGCCGGAAGAGAGTTGTCTTACAGGCCCTGCGGAACTGAACAAGGTCCCGCAGGGCCCTCACCTCCTCCGGCAGCTGATTCCACCATGTAGGGGCCATAACAGAGAAGGCCCTATCCCTGGTGGATTTTAGGCGGGCTTCTTTTGGCCCGGGGATAACAAGAAGGTTTCGGGTTCCCGATCTCAGTACTCTTTGGGGAACATGTGGGGAGAGACGGTCCCTCAGGTAGGCAGCTCCCAGGGCATATAGGGCTTTAAAGGTAATGACCAGCACCTTGTATTGAACTCGGTACAATACTGGAAGCCAGTGCAGAGCCCGAAGACCCGGCCATATGTGCCCCCATCTTGGGAGGCCCAGTAACAGCCGGGCCGCGGCGTTCTGCACCAGCTGCAATTTCCGAGTTCGACACAGGGGCAGCCCCATGTAGAGGGTATTGCAGTAGTCTAACCTCGAGGTGACCGTAGCATGGATCACTGTTGCAAGGTCGTCGCGTTCCAGGAAGGGAGCCAACTGCCTTGCCCGCCTAAGATGAAAAAATGCAGACTTGGCAGTGGCTGCTATCTGAGCCTCCATCTTTAAAGAAGGCTCCAATAGTACCCCCAAGCTCTTGACCCTGTCCGCCACCATTAGCGGCGCACCATCAAAAACTGGCAGGGGGATTTCCCCCCCCCGGTCCCTGATGACCCAAGCAAAGGACCTCTGTCTTCGCAGGATTTAGCCTCCGTCCACTCAGTCTGAGCCACTCAGCCATGGCCTGTAATGCCCGATCCAGATTTTCTGGGACGCAGACCGGTCGGTTGTCCATAAGCAGATAGAGCTGGGTGTCAACAGCTCCGGGATAGCTCCCCCCAAATCGCGACCCTTTGTCCCCGACCTTCCAGGAAAGAGGAAAGCTACTGTAAGGCCAACCCCTGAATCCCCGCGTCGGCAAGGCGGCAAGTCAATAGCCAATGGTCGACCGTATCGACCGCAGCCGATAGGTCTAACAACATCAGTACTGCAGAGCCACCCCGATCCAGATGCCATTGAAGGTCATCTACCAGGGCAACCAACACCGTCTCCATCCCATTTAAGACCATTGTGCACATGTATATCTTATAAAAATGCTAACAGTGCAATCCTATATCGTGTGTCTCCAGTCTAAGCCTTTTGCAATCAATTGGTTTAAACTAAGGTAACCCTGGATCAGATTGCATAGTCAAGCTACCATGTCTGTCCCACAAAAATCAGTAAAAAGCAAGCTGGTCACCCATCCAGTGTATTAACGGTTCAGTCATTTTAAAAAAGTTTCTGGTAGGTAACCAGAGTGGATATGTTAATGTCAATAAGTTGTACTTTGTGTCTGTCTAGAGACAGTATTTCCAGAAACAAAGCAGAATCCTAAATAATAGTACCCATCTGACTTTTAGGAACCAAATTTATAAAATTAATACATTAGGACTTGGCACCAGTTTTGTCCTCTGTATAATAAACTGTGATCCACTCCTATTTTTTCTGGTTTACATTAATCTGTTCATCTCTCTCTCTCTCTCTTTCTGTCTCTCTTTTCTCCCATCTAAAGGACCTTGTGAGCCACAAGTGAGTTTTAAAACTTCCAGTGCCTGCCTGGGGACAGCTGTCTGCCCAGGTGAAGTTTCCCTATGTGATTGGTTTCAATGGCTTGTTCCTGAGCTGTTTCATAGACTCCTTTTGAAGCAATTTGAGAACTCTATACCTACTTTCTATTTTGCCCCCCCAGTCGAAAGAAGAGACAGACACAAGGGTCAGGCACATAGGGTCAGGAGCCTGGGGGTTCTTCTGGAGCCTTCGTTATCAATGGAGGCACAGATAGCGGCCGCTGCCAAGTCCGCGTTTTTTCATCTTCGACGGGCGAAGCAGTTGGCCCCCTTCCTGGAGCGCCGTGACCTAGCAATGGTGATCCATGCTACGGTCACCTCGAGACTGGACTACTGCAATGCCCTCTACATGGGGCTACCCTTGTGCCGAACTCAGCGGCTGCAGCTGGTGCAGAATGCGGCGGCCAGGCTGTTGCTGGGGCTCCCAAGGTGGGAGCACATACAGCCGGGGCTGCGCGGGCTGCACTGGCTGCCGGTGGCGTACCGAGTTCGCTACAAAGTGCTGGTTATCACCTTTAAAGCCCTATATGGCCGAGGACCTACCTACCTGAGGGACCGTCTCTCCCCATATGAGCCCCAGAGGGCACTGAGGTCATCTGGGAAAAACCAGTTGAATATCCCTGGGCCAAGGGAGGCCAGACTGAAGGCCACCCGGGATCGGGCCTTCTCTGTCACCGCTCCAACACTGTGGAACCAACTCCCTGAGGAGGTGAGGGCCCTAAGATGTTTAGATCGATTCCGTAGGGCCTGTAAGACCCACCTTTTCAAGATGGCCTATAACTAATGACAGAATTAATGATAAAGCTAGGTATGCTGCTGGAAATGGTTTAATTATTTGAAATTTACTAAAAATCTAATGTTATAACGCCATATTGTTAAATTAATTTTAATATTTATAACTGTTTTTAACCATGTTTTTATACTGTAAAATTGATGTAATGTGCATTTTATGTTGTGAGCCGCCCTGAGCCTGCTTCGGCGGGGAGGGCGGGATAGAAATAAAAAAATATTATTATTATAAGTGTTGGGTTATAACCGGGCCGCTTTATTAAATCAATTAACCTGTAAACTCGGCAGGGATAAGACCTATCAGAACAAGCCCTGGGGTCACCCCTTGACCCCGCCTTGTCCTAAGGGCGAGCACCCCTGCCCCCAGCACAAACCCGCCATAATTCGGGTTGTAACTGAGCGGCCAGGCCCCCCAGCCATTCTCCACCTGGGCTAGCATCGATCCCCATGGAAAGATCCGCCCAGGTGAGGCTACCCGTGGCCTGCATTCCCTGCACTGAGCCGTGTAGCCCATCTGCGGGTCATACAGACCAGCCGCACCACTGGTGCTAGGCCATAGGGGCTCCCTGCAAATCCTGTGGCCAAAACATCCCCCAGCCAGCGACCAACCACTGCATAAAAAACTACAGGACCTAACACTACAAGGCAGTACAAGGTAGGCAAAAAACAACTCCACATGGGCCAATTATGTGAAGAATAAAAAATTCCTACCTGGCCCCCAAAAAGGCGACCGGTCGAAACCTGTACTGCCTATGGCGGGTGGGCGGGCAGAGAGCCAGCGAAGACGACGGACAGTCTGGGCGGGGCCAGGGCTTATAAAGCCCTGACCACGCCCTCCAACAGCTCAGAAGAATCCGGCTGACGATCTGTTCCTCCCTTCATCCGCGGGGGCAAAGACGGCACCCAGCTTGATCGCAGGCGAAGCTGGCTTAGCTGGGAAGGTGCCGAGCCTTCTCATCAGGAGTAAGTTTGATTAAGAACATTTGGATGTGGTGCTGTACCGTTACCTATTTAAAGAAAGTGGAATTTCTGGTTCCCTGTTCCTGGAGGTTGATAATGATTGCAGTCAAGTACCAACCAACCTATGGTGACCCTGTGGAATTCCCATCTCATGGGCTTTTCAAAGCAAGAGATGAGCAGAGGTGCTTTGCCATTGCCTTCCTCTGCATAGCAACTTAGACTTCCTTAGTGACCTTTTATCTAAGTACTGATCCAAGCACCAACCAATAGGCACAATAGACCTATATTTCCACCCCATTTTATGGGTTTCTTAATAGGTTGTCCTGTTGAGTTTAGTAGAAACGAATCTCATTCTGGTTTCAAGTTTAACATGACCAAAGGCCATGCCTCACATTTCCTTGCCTTATACAAGGACAAGTTGTCCATCAAACATACTCTGCAATGCAAAGATTCAAGCAATGATGCACAGGACTGAGGGATTAATCTCTGGCTTTAAATGAGGTTTCATATATAAAAAACTCACCATTTTTCTTTTTAATACTTGCTGAGATGAAACTGAAAGAATCAGCACTTCCAGCCTCCCCTTCTTCTCTGTACATCTCTTCATCAAATCTGTGCCTCCAAGAGTTCATTGCTTGCAGCCTCACCTCATCCATGTTTGTATTCTCACAAGTTCTGTCCCCCTATGAATCAGCATATGTTAAGGACTACTTTCTTCTTTATGAAGCTACCTATTTGGCCATCTTCAACAGTGCTGCTTCAAGTGCCTCCATCATCTGAGGCTAGCACGTGGTAACCTGAGAAAGCTTCTGCACATCCTTCTCAGTGGTGTCACCCAAACTCTGGAACTCCCTCTCCAGAGAGTTTTGTCTGTCTCCCAATGCCAACTGGAAAAAAACCCCCAAACCCTCAAGTCTCCACCACCATTCTTCTTTAGCTCCAGTGTGACTTGATTCTGCCACAACTAGCTGTGAAGCTCTTGTTTTTGGCAGTGAGAGGGTCTTAGGGGGTCTTGAAGGCTGTGGTTTCTGGCAACTGACCAACCTTGTTGTTATCTGGTTTTAGCTAGGCAAGATGATGGGACTGACTGGTCTTCCTACCTTTGTGTGCAAGAAGAAGCTGCTGTGCACTAAGACACAGGGTCCTAACATCAGTTCTGTTCCGATGCTCATGAACAGGCTGAGATTACTTACTTTAATTGTACAATTGATACAAATTAATGTGGTGTACACTTGAATTCCCAAGCCTTTCCCCTGCAAAATACACTGTAAAAACAAGGAGAGCGCGATCAGGCCATTCAGTGACCAGCTTGTCCACAGGATTAGCTCCTTTCTAAGGGAGAACAAATTTCCAAAGATGAGTAAGCTCGGCTTCTTTCAAGATGAGTATTTTCTTACTAGAATATGCATTTATTCAGTGAATATGAGATAGTTAATGTTGCCCATTGAAAAATACAAAGTGAAAGGATGGGAAAAGGGAAATATCAGAGAAGTTTAACATAACATCCATAAACATTTCTACTATTGTGATATTATCTCATTTTCTGCAGCAGATTTACAACAGAATAAGAACTATAATGCCTGAAAATCTATTATCATTCTGTCGTTTATAATTATATTACCATTATATATGTGTGTGTGTGTGTGTGTGTGTGTGTGTATATATATATATATATATATATATATATATATATATATATATATATATATACATATATATATACCATTTACTAAGTGGGACTTTCTGAGATTCCACCTGCAATTGAATTGCTCTAAAAATCTAATACATATCATAGTACAAAAATTTCTGTGTTCAGTAATTTGTTTTAATCCATTCATAAAATGGTGCCCAAAGTTCCTTTATATCTTGCTTACTTTGTTCTTTCAAAATATCAGTCAGTAAGTGCATTTTTGCTACTTTCAATTTTTTTCCTGTAAATTCTTTTGTGAGTAATTCTGATTTCTTCCAATATTTGGCATATATCAGGGGTGGTCATCTGTAGCTATCCAGATGTTTTTGCCTACAACTCCCATCAGCCCCAGCCAGCACAGCCGATGGCTAGGGCTGATGGGAGTTGTAGGCAAAAAACATCGGGAGAGCTACCATTGGCCACCCCTGGCATATATTATTCTGGCCACAGTAATTATATGGATAATCCAATGTTTAGCTTTTTAATCTATTATCTCAGGCATAGAATTCAAAAGAAACAAATCTGGTTTAAAAGGAATTGACATCAACAATATTTTCTGAAGTATTTCATGTATCATTTTCCAATATTTATTTTATTTACCTTAGATTTTCTATCCCGCTCTCTCCGTAAGCGGACTCAGGGCAGCTAACAATCATTTAAAAAAAACAGTTTTAGGTTACAATTTTAAAATGATAAAACTTAAACAATTAAAACTACATATATAGTGCTACTCATGAAATTTTGATATAGGCAGATCACAGCTTTCCTTCTTCAGCAGTCTAAATTATATTGATGTAATAGTTTCTTCTTTTTTTCTGACAGTGGTCCCTCTGATGGTCCCCGTTCCTCATAACTGGTATTGCTCAGTAACATGAAAGTGGCATCCCTCCCCCATTTAAATATTATAGGCCAGTTGGAAAATTTCAGTTTTGCAGGCCCTGCAGAATTGGGAGAGATTGTGCAGGGCTCTTATGGCCTCTGGGAGTTCCACATCTTTCGTGCTGCCACCGAGAAGGCTCTGGCCCATGTAGAGCTCAATCTGGCCTCCCTTGGTTTGGGGATGGATAGCAAATTTTATATTTCCGAATAAGTCATAATCTTACAGATACACTTTAAGGTGTATGATTTTGCAACTTGTGAATGGACCAATGAGTAATTCACCAGCAACAAACGCAATAATCTTTAAGCAAATTGGCAAATGAAGATTTTTCCGAGCATGGAAATAGTATGGGTTGGATCCATATTAAATTGGTGGTTTTCACCTGTTGCTCCTTCCTGTTTCAGATCTACCTCTTATCATCAGGGCCTCCTACTCCCCTATCAACAGCATTTCATGGACATAAGTGGGTTGCAGAGTAAGAAATGGAGGAGGAAATTTCCATTTTGCCCTTGGAAATTTGGTCTGAATACAACTCTGTGATTGGTGGCAGAGAAAGCAGAACACATCTGTTGCCTTCTGTTGAGCTTGCACCTGAATTGGTGCAAGAGGCAAACGAGGTGCACCCCAGCCCTTTTGTTGGTGGCAGAAATGGACAAAGCTTCCTTTAACCAGGTTCAGCTGATGAGCAAATTTGCCCCTTCCTGGGTATACACATTTTTGTCACTGTGGTGCATGCCTCGGTAACATCCAAATAAGAGTGCACTGTACATGGGTGAAGGTTGTCCAGAAGCTTCACTTGGTACAAAATGCTGGGGCCAGAATGTTAAATGATGTGGGACATAGGGACCATGTCACTCCAGTCCTGTAGTATCTATTGTGTTGCCAGGTCCAACTCAGAAAATATCTGGGAACTTTGAGGGGTGGAGGTTGGAAACTTTGGGGGTGGAGCCAGAAGACTTTCCCATTCCCTAAAATAAATAATTGAAAATACAACAGTGGAGTTCCCCTGAATACAGTCTTCATTTCCTCACACACACCCCCAAGCAGCTGCACTTCCACAAAATGAATGTGAACATGCACACAAACACACACAAAGCAGTCAAAATAAAAGTGGAGCACTGACTGTTTAGAGAAAAATAAGGAAGTTTATTAAAGGAGAACAAACTTTTATAGAGCATAGAAGAGAAAGAGAGCTGTAACTGTGTCACAATATTGGGGGTGTACCTGCTCAAATATTTGGCCAAATTTTATGGAAACAATCATGACAATTAATGAGACAAGAGTCATAGGCTGATTCCGCACTTGGCGTTTGCCCTCCTTTTGCTCTGGGATTGTTCCATGCGGGCCAGATTTCCCGATTCTGCAATAGAGGATTTCCCCCGGATTCAATTCCCAATCTGTTCCATATTTTCTGATTTCGTATTACCGCTGCTCCCACAGTTTCCCCCTCCCTCATACATTTCCCGGTTTTTTTTTACATGCATGCGTGTTTGCGTTAAAATGTAACATCTCTGTTTGCATTACAACGTAATGCCAGAGGCATAATACTGGCAAAGTCACGTGTTTTCCTTTCGCCCTGCCATTGGCAGGTTAAGCCCCATGAAATCTGAGTCAGCAATCCACCGTTTTTATCCACACATGCTGAATGTTAAGCACACAGTTTTCCGTTAAAACCTATAACAAATTACAAACAGATGCATGAAAGGGGGGGGGGGGAGAAATATGCAGAGGGGTTAAGGGAGAAAGTTTCCCCAACCTATCAAAAATATAAAGCTGTAAACATAATCAAATTTCCGCTCCCGTTTGAAGCCATGGGGGGGGGGGGTCAATAAAGGTGGCAATCACGCATGTTTAAAGTAGTTCGTGCAACATCGCTTTTTATTTAGTTGCGTTGCAACGATCTTATTTGGAAAAAAATATAGCACTCAGGATTGATTTTTTTCGGAGGGGGAAGAAAGTAATCACAATGCAATGGTATATTGTCAAATTCACGTGGAATACAGTAAAGAAGGGCGGTGGGTGCAAGTAAGTGATGCATTAGGAAAAAGAAAATAGCATTACATTGTTATATTATTTTGCTTGTAATGTGAAACGAGTTTTTTTAAAAAAATTAATCAATTTCAGGAAAATATTGCATAATTTTCAAAGGGAGTAAAATTGCGGAAGTATGACGAAATAACTGGGCGGAATCATGGGCGTGGAGTTATGTGGGTGTGTTCTACTGATGCTAGAAGTTTGACAGCGCATTGGCACAAGTTCCGCACATAAAATCCTGAGCCTCGGAACCGCAGCAAAAAAAAGATCTGGTATTTTGCTGATTTCCTTAATCTGGGATGGTACCGCTTCGGAGGTGGGTCAAACTGCCGCCCCGGTCAAATTGTGTGGAAACCAACATCTGCCCCTGGGGAAACATAGCGTCAGAGCAGGAGCAAAGGGTAATGCGGAATCACCCCCAATCTCCTTAATCTGGGGCAGCACCGCTTCGGAGGCTGGTCAAACTGCCGCCTCGTGTCAAAATGTGCGGAAACCAACATCTGCCCCGGGGGAAGCACAGCGTTGGAGCCGGAGCAAAAGCTAATGTGGAATCACCCTATAGAATCATAGAGTTGGAAGAGACCCCAAGGGACATCTCATCCAACCCCCTGCACAATGCAGAAAATTCACAAATACCCCCCCCCCCTATGTTCACAGGATCAACATTGCTGTCAGATGACCATCTACTCTTGGTTTAAAAACCTCCAAGGAAGGAGAGCCCACCACCTGTCAAGGAAGCCTGTTCCACTGAGGAACTGCTCTAACTGGAAGTTCTTCCTAATATTGAGTTGGAAACTCTTTTAATTTAATTTCAACTCATTAGTTCTGGTCCTACCTTCTGGGGCAACAGAAAACAATTCCACACCATTCTCTATATGACAGCCACCTCCTCTCCTTTAACCTTTGGTAACGTACTTACTAACAACAACAATATGCTTGCATATGGAACTAGCATTCATTTCAAATTAAAATACTAGATAAGGTTTATTTACAAAAAAGGTTAACAAGTAAAAAGACCAAGTACAGGAAAAAGAACACAGAACAAAAGAACACAGAAAATAACTACTCTCTAACTACTCTCACCAACAAGTGTTTTCAGTCATCTTCTGACCCAAGGTCGCAATAAAGATAGCAGTATCTCAGCAGCAGTTTTCAGTTAGCTTAGTGAAAGTCCTGGAGGAGTAAAGAAAAACCTCCCTTCAAACTATTCAGATCCACAGCCTTCTAGCAGCATCCTCTGGAAGAGCATCTAGCTTCTCCCTGAGTTTCTGGATTCTGAATTTCTCTTCTTGCTTCTGAATGAATGTTCTTGAATAGTGCTAACTGGGCTTCCTTTATACAAAGCTGGCTGTCATTTCCATAATTAAGCAAACTATCACTGTGCTCAGCTAATGAAAACAATGGATTTAAGCCAGGGGTGACCAATGATAACTCTCCAGATTTTTTTTTCCTACAACTCCCATCAGCCCCAGCCATTGGCCATGCTGGCTGGGGCTGATGGGAGTTGTAGGCAAAAACATCTGGAGAGTTACCGTTAGCCACCTCTGATCTAAGCTGATCTAGATCTTGAACTGTCAAAGTTAGATGGCCAACTGTCAATTAATTTGACAGCTCCCACAGTTAACAGCTGAATGCTATAAAGCAACGTTACTACCAAAAGACTTACAAAATCCTGGATACAAATCCAAAAAACACTTACAAAGTGTGTAACTCTTTACAGAATTAAGGTTACAGGTTCAAACAAACACATTCAAACATTATGATAAAATTTCTCGACAAACTGTCTAGCCTAACTGCTGTGAGAAGAACAATGATTATCAGGAAGCTCTGCAAAAGCAAAACGTCTACAGAAGAGCCAATGAGGAGACCGGAAGGGCAGAATTTGAAATTGCGAGAAGCCCCTAATGCGGCTGCAATAACTACAAGTCCCAAAGCTGTCCTTCTGAATGGTGGTCTTCATATCTTCTTGATAAGGCTGCACTATAGACCTTGCATATTCCAACATCGTGAAGGCTCTGGTCTCTGGCAACTGCCCAATCTTGTTGTTATATGGCATCAGCCTTGGAAGATAATGTGATACAATAACACAGGCACCAGTGTATTAACAATGGCAAAATTCAAAACTGCGCCTGTTGAATTATTACTCTCACACATAAAGTAAATAAGCATTCGTGCAATATAAAAGAATACATGCAGCAAAACATTAGAACGTACACCCTTGCATTGCTCCCCCAGTCCGTTTCCATTGTTAAGGTCTTAGAGGCGTTGCCTTCTGCTGCTTTTTGCAGTCTGGGCCTCCAGTAAAGTTGGGGGTGTCGTTCTGTACAACTTCACTTAGAGAGAACAAAGACGGTATTTCCTGCATTATTTATGGTTTTGTAGGAGTAACCCTTCATCAGTCTTCTCTCAATGCTGCTTTTACTGGAGCCACAGTACACGAATCAACACATGCGTTCACAAATCTCTGCTACCAGGAATTTTCCTATTTAATCCCTGGAGCAATTTTAAACATTTTTTTAGTGAATCATGGACATGGTCTGAAGGCAATTTGTGATCAGCTCAGCAAGTCTTAATAGCACTCTGGAAATCCTATGTACACAGTTGTGAATGATGAAGCAAACACTGGAAGGATATAGAAGAGAACAGCTATTATAGTCTGTTGAAGAGAGAGGATCATGTCTGTATTATTGTGTTCCGGTATAGCTATTAGCTGCTTCCATTCTAGGAGTTTTTCAAATCATGTATGTTGTTCTTGGATCAAAGTAGCTGCAGCATATTGTGGCCATAGTAATCATTCATTAATTGTCTCCTGATACTGCCTTTGAAATGCATCTGATGACTATTAGGCATGGTGCTCTGCTTACAATTGATGAGGCCTTTCTCTTATTGAATAATATGCTACTAAAAGCATTTTTTAAAAGAATGCAATAACAATAATTTATATCTGATCAAATAATCATTATGAGACATCAGGAAATTTTCCAGATCAATATGTCTCCTGGGGCAAACCATCCTGATGAACCCCCTATCATTGTGGAGTTTCTGAGTATCTGATTGGTACCAGGTAACTGTTGGTTTCTTATAAGAGCAGAGTGCTAATTGCAGCATTACCAAACCATAAGCTATTTATAGAGAAAACCATACAAGGCATATGCTACTTCATTTGATTAGGGATCAGAAATTTTTCAAAGAGCCCCATGATTGTCGTGCTGGTATGACATTGTGGTCCATTCCCAAAAACCTGCCCCATCACTCCAATGACATTAAGCCAAATCTAAGTCTACCTCTGTCAGTTCACACTTGGATGTTGTTGGGCAGTGGATTGGGTGGTACACCAACAGAATCCCCAATCTCAACTCAAAATTAAGAGTCTGCATTACAAACACCTAGTGAGTGCTGATGGCACAACTGCCCGATGGAGCATAGCCATTCACTTTTCCCACCTACCAAGCTCAGGTTTATGCTGTACAGGGAATCTATGAGACCAGCCTAGGGAAGAATCATCACACCCTCTCACTCATCCAGGTATTTATGATCTATACCAGATAGGCCTTTTCATCTAATATGAGGTCTTGGAGAAGCAGTGCTTTATTGTAAACTGACCTGGAATTTAGCAGCTGCACATGTAGGCCTGTTGAATGATAAGAAACACTACCAAGTCCCCTCACTCCTCAAGCCTCTAACAGTTCAAGCACATAATCCTTTAGCCTGAGTATCAACTCATCCAAAATACAGACACTACTGTCAGAACCACCACAAATTACATCCTGAGTTCTGAAATTTTTCCTGTTGATTCATACTCTTCCAATCTACCTCCACTCCACATCTGCCCCTAGACACATCCACCATCTCATCTTCTTTCGCTGAACAGAGTTTAAGCCATGATGTTCTATGGGATTGTCTCATCTCTACTTTTCTTCATTTTCCTGGTTGCTGCCTCTAGACAGATCCACTATCTCACCTGCTTTTGCTGAACACAGCTATTTGTAAAGCTTCATCAGACAGCCACTTCGCTTTCTTGCACTTCTTTTTCTTTGGGATGGTGCTGTTTGCTGCCTTCTTTACAATGTCATGAACCTCCATCCATAGTTCTTCAGGCACTCTATCAACTCTATTTCCTTAAACCTATTCTTCACCTCCACTGTATATTCATAAGGGATGTGATCAAGGTCAAACCTGAATGGCCTAATGGCTTCCCCAGTTTTCTTCAGTGTAAGCCTGAATTTTGCAATAAGCAGCTCATGATCTCAGCCGCAGTCAGCTCCAGGTCTTGGGTTTTGGTGATTGTAAGGAGTTTCTCCATCTTTGACTGCAGAGTATATAATCAATCTGATTTATGTGTTGCCCATCAAGTGATATCCACGTGTAGAGTCGCCTTTTAGGTTGTTGGAACAGGGTGTTCGCTATGACCAGTTTGTTCTCTTGATAAAACTCTATTAGCCTTTGCCCAGTTTCATTTTGTTTTCCACGGCCAAACTTGTCAGTTGTTCCGGTAACCTTTTGACTTCCCACTTTGGCATTCCAGTCCCCTATGATGAGGAGGACATCATTTTTTGGGTGTTAATTCTAGAAGGTGTTGTAGATCTTCATGAAATTGGTCCACTTCAGTCTCTTCTGCATCAGTGGTTGGGACATAGACTTGGATTACTGTGATATTGAATGGATTGCCTTGGATACGGACCAAGATCATTCTGTCATTTTTAAGATTGTATCCCATTACTGCCTTTCTCACTCCCTTGTTAACTATAAAGGCCACACCATTTCTTCTATGGGACTCTTGCCCACAATAATAGATGTAGTGATCCTCTGAGTTAAATTTACTCATTCCCGTCCATTTTAGTTTGCAGATTCCCAAGATGTTCAGTCTTGCCATCTCTTGTTTGACTAAATCCAGCTTATCTTGATTCATAGATCTTACATTCCACGTTCCAATGCGGTATTGTTCTCTGCAGCATCGGACTTTCCTTTCACCTTCAAACACATCTACAGCTGAGCGTCTTTTCGGCTTTGGCCCAGCCACTTCACTCTTTCTGTGGTTACTTGGACTTTCCCTTCATTCTTCCCCAGTAGCATATTAGACACCTTCTGACCTGAGGGGCTCTTCTTCCAGCGTCATATCTTTTAGCCTTTTGTTACTGTACATGGGATTTTCTTGGCAAGAATAATGGAGTGGTTTGTAATTTCTTCTCCAGTAGATCACACTTTGTCTGGGTTCTCAACTGTGGCTTGGCCATCTTGGGTGGCCCTAAATGGCATAGCCCACGGCCTCACTGAACCGCACAAGCCCTCTCGCCACATCAAGGCAGCAAACCATGAGAGGGCCTAAACAGATTGATTCCTTTCAAATCCA
This sequence comes from Heteronotia binoei, assembly GCF_032191835.1. Lineage (NCBI taxonomy): Eukaryota > Metazoa > Chordata > Lepidosauria > Squamata > Gekkonidae > Heteronotia > Heteronotia binoei. The sequence goes on from NC_083223.1 coordinate 240,199,081, forward strand.
TTGACTTCAACTCTGTAACTCTGCTTGCTCGTATTTCCCAAAACCAAATACAGGGTTATGGGCACAAATAATAAACCTCAATCCTCACTCCGTTTTATGAGTTTCTTAATAGGCTGTCCCATTGAGTTTAGTAGAATCTAATCTCAATCTGGTTGCAAGTTTAACATGACCAAAGGCCATGCCTTACATTTCCTTGCCTTATACAGGGACAAGTTGTCCATCAAATATAGTCTGCAGTGCAAAGATTGGAGCAATGATGCACAGGACTGAGGGATTAATCTCTGCCTTTAAATGAAGTTTCATATATAAAAAACTCACAATTTTTCATTTTAATACTTGCTGAGATGAAACCACCAGAATCAGCACTTCCAGCCTCCCCTTCATCTATGTACATATCTTCATCAAATCTGTGCCTCCAAGAGTTCATTGCTTGCAGCCTCACCTCATGCATGTCTGCATTCTCACAAGTTCTGTCCCCCCAGGAATCAGTGCTTCCTGCATCCTTACATGCTTCTTCGCCATATCTGCCCCCTCAAAAATTTGGCGCAGCTAGCTTTGCCCCATCCATGTGCCCATCCCTAAAAGGGACCACATCACTCCAGTTCTTTTCTATCTATACTGATTCCCAGATTGCTTCTGCTCCCAATTCAAGGTGCTAGTACTAGCCTTTTAACCCGTATAACACTTGGGGCCCAACGTATGTTAAGGACTACTTTCTTCTTTATGAAGCTACTGATTTGGTCAGCTTCATAGGTCAAGCTTCAAGTGCCTTGATCATCTGAGGCCAGCAGGTGGTAACCTGAGAAAGCTTCTGCATTTCCTTCTCAGTGGTGTCACCCAAACTCTGGAACTCCCTCTCCAGGGAACATAAGAACATAAGAGAAGCCATGTTGGATCAGGCCAATAGCCATCCAGTCCAACACTCTGTGTCACACAGTGGCCAAAAAACCAAAGTGCCATCAAGAGGTCCACCAGTGGGGCTAGAAGACCTTCCACTGTGCACCCCCTCCAAACACAAGAATACAGAGCATCAGTGCTCCAGACAGAGAGTTCCAACAATAAGCTGTGGCTAATAGCCACTGATGGACATAGGGAGTTTGCCAACTCAACCCCCCACCCCCCCCAAACCCTCAAAACTCTACCAACATTCTTCTTTAGCTCTGGTATGATTTGATTCTGCAACAACTAACTGTGAAGCTCTTGTTTTGGCAGGGAGGGGGTCTTGAAGGCTCTGGTCTCTGGCAACTGCCCAAATTTGTTGTTATCTGGCTTCAGCCAGGGAAGATGATGGGACTGAATGGCCTTCAAATCTTGATGTGCAAGAAGAAGCTGCTGTGTACTAAGGCACAGGGTCCTAACATCAGTTCTGTTCTGATGCACGTGAACAGGCTGTGATTGCTTATTTCAATTGTACACTTGGTACAAATTAATATGGAGATTAGTTGTACACTTGAATTCCCAAGCCCTACCCCTGCAAAATACACTGTAAAAGCAAGGAGAGCGCAATTGGTCCATTCAGTGATCAGCTTCTCCATAGTACTGGATTCTTTCTAAGGGAGAACAAATTTCCAAACAAGAGTCAGCTCGACTTCTTTCAATGTGAGTATCTTCTTACTGGAGTATGCATTTATTCAGTGAATATGAGATAGTTAAAGTTGCCCATTGGAAAATACAAAGAGAAAGGATGGCAAAAGGGTAAAAGGAAATATAAGAGAAGTTTAACATAACATCCATAAACATTTCTACTATTGCAATATTATCTCATATTCTGCAACAGAATAACAACCATAATTCCTGCAAATCTATTATCATCCTTTCTATTATAAATCTATTACCATCATATATATATACACACCATTTACTAACTGTGACATTCTGAGATTCAACCTGCAATTGAATTGCTCTAAAAATCTAATACATATCATAGTACAAAAATTTCTGTATTCTGTAATTCGTTTTAATCCATTTGTTAAATGGTGCCCAAAGTTCCTTTATATCTTGTTTACTTTGTTCTCTTAAAATATCAGTCACTATGTCCATATCTGCTATTTCCATTTTTTTCTATCAGTTCTTCTTTTGTGGGAACTTCTGACTTCTTCCAAAATTTGGCATATATTATTTCGGCTACAGTAATTATATGGATAATAAGATGTTTAGCTTTTTAATCTATTATCTCAGGCATAAAATTCAAAATAATCATTCTGGTTTAAAAGGAATTGATGTCAACAATATTTTCTGAACTATTTCATGTACCTTTTGTGTTGATAAGTCATGACCGTATGAACACACCTTAAGGTGTATGATTTTGTGAAGGACCAGATGAGTAATACACCTGCAACAAACACAATAATCTTTAAGCAAATTGCCAAATGACGATTTTTCTGAGCATGCAAATAGTATGGGTTGGATCCATATTAAATTAGTGGTTTTCACCATTTCCCCTTCCTGCTTCAGATCTACCACTTATCCTTAGGGTCTCCTGTACAAGGAATCTATGAGGACAGCCTAGGAAAGAATCATCCTACCCTCATCACCAATCCCTACCAGATAGGCATTCTTATCTAGTATGAGATCTTAGATAAGTGATGCTTTACTGGAAACTGACCTGGAATTCTACAGCTGCACATGTAAGCCTGTTGAATGATAATCAGCACTACCAAGTCCCCTCACTCCTGAAGCTTCTAGTAGATCAGGCACCTAATCCTTTAGTCTGACTATCAACTGCATCCAAAATGCAGACACTGCTGTCAGAACCACCACAATGTACATCCTCATGTTTGAATTTTTTTGTGTTGATTCACACAGTTCCATTTTCCCTCCACTCCACATCTGCCTCTAGACACGTCCACCTTCTCATCTGCTTTTGTTGAACAGAGTTTGAGCCATGAAAATCTATGGAATTCTCTCATCTCTACTTTTCTTCATTTTCCTGGTTGCTCCAGGTAAGGCATTAGAAAAACAAAGGAAGCAATAATTAGCTGGTAAGATGGATGGAAGGGAAACAAGGACATAAAATAGCCTTGCTTAATGCATTCAAAACTCTGCTTGATCTAGCATCTTCTTTTCAGTGGTCACCAGTTCATGGGAAGCCTGTGTGATTATCCGGAACTGTTATGGGTGAAGGTTCCATGTTCCCATAGAGATTTTTCTAATTAACACTGATTAAGACAATTCAGGTTGTTTCAAAGGATATTAGAAAAAGTAAGGTTATTGTAAATAAAATGTTCTGGACCTCAAAAGAAAAGAGTTTACTGGGGAGGAGGGAGAAATCCTATCCAATATGTGGTAGAGTGGTCTGAGAAATGCATAGCCATTATTTTAACTGATCTTTGATATACAAGAGTCAAAAGCAGTTTCTTTAACTGATAATGTGAGACAGGACTTTTTTTTAGCAGGAACTCCTTTGCATATTAGGTGACACACCCCTAATTAGGTAGGCAATTCTCCAAGAGCTTACAGGACTCTTAGTACAAGGACTACTTTAAGCTCCAGAAGGATTATCTATGTTCCTAATATGCAAAGGAACTCCTGCTACAGAAAAAAGCCCTGGTGTGAGATACACCAGGGTCAGAGGCTCTGACCAGAAAGAGGTTCTGAGTTTTTGGAATGAGTAGGCAACGTCACAGGATGTTCTAGTGATGCATTGCAATGAGGTAAGGTTTCTTGAATCCTTCAGTTATAGGTCACTTTCTTTTCCTTTGTCTGTTTGAAGGCTGTGCATTGATGGTTCTGGCTCTCGGTGCTTGTATGTGGATGTGGGGCCTCACATGAAAAGATGTAGCACACATTGATAAACCATGAATTCTCATGCATAGTCTGCAATGATCCTAGATGAACTGTGGAACATGAAAATCATGCTTCGTTTTGAGTACCATTAGTAAAAACCCTTCTGTATTCTTGGACCCTATGAAATATCTATCTGGCCATCCTCTGAAGAAATCCAAATTCATAAAATAGTCCTTCCAAGGAACAAGCAAGTATTGGGTAGATGTGTGTAGGGATATAACCATATGCCCTTTGGTTAGGTGCAGCATGTATGGCATGAGGGGAAAATGTAGAAGGTGAAGTTTCCCCCATTTCAGCATCTCTGTGTTGGCAAAAGGGGAGGTGGCTGGTGTTCCTGTTAGTGCTACATCTCCTGAGCTCACAAAAATCTACTTAGATAGGAAGTGACTACCAGAAAGAGCTAATGTAGGATGCAGGGGCAGTGATGATTAACAGCAAGCCATATGGAAGTTAGCAGAGTCCAAAGCGGAAAAGGGTGACTGAAACTTTTGCACTGAATATCTTCTGTCAACAGGCAAATTTATATTTTTCTCTGTCTTTCATCAGGGCTATGTTATGTGTCTTCCAGTTATGAGTGTATAGGAGTAGGAGGTACATGTCATAGACATTTTTGTCATCGGCCTGAGCACGTCATTGGAAAATGCAACTGGGGCTGGTTCAGGTGCTGCAAATTCTGAAATTATGGTGAGACAAACTTTCTCCTGATACCTAGTATATAGATTGAACTGTTTCTTGAAAGCCTTTTCAAATACAAAAGATGATGAGTGTACTATATACACATTCTGTTATGTTGGACAGAGCTTTCATCAGCATGGCCATTCTTAATTATGTTATCATGGCTTTGGATCAGCCTTGCAACCTGACTGATTACTGTGACATAGAAGAAGTGAAAATTAATTACAGCAAAACAAAAATTGTAGTTTTTGGTAATAATAGGACAAAACACAGCTGGTCTATCAACGGTCATAAAATAGAGCAATGCTCCTTTTTTAAATATCTTGTATAACTTTTCAGAGGTCCCAGACCTGGCAAGCCCGTCTTAAGGCCGCACTTTTAACTGAACGACATACTATGGGAGTTATTTTTTTTTTTCTTTTCGAAGGGTGGTCAGTTAATACCTCCAGCCCTAAAGGTCTTCCAGGGAAAGGTCGTGTCATAGCTTCTGTATGGAGTAGAAATCTGGGGGTCGAATGAGAAAATACTCATCCAGCTAGAAGTTACCCAAAATACCTTTTTAAGGAAAATTCTGGCCCTTTCCCAAGGTACCCCTGCTCCGCATCTGAGACTAGAAATTGGTTTGCCCTCTATCACCTCTAGAGCCCACTTGATACTATTAAAATACTATAAGACGCTTAGTAGTATTCCAGGCCACCACCTGGTAAAACACAGTTTTCAGTACTTCAGCAATAGGAATGAGTGGTCCAAATTACTTTCTCCCATTTTACAAATGTACTCTTTACCCACTTTAAAGTTGATAATAGGCTGGGACCCAAGTAAACTACGGGGCTGGAATTTTTAAAAGGACGCCCTTCGTGACATCAATCTGATCCATCAATCTGAATTCTCTGTCTGGTATCCCCAGTTCAAGAAAAATAAATTCTTTTCCCGCTATCTTGCTGACCTCTCAAACACCCCTCTAAGAGAAGCATTTACCCAAGCCCGTTTTCAAACCATGCCATCCTTATACCTTCAGGGTAGATTCCAAAAAATATCAGTAGGCCAGCGTCTCTGTTCCTGTGGTACCAAGCAGATATAAGATATTGCTCATTGTATTCTATCCTGTCCATTCTATGGGCCCATTCGAAATAAACTGCTGAATCTATTTCTCACAAAGTTTAAATCAGAAGATAAATGTATTAAATTTTTATTGGCTGATGCCTTTCCAGATGTTACCTTTAAGGTGGCTACTTTCATCTTTTTAGCAACAAAAATAAGCAAGAAGATAACTGCAGCCGCCCATACAAGAATTTTGGCCAAGTTATAGTCTCATTCTGTCACATTGTTTTATTATTTATGTTTTAAATCTTGTTCATAGTTCTGTATTTTACTATTTTTTAATGTTTTATTTTTATGACTATAAGTAAACTGTATACTTTGGGAGGTTTGCTGGGTTGTTATGGCCTATGGCTACAACAATAAATACTAAAATTCTTTGAAATTCTCAGAGGCACCCACTTATATGTGGTGTGCTACAGGGTGCAGTTCTGTCCCCGATGTTATTTAACATCTACGTATTCCCCCTTGCCCAGATTGTCAGGAGGTATGGGCTGGGTTGTCGCCAATATGCGGATGACACCCAGCTCTATCTATTGATGGGTGGCTATTCCAACTGTACCCCAGAAAATCTAGACCTGGCTCTTCAAGCTGTAGCATCTTGGCTCAGACTGAGTTGGTTGAAGCTGAATCCGACAAAGACAAAGGTCTTCTATATCTGAGTTGAGATGGCCTGGGAAAGGTGATCCCTTTGCTGGCTCTTGATGGGGTTCCACTAATACTGGCTCCTAAGGTCAAGAACTTGGGAGTGTTTCTGGAGTCCTCTCTGACAATGGAGGCCCAGATATTAGCCACTACCAAATCCGCCTTTTCTCATCTTCGGCAGGTACTGCAACTGGCCCCTTTTCTGGAGTATGACAGTTCAGCTATGGTGATCCATGCTATGGTCACCTCAAGAATAGATCACTGTAATGCTCTCTACATGGGGCTACCCTTGATCCTAACCCGGAGACTACAGCTAGAGCAGAACACTGCAGCGTGGCTGTTGATGGGGCGCCTTAGATGGGAGCACATTCAACCAGTGCTGAAAGAGTTGCACTGGCTGTCTATTGTGTTCTGAGTCTGTTTCAAGGTGTTGGTTATAACCTTTAAATCCCTTTATGGTTGGGGCCCTGCCTATCTACGGGACCGCCTTTCTCTACATGTTCCCCAGAGAGCACTGCATTCAGGGAGACAAAATCTATTGTCCATCCCCGGACCAAAGGAAGACAGGCTATGCTCCACTCAGGCTAGGGCTTTTTCGGTGGTGGCACCAGAAATGTGGAGTGCCCTCCTGGAGCCCATAGGGATCTTTCACAATTCGACAAGGCCTGTAAAACTGAACCGTTTTGACAGGCCTTTAACATTTGAATCCAGGATAGAACCACCACCTCTCACCACTGTGGGGAGCTACGAATATCATGCAATCATCAACAGAAAAAGAAAGATCCCGCCATATTAAAATGCATAGCACCACAAAATATTTTAAGTGTATTTTATTGGTTTTAAATTGTTTTATATAATTGATAGTTAGCCACCCTATGTCCACTTGCAGAGATGGCAGGATATAAATTTAATGTAAAAAACCAACAACAATAAATAGGCTGGGAAGGTTTTTCTAATGTGGGTCCTTTAAGACCATTGTGCACATGTATATCCTATAAAAATGCTAACAATGGAATCCTATATCGTGTGTCTCCAGTCTAAGCCTTTTGCAATCAATTGACTTAAAGTAAGGTAACCCTGGATCAGATTGCATAGTCAAGCTACCACGTCTGTCCCACAAAAATCAGTAAAAAGCAAGCTGGTCACCCATTCAGTGTATTAACGGTTCAGTCATTTTTTAAAAAAGTTTCTGCTAGGTAACCAGAGTGGATATGTTAATGTCAATAAGTTGTACTTTGTGTCTGTCTACAGACAGTATTTCCAGAAACATAAAGCAGAATCCCAAGTAATAGTACCCATCTGACATGTAGGAACCAAATTTATAAAATTAATACATTAGGACTTGGCACCAGTTTTGTCCTCTGTTTAGTAAACTGTGAACCACTCCTATTTTTTCTGGTTTACATTAATCTGTTCATCTCTCTCTCTCTCTCTCTCTTTCTGTCTCTCTTTTCTCCCATCTAAAGGACCCTGTGAGCCACAAGTGAGTTTTAAAACTTCCAGTGCCTGCCTGGGGACAGCTGTCTGCCCAGGTGAAGTTTCCCTACGTGATTGGTTTCAATGGCTTGTTCCTGAGCTGTTTCATAGACTCCTTTTGAAGCAATTTGAGAGCTCTATACCTACTTTCTATTTTCTCATCAGGGGGAAGTTTGATTAAGAACATTTGGATGTGGTGCTGTACCTTTACCTATTTAAAGAAAGTGGAATTTCTGGTTCCCTGTTCCTGGAGGTTGATAATGATTGCAGTCAAGTACCAACCAACCTATGGTGACCCTGTGGAATTCCCATCTCATGGGCTTTTCAAAGCAAGAGATGAGCAGAGGTGCTTTGCCATTGCCTTCCTCTGCATAGCAACTTAGGCTTCCTTAGTGACCTTTTATCTAAGTACTGATCCAAGCACCAACCATGGATGACACTTGGGGCTAGTCTGGGCTCTTTAGACGACTAAAAGATGATACTAATATTTAGGAGGAATGCTGAAAGGTGTGAAATAGTTGAACCTCGATATAACTATAGGTCATAGCAATGGATGGTGATAAAAGCACTTGTTAGCTGTCTTTTGCTGAAGTTACTTTACAGATTATTTGCATATTGCACCTGTTGATTTGTGTGTTTTGAGTCTGTTGCAGTTTACAGTGTGGCTATGGCTGCAGTGGTTGAAGGCTAAAAAGATTAACTCCCTTCAAATCCATTGACATCAATGGATTTAAAAAGTGTAATTCTGCTTGCTCCGTTTTCCTAAAATGAAGACATCAAACCAAATACAGGGTTATGTGCACAATAGACCTCAATTCCCACCCCATTTTATGGGTTTCTTAATAGGTTGTCCTGTTGAGTTTAGTAGAATCTAATCTCATTCTGGCTGCAAGTTTTCATGACCAAAGGCCATGCCTCACATTTCCTTGCCTTATACAGGGACAAGTTGTCCATCAAACATACTCTGCAATGCAAAGATTCAAGCAATGATGCACAGGACTGAGGGATTAATCTCTGGCTTTAAATGAGGTTTCATATATAAAAAACTCACCATTTTTCTTTTTAATACTTGCTGAGATGAAACTGAAAGAATCAGCACTTCCAGCCTCCCCTTCTTCTCTGTACATCTCTTCACCGAATCTGTGCCGCCAAGAGTTCATTGCTTGCAGCCTCACCTCATCCATGTTTGTATTCTCACAAGTTCTGTCCCCCTATGAATCAGCATATGTTAAGGACTACTTTCTTCTTTATGAAGCTACCCATCTGGCCATCTTCAACGGCCCTGCTTCAAGTGCCTCCATCTTCTGAGGTTAGCACCTAGTAACCTGAGAAAGCTTCTGCACATCCTTCTCAGTGGTGTCACCCAAACTCTGCAACTCCCTCTCCAGAGAGTTTTGTCTGTCTCCCAATGCCAGCTGAAAAAACCCCCAAAACCCTCAAGTCTCCACCACCATTCTTCTTTAGCTCCTGTGTGACTTGATTCTGCAACAACTAGCTGTGAAGCTCTTGTTTTTGGCAGGGAGGGGGTCTTGAAGGCTCTGGTTTCTGGCAGCTGACCAACCTTGTTGTTATCTGGTTTCAGCTAGGCAAGATGATGGGACTGACTGGCCTTCCTACCTTTATGTGCAAGAAGAAGCTGCTGTGCACTAAGGCACAGGGTCCTAACATCAGTTCTGTTCCGATGCTCATGAACAGGCTGTGATTACTTATTTTAATTGTACAATTGGTACAAATTAATGTGGTGTACACTTGAATTCCCAAGCCTTTCCCCTGCAAAATACACTGTAAAAACAAGGAGAGCGCGATCAGGCCATTCAGTGACCAGCTTGTCCACAGGATTAGCTCCTTTCTAAGGGAGAACAAATTTCCAAAGAGGAGTAAGCTCGGCTTCTTTCAAGATGAGTATTTTCTTACTAGAATATGCATTTATTCAGTGAATATGAGATAGTTAATGTTGTCCATTGGAAAATACAAAGGGAAAGGATGGGAAAAGGGGAAAGGGAACTATAAGAGAAGTTTAACATAACATCCATAAATGTTTCTATTATTGCAATATTATCTCATTTTCTGCAGCAGATTTACAACAGAATAAGAACTATAATGCCTGAAAATCTATTATCATCCTGTCTTTTATAATTATATTACCATCATATATATATATATATATATATATATATATATATATATATATATATATATATATATATATATATATATATATATATATATATATATATATATATATATATATATATATATATATATATATATATACCATTTACTAACTGTGACTTTCTGAGATTCCACCTGCAATTGAATTGCTCTAAAAATCTAATACATATCATAGTACAAAAATTTCTGTGTTCAGTAATTTGTTTTAATCCATTCATAAAATGGTGCCCAAAGTTCCTTTATATCTTGCTTACTTTGTTCTTTCAAAATATCAGTCAGTAAGTGCATTTTTGCTACTTTCAATTTTTTTCCTGTAAATTCTTTTGTGAGTAATTCTGATTTCTTCCAATATTTGGCATATATCAGGGGTGGTCATCTGTAGCTATCCAGATGTTTTTGCCTACAACTCCCATCAGCCCCAGCCAGCACGGCCGATGGCTAGGGCTGATGGGAGTTGTAGGCAAAAAAACATCAGGAGAGCTACCATTGGCCACCCCTGGCATATATTATTCTGGCCACAGTAATTATATGGATAATCCAATGTTTAGCTTTTTAATCTATTATCTCAGGCATAGAATTCAAAAGAAACAAATCTGGTTTAAAAGGAATTGACATCAACAATATTTTCTGAAGTATTTCATGTATCATTTTCCAATATTTATTTTATTTACCTTAGATTTTCTATCCCGCTCTCTCCGTAAGCGGACTCAGGGCAGCTAACAATCATTTTAAAAAAACAGTTTTAGGTTACAATTTTAAAATGATAAAACTTAAACAATTAAAACTACATATATAGTGCTACTCATGAAATTTTGATATAGGCAGATCACAGCTTTCCTTCTTCAGCAGTCTAAATTATATTGATGTAATAGTTTCTTCTTTTTTTCTGACAGTGGTCCCTCTGATGGTCCCCGTTCCTCATAACTGGTATTGCTCAGTAACATGAAAGTGGCATCCCTCCCCCATTTAAATATTATAGGCCAGTTGGAAAAATTCAGTTTTGCAGGCCCTGCAGAATTGGGAGAGATTGTGCAGGGCTCTTATGGCCTCTGGGAGTTCCACATCTTTCGTGCTGCCACCGAGAAGGCTCTGGCCCATGTAGAGCTCAATCTGGCCTCCCTTGGTTTGGGGATGGATAGCAAATTTTATGTTTCCGAATAAGTCATAATCTTACAGATACACTTTAAGGTGTATGATTTTGCAACTTGTGAATGGACCAATGAGTAATTCACCAGCAACAAACGCAATAATCTTTAAGCAAATTGGCAAATGAAGATTTTTCCGAGCATGGAAATAGTATGGGTTGGATCCATATTAAATTGGTGGTTTTCACCTGTTGCTCCTTCCTGTTTCAGATCTACCTCTTATCATCAGGGCCTCCTACTCCCCTATCAACAGCATTTCATGGACATAAGTGGGTTGCAGAGTAAGAAATGGAGGAGGAAATTTCCATTTTGCCCTTGGAAATTTGGTCTGAATACAACTCTGTGATTGGTGGCAGAGAAAGCAGAACACATCTGTTGCCTTCTGTTGAGCTTGCACCTGAATTGGTGCAAGAGGCAAACGAGGTGCACCCCAGCCCTTTTGTTGGTGGCAGAAATGGACAAAGCTGCCTTTAACCAGGTTCAGCTGATGAGCAAACTGTGCCCCTTCCTGGGTATACACATTTTTGTCACTGTGGTGCATGCCTTAGTAACATCTAAATTAGAGTGCACTGTACATGGGTGAAGGTTGTCCAGAAGCTTCACTTGGTACAAAATGCTGGGGCCAGAATGTTAAATGATGTGGGACATAGGGACCATGTCACTCCAGTCCTGTAGTATCTATTGCGTTGCCAGGTCCAACTCAGAAAATATCTGGGAACTTTGAGGGGTGGAGGCTGGAAACTTTGGGGGTGGAGCCAGAAGACTTTCCCATTCCCTAAAATAAATAATTGAAAATACAACAGTGGAGTTCCCCTGAATACAGTCTTCATTTCCTCACACACACACCCAAGCAGCTGCACTTCCACAAAATGAATGTGAACATGTACACAAACACACACAAAGCAGTCAAAATAAAAGTGGAGCACTGACTGTTTAGAGAAAAATAAGGAAGTTTATTAAAGGAGAACAAACTTTTATAGAGCATAGAAGAGAAAGAGAGCTGTAACTGTGTCACAATATTGGGGGTGTACCTGCTCAAATATTTGGCCAAATTTTATGGAAACAATCATGACAATTAATGAGACAGGAGTCATAGGCTGATTCCGCACTTGGCGTTTGCCCTCCTTTTACTCTGGGATTGTTCCATGCGGGCCAGATTTCCCGATTTTCATCGCTTTTTATTTAGTTGCGTTGCAACGATCTTATTTGGAAAAAAATATCGCACTCAGGATTGATTTTTTTCGGAGGGGGAAGAAAGTAATCACAATGCAATGGCATATTGTCAAATTCACGTGGAATATAGTAAAGAAGGGCGGTGGGTGCAAGTAAGTGATGCATTCGGAAAAAGAAAATAGTATTACATTGTTATATTATTTCGCGTTGTAACGTGAAACGAGTTGTCTTTTAAAAAAATTAATCAATTTCAGGAAAATATTGCATAATTTTCAAAGGGAGTAAAATTGCGGAAGTATGACGAAATAACTGGGCGGAATCATGGGAGTGGAGTTATGTGGGTGTGTTCTACTGATGCTAGAAGTTTGACAGCGCATTGGCACAAGTTCCGCACATAAAATCCTGAGCCTCGGAACCGCAGCAAAAAAAAGATCTGGTATTTTGCTGATTTCCTTAATCTGGGATGGTACCGCTTCGGAGGTGGGTCAAACTGCCGCCCCGGTCAAATTGTGTGGAAACCAACATCTGCCCCTGGGGAAACATAGCGTCAGAGCAGGAGCAAAGGGTAATGCGGAATCACCCCAATCTCCTTAATCAGGGGCGGCACCGCTTCGGAGGCGGGTCAAACTGCTGCCTCGTGTCAAAATGTGCAGAAACCAACATCTGCCCCAGGGGAAAAACAGCGTTGGAGCCGGAGCAAAAGCTAATGTGGAATCACCCTATAGAATCATAGAGTTGGAAGAGACCCCAAGGGACATCTCATTCAACCCCCTGCACAATGCAGAAAATTCACAAATACCCCCCCCCCCCCATGTTCACAGGATCAACATTGCTGTCAGATGACCATCTACCCTTGGTTTAAAAACCTCCAAGGAAGGAGAGCCCACCACCTGTCAAGGAAGCCTGTTCCACTGAGGAACTGCTCTAACTGGAAGTTCTTCCTAATATTGAGTTGGAAACTCTTTTAATATAATTTCAACTCATTAGTTCTGGTCCTACCTTCTGGGGCAACAGAAAACAATTCCACACCATTCTCTATATGACAGCCACCTCCTCTCCTTTAACCTTTGGTAACGTACTTACTAACAACAACAATATGCTTGCATATGGAACTAGCATTCATTTCAAATTAAAATACTAGATAAGGTTTATTTACAAAAAAGGTTAACAAGTAAAAAGACCAAGTACAGGAAAAAGAACACAGAACAAAAGAACACAGAAAATAACTACTCTCTAACTACTCTCACCAACAAGTGTTTTCAGTCATCTTCTGACCCAAGGTCACAATAAAGATAGCAGTATCTCAGCAGCAGTTTTCAGTCAGCTTAGTGAAAGTCCTGGAGGAGTAAAGAAAAACCTCCCTTCAAACTATTCAGATCCACAGCCTTCTAGCAGCATCCTCTGGAAGAGCATCTAGCTTCTCCCTGAGTTTCTGGATTCTGGATTTCTCTTCTTGCTTCTGAATGAATGTTCTTGAATAGTGCTAACTGGGCTTCCTTTATACAAAGCTGGCTGTCATTTCCATAATTAAGCAAACTATCACTGTGCTCAGCTAATGAAAACAATGGATTTAAGCCAGGGGTGACCAATGGTAACTCTCCAGATGTTTTTTTCCTACAACTCCCATCAGCCCCAGCCATTGGCCATGCTGGCTGGGGCTGATGGGAGTTGTAGGCAAAAACAACTGGAGAGTTACCGTTGGCCACCTCTGATCTAAGCTGATCTACACTCTAACTCTTTACAGAATTAAGGTTACAGGTTCAAACAAACACATTCAAACATTATGATAAAAGGATAATTTCTTGACAAACTGTCTAGCCTAACTGCTGTGAGAAGAACAATGATTATCAGGAAGCTCTGCAAAAGCAAAAAGTCTACAGAAGAGCCAATGAGGAGACCAGAAGGGCACAATTTGAAATTGCAGGAAGCCCCTAATGTGGCTGTAATAACTACAAGTCCCAAAGTTGTTCTTCTGAATGGTGGTCTTCATATCTTCTTGATAAGGCTGTACTATAGACCTTGTATATTCCAACATCTTGAAGGCTCTGGTCTCTGGCAACTGCCCAATCTTGTTGTTATATGGCATCAGCCATGGAAGATAATGTGATACAATAACACAGGCACCAGTGTATTAACAATGGCAAAATTCAAAACTGCACCTGTTGAATTATTACTCTCACACATAAAGTGTGTAAATAAGTATTAGTGCAATATAAAACAATACATGCAGCAAAACATTAGAATGCACACCCTTGCATTGCTCCCCCAGTCCGTTTTCCTTGTCAAGCTCTTAGAGGCTGTGACGGAAAGCAATGGGTTAACCATAAACTGAAGACGCACAGGGCTGCGTCAGGTGACCTGAGGGTGGGGGCCAGAGTGCTCCGAGCTCTCGGGGAGGGAAGGTAGTTGAGTGAGAGAAACTGCTGAGGCAGGGGTCAGTCAGTCGGAGTCTGACAGAGTGGAGGCCTGTCAGAGAAGTCTGTCAGTGGGGACCTGACAGAGACTGAGAGGGTCAGTTCGAGCCTGCCAGAAGGGCTGAGAGGGCAGCTGATCCTGTGAAGGAGCTTGAGGCGGAGACGGGGAAGTCTTCCAGAGACTGCCAGCTTGACAAAACCAGCCAAGAGGGCTGTGTGTGTGTGAGTCAGTTAAGACCGGAATGGTCACAGACACCAGGAAACTACTCTAAAGGTCTAGTGAGGAGGTTGAGGGAGTGGATGTGGGTCTGAGACACCAAGAAGGGCTGAGAGGAGAGACTCCAGTCGAGGGGTGAGACTAGACACATCAATCCCAAGAGGCCAGACCTTGGCTAGAGGTGGAGAGTGAGTTAAAGGGAACGGTGAACTGTGTAACTGTGAAAGATCCAAGAAAGAAAAAGTGATTGTAAGCTTGAAACAACAGAACAAACGTATAAGCCTGTGTAAATATCTCCCATATCCCCAGTTAAGACTTTTTGTTACAATAAATCTGTGGTTTAAGTTAAAGTTCTCGTGAGCCTATATATTTTGTTGGAGGAATAAACAAAGCTGCTGTGGTCCCATCAAAAGAAACAAGTAAAAATACCCCGAAGTGACTAAAATATAGAGATCCAGTGAGGCCGTGAGGCGGGCGCTGCTATAATGGCGTTGCCTTCTGTTTTTTGCAGTCCGGGCCTCCAGTGGAGTTGGGGGTGTCGTTCTGTACAACTTCTCTTAGAGAGAACAAAGACCGTATTTCTTGCATTATTTATGGTTTTGTAGGAGTAACCCTTCATCAGTCTTCTCTCAATGCGGCTTTTACTGGAGCCACAGTACACGGAATTCATCCATGGATCAACACATGAGTTCAGAAATCTCTGCTACCAGGAATTTTCCTATTTAATCCCTGGAGCAATTTTAAACATTTTTTTTAGTGAATCATGGACATGGTCTGAAGGCAATTTGTGATCAGCTCAGCAAGTCTAAATAGCACTCTGGGAATCCTATGTACACAGTTGTGAATGACGAAGCAAACACTGGAAGGATATAGAAGAGAACAACTATTATAGTCTGTTGAAGAGAGAGGATCATGTCTGTATTATTGTGTTCCAGTATAGCTATTAACTGTTTCCATTCTAGGAGTTTTTCAAATTATGTATGTCGTTCTTGGATCAAAGTAGCTGCTGCATATTGTAGCCATAGTAATCATTCATTAATTGTCTCCTGATACTGCCTTTGAAATGCATCTGATGACTATTAGGCATGGTTCTCTGCTTACAATTGATGAGGCCTTTCTCTTATTGAATAATATGCTACTAAAAGCATTTTTTAAAAGAATGCAATAACAATAATTTATATCTGATCAAATAATCATTATGAGACATCAGGAAATTTTCCAGATCAATATGTCTCCTGGGGCAAACCATCCTGATGAGCCCCCTATCATTATGGAGTTTCTGAGTATCTGATTGGTACCAGGTAACTGTTGGTTTCTTATAAGAGCAGAGTGCTAATTGCAGCATTACCAAACCATAAGCTATTTATAGAGAAAACCATACAAGGCATATGCTACTTCATTTGATTAGGGATCAGAAAGTTTTCAAAGAGCCCCATGATTGTCGTGCTGGTATGACATTGTGGTCCATTCCCAAAAACCTGCCTCATCACTCCAATGACATTAAGCCAAATCTAAGTCTACCTCTGTCAGTTCACACTTGGATGTTGTTGGGCAGTGGATTGGGTGGTACACCAACAGAATCCCCAATCTCAACTCAAAATTAAGAGTCTGCATTACAAACACCTAGTGAGTGCTGATGGCACAACTGCCCGATGGAGCATAGCCATTCACTTTTCCCACCTACCAAGCTCAGGTTTATGCTGTACAGGGAATCTATGAGGCCAGCCTAGGGAAGAATCATCACACCCTCTCACTCATCCAGGTATTTATGATCCATACCAGATAGGTCTTTTCATCTAATATGAGGTTTTGGAGAAGCAGTGCTTTATTGTAAACTGACCTGGAATTTAGCAGCTGCACATGTTGAATGATAAGAAACACTACCAATTCCCCTCACTCCTCAAGCCTCTAACAGTTCAAGCACATAATCCTTTAGCCTGAGTATCAACTCATCCAAAATACAGACACTACTGTCAGAACCACCACAAATTACATCCTGAGGTCTGAAATTTTTCCTGTTGATTCATACTCTTCCAATCTACCTCCACTCCACATCTGCCCCCAGACACATCCACCATCTCATCTTCTTTCGCTGAACAGAGTTTAAGCCATGATGTTCTATGGGATTGTCTCATCTCTACTTTTCTTCATTTTCCTGGTTGCTGCCTCTAGACAGATCCAGTATCTCACCTGCTTTTGCTGAACACAGCTATTTGTAAAGCTTCATCAGACAGCCACTTCGCTTTCTTGCACTTCTTTTTCTTTGGGATGGTGCTGTTTGCTGCCTTCTGTACAATGTCATGAACCTCCATCCATAGTTCTTCAGGCACTCTATCAACTCTAATTCCTTAAACCTATTCTTCACCTCCACTGTATAGTCATAAGGGATGTGATCAAGGACAAACGTGAATGGCCTAATGGCTTCCCCAATTTTCTTCAGTGTAAGCCTGAATTTTGCATTGAGTAGCTCATGATCTGAGCCGCAGTCAGCTCCAGGTCTTGGGTTTTGCTGATTGTAAGGAGTTTCTCCATCTTTGACTGCAGAGTTTATAATCAATCTGATTTATGTGTTGCCCATCAAGTGATATCCACGTGTAGAGTCGCCTTTTAGGTTGTTGGAACAGGATGTTCACTATGACCCGTTTGTTCTCTTGACAAAACTCTATTAGCCTTTGCCCAGCTTTATTTTGTTCTCCATGGCCAAACTTGTCAGTTGTTCCGGTAACCTTTTGACTTCCCACTTTGGCATTCCAGTCCCCTATGATGAGGAGGACATCTTTTTTTTGTGTGTGTTAATTCTAGAAGGTGTTGTAGATCTTCATAAAACTTCCACTTCAGCCTCTTCTGCATCAGTGGTTGGGACATAGACTTGGATTACTGTGATATTGAATGGATTGCCTTGGATACGGACCAAGATCATTCTGTTATTTTTAAGATTGTATCCCATTACTGCCTTCCTCACTCTCTTGTTAACTATAAAGGCCACACCATTTCTTCTACAGGACTCTTGCCCACATTAATAGATGTAGTGATACTCTGAGTTAAATTTACTCATTCCCGTCCATTTTAGTTCGCAGATTCCCAAGATGTTCAGTCTTGCCATCCCTTGTTTGACTACATCCAGCTTATCTTGATTCATAGATCTTACATTCCACGTTCCAATGCGGTATTGTTCTTTGCAGCATTGGACTTTCCTTTCACCTTCAGACACATCTACAGCTGAGCGTCCTTTCGGCTTGGGCCCAGCCACTTCACTCTTTCTGTGGTTACTTGAACTTGCCCTTCACTCTTCCCCAGAAGCATATTGGACACCTTCTGACCTGAGGGGCTCTTCTTCCAGCATCATATCTTTTAGCCTTTTGTTACTGTACATGGGATTTTCTTGGCAAGAATACTGGAGTGGTTTGTAATTTCTTCTCCAGTAGATTACACTTTGTCTGGGTTCTCAGCTGTGGCTTGTCCATCTTGGGTAGCTCTAAATGGCATAGCCCACAGCCTCACTGAACCGCACAATCTCTCTCGCCACATCAAGGCAGCAAACCATGAGAGGTCCTAAACAGATTGATTCCTTTCAAATCCATTGACTTCAACTCTGTAACTCTGCTTGCTCATATTTCCCAAAACCAAATACAAGGTTATGGGCACAAATAATAAACCTCAATCCTCACTCCTTTTTATGAGTTTCTTAATAGGCTGTCCCATTGAGTTTAGTAGAATCTAATCTCAATCTGGTTGCAAGTTTAACATGACCAAAGGCCATGCCTTACATTTCCTTGCCTTATACAGGGACAAGTTGTCCATCAAACATACTCTGCAGTGCAAAAATTCGAGCAATGATGCACAGGACTGAGGGATTAATCTCTGGCTTTAAATAAGGTTTCATATATAAAAAACTCACCATTTTTCTTTTTAATACTTGCTGAGATGAAACTGAAAGAATCAGCACTTCCAGCCTCCCCTTCTTCTCTGTACATCTCTTCACCGAATCTGTGCCGCCAAGAGTTCATTGCTTGCAGCCTCACCTCATGCATGTCTGCATTCTCACAAGTTCTGTCCCCCCAGGAATCAGTGCTTCCTGCATCCTTACATGCTTCTTCATCATATCTGTCCCCTCAAAAATTGGCCCATCTAGCTTTGCCCCATCCATGTGCCCATCCCTAAAAGGGACCACATCACTCCAGTTCTTTTCTATCTATACTGGTTCCCGGATTGCTTCTGCTCCCAATTCAAGGTGCTAGTACTAGCCTTTTAACCCTTATAACACTTGGGGCTCAACGTATGTTAAGGACTACTTTCTTCTTTATGAAGCTACTCATTTGGTCAACTTCATAGGTCAAGCTTCAAGTGCCTTGATCATCTGAGGCCAGCAGGTGGTAACCTGAGAAAGCTTCTGCATTTCCTTGTCAGTGGTGTCACCCAAACTCTGGAACTCCCTCTCCAGGGAACATAAGAACATAAGAGAAGCCATGTTGGATCAGGCCAATGGCCATCCAGGCCAACACTCTGTGTCACACAGTGGCCAAAAAAACAAAGTGCCATCAAGAGGTCCACCAGTGGGGCTAAAAGACCTTCCACTGTGCCCCCCCCCCCCGCCCCAAACACAAGAATACAGAGCATCACTGCTCCAGACAAAGAGTTCCAACAATAAGCTGTGGCTAATAGCCACTGATGGACATGGAGAGTTTGCCAACTGAAACCCCCCACCCCAAAACCCTCAAAACTCTACCAACATTCTTCTTTAGCTCTGGTGTGACTTGATTCTGCAACAACTAACTGTGAAGCTCTTGTTTTGGCAGGGAGGGGGTCTTGAAGGCTCTGGTCTCTGGCAACTGCCCAAATTTGTTGTTATCTGGCTTCAGCCAGGGAAGATGATGGGACTGAATGGCCTTCAAATCTTTATGTGCAAGAAGAAGCTGCTGTGTACTAAGGCACGGGGTCCTAACATCAGTTCTGTTCTGATGCACGTGAACAGGCTGTGATTGCTCATTTCAATTGTACACTTGGTACAAATTAATATGGAGATTAGTTGTACACTTGAATTCCCAAGCCCTACCCCTGCAAAATACACTGTAAAAGCAAGGAGAGCGCAATTGGTCCATTCAGTGATCAGCTTCTCCAGAGTACTGGATTCTTTCTAAGGGAGAACAAATTTCCAAACAAGAGTCAGCTCGGCTTCTTTCAACGTGAGTATCTTCTTACTGGAGTATGCATTTATTCAGTGAATATGAGATAGTTAAAGCTGCCCATTGGAAAATACAAAGAGAAAGGATGGTAAAAGGGGAAAAGGAAATATAAGAGAAGTTTAACATAACATCCATAAACATTTCTACTATTGCAATATTATCTCATATTCTGCAACAGATTTACAACAGAATAACAACCATAATTCCTGCAAATCTATTATCATCCTTTCTATTATAAATCTATTACCATCATATATATATATATACCATTTACTAACTGTGACTTTCTTAGATTTAACCTGCAATTGAATTGCTTTAAAAATCTAATACATATCATAGTACAAAAATTTCTGTATTCTGTAATTCGTTTTAATCCATTCGTAAAATGGTGCCCAAAGTTCCTTTATATCTTGTTTACTTTGTTCTCTCATGGAGGCATACCATCCACCAGGCTGTCTCTTCCTTTGAGAACGCATGCATAGCTGGTCTTGAGGATAAAAGTAGATCGAGGAAGAATCGTACTGCTACAGCACCAACCCCAAATCAGACTTTTCCCTGCAGCCACTGTGGCTGGACCTGCCTGTCCCGCATTGGTCTTGTCAGCCAGCAGCGAGCCTGCAACAGACGTGGACTACTGCACCTTTCTTAAATCTTCGTTCGCGAAGTCAAGCCGAGAGAGACTTTGTTCTCTCAAAATATCGGTCACTATGTCCATATCTGCTATTTCCATTATTTTCTATCAGTTCTTCTTTTGTGGGAACTTCTGACTTCTTCCAAAATTTGGCATATATTATTTCGGCTGCAGTAATTATATGGATAATCAGATGTTTAGCTTTTTAATCTATTATCTCAGGCATAAAATTCAAAATAATCGTTCTGGTTTAAAAGGAATTGATGTCAACAATATTTTCTGAACTATTTCATGTACCTTTTTGCCAATAAGTCATGACCATATGAACACACCTTAAGGTGTATGATTTTGTGAATGGACCAGATGAGTAATACACCTGCAACAAGCACAATAATCTTTAAGCAAATTGGCAAATGACGATTTTTCTGAGCATGCAAATAATATGGGTTGGATCCATATTAAATTAGTGGTTTTCACCATTTCCCCCTTCCTGCTTCAGATCTACCACTAATCCTTACGGTCTCCTGTACAAGGAATCTATGAGGACAGCCTAGGAAAGAATCATCCTACCCTCCTCACCAATCCTTACCAGATAGGCATTCTTATTTAGTATGAGATCTTGGATAAGTGATGCTTTACTGGAAACTGACCTGGAATTCTACAGCTGCATATGTAAGCCTGTTGAATGATAATCAGCACTACCAAGTCCCCTCACTCCTGAAGCCTCTAGTAGATCAGGCACCTAATCCTTTAGTATGACTATCTCTCTCTCTCTCGGCTTGACTTCGTTAATGAAGATTTAAGAAAGGTGCAGTAGTCCACGTCTGTTGCAGGCTCGCTGGTGGCTGACAAGAAGAAGAAGAAGATATTGGATTTATATCCCGCCCTCCACTCTGAAGAGTCTCAGAGCGGCTCACAATCTCCTTTACCTTCCTCCCCCACAACAGACACCCTGTGAGGTGGGTGGGGCTGGAGAGGGCTCTCACAGCAGCTGCCCTTTTAAGGACAACCTCTGCCAGAGCTGTGGCTGACCCAAGGCCATGCTAGCAGGTGCAAGTGGAAGAGTGGGGAATCAAACCTGGTTCTCCCAGATAAGAGTCCACACACTTAACCACTACACCAAACTGGCTCTCCAATGCAGGACAGGCAGGTCCATCAACTGCATCCAAAATGCAGACACTGCTGTCAGAACCACCACAATGTACATCCTCATGTTTGAATTTTTTTGTGTTGATTCACACAGTTCCAATTTCCCTCCACTCCACATCTACCTCTAGACACGTCCACCTTCTCATCTGCTTTTGTTGAACAGAGTTTGAGCCATGAAAATCTATGGAATTCTCTCTTCTCTACTTTTCTTAATTTTCCTGGTTGCTCCAGGTAAGGTATTAGAAAAACAAAGGAAGCAATAATTAGCATGTAAGATGGGTGGAAGGGAAACAAGGATATAAAATAGCCCTGCTTAATTCATTCAAAACTCTGCTTGATCTAGCATCTTCTTTTCAGTGGTCACCAGTTCATGGGAAGCCTGTGTGATTATTAGAACTGTTATGGGCGAAGGTTCCATGTTCCCATAGAGGTTTTTCTAATTAACACTAATTAAGAGCAGCAATTCAGGTTGGTTCAAAGGATATTAGAAAAAATTAGGTTAATGTAAATAAAATGTTCTGGACTTCAACAGAAAAGAGTTTACTGGGGAGGAGGGAGAAATCCTATCCAATATGTGGTAGAGAGGGTTGAGAAATGCATAGCCATTTTTTTAATTGATCTTTGATACACAAGAGTCAAAAGCAGTTTCTTTAACTGATAATGTGAGACAGGACTTTTTTTGTAGCAGGGACTCCTTTGCATATTAGGTGACACACCCCTAATTATGTAGGCAATTCTCCAAGAGTTTACAGGGCTCTTAGTACAGGGACTACTTTAAGCTCCAGAAGGATTATCTATATTTGGGGTGTGTGGCCTAATATGCAAAGGAGCTCCTGCTACAGAAAAAAAAGCCCTGATGTGAGATACACCAGAGTCAGAGGTTCTGACCAGAAGGAGGTTCTGAGTTTTTGGAATGAGTAAGCAACGTCACAGCAGGTTCTAGTGGTTCCACTTGATGCATTGCAGTGAGGTATGGTTTTTTGAATCCTTCAGTTATAGGTCAGCTTCTTTTCCCTTGTCTGTTTGAATGTTGTGCATTGATGGCTCTGGCTCTCGGTGCTTGTATGTGGATGTGGGGCCTCACATGAGGAGATGTGGCACACATTGATAAACTATGAATTCTCATGCATAGCCTGCAATGATCATAGATGAACTGTGGAATGTGAATATCACGCTTGGTTTTGAGTACCATTAGTAAAAACCCTTCTGTATTCTTGGACCCTATGAAATATCTATCTGGTCATCCTCTGAAGAAATCCAAATTCATAAAATAATCCTTCCAAGGAACAAACAAATATTGGGTAGATGTTTCTAGGGATATAAGCTTGTGCCCTTTGGTTAGATGCAGCATATATAGCATTTTTGTGAGCTCAGGAGATGTACCACTAACAGCAACACCAGCCACCTCCTGTTTTGCCAACACAGAGATGCAGAAATGGGGGGAAAGTGAAGTTTCCCCCATTTCTGCATCTCTGTGTTGGCAAAACGGGAGGTGGCTGGTGTTGCTGTTAGTGGTACATCTCCTGAGCTCACAAAAATCTACTTAGATAGGAAGTGACAACCAGAAAGAGGTAATGTAGGATGCAGGGGCAGAGATGATTAATAGCAAGCCATTGGGAAGTTATTAGGGTCCAAAGCAGAAAAGGGTGACAAAAAGTTTTGCACTGAATATCTTCTGTCTATAGGCAAATTTATACTTTTCTCTGTCTTTCATCAGGGCTTTGTTATGTGTATACCAGTCTTGAGTGTTTCGTAAAAGGAGGTACGTGTCATGCACATCTTTGTCATCGGCCTGAGTTGCTCATTGGAAAATGCTTCTGGGGCTGGTTCAGGTGCTGCAAATGGTGAAACTATGGTGAGACAAACTTTCTCCTGATACCTAGTATATAGATTGAACTGTTTCTTGATAGCCTTTTCAAATAAAAAAGATGATGCGTGTACTATATACACATTCTGTTATGTTGGACAGAGCTTTGATCAGCATGGGCAGAAGTATTATACTTTTTAAAGGCAACTGCATCTCATGTCTCCATAACGGCACACTCTCTGTGTGCAATCTAATGTCTGGACACTTATCTCACATAGGGAGAAATTAACCCCCCAGTTATTGCTCTTCCTGGGAGCAGGCATTGAGAGTCATTAATATTATTCTTTGTCAACAGAATGGAAAGTAAGAAGGAGCTATTAGTGTTTTACTAGGCTTCCTGGCTACCATTTCTCCTCTTTCTGGTGGGGTTGGGATACCTTGCCTGCCAAGCTATCACGGGGTAACTTTTGGGGAGCCCCTGTCAGAACTCTGTTGCCATGTCTGCCTTTCTGACATTATACACTAATAAGTTCAAATGGAAAACTCTAGTTTACACTGGTCTGGTGGGGCTGGGGTGCCCACCAATCTGTCATGACATATCTCTGGTGAGCACCTGTCAAAACTCAGGGGATATCTGCCTTTCTGTCCTTCAAAACCTTCCTTTGGAGAATTGGGTAGAGGGAGAGAGGGGCTGCAAGTATAGAGGTCGATGGTTACTTTACTTGCAGTGCCTGGCTGGGAACAGGTCTCTGCCCAGGTGAAATGTTCCTATGTGTTTGATGTCAACGGCTTGTTCCTGAGCTGTTCTGTAGACTCCTGAAACAGCAGCTGTCTTTTCCAGAGAGAGCACTGGGGAGAACATCTTTGGTGGTCCATAACCCCAGAAATGTAATCCACCCCAATCTTGCAGAGACTGTTGTGGTACAGGTGGCAGGGTGAGGTTCCCTGTGTATTTGGCCTGATATCCAAAGGAGTTCCTGCTACAAAAAAAGCCCTTAACTGAGCCCTTTTGGATTTAGTGTTACAGTGGCTCTGGTTCTGCTAAACTAGCAAAAATATTCCCTGCCTTCAGTTTCTATTGAGAGATTTTCTGGTTTGACCGTAGTCCTTTAGAAACAATGGGAGGGGCTGTAAATTGGCCTCTGCAAATCCAATCCTCACCAAACATGGAGGGCAGGTAGAAGAGAGCAAGCCTGAGATCCCTGGGAAATTGGGTGTGTGTGAGCTACTGCATCAGGAACTTAATCAACTAAAGTGTTTCAGCTAGTTAAGAAGGTTTTTGATAGTCCATGGTTTGCAAATCATACATGCAGTGAACCATAACGTGAATTGAACTGAAGCACATTTTCCTTGTTTATGCCCATTCTTAATAATGTTATCATGGCTTTGTGCCACAAGTAGTTCTTTATTCACGGTCATCCGACCAGCTTAATACAAACAAAAACAAAATCATAAAAACAAACCCATCACCTCTTACACAAAATTCCTGACTCCTACTATTACACATTGTTAAAACTCATAACCAAGATTTACATTCTCAATTTTCCTCCTTTCCAACTGAGCAGCATAACAGAAACGGGCAATCTTAGAAGAAACATCAGAATGAGCGTCAGACAGGAGGAAGGCAATTTGCTCATCCTCCTGCCTGCCCGCCAAGGACCCAAGAATCGGAGAGATTAATCTTGCCCTCAAGTCATTGTAATTAGGGCAGTGCAAAACGATGTGGAGAGTTGTTTCAACCTCATTGCAATTGCAGGGGCACAGTCTTTCCAGATATGGGTACCCAGCGTAACGTCCCAAAAGCACCGAAGAGAAAAGTGCATTGAGTCGTGCTTTTGAGAAAGCTATCCGATATTTTGGGATAGTGATGTTGAAAAGGTACCTGGCTGGGGACAGTACTTCGGCTTGCTTCCCTAAGAAAATGTTTGCAGAAAGACTAGCTCTAGCAAATCTCAGTTCAAGCTCCACCAACCTCAGGCGCAGAAGTTCTTTCGCATCCCTCAGTTCCATCATTACTAGGGACTCAGGGGAGAGATCACAGAGTCTAAAATGATCTAAACACCTTTTCTCCCAAGTTCCCACAAAAGAATCGAAAAAAATCAGATGGGGAAGGCCACCTGGCTTTGAGAGAACCTTCAAAAAGTAACAAAGGGTGTTTAACCACATAGACGTCTCGATGCTTGGGATGCCAGATTCCAACCTGATGGCAGTATTTGGCACACAACTGGGAACAAACAGAAGCTTGCGCAGGAGTTTAGTTTGTACAATCTCCAACGGCTTGGTGGTTAAATAAGGGGCAATTTCAGCGCCATAGAGCAACTGGACCCTGGTCTTTGCAGTATGCAACCT
Source organism: Heteronotia binoei (assembly GCF_032191835.1). Classification (NCBI taxonomy): domain Eukaryota; kingdom Metazoa; phylum Chordata; class Lepidosauria; order Squamata; family Gekkonidae; genus Heteronotia; species Heteronotia binoei. The sequence goes on from NC_083223.1 coordinate 240,225,001, forward strand.
TAATGCTGCAGGCAAAAATTTGGCCCCTTTGGAGGTATAAAAACGGTAGATGGCATCAGCTGTTCTTTGCGCAGATTGTGCAACATAGTTCTTATGTGCTAAACGCTTACCCTGATAATGAAAAATCACCCCCAGGTATTTAATAATTTTTACTTGCTCAATGGGTTTACCATTTAGAAACCAGCAATGAGCCTTGAAACGAAAACTAAAACCTTGGTTTTCTCTAGATTAATTTCCAACTTTTCCTGCAGACTGGTCTGGGTTAGATGGCGAAGGGCCCTTCACATACCAATCTGTGTCCTGGATAGTATAAGCACGTCGTCAGCATACACCAGAACTGGAATATGCCGATCGGCGAGCTTGGGAGGATGTAAAGCCAAATCATTAAAGGAGGTTAGAAGTGAATTTATGTACAAATTGAAAAGCAAGGGGGCGAGCACACAACCCTGTCTGACACCCTTGTTCACTAAAATTGGTTGGGTTAAATGGCCTTGAGATGAGCATCTTATCCTGATGCCCGAGTTACGATAAAGGCTAACCATTAGCAACAACAGCCGTCTGTCAATAGACGAAGCTGCAAGCTTGTCCCATAACCTGGATCTGGGTATCAGATCAAAGGCAGCCTTAAAGTCAACAAAGGCTGCAAATAGTCTGGAGCCCTTTGTGGCCAAATATTTATCAACCAGAAATTGCAGCACCAAAGTCTGATCAAGGTGGGATCTTCCAGGGCAGAAGGCAGCCTGAACATCGGCAATAATGCCTTGAGAATCCATCCAGGCCGTAAGTTTGTCCCTCAGATGTAAGGCATACAGTTTGCTAATAGCACTTAGCAAACTAATTGGCCTATAGTTCGAGGGGAGATCATGACCCCCTCTTTTGTAAATGGGCACAATAATCGCCCAGCCCCAATTGGCTGGCATGTTTGCTGTCTCATCGATATATGAGAAAAGGGAAGCTAACGTTGGAGCCCACCAATCCCGATACTCTTTGAGTAGGTCAGACCTAATGTAATCCCCCCCAGGGGCTTTCCCGCTTTTCACCCTCCCTAAAAGGGAGTTCACTTCCTCGCAGGTGACAGGATCCCAGGATGGAATGTCCTCTGTTAGCAACTTCGCTCGTAGGGTGGGGCAAGAGGGCTCTTCAGAGGCATATATCCTCTGAAAGTGTTCCACCCACTCTGCAGCAGTAATATGATTTGAAGCTCCTGAGGGGAAGGCTTTCAATAGTGGGTTAATTGTATGCCAAAAAAGCGATGAATTGGTTGATTTTGCTGCATTAATCAGGGCCTCCCAGTTTCTCTTAATAAAAGTTTCTTTCTTATGTTGGGTAAGTTCCTTGAATTGTTTTTTTAGGACTTTTAACTGCATATAGTAAGCCGTCAATTGAGATTCCCTTGCCAGAATCAGGCCAGCTGTAACCTGCCTCTTTAAGGACCTGCATTCTGAATCATACCACTAGTAAGATTGCCTTTTCAGAACTGTGTTATTATGCGTATAATAGGACAGGGTAGGTTTTAGGGCAGCAGTTATATCATTATAATGCGAAACAATGTCACCCTCCTTCTCCATTATCATTTTCCTGAGGCCCATCACCTGTTCACACCCCAAGAGACTCTTGATTTTAGTACTGACTCTGCTGGACCATTTTACACAGCCAGTCACAGGGCTTAAGTGGTCAGAAGGGTGATGGATCTCTCTAGACTTAAACGGCAAGGCAATTGAGACTTTGAGTGACAGCGGGAGGTGGTCACTCTCAGATCTACTAATAACCCTAAAATCCAGCACTTCTGTAAGCATAGCTCTGGAGGTAGCAACATAGTCTAGTAAAGAGGGCTTGATTCCCTTTCAGTAGGAGCAGACAGCAGGGTGATCCTCCGGCCAGGAGCCATTTAAGATTAACAAATCATACTTAATACAACATTTAGCCAATAAGAAGCCCTGCTGATTACACCTGTGATCATTGGAAAGCCGCTTACACAGGGGGGAAGGATCAGAGAAAGGGGGGGGGGGAATGAACCAAATTTGCTAAACAACTCTAAATCACTTTGACCCATTTTGGCATTAAAATCGCCCAAAATGACCATGTGTCCAGCAGGATAAGCCTCTTGGATGTCCCCCAGATATTGCTCAAAGTCATTCCACAGTTGCCTAGAGGCAGCCAGCCCAACTGGCGGTGGAAAATATATGTTCACAATAATTAACTGAGTAGGCTTAAGATTTAATTTAACTGCCAGAGTGTACCGATCCATTGCAGGGAGCAGTTCCAGCATGACGGACAGATTTGTGGAAATCAGGGAGAGAAGACCCCCTTTGAGTCTGCCCCTTCCTGAACCAGGAACTGCAGAAGTAAAAAAGACTCTGAAGCCATCTACTTGGGGAGGAGAGGAAAGCCAAACTTCCTGTAAGCAAATCACATCAAATTGTTTCAAAAACCCATAGAAATCGGATTGCCCTTGTTTCCCCGCCCATCCCGCCACATTCCAGGAAATAATGGAGAGCGCATTGACAGCACTCTGGTCAAAAACCCTCAGAAGTAGCCTGACTACTAGTGATGGGAGAGATGGTAAGACTTGAATCTGGCACCACACAGTGGTTCAACACAGCCATTGCAGAAGGCAGAGCACCCTTGTTACTTAGGGGTGCACCCATTTGGGGTCTCTGAACTCCAACAGGGATGGAGCCAGACACCACCACCGGATACACATTTGTTGATACCAAGGAACAATGAGTAGGTTGATCTGTAGGTGTCTCCCCTGAGAGGGAATTTGCCACTGTTGTCTGGTCACAGCTGATAGAAATAACAGTGGTCTCCACATGACTATGCTGTGAGTCATCAAGCTCAATAGTCTCAGTGCCCAAACATCCATTTTGCACAGTCAGGTTTTGACAGGGTAGCTGCGTAGGAGTTAGCGATAAAGAGATCACAGACTGTTCTATGTCCGTTGAGCCGAGCAGATCTAGGGGCATGACCTTGGGAGTAGGGGGCTGATTAACTGCAGCACAATTCTGTTCTGCTTCCATGGGAGTTTCCCACCAGGTGTGTGAGAGGGAGTTCTATGCTGATCTACGCAACCTCGTACGGAAGACCCCTACAGAAGACAAGGTGATCATCCTTGGCGACTTCAATGCCAGAGTAGGTAAAGACTCGGAAGCCTGGAAAGGAGTACTTGGCAAACACGGCATTGGCAACTGCAATGACAACGGGCGCCTCCTGCTAGAATTCTGCATGGAGCACCAGCTCACCATCACCAACACTATCTTCCAGCAGAAGAACAGTCTGAAGACAACCTGGATGCACCCACGGTCCAAGCATTGGCACCTTATCGACTACATTCTGGTGCGCCAGAGAGACCTTTGAGATGTCTTACACACCCGAGTAATGCCCAGCGCAGAATGTCATATGGATCATCGTCTTGTACGCTGCAATCTCCGTCTTCACTTTAAACCCACACCCAGGAGAGGAGGTATCCCTCGGAGGAAGTTTCAGGTTGGCAGCCTTCAGTCAGCTGAAGTTAAAGCTGCCTTCCAGGCAAAACTCCAGTCAAGAATTGAGGACCTCAGTTGCCCCACAGACCCTTCTCCAGAAGCACTCTGGGAACACCTAAAAACTACCGTCCTGCAGATCTCTGAAGAAGTCCTCGGGTTCTCCACAAGGAAGAACAAGGACTGGTTTGATGAGAACAATCAAGAGATCCAAGAATTACTGGCAAAAAAGAGATCTGCCTACCAAGCACATCTTGCTCAGCCCTCCTGTCCTGGGAAAAAAGCAACCTTTCGCGCTGCATGTAGCAACCTCCAGGGCAAGCTTCGAGACATTCAGAACGAGTGGTGGAACAAGCTCGCAGAGAGAACCCAGCTGTGTGCAGACACTGGTGATTTAAGAGGGTTCTACGAAGCCCTGAAGGCAGTATATGGTCCATCATATCAGGCTCAGAGTCCCTTGCATAGTGCAGACGGCCAAGTGCTCCTCACAGACAAGGCATCCATACTGAACCGGTGGTCGGAGTATTTTCAGGTTCTCTTCAGTGCCAACCGCGTAGTTCAAGATTCAGCAATCCACCTCACCCCACTTCAACCTGTGAAAACAGAGTTGGATGAGATCCCCACCCTAGAAGAGACTGTTAAAGCCATCAAGCAACTGAAAAGTGGCAAGGCAGCAGGAGTTGATGGAATTCCACCAGAGATCTGGAAGCATGGGGGCACAGTACTACATAGCTCACTTCACAAAGTACTTGTCACCTGCTGGGAACAAGGCAAATTACCACAGGACTTTCGCGATGCAATCATCATCACCCTATACAAGAACAAAGGGGAAAAGTCAGACTGCTCCAACTACCGGGGGATAACCCTGCTCTCCATCGCAGGCAAAATCCTTGCCAGAATACTCCTGAACAGACTGGTGCCCACCATTGCAGAAGAACTCCTCCCAGAGAGCCAGTGCGGCTTCAGAGCTAACAGGAGCACCACCGACATGGTATTTGTTCTCAGGCAGCTCCAAGAGAAATGCAGGGAACAGAACAAGGGTCTGTATGTGACTTTTGTCGACCTTACCAAAGCTTTCGATACCGTTAGCAGGAAAGGCCTGTGGCAAATCTTGGAACGTTTAGGATGTCCCCCAAGGTTCCTCAGCATGATCATCCAGCTACACGAAGACCAGCGAGGCCAAGTCAGACACTGCAACGACCTCTCGGAGCCCTTCCCAATAGGCACAGGTGTAAAGCAAGGCTGCGTTCTCGCGCCAACTCTCTTTACGATCTTCTTTAGCATGATGCTTCAAAGAGCCGCAGTAGATCTAGATGAGGACGATGGTGTCTACATCCGCTATCGCACCGATGGCAGCCTGTTCAACCTGAGGCGACTAAAGGCACACTCCAAGACAATGGAAAAACTCATCCGAGAGCTACTGTTTGCTGATGATGCTGCACTCGTCTCCCACTCGGTATCAGCTCTGCAGCATATGACGTCCTGCTTTGCAGAGGCTGCCAAGCTATTCGGCCTAGAAGTTAGTCTGAAGAAGACAGAAGTTCTCCACCAGCCTGCACCCCAGGAAGATTATCACCCTCCCTGCATCACTGTGGGTGAATCAGTTCTGAAGACAGTCCAGCAGTTCAGCTACCTGGGGTGCATCATCTCCTCAGATGCCAAGATCGACAAGGAGATTGACAACAGGCTGGCAAAGGCAAACCGTGCATTTGGCCGACTGCACAAAAGAGTGTGGAGCAACAAGCATCTGAAAAAAGGCACAAAGATCAATGTTTACAAAGCGGTTGTGATGACAACCCTCATCTATGGCTCCGAATCGTGGGTTTTATACCGTCACCACCTGCGACTCCTTGAGCGCTTTCATCAGCGCTGCCTTCGCACCATCCTCAACATCCACTGGAGCGACTTTGTGACCAACACTGAAGTCCTCAAGCGGGCAGAGGTTACCAGCATCGAGGCACTGCTGTTGAAGACGCAGCTGCGCTGGGCAGGGCATATTTCTAGGATGGAAAACCACCGCCTTCCCAAGATTGCCCTGTATGGCGAACTCTCCACCGGCCATCGAAATAGAGGGGCACCAAAGAAGAGGTACAAGGACTCCTTGAAGAAATCCCTTAGCACCTGTCACATCAACCATCACCAGTGGTCTGACCTAGCCTCAGATCACAAAGCATGGAGGCACACCATCCACCAGGCTGTCTCTTCCTTTGAGAACACACGCATAGCTGGTCTTGAGGACAAAAGGAGATTGAGGAAGAATCGCACTGCTACAGGACCAACCCTAAATCAGACTTTTCCCTGCAGCCGCTGTGGCCGGACCTGCCTGTCCCACATTGGTCTTGTCAGCCACCAGCGAGCCTGCAGCAAACGTGGACTATTGCACCCTTCTTAAATCTTCGTTCGCGAAGCCAAGCCGAGAGAGAGAGAGAGAGAGTGTGAGGGAGACATGCAGATGGCATCCGAAGGCTTAGCAAAATCAAGCAGAATCCTTTCCTCACATTGTTCGGCATGATCCAAGCACGCTTGCCGGATGATTTTTGAAAAGTTGCTAGTTTGCAAAGAAAGCTGCTCTTCAGGGTCAGCAGGGTCACAAGCCCGTTTCTGTACACTGTCAGAGTATCCTTGCAAATTTTCAAAGTCCTTCATTAGCTCTTTCAAGCTTGCACTCACAGCCCCCTGATCTGTCTGTGATAGATTAGCAAAGGAGTCCTTCAGCTGCAGATCAAACATTGGGTCCAAAGACTGCACCTCGGTTTTGCATGGAGGAATATCAGTCCTTTCCAGATGCCTAGCCCCCCTAGGTTTTACAAAAGAAATAATAGGGGGTTCGTAGAAGACTCTCTTGCATCTTATACCAAAACTATGCAGAAAAGAGATGGACTTGAAAAGCATACAAGGTATCACGTCTGCACGGAAAGACAACATAATGTTTAACAAGCGTGGAGAGGAGTTCAATCTAGTAATTTCCAGAAGATCCACCTCTTGGAAATCACAACGCAGAAGGCTGCTCAAGGAGGATTTGGCCCTGAACTTTGTATTCCATCTGCCAAAATTGAAATGATTTTGTTGTATAGAGAGAAAGATTTTACATGGTTGAATTCTTCTCTCAGTCCTCTCAGTCCTTTCCTCAGACACCGGAGCAGCATTAGAGGGGGGGAGCACCCCCCACAGTGGGACTTATCCCTAGTAGATAACAACTTTAGTTGGCAGCTTAAAGCCCCCAGCTGTCTGGTAGATTCTTCTTGCCTTTTAAACATCACTATCAGAGTTTTTGAAACCATTACACATTGTTTAATAATCATTTCTTTAAGCTCTTGGAAGCTGGTTCCAGCCTGTCTGTGCAGGTAGCAACATTACACACAGACCTAGACTCTGCCCCTTCATAAGAACATAAGAACATAAGAGAAGCCATGTTGGATCAGGCCAACGGCCCATCAAGTCCAACACTCTGGCCGTTTTCGCACTAGCATTTACTCCGGCGTAGCACCCCATTTACCTCCGGATCTTTTCCTGGTTTTCGCACCTGTTGCTCCGGCGCTGCGTCTTGCTCCGGTGCTGCAGGGGTTTCACGCCGGAGTATCTAGATCCACCTCCTTCCAGAGTTTTTGAAAACCTCCGGATCCACACCGGATCCACTCTGCGGAGTTTGCTGTGGGAAATCCATCCACGCCGGATCGACTGCTTTGTGGGCGTCACCCTCTCCCTTTCCGTCCTCCCACCCCATCCACCCCCTTGGCCAATCATCAGCCGTTCGCGGCGCTTCCCAAAAGTGCCTGCAGGGCCATTTTTTTTTAAACTTCATCTTTCTTGCGTAATAGCGATATTTCGAAATTAACAAATAGAAAAAAAAAAAACCCTCCTGGAATAGCCTCAATTGCCACTTCAATTGGTTTTGTTAGAATTTTTTTTTATTATTATTGACTTTAGTTGCGTTATTTCGCTGTTGCGTTATCTCGCAACTACATTATACATTGTTGGGGGGGGGGAATCTAGTGCCGGCGTGGGCCAAAGCATTCATGTGTGTGTGTTTTAAAAAGGCAATGCCTCCCTCAGCTGTGCCACCAGGATTTCTGGACCTGCACAAAATCGCCATGTATAAAATGGGAAGTTGGAGTCCTGAATTCTTTTCCCTGGCTACATTCCGCTCGGTTAGAAAACAGACGCGAGCTCGCTCTTCACACGCGCCACAGAAGGGGAAGGAGAGAATGGGGCGGGGGGGGGAGCTCTGGCAGCAGGAATCAGGTCCCCGTTGCAAGCGCCAGCCGGGGAGGGGAAAGAGCACGGAGGAAATCCCAGCTTCGCCACCCGGGAGGGAGCGAGGCTGGGAAAGGAAGAAGCTGCCACACACACACACACACAAACCCCTCGATTTCTCTCTCTTCGTTATTGCGATATTTCGCAACTTCAGAATTTGGGGGGGGAATCTAGTGCTAGGATTCTCCACTGTGAATGCTTCTGTTAATACATAAAGGGCTGTGGAGGATACTACAGCTGCAGCCAATCCATAAGCAGCAGCAGCACACGTGATGCGGTTTGTCCACGAAAAGAAGGGGAGGGAACAGCTGTGCCTGCTCCGATGTTACGTTAGTACGTCCTTACGCAACCAGACTTGCGCTTAAAAAAAAAAAGATTGACAGGGCATCGAACTCAAGTCGATGCCAGTGGGAAAACGATTTGAGCTGGGGCTTCATGGAAAGCGACTCCGCAAATGAGTCCATGTGCGAAAACGAGGAAAATGAGCCGGACATAATTGCGCCGTGGAATAAGGGGAGCAAACGCTAAGTGCGAAAACGACCTCTGTGTCACACAGTGGCAAAAAATTTTATATACACACATACACTGTGGCTAATAGCCACTGATGGACCTGTGCTCCATATTTTTATCTAAACCCCTCTTGAAGGCGGCTATACTTGTGGCCGCCACCACCTCCTGCGGCAGTGAATTCCACATGTTAATCACCCTTTGGGTGAAGAAGTACTTCCTTTTATCCATTTTAACCTTTCTGCTCAGCAATTTCATCGAATGCCCACGAGTTCTTGTATTGTGAGAAAGGGAGAAAAGTACTTCTTTCTCTACTTTCTCCATCCCATGCATTATCTTGTAAACCTCTATCATGTCACCCCGCAGTCGACGTTTCTCCAAGCTAAAGAGTCTTAAGCGTTTCAACCTTTCTTCATAGGGAAAGTGCTCCAGCCCTTTAATCATTCTAGTTGCCCTTCTCTGGACTTTCTCCAATGCTATAATATCCTTTTTGAGGTGCGGTGACCAGAACTGCACACAGTACTCCAAATGAGACCGCACCATCGATTTATACAGGAGCATTATGATACTGGCTGATTTGTTTTCAATTCCCTTCCTAATAATTCCCAGCATGGCGTTGGCCTTTTTTATTGCAGACGCATACTGTCTTGACATTTTCAGTGAGTTATCTACCACGACCCCAAGATCTCTCTCTTGGTCAGTCTCTTCCACCCCCTCCAAGCAACTGGGGGAAGATGGTGACACATACTTCTCTCCAAGCTGACAGTTATCAAGTTCAGAATTTTGTCCCACAAACTTACTAATTTTAGTTTGCGAAGGAGGGCAGTCCGCCAGTAGCAGTTTTTTAGAGGTCCTGACACTGCGTTTTTTCTTCGGGGCAGTCTCACTGGCAGCTGATGGACTGGAGCGCACACGTTTCTTTTGCTTCACCATGCCTGCGGGGATGCGTTTGTTTCTTTTTCCAGCAAGGACATTCCAGCAAAACATTCATTTTTGATATCTCCAAGTTCAGCAGACTCTCGGAGCCAGAGAATATTCTCAAATATTTACACTCAGCCAAAAGAAAGGGAAAATAAAGAGGTTTAGGACGGAGCTTTCCAAAAGCATGTGCTGTCGCGACGACAGCCAGCCCCGCCAATCATGGCTTTGGATCAGCCTTGCAACCTGACTGATTACTGTGACATAGAAGAAGTGAAAATTAATTACAGTAAAACAAAAATTGTAGGTTTTGGTAATAATAGGACTAAACACAGCTGGTCCATCAACGGTCATAAAATAGAGCAATGCTCCTTTTTTAAATATCTTGGTATAACTTTTCAGAGGTCCCAGACCTGGCAAGCCTGTCTTAATGCCACACTTTTAACGTACGACATACTATGGGAGTTATTTTAATTTTTTTCTTTTCAAAGGGTGGTCAGTTAATACCTCCAGCCCTAAAGGTCTTCCAGGGAAAGGTCGTGTCATAGCTTCTGTATGGAGTAGAAATCTGGGGGTCGAATGAGAAAATACTCATCCAGCTAGAAGTTACCCAAAATACATTTTTAAGGAAAATTCTGGCGCTTTCCCAAGGTACCCCTGCTTCGCATCTGAGACTAGAAGTTGGTTTGCCCTCTATCACCTCTAGAGCCCACTTGATACTATTAAAATACTGTAAGAAGCTTAGTAGTATTCCAGGCCACCACCTGGTAAAACACATTTTTCAGTACTTCAGCAATAGGAATGAGTGGTCCAAATTACTTTCTCCCATTTTACAAATGTACTCTTTACCCACTTTAAAGTTGATAATAGGCTGGGACCCAAGTAAACTACGGGGCTGGAATTTTTAAAAGGACGCCCTTCGTGACATCAATCTGATCCATCAATCTGAATTCTCTATCTGGTATCCCCAATTCAAGAAAAATAAATTCTTTTCCCGCTATCTTGCTGACCTCTCAAACTCCCCTCTAACAGAAGCATTTACCCAAGCCCGTTTCCAAACCATGCCATCCTTATACCTTCAGGGTAGATTCCAAAAAATATCAGTAGACCAGCATCTCTGTTCCTGTGGTACCAAGCAGATATAAGATATTGCTCATTGTATTCTATCCTGTCCATTCTATGGGCCCAATCGAAATAAACTGCTGAATCAATTTTGCACAAAGTTTAAATCAGAAGAGAAATGTATTAAATTTTTATTGGCTGATGCCTTTCCAGATGTTACCTTTAAGGTGGCTACTTTCATCTTTTTAGCAACAAATATAAGGAAGAAGATAACTGCAGCCACCCATACAAGAATTTTGGCCAAGTTATAGTCTCATTCTGTCACGTTGTTTTATTATTTATGTTTTAAATCTTGTTCATAGTTCTGTATTTTACTATTGTTTTAATGTTTTATTTTTATTACTATAAGTAAACTGTATACTTTGGGGGGTTTGCTGGGTTGTTATGGCCTATGGCTACAACAAGAAATACTAAAATTCTTTGATAGGGGAAGAACCATCTCAAAGGGACCCACTTATATGTGGTGTGCTACAGGGTGCAGTTCTGCCCCCGATGTTATTTAACATCTACGTATTCCCCCTTGCCCAGATTGTCAGGAGGTATGGGCTGGGTTGTCGCCAATATGCGGATGACACTCAGCTCTATCTATTGATGGGTGGCTATTCCAACTGTACCCCAGAAAATCTAGACCTGGCTCTTCAAGCTGTAGCATCTTGGCTCAGACTGAATTAGTTGAAGCTGAATCTGACAAAGACAAAGGTCTTCTATATCTGAGTTGAGATGGCCTGGGAAAGGTGATCCCCTTGCCGGCTCTTGATGGGGTGCCACTAATACTGGCTCCTAAGGTCAAGAGCTTGGGAGTGTTCCTGGAGTCCTCTCTGACAATGGAGGCCCAGATATTAGCCACTACCAAATCCGCCTTTTTTCATCTTCGGCGGGTACTGCAACTGGCCCCTTTTCTGGAGTATGACAACTCAGCTATGGTGATCCATGCTATGGTCACCTCAAGAATAGATCACTGTAATGCTCTCTACATGGGGCTACCCTTGATCCTAACCCGGAGACTACAGCTAGAGCAGAACACTGCAGCGTGGCTGTTGATGGGGCGCCTTAGATGGGAGCACATTCAACCAGTGCTGAAAGAGTTGCACTGGCTGTCTATTGTGTTCTGAGTCTGTTTCAAGGTGTTGGTTATGACCTTTAAATCCCTTTATGGTTGGGGCCCTGCCTATCTACGGGACTGCCTTTCTCTACATGTTCCCCAGAGAGCACTGCATTCAGGGAGACAAAATCTATTGTCCATCCCCGGACCAAAGGAAGACAGGCTATGCTCCACTCAGGCTTGGGCTTTTTCGGTGGTGGCACCAGAAATGTGAAGTGCCCTCCCAGAGCCCATAAGGGCCTTGTGGCATCTTTCACAATTCCACAGGTTCTGTAAAACTGAACCGTTTTGACAGGCCTTTAACATCTGAATCCAGGATAGAACCACCACCTCTCACCACTGAGGGGAGCTACGAATATCATGCGATCATCAACAGAAAAAGAAAGATCCCGCCATATTAAAATGCATAGCACCACAAAATATTTTAAATGTATTTTATTGGTTTTAAATTGTTTTATATAATTGATAGTTAGCCACCCTGAGTCCGCTTGCAGAGAGGGCAGGATATAAATTTAATGTAAAAAACCAACAACAATAAATAGGCTGGGAAGGTTTTTTTTAAATGTGGCTCCTTTTATTTATTTATTTATTTATTTATTTGTTTGTTTGTTTGTTTGTTTGTTTGTTTGTTTATTTATTTAGGATTTATATCCCGCTCTTCCCACAAAGTGGCTCAGGGCGGCTTACAACAAAGAGTCAAACATAAAATTAGACTAACATTTGCATATATAAGCATTTAAAATATTTAAAACATTTAAAACCTTAGAAACATTAAATATCACAGCAAAATATATAACAGGAGTCTGGCCAAGCTACGTTTAGTTTCTCATCAGTTAGGTGTGGGCTAGCCGGAAGAGAGTTGTCTTACAGGCCCTGCGGAACTGAACAAGGTCCCGCAGGGCCCTCACCTCCTCCGGCAGCTGATTCCACCATGTAGGGGCCATAACAGAGAAGGCCCTATCCCTGGTGGATTTTAGGCGGGCTTCTTTTGGCCCGGGGATAACAAGAAGGTTTCGGGTTCCCGATCTCAGTACTCTTTGGGGAACATGTGGGGAGAGACGGTCCCTCAGGTAGGCAGCTCCCAGGGCATATAGGGCTTTAAAGGTAATGACCAGCACCTTGTATTGAACTCGGTACAATACTGGAAGCCAGTGCAGAGCCCGAAGACCCGGCCATATGTGCCCCCATCTTGGGAGGCCCAGTAACAGCCGGGCCGCGGCGTTCTGCACCAGCTGCAATTTCCGAGTTCGACACAGGGGCAGCCCCATGTAGAGGGTATTGCAGTAGTCTAACCTTGAGGTGACCGTAGCATGGATCACTGTTGCTAGGTCGTCGCGTTCCAGGAAGGGAGCCAACTGCCTTGCCCGCCTAAGATGAAAAAATGCAGACTTGGCAGTGGCTGCTATCTGAGCCTCCATCTTTAAAGAAGGCTCCAATAGTACCCCCAAGCTCTTGACCCTGTCCGCCACCATTAGCGGCGCACCATCAAAAACTGGCAGGGGGATTTCCCCCCCCCCGGTCCCTGATGACCCAAGCAAAGGACCTCTGTCTTCGCAGGATTTAGCCTCCGTCCACTCAGTCTGAGCCACTCAGCCATGGCCTGTAATGCCCGATCCAGATTTTCTGGGACGCAGACCGGTCGGTTGTCCATAAGCAGATAGAGCTGGGTGTCAACAGCTCCGGGATAGCTCCCCCCAAATCGCGACCCTTTGTCCCCGACCTTCCAGGAAAGAGGAAAGCTACTGTAAGGCCAACCCCTGAATCCCCGCGTCGGCAAGGCGGCAAGTCAATAGCCAATGGTCGACCGTATCGACCGCAGCCGATAGGTCTAACAACATCAGTACTGCAGAGCCACCCTGATCCAGATGCCATTGAAGGTCATCTACCAGGGCAACCAACACCGTCTCCATCCCATTTAAGACCATTGTGCACATGTATATCTTATAAAAATGCTAACAGTGCAATCCTATATCGTGTGTCTCCAGTCTAAGCCTTTTGCAATCAATTGGTTTAAACTAAGGTAACCCTGGATCAGATTGCATAGTCAAGCTACCATGTCTGTCCCACAAAAATCAGTAAAAAGCAAGCTGGTCACCCATCCAGTGTATTAACGGTTCAGTCATTTTAAAAAAGTTTCTGGTAGGTAACCAGAGTGGATATGTTAATGTCAATAAGTTGTACTTTGTGTCTGTCTAGAGACAGTATTTCCAGAAACAAAGCAGAATCCTAAATAATAGTACCCATCTGACTTTTAGGAACCAAATTTATAAAATTAATACATTAGGACTTGGCACCAGTTTTGTCCTCTGTATAATAAACTGTGATCCACTCCTATTTTTTCTGGTTTACATTAATCTGTTCATCTCTCTCTCTCTCTCTCTTTCTGTCTCTCTTTTCTCCCATCTAAAGGACCTTGTGAGCCACAAGTGAGTTTTAAAACTTCCAGTGCCTGCCTGGGGACAGCTGTCTGCCCAGGTGAAGTTTCCCTACGTGATTGGTTTCAATGGCTTGTTCCTGAGCTGTTTCATAGACTCCTTTTGAAGCAATTTGAGAACTCTATACCTACTTTCTATTTTGCCCCCCCAGTCGAAAGAAGAGACAGACACAAGGGTCAGGCACATAGGGTCAGGAGCCTGGGGGTTCTTCTGGAGCCTTCATTATCAATGGAGGCACAGATAGCGGCCGCTGCCAAGTCCGCGTTTTTTCATCTTCGACGGGCGAAGCAGTTGGCCCCCTTCCTGGAGCGCCGTGACCTAGCAATGGTGATCCATGCTACGGTCACCTCGAGACTGGACTACTGCAATGCCCTCTACATGGGGCTACCCTTGTGCCGAACTCGGCGGCTGCAGCTGGTGCAGAATGCGGCGGCCAGGCTGTTGCTGGGGCTCCCAAGGTGGGAGCACATACAGCCGGGGCTGCGCGGGCTGCACTGGCTGCCGGTGGCGTACCGAGTTCGCTACAAAGTGCTGGTTATCACCTTTAAAGCCCTATATGGCCGAGGACCTACCTACCTGAGGGACCGTCTCTCCCCATATGAGCCCCAGAGGGCACTGAGGTCATCTGGGAAAAACCAGTTGAATATCCCTGGGCCAAGGGAGGCCAGACTGAAGGCCACCCGGGATCGGGCCTTCTCTGTCACCGCTCCAACACTGTGGAACCAACTCCCTGAGGAGGTGAGGGCCCTAAGATGTTTAGATCGATTCCGTAGGGCCTGTAAGACCCACCTTTTCAAGATGGCCTATAACTAATGACAGAATTAATGATAAAGCTAGGTATGCTGCTGGAAATGGTTTAATTATTTGAAATTTACTAAAAATCTAATGTTATAACGCCATATTGTTAAATTAATTTTAATATTTATAACTGTTTTTAACCATGTTTTTATACTGTAAAATTGATGTAATGTGCATTTTATGTTGTGAGCCGCCCTGAGCCTGCTTCGGCGGGGAGGGCGGGATAGAAATAAAAAAATATTATTATTATAAGTGTTGGGTTATAACCGGGCCGCTTTATTAAATCAATTAACCTGTAAACTCGGCAGGGATAAGACCTATCAGAACAAGCCCTGGGGTCACCCCTTGACCCCGCCTTGTCCTAAGGGCGAGCACCCCTGCCCCCAGCACAAACCCACCATAATTCGGGTTGTAACTGAGCGGCCAGGCCCCCCAGCCATTCTCCACCTGGGCTAGCATCGATCCCCATGGAAAGATCCGCCCAGGTGAGGCTACCCGTGGCCTGCATTCCCCGCACTGAGCCGTGTAGCCCATCTGCGGGTCATACAGACCACCCGCACCACTGGTGCTAGGCCATAGGGGCTCCCCTGCAAATCCTGTGGCCAAAACATCCCCCAGCCAGCGACCAACCACTGCATAAAAAACTACAGGACCTAACACTACAAGGCAGTACAAGGTAGGCAAAAAACAACTCCACATGGGCCAATTATGTGAAGAATAAAAAATTCCTACCTGGCCCCCAAAAAGGCGACCGGTCGAAACCTGTACTGCCTATGGCGGGTGGGCGGGCAGAGAGCCAGCGAAGACGACGGACAGTCTGGGCGGGGCCAGGGCTTATAAAGCCCTGACCACGCCCCCCAACAGCTCAGAAGAATCCGGCTGACGATCTGTTCCTCCCTTCATCCGCGGGGGCAAAGACGGCACCCAGCTTGATCGCAGGCGAAGCTGGCTTAGCTGGGAAGGTGCCGAGCCTTCTCATCAGGAGTAAGTTTGATTAAGAACATTTGGATGTGGTGCTGTACCGTTACCTATTTAAAGAAAGTGGAATTTCTGGTTCCCTGTTCCTGGAGGTTGATAATGATTGCAGTCAAGTACCAACCAACCTATGGTGATCCTGTGGAATTCCCATCTCATGGGCTTTTCAAAGCAAGAGATGAGCAGAGGTGCTTTGCCATTGCCTTCCTCTGCATAGCAACTTAGACTTCCTTAGTGACCTTTTATCTAAGTACTGATCCAAGCACCAACCAATAGGCACAATAGACCTATATTTCCACCCCATTTTATGGGTTTCTTAATAGGTTGTCCTGTTGAGTTTAGTAGAAACGAATCTCATTCTGGTTTCAAGTTTAACATGACCAAAGGCCATGCCTCACATTTCCTTGCCTTATACAGGGACAAGTTGTCCATCAAACATACTCTGCAATGCAAAGATTCAAGCAATGATGCACAGGACTGAGGGATTAATCTCTGGCTTTAAATGAGGTTTCATATATAAAAAACTCACCATTTTTCTTTTTAATACTTGCTGAGATGAAACTGAAAGAATCAGCACTTCCAGCCTCCCCTTCTTCTCTGTACATCTCTTCATCAAATCTGTGCCTCCAAGAGTTCATTGCTTGCAGCCTCACCTCATCCATGTTTGTATTCTCACAAGTTCTGTCCCCCTATGAAGCAGCATATGTTAAGGACTACTTTCTTCTTTATGAAGCTACCTATTTGGCCATCTTCAACAGTGCTGCTTCAAGTGCCTCCATCATCTGAGGCTAGCACGTGGTAACCTGAGAAAGCTTCTGCACATCCTTCTCAGTGGTGTCACCCAAACTCTGGAACTCCCTCTCCAGAGAGTTTTGTCTGTCTCCCAATGCCAACTGGAAAAAAAAACCCCAAACCCTCAAGTCTCCACCACCATTCTTCTTTAGCTCCAGTGTGACTTGATTCTGCCACAACTAGCTGTGAAGCTCTTGTTTTTGGCAGTGAGAGGGTCTTAGGGGGTCTTGAAGGCTGTGGTTTCTGGCAACTGACCAACCTTGTTGTTATCTGGTTTTAGCTAGGCAAGATGATGGGACTGACTGGTCTTCCTACCTTTGTGTGCAAGAAGAAGCTGCTGTGCACTAAGACACAGGGTCCTAACATCAGTTCTGTTCCGATGCTCATGAACAGGCTGAGATTACTTACTTTAATTGTACAATTGATACAAATTAATGTGGTGTACACTTGAATTCCCAAGCCTTTCCCCTGCAAAATACACTGTAAAAACAAGAAGAGCGCGATCAGGCCATTCAGTGACCAGCTTGTCCACAGGATTAGCTCCTTTCTAAGGGAGAACAAATTTCCAAAGATGAGTAAGCTCGGCTTCTTTCAAGATGAGTATTTTCTTACTAGAATATGCATTTATTCAGTGAATATGAGATAGTTAATGTTGCCCATTGAAAAATACAAAGTGAAAGGATGGGAAAAGGGAAATATCAGAGAAGTTTAACATAACATCCATAAACATTTCTACTATTGTGATATTATCTCATTTTCTGCAGCAGATTTACAACAGAATAAGAACTATAATGCCTGAAAATCTATTATCATTCTGTCGTTTATAATTATATTACCATTATATATATGTGTGTGTGTGTGTATATATATATATATATATATATATATATATATATATATATATATATATATATATATATATATATACATATATATATACCATTTACTAAGTGGGACTTTCTGAGATTCCACCTGCAATTGAATTGCTCTAAAAATCTAATACATATCATAGTACAAAAATGTCTGTGTTCAGTAATTTGTTTTAATCCATTCATAAAATGGTGCCCAAAGTTCCTTTATATCTTGCTTACTTTGTTCTTTCAAAATATCAGTCAGTAAGTGCATTTTTGCTATTTCCAATTTTTTTCCTGTAAATTCTTCTTTTGTGAGTAATTCTGATATCTTCCAATATTTGGCATATATCAGGGGTGGTCATCTGTAGCTATCCAGATGTTTTTGCCTACAACTCCTATCAGCCCCAGCCAGCACGGCCGATGGCTAGGGCTGATGGGAGTTGTAGGCAAAAAAACATCAGGAGAGCTACCATTGGCCACCCCTGGCATATATTATTCTGGCCACAGTAATTATATGGATAATCCAATGTTTAGCTTTTTAATCTATTATCTCAGGCATAGAATTCAAAAGAAACAAATCTGGTTTAAAAGGAATTGACATCAACAATATTTTCTGAAGTATTTCATGTATCATTTTCCAATATTTATTTTATTTACCTTAGATTTTCTATCCCGCTCTCTCCGTAAGCGGACTCAGGGCAGCTAACAATCATTTAAAAAAAACAGTTTTAGGTTACAATTTTAAAATGATAAAACTTAAACAATTAAAACTACATATATAGTGCTACTCATGAAATTTTGATATAGGCAGATCACAGCTTTCCTTCTTCAGCAGTCTAAATTATATTGATGTAATAGTTTCTTCTTTTTTTCTGACAGTGGTCCCTCTGATGGTCCCCGTTCCTCATAACTGGTATTGCTCAGTAACATGAAAGTGGCATCCCTCCCCCATTTAAATATTATAGGCCAGTTGGAAAATTTCAGTTTTGCAGGCCCTGCAGAATTGGGAGAGATTGTGCAGGGCTCTTATGGCCTCTGGGAGTTCCACATCTTTCGTGCTGCCACCGAGAAGGCTCTGGCCCATGTAGAGCTCAATCTGGCCTCCCTTGGTTTGGGGATGGATAGCAAATTTTATATTTCCGAATAAGTCATAATCTTACAGATACACTTTAAGGTGTATGATTTTGCAACTTGTGAATGGACCAATGAGTAATACACCTGCAACAAGTGCAATAATCTTTAAGCAAATTGGCAAATGAAGATTTTTCCGAGCATGGAAATAGTATGGGTTGGACCCATATTAAATTGGTGGTTTTCACCTGTTGCTCCTTTCTGTTTCAGATCTACCTCTTATCAACAGGGTCTCCTACTCCCCTATCAACAGCATTTCATGGACATAAGTGGGTTGCAGAGTAAGAAATGGAGGAGGAAATTTCCATTTTGCCCTTGGAAATTTGGTCTGAATACAACTCTGTGATTGGTGGCAGAGAAAACAGAACACATCTGTTGCCTTCTGTGAGCTTGCACCTGAATTGGTGCAAGAGGTAAACGAGGTGTACCCCGGCCCTTTTGTTGGTGGCAGAAATGGACAAAGCTGCCTTTAACCAGGTTCAGCTGATGAGCAAATTTGCCCCTTCCTGGGTATACACATTTTTGTCACTGTGGTGCATGCCTCGGTAACATCCAAATAAGAGTGCACTGTACATGGGTGAAGGTTGTCCAGAAGCTTCACTTTTACAAAATGCTGGAGCCAGAATGTTAAATGATGTGGGTCATAGGGACCATGTCACTCCAGTCCTGTAGTATCTATTGCGTTGCCAGGTCCAATGCAGAAGATATCTGGGAACTTTGAGGGGTGGAGGCTGGAAACTTTGGGGGTGGAGCCAGAAGACTTTCCCATTCCCTAAAATAAATAATTGAAAATACAACAATGGAGTTCCCCTGAATACAGTCTTCATTTCCTCACACACCCCCAAGCATCTGCACTTCCACAAAATGAATGTGAACATGCACACAAACACACACAAAGCAGTCAAAATAAAAGTGGAGCACTGAGTGTTTAGAGAAAAATAAGGAAGTTTATTAAAGGAGAACAAACTTTTATAGAGCATAGAAGAGAAAGAGAGCTGTAACTGTGTCACAATATTGGGGGTGTACCTGCTCAAATATTTGGCCAAATTTTATGGAAACAATCAAGACAATTAATGAGACAGAAGTCATAGGCTGATTCCGCACTTGGTGTTTGCTCTCCTTTCGCTCTGGGATTGTTCCATGCGGGCCAGATTTCCCGATTCTGCAATAGAGGATTTTCCCCGGATTCAATTCCCAATCTGTTCCATGTTTTCTGATTCCGCATTACCGCTGCTCCCGGAGTTTCCCCCTCCCTCATACGTTTCCTTTTTTTTTTACACGCATGCATGTTTGCGTTACAATGTAACGTCTTTGTTTGCATTACAACGTAATGCCAGAGGCATAATACTGGCAATGTCACGTGTTTTCCTTTCGCCCTGCCATTGGCAGGTTAAGCCCCATGAAATCTGAGTCGGCGATCCATCGTTTTTATCCACACACGCTGAATGTTAAGCACACATTTTTTCGTTAAAACCTATAACAAATTACAAACAGATGCATGAAAGGGGTGGGAAGAAATATGCAGAGGGGTTAAGGGAGAAAGTTTCCCCAACCTATCAAAAATATAAAGCTGTAAACATAATCAAATTTCCTCTCCTGTTTGAAGCCATTGGGGGGGATCAATAAAGGTGGCAATCACGCATGTTTAAAGTAGTTCGTGCAACATTGCTTTTTATTTAGTTGTGTTGCAACGATCTTATTTGGAAAAAGATATAGCAGTCAGGATTGATTTTTTTCAGAGGGAGAAGAAAATAATCACAATGCAATGGCACATTATCAAATTCACGTGGAATATAGTAAAGAAGGGCGGTGGGTGCAAGTAAGTGATGCATTCGGAAAAAGAAAATAGCATTACATCGTTATATTGTTTTCACATTGTGGTCAAACTGCCCCGCGGGTCAAAATGTGCGGAAACCAACATCTGCTCCAGGGGAAACACAGCGTCGGAGCCGGAGCAAAGGCTAATGCAGAATCACCCTATAGAATCATAGAGCTGGAAGAGACCCCAAGGGACATCTTATCCAACCCCCTGCACAATGCAAAAAATTCACAAATACCTCCCCCTATGTTCACAGGATCAACATTGCTGTCAGATGACCATCTACCCTTGGTTTAAAAACCTCCAAGGAAGGAGAGCCCACCACCTGCCAAGGAAGCCTGTTCCACTGAGGAACTGCTCTGACTGGAAGTTCTTCCTAATATTGAGTTGGAAACTCTTTTAATTTAATTTCAGCTCATTAGTTCTGGTCCTACCTTCTGGGGCAACAGAAAACAATTCTACACCATTCTCTATATGACAGCCACCTCCTCTCCTTTAACCTTTGGTAACGTACTTACTAACAACAACAATATGCTTGCATATGGAACTAGCACTCATTTCAAATTAAAATACTAGATAATGGAGCACGATGATCTAGCAACGGTGATCCATGCTACGGTCACCTCAAGGTTGGACTACTGCAATGCCCTCTACATGGGGCTGCCCTTGTGCCAAACCCGGAAGTTGCAGTTAGTGCAGAATGCCACGGCCCGGCTGTTATTGGGGTTCCTGAGATGGGAGCACATTCGGCCGGGGCTCCGGGTTCTGCACTGGCTGCCAATAACATACCGAGTCTGGTACAAGGTGCTGGTCATCACCTTTAAAGCCCTATATGGCCTAGGACCTGCCTACCTGAAGGACCGTCTCTCCCCACATGTTCCCCAGAGAGTACTGAGATCGGGAACCCAAAATCTTCTTGCTATCCCCGGGCCAAAGGAAGCCCGCCTGAAATCTACCAGGGTCAGGGCTTTCTCTGTAATGGCCCCTTCCTGGTGGAACCAGCTGCCGGAAGAGGTGAGGGCCCTGCGGGACCTTGCTCGGTTCCGCAGGGCCTGTAAGACAACCCTCTTCCGGCTGGCTTATAACTAACCGGCATAGGAAACTAAGTGTAGCTCTATTAGATTTCTGCTATGTTTTAACGTTTTTAATGTTTTAAATGCTTTTAACTGTGTAAAATGCTTAAACTTAATATTATGTTAGATTTTATGTGCTGTGAGCCGCCCTGAGCCACCTTGGTGGGAAGGGCGGGATATAAATCATAAATAAACTAAACTAAACTACTTTACAAAAAAAGGTTAACAAGTAAAAAGACCAAGTACAGGAAAAAGAACACAGAACAAAAGAACACAGAAAATAACTACTCTCTAACTACTCTCACCAACAAGTGTTTTCAGTCATCTTCTGACCCAAGGTCGCAATAAAGATAGCAGTATCTCAGCAGCAGTTTTCAGTCAGCTTAGTGAAAGTCCTGGAGGAGTAAAGAAAAACCTCCCTTCAAACTATTCAGATCCACAGCCTTCTAGCAGCATCCTCTGGAAGAGCATCTAGCTTCTCCCTGAGTTTCTGGATTCTGGATTTCTCTTCTTGCTTCTGAATGAATGTTCTTGAATAGTGCTAACTGGGCTTCCTTTATACAAAGCTGGCTGTCATTTCCATAATTAAGCAAACTATCACTGTGCTCAGCTAATGAAAACAATGGATTTAAGCCAGGGGTGACCAATGGTAACTCTCCAGATGTTTTTTGCCTACAACTCCCATCAGCCCCAGCCATTGGCCATGCTGGCTGGGGCTGATGGGAGTTGTAGGCAAAAACATCTGGAGAGTTACTGTTAGCCACCTCTGATCTAAGCTGATCTAGATCTTGAACTGTCAAAGTTAGAAGGCCAACTGTCAATTAATTTGACAGTTCCCACAGTTAACAGCTGAATGCTATAAAGCAATGTTACTACCAAAAGACTAATAAAATCCTGGATACAAATCCAAAAAACACTTACAGACAAAGTGTGTAACTCTTTACAGAATTAAGGTTACAGGTTCAAACAAACACATTCAAACATTATGATAAAAGGATAATTTCTTGACAAACTGTCTAGCCTAACTGCTGTGAGAAGAACAATGATTATCAGGAAGCTCTGCAAAAGCAAAACGTCTACAGAAGAGCCAATGAGGAGACTGGAAGGGCACAATTTGAAATTGCGGGAAGCCCCTAATGCAGCTGCAATAACTACAAGTCCCAAAGCTGTTCTTCTGAATGGTGGTCTTCATATCTGCTAATGGACGGCCAGCCCGGCTGCGCCCCGGGGACTCTGGATCGGGCTTTACAGGCTGTTGCGACGTGGCTCAGATTGAGTGGGCTGAAGCTGAACCCAGCGAAGACAGAGGTCCTTTGTGTGGGTCGCGGTGCACTAGGAGGGGAAATAGCTCTCCCAACCTTCGATGGCGCACTATTGAAACCAGCGCGCCAGGTAAAGATTTTGGGTGTTTTACTGGAGCCTTCATTATCAATGGAGGCCCAGATAGCAGCCACTGCCAAGTCAGCATTCTTCCATCTGAAGCGGGCAAGGCAGCTGGCCCCTTTCCTGGAGCGTCGCAACCTCGCAACAGTGATCCATGCAACGGTCACCTCAAGATTGGACTACTGTAATGCCCTCTACTTGGGGCTACCTTTGTGCCGGACCCGGAAGTTGCAGCTGGTGCAGAACGCGTTGGCCAGGCTACTGTTGGGGCTCCCGAAACGGGAGCACATACGGCTGGGGCTGCGCGGACTGCACTGGCTGCCAATTACATACCGAGTCCAGTACAAAGTGTTGGTCATTACCTTTAAAGCCTTATATGGCCGAGGACCAGCCTACCTAAGGGACTGTCTCTCCCCATATGAACCCCAGAGGGCACTGAGGTCAGTTGGAAAAAATAAAATGATTATCCCTGGGCCGAGAGAGGTCAAGCTCCAGAACACCAGAGCACGGGCCTTTTCAGCTGCGGCCCCTGCCCTGTGGAATCAGCTTCCGGAGGAAGTGCGGGCCCTGCAGAACCTTGACCAGTTCCACAGGGCCTGCAAGACCGTACTCTTTAAACGAGCATACATCGACATCGACTGCTGAATTGCTGTGAATAAAGGATCCGCCATCTACATTACTATGGAACTATTTAAACTGGCAGAACCAGCGTCAGAATATCACTATCACTGCCAGATAAATTTAAATTTAAATCATCTTAAATTATGTATTTTAAATATACTAACTGGTTTTTATATGTTTAATCTTTTTAATTGTTAAATTTAAAGTTTTTATTCATCATTATAAATATATAAAATGTTGTTAGCCACCCTGAGCCGCCTAGGTGGGGAGGGCGGGATACAAATAAAATCTATTATTATTATTATTATTATTATTATTATTATTATTATTATTATTATTATTATTATTATTATTATTATTATTATTATTATTATTATCATCATCATCATCTTCTTGATAAGGCTGCACTATAGACCTTGCATATTCCAACATCTTGAAGGCTCTGGTCTCTGGCAACTGCCCAATCTTGTTGTTATATGGCATCAGCCATGGAAGATAATGTGATACAATAACACAGGCACCAGTGTATTAACAATGGCAAATTTCAAAACTGCACCTGTTGAATTATTACTCTCACACATAAAGTGTGTAAATAAGCATTCGTGCAATATAAAACAATACATGCAGCAAAACATTAGAACATACACCCTTGCATTGCTCCCCCAGTCCGTTTCCCTTGTTAAGGTCTTAGAGGCGTTGCCTTCTGCTGCTTTTGGCAGTCCGGGCCTCCAGTGGAGTTGGGGGTGTCGTTCTGTACAACTTCTCTTAGAGAGAACAAAGACGGTATTTCTTGCATTATTTATGGTTTTGTAGGAGTAACCCTTCATCAGTCTTCTCTCAATGCGGCTTTCACTGGAGCCACAGTACACGGAATTCATTCATGGATCAACACATGAGTTCACAAATCTCTGCTACCAGGAATTTTCCTATTTAATCCCTGGAGCAATTTTAAACATTTTTTTTAGTGAATCATGGACATGGTCTGAAGGCAATTTGTGATCAGCTCAGCAAGTCTTAATAGCACTCTGGAAATCCTATGTACACAGTTGTGAATGATGAACAAACACTGGAAGGATATAGAAGAGAACAGCTATTATAGTCTGTGGAAGAGAGAGGATCATGTCTGTATTATTGTGTTCCAGTACAGCTATTAGCTGTTTCCATTCTAGGAGTTTTTCAAATTATGTATGTCGTTCTTGGATCAAAGTAGCTGCAGCATATTGTAGCCATAGTAATCATTCATTAATTGTCTCCTGATACTGCCGTTGAAATGCATCTGATGACTATTAGGCATGGTCCTCTGCTTACAATTGATGAGGCCTTTCTCTTATTGAATAATATGCTACTAAAAGCATTTTTAAAAAGAATGCAATAACAATAATTTATATCTGATCAAATAATCATTATGAGACATCAGGAAATTTTCCAGATCAATATGTCTCCTGGGGCAAACCATCCTGATGAGCCCCCTATCATTGTGGAGTTTCTGAGTATCTGATTGGTACCAGGTAACTGTTGGTTTCTTATAAGAGCAGAGTGCTAATTGCAGCATTACCAAACCATAAGCTATTTATAGAGAAAACCATACAAGGCATATGCTACTTCATTTGATTAGGGATCAGAAAGTTTTCAAAGAGCCCCATGATTGTCGTGCTGGTATGACATTGTGGTCCATTCCCAAAAACCTGCCCCATCACTCCAATGACATTAAGCCAAATCAAAGTCTACCTCTGTCAGTTCACACTTGGATGTTGTTGGGCAGTGGACTGGGTGGTACACCAACAGAATCCCCAATCTCAACTCAAAATTAAGAGTCTGCATTACAAACACCTAGTGAGTGCTGATGGCACAACTGCCTGATAGAGCATAGCCATTCACTTTTCCCACCTACCAAGCTCAGGTTTATGCTGTACAGGGAATCTATGAGGCCAGCCTAGGGAAGAATCATCCCACCCTCTCACTCATCCAGGTATTTATGATCTATACCAGATAGGCCTTTTCATCTAATATGAGGTCTTGGAGAAGCAGTGCTTTATTGTAAACTGACCTGGAATTTAGCAGCTGCACATGTAGGCCTGTTGAATGATAAGAAACACTACCAAGTCCCCTCACTCCTCAAGCCTCTAACAGTTCAAGCACATAATCCTTTAGCCTGTGTATCAACTCATCCAAAATACAAACACTACTGTCAGAACCACCACAAATTACATCCTGAGGTCTGAAATTTTTCCTGTTGATTCATACTCTTCCAATCTACCTCCACTCCACATCTGTCCCTAGACACATCCACCATCTCATCTTCTTTTGCTGAACAGAGTTTAAGCCATGATGTTCTATGGGATTGTCTCATCTCTACTTTTCTTCATTTTCCTGGTTGCTGCCTCTAGACAGATCCACTATCTCACCTGCTTTTGCTGAACACAATTTGTAAAGCTTCATCAGACAGCCACTTCGCTTTCTTGCACTTCTTTTTTTTGGGATGGTGCTGTTTGCTGCCTTCTGTTTGCTGCCTTCTGTACAATGACATGAACCTCCATCCATAGTTCCTCAGGCACTCTATCAACTCTAATTCCTTAAACCTATTCTTCACCTCCACTGTATAGTCATAAGGGATGTGATCAAGGTCAAACCTGAATGGCCTAATGGCTTCCCCAGTTTTCTTCAGTGTAAGCCTGAATTTTGCAATAAGCAGCTCATGATCTGAGCCGCAGTCAGCTCCAGGTCTTGGGTTTTGCCGATTGTAAGGAGTTTCTCCATCTTTGACTGCAGAGTATATAATCAATCTGATTTATGTGTTGCCCATCAAGTGATATCCACGTGTAGAGTCGCCTTTTAGGTTGTTGGAACAGGGTGTTCGCTATGACCAGTTTGTTCTCTTGATAAAACTCTATTAGCCTTTGCCCAGTTTCATTTTGTTTTCCACGGCCAAACTTGTCAGTTGTTCCGGTAACCTTTTGACTTCCCACTTTGGCATTCCAGTCCCCTATGATGAGGAGGACATCTTTTTTTTTGGTGTTAATTCTAGAAGGTGTTGTAGACCTTCATAAAACTGGTCCACTTCAGCCTCTTCTGCATCAGTGGTTGGAGCATAGACTTGGATTACTGTGATATTGAATGGTTTGCCTTGGATACGGACCAAGATCATTCTGTTATTTTTAAGATTGTATCCCATTACTGCCTTCCTCACTCTCTTGTTAACTATAAAGGCCACACCATTTCTTCTATGGGACTCTTGCCCACAATAATAGATGTAGTGATCCTCTGAGTTAAATTTATCCATTCCCATCCATTTTAGTTTGCAGATTCCCAAGATGTTCAGTCTTGCCATCTCTTGTTTGACTACATCCAGCTTATCTTGATTCATAGATCTTACATTCCACATTCCAATGCGGTATTGTTCTTTGCAGCATTGGACTTTCCTTTCACCTTCAGACACATCTACAGCTGAGCGTCCTTTTGGCTTTGGCCCAGCCACTTCACTCTTTCTGTGGTTACTTGGACTTGCCCTTCACCCTTCCCCGGTAGCATATTGGACACCTTCTGACCTGAGGGGCTCTTCTTCCAGCGTCATATCTTTTAGCCTTTTGTTACTGTCCATGGGATTTTCTTGGCAAGAATACTGGAGTGGTTTGTAATTTCTTCTCCAGTAGATCACACTTTGTCTGGGTTCTCAGCTGTGGCTTGGCCATCTTGGGCCAAGCCCATCTTGGGCATAGCCCACAGCCTCACTGAACCGCACAAGCCCTCTCGCCATATCATGGCAGCAAACCATGAGAGGGCCTAAACAGATTAATTCCTTTCAAATCCATTGACTTCAACTCTGTAACTCTGCTTGCTCCTATTTCCCAAAATGAAGACATCAAACCAAATACAGGGTTATGGGCACAAATAATAAACCTCAATCCTCACTCCATTTTATGAGTTTCTTAATAGGCTGTTGCATTGAGTTTAGTAGAATCTAATCTCAATCTGGTTGCAAGTTTAACATGACCAAAGGCCATGCCTTACATTTCCTTGCCTTATACAGGGACAAGTTGTCCATCAAACATAGTCTGCAGTGCAAAGATTCGAGCAATGATGCACAGGACTGAGGGATTAATCTCTGCCTTTAAATGAAGTTTCATATATAAAAAACTCACAATTTTTCATTTTAATACTTGCTGAGATGAAACCACAAGAATCAGCACTTCCAGCCTCCCTTTCATCTATATACGTATCTTCATCAAATCTGTGCCTCCAAGAGTTCATTGCTTGCAGCCTCACCTCATGCATGTCTGCATTCTCACAAGTTCTGTCCCCCCAGGAATCAGTGCTTCCTGCATCCTTACATGCTTCTTCGCCATATCTGTCCCCTCAAAAAATTGGCCCATCTAGCTTTGCCCCATCCATGTGCCCATCCCTAAAAGGGACCACATCACTCCATTTCTTTTCTATCTATACTGGTTCCCGGATTGCTTCTGCTCCCAATTCAAGGTGCTAGTACTAGCCTTTTAACCCGTATAACACTTGGGGCCCAACGTATGTTAAGGACTACTTTCTTCTTTATGAAGCTACTCATTTGGTCAATTTCATAGGTCAAGCTTCAAGTGCCTTGATCATCTGAGGCCAGCAGGTGGTAACCTGAGAAAGCTTCTGCATTTCCTTCTCAGTGATGTCACCCAAACTCTGGAACTCCCTCTCCAGGGAACATAAGAACATAAGAGAAGCCATGTTGGATCAGGCCAATGGCCATCCAGTCCAACACTCTGTGTCACACAGTGGCCAAAAAAACAAAGTGTCATCAAGAGGTCCACCAGTGGGGCTAGAAGACCTTCCACTGTGCCCCCCCCCGCCCCAAACACAAGACTACAGAGCATCACTGCTCCAGACAGAGAGTTCCAAAAATAAGCTGTGGCTAATAGCCACTGATGGACATAGGGAGTTTGCCAACTGAAAACCCCCATGAAACCCTCAAAACTCTACCAACATTTTTCTTTAGCTCTGGTGTGACTTGATTCTGCAGCAACTAACTGTGAAGCTCTTGTTTTGGCAGGGAGGCAGTCTTGAAGGCTCTGGTCTCTGGCAACAGCCCAACTTTGTTATCTGGCTTCAGCTAGGGAAGATGATGGGACTGAATGGCCTTCAAATCTTTTTTTTTTCCAACAATAAAACAGTTTATTGAAACTTGTTTACAGTACAAGATACTTGTAAAAAAAATTGGTTCAGCTATATAGTACATTTGGTACATTCAAAACACCCCCACCACCATTCCCACCCCACCACCAAGAGCTTAAGGGGAGTTACCAAAACATAAATTCAAATTCCTCATTTCAATTCCCACGCTTTTTATCCATAGATACAGTGGATTCCAAATCTCTTTACAAGCCGAGTAAGACTGTCCTCTTAATTTCATTGTTAAAATATCTAGTTCTACAGCCTCTAATAACTTTTGCACAAACTCATCCCTTTCTGGGATTTCTGCAACTTTCCAGTACCTGGCATATAGGATTCTAGCCACAGTGACAATATATAACAGACGTTTTTTTTCTAATTTGGGGAGATTTTCCTTTACTATGCTTAACAGGTAGAATTCTGGTGTATGCGGAAGCCTTATTTTAAAAAAATTTCGGCACCAGATATTGACTTGGGCCCAATATTTTTTGGCGTGAGCACACTGCCACCAAATATGAAATAAGGTTCCTTTCACCTTTCCACATTTCCAACATTTATTGGAATAGCTTGGGTAGATCTTGGCCAGTCTCTCTGGGGTTAAGTACCATCTATAGGCCATTTTATACAAGTTTTCCTTAAATTCATTAGCCAGAGTTAGTTGAAGGTTATGTTTCCAGATATTTTCCCATTCTTTCAATTCCATATTATATCCAAAGTCGCTCAGCCATCTAATCCAACTCTCTTTGACCAATTCATCTTGCATTTTGTTCGTTAATAACCAATTATATATTTTGGATATTAGTTTCTGCCCATCATATATTATCGTGTCCAAGTCATTTGGTTTTTTATAAAAACCTATTTTTTTATCTGCCTGGAATCTGGAGTTGATTTGTGTTTTTGTCCACCAATCCAATTTGATATTATCATCTAGGATCAAATTATGGGAGGAGTCTAACAAGACATTGTAGTTATAGTTGGTATCCCAGGAATAAGCATTTGGATACTGAGATGCCTCCACAGGGGAGAGCCAAAGAGGGACTTGTATATAAAACATTTTCCTTGTTTCGCTCCATACCTTAAAGATCGGCTTTCTGATAACATGGCGAAAGAATTTATTATTCTCCAGGGGGGTCTGATACCATATGTATGAATGCCAGCCTCTAACTAAATCTGCCCCCTCTAGCACCAGCAGTCTTTTATTTTCCAAGAGTAGCCATTCCTTCGCCCAAGTAAGGCAACAAGCTTTGTAATAAGTTCTCCACTCTGGCAAGGCTAAGCCACCTCTGAGTTTACTGTCTTGCAAGATTTTAAGTTTTATTCTTGGCCTTTTATTTTGCCATATGAAGGCCGATATCATCTTGTCCAGCTGTTGAAAAAAGGCCTGGGGGAGCGAAATAGGGATCATCTGGAATAGAAAGAGTATTCTAGGCAGTATGTTCATTTTGATAGAGGCTATTCTTCCCAGCAAAGAGATTTGCAAATTCTTCCATCTGTTCAGATCAGCCTGGATTTCCTTTAGGATTTTATCGTAGTTATCTTTTTGCAATGTTCTCAAATCGCTTGTCACCCAGATGCCCAGATATTTCACTTTCTTCTCCCATCTGAAACCTGATTTGTTCTCCAAGGATGTGATTTGTTCCTTTGTTAAGTTCTGTGTTAGGAATTGGGTTTTAGTCCTATTTACTTTAAAGCCTGATACTGCCCCGAATTGTTCCAGTCTCTCCTTAATATGGTCAATTGAGTGTATAGGATCTTCTACTATGAATAAAACATCATCTTCAAAGGCTTGAATTTTATATTTTTCATCTTTAACTCCAGTTCCTTTAATTCTATGGTCTTCTCTTATGCTTTTAAGGAGAAATTCCAACGTTATAATGAATAATAGAGGGGATAGTGGGCAGCCTTGCCTCGTACCCTGCTTGATTTCAATCATATCTGAAAGCTGACCATTAAAGTTTACTTTTGCGTTTTGTCTGGTATATATCACTTCAACTAATTTGCAAAATTTTCTTCCGCACCCAATTGCTTCTAAGGATTTTAATATAAAACTCCAATTGACATTGTCGAATGCTTTTTCAGCATCCGACATAATGCCAGCAAATTGTTTATCCGGATGTTCGCGGTAGTACTCTAGTATATTTAGAAGATATCTTATATTCTGGCTCATCTTTCTCCCAGGGACGAAGCCTGTTTGGTCATCATGTATTACAGATGAGATAGCTTTTTTGAGTCTGTTTGTCAGGATTGTAGCATATATTTTATAGTCTGCATTCAATAAAGAAATAGGTCGATAATTCTTTATCTCTTGGGGATCTGTTCCTTCCTTATGTATCAGGGAGATTACCGCTTCTCTCCAAGATGCTGGGATTACGGCCGAATCTTGAATTTCCTCAATCACCTTTTTATATGGAATTAGTAGGGATTCTTCGAATACTTTAAAAAATTCAATTGGTAGGCCATCTGGGCCCGGCATTTTGTTACTTTTCTGTTTTTTAATTGCTTCACAAATTTCATGAATGGAGATCGGTTCCTCTAATGTTTCCTTCTGTGCTTTGGTTAATTGTTGGATTTGAACTTCTTCAATATATTCCGACTGGAGTTTTTCAGGAATCTCGCGTTTATCATAAAGATTCTGGTAAAAGTTTTGAATGATTACTTGCATTTGCGACATTTTAGAGACCTCCTCATTCGCCTCGTTCTTGAGTGATCTGATAAGGTTCTTCTCTCTTTCCTTTCTCAGCCTGTATGCCAACCATCTACCAGGTTTGTTTGCGTTCTCGAAGTAATTTTGTTTCGCCCATTTCAGTTTTTTTTCCAATTCATCAGTAAGTAGCAGGTTAATTTCGTGTTGTATGGCATACACTCTTAGTTTCGTTTCTTCTGAGCTCCTTGTTTTTTGTTGTTTTTCTTGTTTGCTTAATTCTAATATTAGATCATTATAGGCTGTCATTCTTTCTCTCTTCCTTTTTGCCAGGTAGCCAATTGCGATCCCTCTAAAAAAGGCCTTAAAGGCATCCCAGATAGTTGGCATCGGCGTATCCTGCTTCCGATTATATTCAAAGAACATCTTAATTTCTTTCTTTGCTTTTTCTATAAAGGGTTCTTCTTTTAAGATTTGAAGATTCAGTGTCCACCGAGTTTTGGGACGGAAGTCATCTAAAATTATTTGCACAGGGTTGTGGTCTGCGTAGGTTTTAGGTAATATGTGTGCTTGGGTGACCGACAAACCTAAGGAGGCGGACATCCAGCATGTATCTATCCGCGACCAGCATTTATGGACGTGAGAGAAATAAGTAAAGTCTCTAGTTTGTGGGTTTTTCGTTCTCCAGATATCGATTAAATTAAGTTCATCCACAATTTTTAGGAAAGACGCGGGTAACAGATTTCGAGATTTCTTCACTTTGGTGCTGTCATATTTTTTATCTTTGGTTGCATCTAAGACTGCATTGTAATCCCCTACAATGCAAAATTTTCCGGAATCGTGTTCAAGCAGTTTCGAATACAGTTTTGAGTAGAATTCTTCCTGAGCATTGTTCGGTGCATAGATATTGCCAAAGGTTATTTTTTCTCCTTTTATTTCTAATTCTATGAGTACAATTCTGCCTAACTCGTCACTATATAGCATCTTGGATTCCACATTTTTTTGTACATAAATGGCCTTCAAATCTTTATGTGCAAGAAGAAGCTGCTGTGTACTAAGGCACAGGGTCCTAACATCAGTTCTGTTCTGATGCACTTGAACAGGCTGTGATTGCTTATTTCAATTGTACACCTGGTACATATTAATATGGAGATTAGTTGTACTGTACACTTGAATTCCCAAGCCATACCCCTGCAAAATACACTGTAAAAGCAAGGAGAGCGCAACTGGTCCATTCAGTGATCAGCTTCTCCAGAGTACTGGATTCTTTTAAGGGAGAACAAATTTCCAAACAAGAGTCAGCTCGGCTTCTTTCAACGTGAGTATCTGCTTACTAGAATATGTATTTATTAAGCGAATATGAGATAGTTAAAGTTGCCCATTGGAAAATACAAAGAGAAAGGATGGTAAAAGGGGAAAAGGAAATATAAGAGAAGTTTAATATAACATCCATAAACATTTCTACTATTGCGATTATATCTCATTTTCTGCAACAGATTCACAACAGAATAACAACCATAATTCCTGCAAATCTATTATCATCCTTTTTTATTATAAATCTATTACCATCATATATATATATATACCATTTACTAACTGTGACTTTCTGAGATTCAACCTGCAATTGAATTGCTTTAAAAATCTAATACATATCATAGTACAAAAATTTCTGTATTCTGTAATTCGTTTTAATCCATTCATAAAATGGTGCCCAAAGTTCCTTTATATCTTGTTTACTTTGTTCTCTTAAAATATCAGTCACTATGTCCATATCTGCTATTTCCATTTTTTTCTATCAGTTCTTCTTTTGTGGGAACTTCTGACTTCTTCCAAAATTTGGCATATATTATTTCGGCTGCAGTAATTATATGGATAATCAGATGTTAGCTTTTTAATCTATTATCTCAGGCATAAAATTCAAAATAATCATTCTGGTTTAAAAGGAATTGATGTCAACAATATTTTCTGAACTATTTCATGTACCTTTTTGCCAATAAGTCATGACCGTATGAACACACCTTAAGGTGTATGATTTTGTGAATGGACCAGATGAGTAATACACCTGCAACAAGCACAATAATCTTTAAGCAAATTGGCAAATGACGATTTTTCTGAGCATGCAAATAGTATGGGTTGGATCCATATTAAATTAGTGGTTTTCACCATTTCCCCCTTCCTGCTTCAGATCTACCACTAATCCTTAGGGTCTCCTGTACAAGGAATCTATGAGGACAGCCTAGGAAAGAATCATCCTACCTTCCTCACCGATCCCTACCAGATAGGCATTCTTATCTAGTATGAGATCTTGGATAAGTGATGCTTTACTGGAAACTGACCTGGAATTCTACAGCTGCACATGTAAGCCTGAATGATAATCAGCACTACCAAGTCCCCTCACTCCTGAAGCCTCTAGCAGATCGGGCACCTAATCCTTTAGTCTGACTATCAACTGCATCCAAAATGCAGACACTGCTGTCAGAACCACCACAATGTACATCCTCATGTTTGAATTTTTTTGTGTTGATTCACACAGTTCCAATTTCTCTCCACTCCACATCTGCCTCTAGACACGTCCACCTTCTCATCTGCTTTTGTTGAACAGAGTTTGAGCCATGAAAATCTATGGAATTCTCTCATCTCTACTTTTCTTCATTTTCCTGGTTGCTGCAGGTAAGACATTAGAAAAACAAAGGAAGCAATAATTAGCAGGTAAGATGAGTGGAAGGGAAACAAGGATATAAAATAGCCCTGCTTAATTCATTCAAAACTCTGCTTGATCTAGCATCTTCTTTTCAGTGGTCACCAGTTCATGGGAAGCCTGTGTGATTATTAGAACTGTTATGGGTGAAGGTTCCATGTTCCCATAGAGATTTTTCTAATTAACACTAATTAAGAGGAGCAATTCAGGTTGGTTCAAAGGATATTAGAAAAAGTAAGGTTAATGTAAATAAAATGTTCTGGACTTCAATAGAAAAGAGTTTACTGGGGAGGAGGGAGAAATCCTATCCAATATGTGGTAGAGAGGGTTGAGAAATGCATAGCCATTACTTTAATTGATCTTTGATACACAAGAGTCAAAAGCAGTTTCTTTAACTGATAATGTGAGATAGGACTTTTTTTGTAGCAGGGACTCCTTTGCATATTAGGTGACACACCCCTAATTAGGTAGGCAATTCTCCAAGAGTTTACAGGGCTCTTAGTACAGGGACTACTTTAAGCTCCAAAAGGATTATCTATATTTGGGGTGTGTGGCCTAATATGCAAAGGAGCTCCTGCTACAGAAAAAAAGCCCTGATGTGAGATACACCAGAGTCAGAGGTTCTGACCAGAAGGAGGTTCTGAGTTTTTGGAATGAGTAAGCAACGTCACAGCAGGTTCTAGTGGTTCCACTTGATTCATTGCAGTGAGGTATGGTTTCTTGAATCCTTCAGTTATAGGTCAGCTTCTTTTCCCTTGTCTGTTTGAAGGTTGTGCATTGATGGCTCTGGCTCTCGGTGCTTGTATGTGGATGTGGAGCCTCACATGAGGAGATGTGGCACACATTGATAAACCATGAATTCTCATGGATAGCCTGCAATGATCTTAGATGAACTGTGGAATGTGAAAATCATGCTTGGTTTTGAGTACCATTAGTAAAAACCCTTCCGTATTCTTGGACCCTATGAAATATCTATCTGGTCATCCTCTGAAGAAATCCAAATTCATAAAACAGTCCTTCCAAGGAACAAACAAATATTGGGTAGATGTTTCTAGGGATATAACCTTGTGCCCTTTGGTTAGGTGCAGCACTTATAGCATGAGGGGGAAAAGTGAAGTTTCCCCCATTTCTGCATCTCTGTGTTGGCAAAAGGGAAAGTGGCTGGTGTTGCTGTTAGTGGTACATCTCCTGAGCTCACAAAAATCTACTTAGATAGGAAGTGACAACCAGAAAGAGGTAATGTAGGATGCAGGGGCAGAGATGATTAATAGCAAGCCATTGGGAAGTTAGTAGGGTCCAAAGCGGAAGAGGGTGACAGAAACTTTTGCACTGAATATCTTCTGTCAATAGGCAAATTTATACTTTTCTCTGTCTTACATCAGGGCTTTGTGATGTGTATACCAGTCTTGAGTGTCTGGCAAAAGGAGGTACGTGTCATACACATTTTTGTCATCGGCCTGAGTTTCTCATTGGAAAATGCCACTGGGGCTGGTTCAGGTGCTGCAAATGGTGAAACTATGGTGAGACAAACTTTCTCCTGATACCTAGTATATAGATTGAACTGTTTCTTGATAGCCTTTTCAAATACAAAAGATGATGCGTGTACTATATACACATTCTGTTATGTTGGACAGAACTTTCATCAGCATGGAAAGAAGTGTTATACATTTTAAAGGCAACTGCATCTCATGTCTCCATATTGGCACACTTTCTGTATGCAATCTAATGTCTGGACACTTATCTCACATAGGGAAAAATTAGCCCCCCCCCCCCCCCCCCCCGTTATTGCTCTTCCTGGGAGCAGGCATTGAGAGTCATTAATATTATTCTTTGTCAACAGAATGGAAAGTAAGAAGGAGGTATTAGTTTTTTACTAGGCTTCCTGCCTACCATTTCTCCTCTTTCCCCCCAGTTTGCTGCTTAGCATGTTTGGGAAAGAGTATTTAAGAAGGAGTTGAAGGAAATAGAGAAAAAACAAGGCTATTAATGGTAAATTGCTGGTGCTGAGCCCCTACATAACAATTAGATGGGAGGTGGGTATGTCACTCAGGGGGTTCTGTTATATGGATGTGCCTTTCTGAATATCCATTCCTCCACATACGTTTCCATTAAATACTACCATTATTAACAAAAAGAGTTAATGATTTGAACACTGTAAATGTATTTAATTTGCAAATGACCAATCAGAAACTCAAATCCTTGCAAACTCCTACAGTGACAAAAGTTGTCCTAAAACAATAGCATATTTAGGGATGGGCACACACCAGCTCGCAAGTTCATTATGGATTTTGGCTGGTATGTGATTCGCAAAACAGTGTACATGAAAAGGTACCATTCTCTAATGTTTCATGAACTTTGGCATTTGTCATGGTGGTTTGTGAATGGAAATATTTTCCAGACTGTTCATGCTCAATTAAAGTGTTTAGAAAACTCCAAGACAACCGGTGTATGTGTGTGTGTGTGTGGGAGCTGAATTCCGAAAGTTTGGAAACATGAATACAATACGTCCAAAGATTCACTGGTCCTGCTGGCTTCCAATAACAGAGCTTGAATTCTGATCCATGGGATCAGAAAGCTATATATATGGTTAGCTCAGCTCTACAACCTCTTTTCAACTGGCCGCTAGCAGTTACAGAAAGAGGCAAGGAACTTGTTTGAAGTGAAATAACAGAACATATTACCTTGTGATTGGGAAGTTCTCTCACTGGCTGGAGTTTTGGTGTTACATAGACTCAGGGCTCTGAGTCACCCATCTCTCTGCTCATACTAAGCAGAGGGGTTTAGCTAGTGGGTTCCTAAAATTAGAGCACACATTTGGATTGGGGTTAATCCTCCCCCTGGTGGGGTTAGGGGCATTAGGTGGACTCAGAGCTACCTGTCTCTGCTTACACCAAACAGAGGAACTGAGTACCCACATTTGGATGGAGAAGTCCTCTCCTCTCCTGGCGTTTGGGGGTGTGAGGTAGCCTCAGGGCTCTGAGCCATCCATCTCTCTGCTCTCACCAAGAAGAGGGGTTTAGCTACTGAGTTTCTTGGCTGAGGACAAACATTTGGAATGGAAAGTCCTTTCCCTTGCTGGGGTTTCTAGTGTTAGGTGGCCCCAGGGCTCTGACCCACCCATCTCTCTGCTTATTCTGAGCAGAGGGGCTTAACTGAAGAGTTCATCAGCTAAGGACCCACAATTTATACCTGCCCACCCTTACTGATCCATCCCTTTTCTACAATGAGGATGAAAGTGCATGTGAGAGGGAGACATCCTCCACAAGCCATGTACCAGAGGCTACCATTGCCAGGATCCAACCCCATACTTTCAACACACTGGAGCCTGCCCCAAGCAGGGAATAGCCAAAAGTCTCAGAGCCTCATTACTCTGATTTGCTCCTGGGGCTCTCTGCAGGGTACAGAGTTGTTTGCACCATCCAAAGACCTTTAGTTGCTAACACTCTTTATAGAAGTCTCTGAGAGCAGTAGTTCAGGGGTGGGGGAATCATCCTCCCCTTTCACACAACTCCCTGTTGCTTCAGTGCACATCCATGACTCATGGAATGGAAGCATGAGCTCTGATACTGAGAGGCACCGCTCCGTATTAATAGTTGCCTATTAATACAGAGCACCCCAATACCTAGAGAGAGAGAAGCTCCTATTTCTATAAACAAAATGGAGTCCAACCAGAAACAGACCAAGAAAATATTCTGAACAAAATGGAGTAGACCTGTTTTTGAGTTTGTTCTGGTTATTACATGAAGGCTGCCTCTCAGTGCAACCCCACCCAGTTCCTCCACCTCCACCCAAACAGGATGCATAACAACTACGGGGACTGCTGGTAAGTATTGCTCACACCCTAGTCTTCTACTACTGATCAATAGCCTCTCCCTTCTACCCATCCTTCTCACTCAGGCACTTCTATTTACTTCCCTGATTGGACCCACCCTATCTTTTAAAGTCTTTGTCTATCTTAGAAGGTCTCTTCCTGAGTGTCCAGCCCAAATGGTACCAAAACCAACCAGTTACACCCGGATCCACCCATCCAGTGAATACTTTCAAGTCACGATCTATTATTATTGATTAAAAACTATTCAAGAGGGCCATCACCGGGCCATTAAGGACTCCTTAGTTACTGAGGGGTCTCCCACTCCTCAGAACTCTATATAACATGAGCTAAAACCCATTTCAGTGTGAATTCTGTAGGGTGCAATTGCTGTCTGTACCCCCATTACTCCAGTAATTGGGTCTATAGGGCTTGCTATGCTGGTCGTGCTTGTTCCTCTCTCCAATTTTCCTGCTGAATGGATGTCTCCTCTTCTGGATCAGGTGAATATTACCCTTCTCAACGATCCCTAAATTCTCTATCGATAACCTCTATCCTTCCTAGCTTGTTGATTGCCTGTATTGTGTATCTCTGTGTGTGAATATATTACTTTTACATATTTTAAGCAAACATTATAAAATATATTTGCCTGAAGTATTCTTGTCTGAAAACCAACCTTCGTATCATTGAAGTAAAGATCCTTTGCTCCTCATTCACTCTATCTAGTCTCCATATTTGCTAATTTTCCCATTTTAGAAGGAGACTCAAAGCATTTCGGATAATAGCTCTGCAAAGAAGTGTGGAGGCTGCAGGCCAGCAGACATGGCCAGAGGGAACAGTGGGTGTGATATGGGTAAATACAGGTCTCTTGATCACCACACCTAAGGAAAGTCCCTTCAGAAAAGCACAAGACTATAAAACAGACCGTGTCAGCAGTTGCTCGGACATGTGATACAAAACAGACCATGTCAGCAATTGCTCAAGCTCAGACCAGGTTGTAAAAACACCTTTCCAGCAATTACTCATTTATAACCACTGGAAAGTCCCAAATCTTGCTAAAATGCTATGTCTGCAATTAACTATTTTTCTCTCTCAGCATAAATTAATCATGCATGACACAAAGGATGGAATGTCCATATAGGGTAATCAGTGCCGGTCATAGGTCAGACTGGGAGTCCTTCATCGACGGCCTGATTGGCCAAAGGGACAGTCAGGGGCTATGGTGTCAGGAGCATTAAATTGAGCTGTGCTACGATACAGACTTCAGAGACCACACCTATCTTGGGTGTTGTTCTCCCTATGCTTGCAAACATATATTCCAAATAAACTTGCTTGTTGCTGACCATCCTTGTTTGGAGTTTTCCTGGTGAGATGAAAACTACCCATAACAACTTGGTGTCAGGAGTGGAATTGTGTCTTTTTGGACCCGGGGGTCCCGCTGGGGATCTGCGGCTTCGCCCTCTGTTGACCCACTGGTGGGAGAACGTGAGTATCTTGCTTGAGGGGGGCCCCTGGTACTCTTGTTGGAACCAGCCTTGGCAATTTTCCTGCCTTCCCCGCCGTGGGGTCAAGAACCCATATTGAGGCAGCAACAACCAGGTCACCGGAGAGGAACCGAGGAGAGGCCTCGACAGATTCCTGGTGAGTAATTTTGGTAAAGTTAGAAACCATAGGTACGTAATGGCTAATAAGGCTTCAAAGACGTAAGGGAAAAAGGGTCTCGTTGGGGATGCCCCGTCTGGATGGAAACAGAGATCCCTCAAGATAGTCCCTTGGGGCAGATTTGCGCCCAATGGGAGACCACTGGAGGGGCCAGTGGATTGTCAAAAAAGGAAATGGTCCATCTTTTGACCCTGGTGTGACTTTATTTACCCCTGGCTTCAGGACATAAGTGGCCAAAATTTGGAACATGTGACTATTCTCTGTGCACAGAGGTTTATGTTTTCTTGTTAGAACAAGAACCCTCTAGGATGGCAGGTGAACAAATTCCATACATCCTAGAGTGGATATATTTTGTGTTGGCAAAAAAAATGTAAACAACCAAAGCTGGAGACAATTAAAGCAATGAAGGCTGCCGTAAAAGATTCGACTGTCTCTCCTGCGGCTCCCACTTCAGCCGAGTGGGACCCGTTGCACCATCTACCTCCCCCTTATATACCATCCCGAGGCTCCGGACATAATCCAGCTCCGAGCCAAGAAGGAGGAGAAGCAGAGGTGACACCAGTACTTAGAGCAACCCCCCCATGGAATTTTGAGAGCCGAATTACAAGATATAACCAAGAGGGACAAGGATTGGGGGACTAAACCAATCCTGGGGGAGGGATCGGAGGAGGAGGAAGAGGAGAAGGGTGCAAGTGGAGGGAAATTAGAGGAGAGTTTAACATGCCCCCTCAGTCAAGTTCCCCAGGGGGGCAGTCAGATCAGCTACGTGGATGTCCCATTGACCTCCATGGCCTAGGACCTGTCTACCTGAAGGACCGTCTCTCCCCACATGCTCCCCAGAGAGTACTGAGATTGGGAACTCAAAACCTCCTTGTTATCGCCGGGCCAAAAGAAGCCCATTTAAAATCTACCAGGGACCAGGCCTTTTCTGTTATGGCCCCTTCCTGGTGGAACCAGCTGCCGAAAGAGGTGAAGGCCCTGCGGGACATTGCTCAGTTCCGCAGGGCCTGTAAGACAACCCTCTTCCGGCTGGCCTATAACTAGCTGGCCCAAGAAACTAAGTGTGGTTTTACTAGATTTCTGCTGTCCTTAATGTTTTAAATGGTTTTAAATGTTTTAATTATTTTAACTGTTTATATGTTTAAACCTTACTTATGTGAGATTCTATGTTGTGAGCTGCCCTGAGCCACTTGCTGGGAAGGGTGGGATATAAATCATAAAATAAATAAATAAATAAATAAATAAATAAATAAATAAATAAATAAGTTCGAAACATGAGGAACCAGCTTCCTAAATTGCAGGAAGATCCAGAAGGGTTTGTCAAGGAGTTGGACAGACTTTTAGGCCCGTCCATTTTACACCCACAGAGTTAATAAATATTTTAAAACAACTTAGTGGTTAATCAAGGAGTAACTAAGTGGTTAATCAAGGAGTAGCAGAAGCTAGAAAAATCTGGATAGGACGAGGGGGTGTGGGAGCTAATCGAAAGGCGGCAGACGCTGAAACCAAAATCCCCCTTAAAAACCGAATAACTTAGATAACCAAGGAGATGGTGGAAGAAAATACTGTGAGGAGTATAGGGAACTACTATTAAAAGGATTGGCCCAGACAGTGCCCAAGCATCTGGGCAGCCTCAAAAGAAAGAGGAATCTCCCACAAAATTTCTTGAACGACTCAAAGAGGGAATGCGGAAATTTACCGGACTAGATCCTGAATTGCCAGAGAATGAAGCAATTTTAAAGTTACAATTCATCTCTGGCTCATATATGGATATTCAGAAAAAACTACAGAAAATAGATGGGTTGGTGAACAAGACAGTTTTGGAATTGGTGAATGAGGCTCAGAAAGTCATGGTGAGGATGGAAGAGGAGAAAGAGAAAAAGCAAGTTAGTCTTATGGCACAGACTGCAAAGGAGGTGGTGGAGGCAGACAAAAAGAGGAATGGAGGGGGAGACAGGTATAGAAGGGGAAGAGGAAGTAGAGAGAATGGATGGGGAGGAGGCCGACCATGGGAGAGAGGAAATCAGAGGCAGGGCCCAAGCAGGCTCCCGTTTCAAGGAGGGGGCCAGAGACAGGGTCCCAGTGGACCCCCACTCCCTAGGGACATTTGCACCTTGTGCAGACGTACTGGACATTGGAAAAGGGAGTGTCCTAATAAAATGGATGGAGACCAGCAAGTGGCCTATATTCAGGCTCTCAAGTATGAAGATTCAGACTAGGGGTGTCAAGGGCTGCTATATAATGGTCCAACCTCTGCAGAGCCCATGATAACTTTGGAGGTGGGACCAGAAAAGGAGCCTGTTACTTTTTTATTAGATTCAGGGGCAAAGAGGTCTACATTAACTGTTAGTATAAAAGGAATGAAAGAAACAAAGGGGCGGGTGACGGTTATGAGGTAATAAGGAGGCAACCAGTGGTGCCCATTTTGGCACCACTGAGGGTGTCCCTGCCCCAACAATCGGGTGAATTATTTCATGATTTTTTGTGGATGCCGAGAGCAGAGTTAGTTTATTGGGAAGGGATTTGTGGGGGAAATTGGGACTGTGGACCAGAATGGTAGGGTGATGAGTGTGTAGTGTTTCAAGGAATGTTACGGGAGAAGGACATACAAAATATTGACCCCCGTGTTTGGGCAGCTCCAGGAAACCCTGGGCTTTTACATATTGCGGCAGTCACGGTCACATTAAAAGACCCTAAGATTGTGCAAATTTGACAGTACCCAATATCCCGTGAGGTCGAAGAAGGGTTAAAACCAGTGATCACAGAATTATTGCAAGACGGCTTGATTGAAGAATCCGTCTCCTCCTATAACACTCCCATCCTACCAGTCAGAAAAGCGGATAGTACTTATAGAATTTGAGAGAGGTTAACAAGATAGTAGCCCCAAGAGCCCCCATCGTCCCTGACCCTTATACCATCCTCAATGGAATTCCCGAGGACCACAAGCTATACACGGTGGTAGATCTGAAATCAGCTTTCTTTTGTGTGCCCCTAGCGGACACAGCCAGGCCCTTGTGTGCCCCTAGCGGTCACAGCCAGGCCTTTCAATGGCCACACCCCCATACAGGAATTGTGACCTGTTTTCAATGGTGTGTACTTCCACAGGAATATACTGAGTCCCTCACAATATTTGGAGAAATATTGACCTAGGTTTTGAGGGAGTGACAGCCCCCTCTAGGGGTCTCCCTAACCGCGTACCTAGACAATGTTTTGATAAGTGGGAGGAGCAAGGAGGAGGTCCAGGAGGGCTCAGTGAGCCTTTTAAATTTTCTAGCCCAAAAGGGGTTGAGAGTGGCAAAGAAAAAGGTACAATTTTGCCAGCCCCAGGTGAAGTATGTAGGACACCTATTGAAAGAGGGCAAGAAACTCCTGGACCCTGAAAAAGTCCAGGGGATCCAAGACCTGCCTCTCCCCCTTACCAAAAGACAGCTACGAGGATTTTTGGGTTCAGTGAATTTCTGTAGAATTTGGATAGAAGGGTTTGCAGCCATGACTTCTCCCCTCACCAGTAAATTAAGGGATGAATCTCCTGATAAATTGGAATGGACCAGGGCTGAAGAGAAGGCATTCCAGAAATTGAAATCCAGCCTCCTCTCTGCCCCGGCTTTAGGACTCCCCAACATGTGGAAG
Organism: Heteronotia binoei; assembly: GCF_032191835.1. Taxonomy (NCBI): domain Eukaryota; kingdom Metazoa; phylum Chordata; class Lepidosauria; order Squamata; family Gekkonidae; genus Heteronotia; species Heteronotia binoei. Next base: position 240,267,857 of record NC_083223.1, read on the forward strand.
CCCTTCCATGTACATGTAGTCACCCAAAAGGAGTTTGTGATTGCAGCCATGACCCAGAAAAAGGGGGGAGTGGAGCAACCAGTGGCTTATTTTTCCTGCATGTTAGACCCCGTTGTACAGCGATGGCCCCACTGTCTGCAGGTTTGTGCAGCTGCCGCTCAGGCAGTAAAAATGGCTAGGAAATTTGTGTGGCAGAGAGTCCTGGTGGTGCATTCCCCCCACCAAATACAAAGCATTTTAACTCACACTGCAAGGCAGTGGATGACAGATGCCCAACATCTCCAATTAGAAGCAATTTTGTTAGAACGCCCTAATCTAATCCTGGCCACCTCAGAAAGACCTAGTCTGGTGTTGGGACTATCCCCAGGAACAGACAAAGAAAAGGGGCAGGAACATTGCTGTACAGACATTGTGGGACAGCAGACCAAAATCAGAGAGGATTTGGAGGAAACTCCCATTGTGGGGGCAACAGATGTATTTGTAGATGGATCCTCCACAGTAATTGATGGAAAATGATATAGTGGATATGCCATAGTAGAGGGGGGAGGACAAGAACTTGAATCGGGATCCCTTCCCCCATCCATGTCGGCCCAAACAGCCGAACTAGTGGCAGTCCAAAGCGCATTAGAGCTATTCAAGGGAAAGAGTGTAAATATCTATTCAGATTCTAAATATGCATGTGGGGTAGTGCATGTGTTTGGGAAGATTTTGGAGGAAAGAGGACTGTTAAGCTCCCGAGGAAAATCTGTGGCCCATGTAGGCATCATCAAAAGGCTTTTAGGAGCACTAATGGGACCAGCCCAGGTAGCTATGATTCATGTAAAAGGACACCAAAAGGGGTCCATCCTGAGGCACAGGGAAACCAATGGGCAGATGAGCATGCCAAGATGGCCACTCTAGGGCCCCCAGCTCCAATGGCCCTTTTGGCTGCCCTTGTTCCCCAAGGACTGGATCCGGAACCCACTTTTGTATACATTCAAAAGGAAATAGAAAAAGCACAGGGTCAGGGGGCTCGGGAGGAAAGGGGAAGGCTTACACTTCCTGATGGGTGCTCCTGGCTCCCGGAGGGAGTGACCCGGGAGGTCCTTAAGACCTTGCATGAAGGTGGACATTGGGGAACTGAGGCCTTGGTGGATGCCTACCTTCAGAAATTTGTGGGATGCAGGTGTGGACAATAGCTAAGCAATTGACCCAACATTGCTTAATATGTCAGAAAGTGAACAAAAGGGGAGGGCAAATAGAACATGTAGAAGGCCATCCAATCTCAGTAAGACCTTTTCAAAATCTACAGGTAGATTTTATAGATCTGCCCCCAGTCGTTAGACTCAAACATTGCCTAGTAATAACTGACTCCCTCACAGGGTGGGTTGAGGCTTTTCCCACAGCCCGAGCCACTGCCCAGGTGGTGACAAAAATACTCCTGGAACATATACTTCTCAGATTTGGGATCCCGGATGGGTTAAACTCAGATCAGGGAATGCACTTTACTGGAAAGGTCCTCCAGGGCCTGGTAGAACAACTAGGAATTAAGTGGAAACTTCACACCCCCTGGCACCCTCTGGCCGAACTGAGAGAATGAATCTAACCATTAAAAACATGCTAAAGAAGCTCATTGTAGAAAGCCGGCTGCCTTGGACAAAGGTCCTCCCCTTGGCCCTTTTTAATATCAGGACCAAGCCACGAGCAGGGGTTAAACTCTCACAGTTTGAATTACTATATGGGTTTTCTGTTTGGGATGTGTCTCCCTGTCAACCTGGGGAAGCCATCCATGAAATTATAGATGCCTTTCTGCGGAAGTATGTGCTGTCGCTGTTTTCTATCTTGTCCATCCGCAGGAAACAGGGTCTCATTCATCAGACCCCTCCATTGGAGGTATCAGCCCATCGTGTGTTGCCTGGAGATTGGGTGCTTCTGAGGAAGTGGAGGGACGAACCACTGCAACCCAACTGGGAGGGACTGTTCCTTGTCCTCCTAGTGATGGAGACTGCTGTTCGAACCGCTGAGGGCGGTTGGCAGCATCACTTTCTTGCGAAGGTCATCCCAGCCCCCGACGAAGCCAGCACTCCAGACTGAACCGCAAATGCAGACCCTGAGAACCCTTTAAAACTGACACTGAGAAGAACTAACCCAGCTGATGGGTGATGTTTCAATTTCCTCTGCAGAACTGCCAACAAAATGACGACGGAAGGTGGAGCCCTTGGGAGAGGCTCCAAAGGTTTGCATGGCAATTTGAAGACCCACTCCAACATCCTTATGGGCCTAGCCTAAAATGGGGGGGGGGGGGACATATCCCAGTTTTATAGAGAAAGGATTTGTAAGTACAAAGAGGGGGAAGGACAAATTTACTGGGGTCGGGTGGAATTTCAACATAGAAACCCTGAGAAATGCCAAGGGTGGAGGATTAAGTTTTATTTTCAAAAACGAGCAGGAGACCCAGTCGAGGGAAGGTTGTGGGAATATTCCTGGGAAGGGCTAGTTCCCTCCATTCCCTGCCTGTTAGAAGACACTAAGGACCCCCGGTTTTGGCACTTCCTGTATTGTGTCAAGTGTCCAAACACAGGGAAACTTTTGCCTGAACCAAACTCCTCAGAAGAGGACAGCCCTTAGAGGTTCCTATATAATTCTGTTCCTTTACCATTAGTGTAGTTATAAGATCTAATCATGTATGCTTCAAAAGTTTTTATTGCTGTGCTTTGTTGTATTGTTGCCAGTGTGCCAATATATTGTAATTACTCAGCTAGATGTACTAAATGCTGGGAAATGCAGGGGTTAAAAAAACTGCTGCATATCCACATAAGAAAAATGCCTGAAAGCTGTATAAAACCTAAGACCAAAACCATTTGTATGGAGCGAGGCGTATACTATTATCAGGCAGAAATACAATTCCCAGGGTCAATTGGGATAATAACTGGCAGAGGGAGAGCCAGCTGCCCAATCATCATGGACATGCTGGCCCGCAGATTCAAAGTCAGACCAGAAAAAAATATCCACCCCTAAGCCCAATCTGGTTCAAGAGAACAGGCAAGTTCTGTATGACACCGATTTTAATGAGGCTCGAGATGAAAAGTTTGTCATTCCAGAGCCTGGCAGCAATCTTTTCATAGCCCTAGCTGGGCAGATAGCTGCCTCCCTAAACATTTCTAACTGCTGGGTGTGTGGAGGCCCACTCATGAGTGAAAGCTGGTCTTGGATTGGCACCGAGGTCCTGCCCACTGACTTAGTTCAGTGGAATGCACCTGGGCCAGGAGACAAAAGAATCTGGGGGTTGCAAACAGTAGCAAATGGAGAGTTGTGCATTTCCCAGGGAGAGTTGTGGGCAAATGGGAAGGATGTTGGGCATACTTTATGCCACCAGATGTTGCTAGTGAACAGCACTAAAGAAGAACCAACATGGGTGGGAGTAGAGGGTGATACAGAGGATTTTCAGCCATGGGAAAATGTTAGCAGTATAAATAAATTCTTAAAAGATCCTTCAGATCTCTCTGAGCAGTGGAGGGCTCCTGAAGGACTGTATTGGATCTGTGGTAAAAGGGCCTATACACTCCTGCCCAGGAGATGGCAAGGGACTTGCATTATTGGAACAATACATCCCAGCTTTTTTCTTTTGCCATCAAATGTTGGGGCTGCCCTGGGAACCCCATTGTTTGATGATTATGTTAGATCAAAACATTCCCTAGATATTGGAGGGAGGCAGTGGGGAGATGAATGGCCCCCACAGCGAATTATTGAATATTATGGCCCGGCTACTTGGGCACAAGATGGGTCTTGGGGATATAGAACACCTGTATATATGCCTAATCATATTATTAGACTGCAGGCTGTGGTAGAAATTATAACCAATTAGACTACCATGGCCTTAGATTTATTGGCTAAACAACAGGCTCAGATGCGTGCTGCTATATATCAAAATCGCTTGGCTTTAGACTGTTTACTAGCTGAAGAAGGTGGTGTCTGTGGCAAATTTAATCTCACAAATTGTTGTCTTAATATAGATGATAATAGAAAGGTTGTGCAAGATATAGCCTCAGAGATTCACGAAATTGCTCATGTGCCAGTCCAAACTTGGATAAAAGAGGATGACTGGGAGGTTTGTTTGCAAATTGGAAACAAGCCTTATTAATGGGATTATTGATTTTAGGGTGTGTGATGATGTTGCCTTGTTTGATCCCAGTAATTCGATCTATGATAACTAAGGCTGTGGAAGCAGCCATAGGAAACCAGGATCCTTTAAAGCTTCTGCGCTTGCAGACCATGAAACGAAGCCTCCCAGATTTTCCCTTCCCAGAAGGGAGAGAGATTGAATTTACTGAGGATACTGACTATGCAACAATAATTATAGTAGAGGAATAAAATTAAGTGGTGATCAAGATAAATGATTTAAAAGAAAAAGGGGGGATTTATATGGGTAAATACGGGTCTCTTGACTACCACACCTAAGGAAAGCCCCTTCAGAAAAGCAAAAGACTATAAAACAGACCATGTCAGCAGTTGCTCAGACATGTAATACAAAACAGACCATGTCAGCAATTGCTCAAGCTCAGACCAGGCTGTAAAAACGCCTTTCCAGCAATTACTCATCTATAACCACTGGAAAGTCCCAAATCTTGCTAAAATGCTATGTCTTCAATTAACTATTTTTCTCTCTCAACATATATTAATCATGCATGATGCAAAGGATGGAATGTTCATATAGGGCAATCAGCGCCGGTCATAGGTCAGACTGGGAGCCCTTCGTTGATGGCCTGATTGGCCAAAGGGACAGTCAGGGGCTGTGGCGTCGGGAACCTTAAATTGAGCTGTGCTGCAACACAGACTTCAGAGACCACACCTATCTTGGGTGTTGTTCTCTCTATGCTTGCAAACATGTATTCCAAATAAACCTGCTTGTTGCTGACCATCCTTGTTTGGAGTTTTCCTGGTGAGACGAAAACTACCCGTAACAGGTGGAAGAGGCTGTGAGGGGGGAGGAAGAGGAGGAGGAGCACTCCATTGCTTCTGCATCAAAAGCTCATCCAGGGAAAAACCTCCCTACTGGTTGTCACTGGTGAACTGAGAGGTCAGCAGTGGTGGACTGCAAGGTATGGCACCGTGGAGGATTAATCAGAGTTGATGGTGAGGGAGTACCTTGACAAGTGCCTGAGCATGCAAGGCTACCATCTGGCTTCATCTCTCTTTTATGGACATGATTACACACACACCCCTGAACTCTCACCAGTGTCCAAAGTGAGGGGGTGTTCTCTGCCCCACTGATGCCACCTGGACCCAACTAGGGTGGGCAAGTTGGCCTTCCTGAAGCTCAACTTCCCTGCTGGCCTACCCATCTCTAGACCTCATTGGGTAAGATCCAGTCCTTCTGTTGTCCCCCTGCATGTCCCCCACTCTCCTCCTCTCTGTGTGGTCTGGCATGTGGAATGTGTGGGTTGTGGTTTTGACACTGGGGTCAGAGGATGCCTGCCTCTGCCAGGTGAAGTTGGGTTCCCTCACTCAACACCTACCTCATGAAATAACAGCATTTAACTCTTAACACAACACCTACCTCATGACCACCTTAAATGGAAAACACCTGAATTCCACTGGTCTGGTGGGGCTGGGATGCCTTGCCTGCCAAGCTATCATGGGGTAACTTTGGGGAGCCCCTGTCAGAAGTCTATTGTCATGTCTCCCTTTCAGTCATTATATACTATTCAGTTCAAATAGAAAACTCTGGTTTCCACTGATCTGGTGGGGCTGGGGTGCCCACCAATCTGTCATGACATAACTCTGGTGAGCACCTGTCAAAACTCAGGGGATATCTGCCTTTCTGTCCTTCAGAACCTTCCTTTGGAGAATCGGGGGGGGGGGGGGGGAGAGGGGCTGCAAACATAGGGGTCAATGGTTACTTTACTTGCAGTGCCTGGCTGGGGACAGGTCTCTGCCCAGGTGAAGTTTCCATATGTGTTTAGTGTTAACAGCTTGTTTCTGAGCTGTTCCGTAGACTCCTGAAACAGCAGCTGTCCTTTCCAGAGAGAGCACTGGGGAGAACATCTTTAGTGGTCAATAACCCCAGAAATGTAATCCACCCCAATCTTGGAGAGACTGTTGTGGTACAGGTGGCAGAGTGAGGTTCCCTGTGTATTTGACCTAATATGCAAAGGAGTTCCTACTACAAAAAAAGCCCTGTTCTTAGTCCTTTTGGGTTTGCAGTGTTACAGTGGCTCTGGTTCTGCTAAACTAGCAAAAATATTTGCTACCTTCAGTTTTTACTGAAAGATTCTCTGGTTTGACCTTAGTCCTTTAGAAACAATGGGAGGGGCCATAAATTGGCCTCTGCAAATCCAATCCTCACCAAATTTGGAGGGCAGGTAGAAGAGAGTAAGCCTGAGATCCTCTGGGAAGTTGTTTGTGTGTGATCTACTGCATCAGGAATTTAATTAAACTGGTTCATCTAGCGTAAGAAGGTTTTTGATAGTCCATGGTTTGCAAACCACACATGCTGCAAACCATGAAGTGAACTGAACTGAAGCACATTTTCCTGGTTTATGCCCATTCTTAACTATGTTATCATGGCTTTGGATCAGCCTCACAACCAGTGGATTGCTGTTGTAGGCTGGGAAGGGTTTTTTCAATGTGGGTCCTTTAAGACCATTGTGCACATGTATATCCTATAAAAATTCTAACAGTGCAATCCTATGTTGTGTGTCTCCAGTCTAAGCCTTTTGCAATCAATTGGCTCAGACTGAGATAACCCTGGATCAGATGGCATAGTCAAGCTAACATGTCTGTCCCACAAAAATCAGTAATAAGCAAACTGGTCACCCATTCAGTGTATTAACAGTTCAGTAATCATTTTAAGAAGTTTCCGATAGGTAGCCGGAGTGGAAATGTTAATGTCAGTAAATTGTACTTTGTGTCTGTCTAGAGACAATATTTCCAAAAACATGGCAGAATCCCAAATAATAGTACCCATCTGACTTGTAGGAACCAAATTTATAAAATTAACACATTAGGACATGGCACCAGTTTTGTCCTCCATTTAATACACTCTGGTCCACTCCTATTTCTTCTGGTTTATATTTCTGTTCATCTCTCTCTCTCTTTCTCTCTCTCTTTTCTCCATCTAAAGGAAATCACAAGCCACGACTGAGTTTTAAAACTTCCAGTGCCTGCTTGGGGACAGGTGTTTGCCCAGGTGAAGTTTCCCTGTGTGATTGGTTTCATTGGCTTGTTCCTGAGCTGTTCCGTAGACTCCTGAAATTGCAGCTGTCCTTTCTAGGGAGAGCATTTTGGAAAACATCTTTGGTGGACCACTGGGGAGCACAGTGAAGGACTATTGGTCCTACTTCACTAATTCAAGATCTTCTCTTGATCCTTCACTCTTCTTAACTGACTTAATTGTTCTACCTGCCACTCTCATGTATCTACTATCAACTATCAATTTTTTTCCAATCCGTTGTTACTTAGGGTTTACATCAACATCATTTTCTGTCTGTTACAGGGACACAATTATCTTTTGAAGCAATATGAGAACTCTGTACTTACTTTCTATTTTCTCATAAAGGGGAAGTTTGATTAAGGACATTTGTATGAGGTGCTGTGCCTTTACCTATTTAAAGAAAGTGGAATTCCTTGTTCCCTGTACCTGGAGATTGATAACGACTGCAATCAAGTAGCAACCAACCTATGTGACCCTGTGGAATTCCCATCTCATGGGCTTTTCAAAGCAAGAGATGAGCAGAGGTGCTTTGCCATTGTCACAAAGTTTAACATGGCCAAAGGCCATGCCTCACATTTCCTTGCCTTGTGCAAGGACAAGTTGTCCATCAACCATACCGTGCAGTATGATGATTCAAGCAATGATGCACAGGACTGAGGGATTAATCTCTGGCTTTAAATGAGGTTTCATATATTATAAAAAACTCACAATTTTTAATTTTAATACTTGCTGAGATAAAACCACCAGAATCAGCACTTTCAGCCTCCCCTTCATCTATGTACATCTCTTCACCAAATCTGTGCCTCCAAGAGTTCATTGCTTGTAGCCTCACCTCATCCATGCCTGCATTGCCCCCCCAGGCGGAATAACGAGACAAACACAGGATTGGATTAAAGGGCCACTTTATTAACTTCAACGGCAAGGGCAAATGGGGAACAGGTCAAGCCAGGGGTCAACGCGACCACCTCCCTGACCTGAAACTGGGCGAACCCCCTGAGCCCCGGGTATGAGCCAACCAAACGGCTCAGACCCGGCCGGCCCGGCAACATGATCACCGCACCTGAGCTCCGCCATCCCCACAGCCCTGCAGCCTGGGATGCGGACACTCTCCACGTGCCGGGATCCAAAGACTCCCTGGAGCAACCTTGGGCCGTACAGCTTGCAGTTCCCCAGGGAAGCCATGCACCAAAATGGCGCGATGCAACGGGAGCTCACCAATCCCCAAAACATAAACCCAAACCAACTGCCAGTGACCAACCTACAACGGCACCGCCATTCCAATTGCCAGCACCAAACATCAGCAGTGCAAGGTAGGCAAAAACACCCCCAAACAAGGCCAATCCGTTTGAGGGCGAAAAATTCCTACCCGGCCCCCTAAAACGGGCGACCAGCCTATGCCTGAACTGCTTGATGGGCGGGCGGGCGGGCCGATCGCTAAAAACAACTGCGTTTGAGGGGGCGGGAGCAGCCTTATAAGGCTGCTACAGACCCCCTCCCTTGGAAAAACCCATTGCCTCTCATCCGCACGGGGAGGCAATGGGCGGCCCCCAGCCTCAGCGGTCGATGGACCGCCCGGCTGGGAAAGGGCCGGATTGCCCCCCCAGGCGGAATAACGAGACAAACACAGGATTGGATTAAAGGGCCACTTTATTAACTTCAACGGCAAGGGCAAATGGGGAACAGGTCAAGCCAGGGGTCAACGCGACCACCTCCCTGACCTGAAACTGGGCGAACCCCCTGAGCCCCGGGTATGAGCCAACCAAACGGCTCAGACCCGGCCGGCCCGGCAACATGATCACCGCACCTGAGCTCCGCCATCCCCACAGCCCTGCAGCCTGGGATGCGGACACTCTCCACGTGCCGGGATCCAAAGACTCCCTGGAGCAACCTTGGGCCGTACAGCTTGCAGTTCCCCAGGGAAGCCATGCACCAAAATGGCGCGATGCAACGGGAGCTCACCAATCCCCAAAACATAAACCCAAACCAACTGCCACGGACAGCGCCAAGCCTCTGTTTAGGCAGCTGTACCCCAAACTACAAAACGCGAAGAAGCCCTTGCCGTAAGTCCGCTAAAAATAGCTCATTGCCCTTTGAAGACAAATGGACTCCGTCATCCCGATATAATTCGGGGATGTCGGATGAAATCTGAGGATGGGGCACGTAACCCCCGAGGCCCGCACTAAGGGCCTTCCGCAAGGCCCCGTTGGCCTTGATCCGGGCACGCTCCAATCCAGTAGGGTCCCAGGCAGTCCGCCAAACGCGGCGCGGCAGCATGGCCGACCACAAGATAAGGACACCCGGCCACCTTTTGCCTATTAGGGCTAAATCCGACTGGGCCTGAATCGAAAGGGCCTTCCCTTTAATCAGGCCCAAATCGTTCTCCCCCAAATGAACTACCAAAATCTGCGGGGGGGGGGGCCACCCAGTTCCCAAAACAAAAGGGGGAGGAGACCAGGCCATCTCATACCACGACGGCCCTGCCAAGTGATGACAGCTCTGTCGCTCAGGCCCAACTGCGAACCGATCGGAGTCCTTCGGGCCTGATGCGCCGCCCAAAAAACAATACTGTGGCCGCATATAAGGATCCGTTTCCTCTGATCACCAGCCACAGCGCCTGGAAGAAAAAACTATTAGACTGCAGAAATGGTGAAACAAACCCAATTGAAACATGCACGTGGAACAACGAGCAATACACCTCCTAAGGCCGCAAAGGCCGAATATATGAACGATATGCCCCTGACTTCCAACGCCCCACTCGCTGAATGTCCTCAACCCCGTAGCCTAAAGCTGCGGCAGTAGAGGCTGCCCCAATTCGAAATGAATGGGTCCCAAATTTGCGCCCACCAAGGCCCAAAAGTTGCAGGGCTCTACCTGTGATGGCCCAAAACTGATACTTCGTCAAAGGTGCTGCGTTGGCGTGGCGGAAAAGGGGGCCATCCGAAGATCCCCTCAATTCAATGTAATGCCGGATGGCGGCCACGGGGCATAACTCGCGCTCAGCGCACGTACCAACCGTAACAGTGCAGCCGCGCTGCCTCTGGTCTGTCTTCGAACGGCGGACCCGGAACGACATGCGGTCACTAAATAAACAAACGTCCCTAAACTGGAGGGCCCTGGCAGACGTATCGCTGCGGGAGAGTGGTACAAGCTCAGATACTCTGAAAGCCCCAAAAAAGGCCGTCAATGCAGCACTATGAAAGAGAGCCTCTTCATAAGGGGAACCACAAACCAGAGCCCAAGAGGCATGAAGCCCCTTGAGGATGGAAGGCGAAATAGGCTGCCGGCAGTCAGCACGAGGTCCGGACTCACGGGACCAACCCTCCAACATTTTCTGTATGCGAAAATCCTTGGTAACATCGGAATGCCCCCTGGCTTTACACATAAAAGCCAGTCCCGCGAGCTGGCCCCGAATGGATTTTACCGATAGGCCCCTAAGCTTCTGATGCACACAGAACTGTAAAAACTGCTCAACAGGAATGGGCCAAACCTCTGATAAACCTGCCCCCTCTCTAAAAACAGCAAATTGGCTAACCGCCCGGTCATACGACCTTTGAGTGCTGGGCGCAATCGCAAGATGGATTGCCCGGCTCACTTCTTCTTTCCAATCAGCCACAGTTCCGCCGGGATGCGCTCTGGCAACAGGTCGGCCTCCGGGGCTAATTGACGGAAACGGTCTATCTGTTGGCGAGACAGAGCGTCCGCCACCCCGTTACAGATGCCGGGAACGTGCTTAGCCGAAAACAAGATATTCAATTGCAAACAACGTAACGTGAACGCCCTGACAAGCCGCATAACAGCAGGGGATTTAGAAGTCAAATTGTTAACAACATGAACCACCGCCATGTTGTCGCACCAGAAGTGAACCGAGCAATTGGCCAGAGCATCCCCCCACAGAAAAACGGCAACAACTATCGGGAAGAATTCTAGGAAAGTCAAATTCCGGCACAACTCGGAACCTAACCAATCCTGTGGCCATTGCTCGGCACACCAGTGCCCATGGAAATAAACCCCAAAACCAATGGAGCCAGCGGCGTCAGAGACTATCTGTAACTCAGCCTCGAGCTGCATGTCAACCCGCCAGCACGAAATGCCGTTAAAGTCCCTTAAAAATGTCTCCCAAACAGCAAGGTCCTCTTGCATTTCCCTCGTGACACGGGTAAAATGATGCGGTGAGCGCAAGTTAGCCATCCCGTCGCAGAATTGCCTTAGAAAGGCTCTGCCAGGGGCCACCACCTTACAGGCGAAGTTCAAATGACCCACTAACTGCTGTAACTCAAGCAAGGTGACCTTACGCCTGCCCAACATCTCTCGCACCCGAGCAAGTAAACTAACTCGCTTGTCTTCGGGCAGTCTAGAAAACTGGCGCCCCGTGTCCAACTCGATGCCCAAAAAGGTAAGAACCGTAGTTGGGCCCTCAGTTTTTTCGGCAGCCAATGGGACTCCGAGCTCACCGGCTAGATCCATGAAGGCATTTAACAACGAAAGGCACTGCCCAGAACCAGCGGGGCCCACGAAAAGAAAATCATCTAAATAATGGACCGTGTCGCGCAAACCAGTTCTAAAACGCAAAGCCCATTCTAAAAAGGTACTAAAGCGCTCAAACGCAGCGCAGGAAACTGAACAACCCATAGGCAGGGCCCTATCAACGTAATAACTTCCTTCGAAAGCGAAACCTAACAAATCAAAATCCCCGGGATGGACCGGGAGAAGGCGGAAAGCTGATTTTATATCGCACTTCGCCAACTCCGCGCCCCTGCCGCACCGCCGGATTATCTGCACTGCACGGTCGAAAGAAGTATACTTCACTGAACAAAGCTCAGGCGGGATTGAATCATTCACTGAACTGCCCCTGGGGTAGGAAAGGTGGTGAATTAATCTAAATTCACCCGCTGCCTTCTTAGGTACAACCCCCAAGGGGGATACCCTCAGGTTCGGCAGGGGGGGGGACTTGAACGGGCCTAACACCCGACCCTCAGCACACTCTTTCCTGATCTTTTCCCTCACAATACGCTCGAAACCCTTGACCGAACGCAAATTAGCCGCAAAAAACGGGGTCCGGGGGCCCTGAAACGGGATTCTAAAACCAAAAGAGAATCCCTCAAACAGATAACGCGCGTCCTCGGAAAGGGGGTACAAATCCAACAACTGCCTAAGAACCCTCAGCCGAATGGGGCTGGGACCCTTTTCCAGGGGGCTGCCCGGGCCCGCCGCCCGCTCGCTTACCGGGCCACCGCTGCTTGGACCTGCTACAGGCGGTGAAAGCGTGGGGGCCCCCACAAATCGGGCACTCATGTTTATACTTACAACCCTTCCTGGCGCAGGAGCCTTGGGAGGTGAACTCCCAGCAAAGCAGCCGTGGCTGAACCGACTGCCCCGCGGCAGCGCGGGCACCAGTGAAGGATGTAGCCGACGTATTCTGGACCAAATGGCCGCTATCAGATCGCTCCCCTGCATTAGGTTTCGCGGGGGCCATGAGCTGCAGCCAAAGCTGCTGGTTGATCTGGTTCCACTGAAGACAAGGATTAACCGCTGCCCGCATGCTGTGAGAAAATGGCCCCTCTGTCACAAATATGGTTGCCAGGGCGCCTGGAGAAGTAAGCTTGCATCCGCCTGGCCAGTGAATGCGAGCAAAGCCATCCAGGGACTGTGTAAGACTCCCGTGTACCTATTACTAATTATACAAGTGCTTGAGACGGACACAGAGTGTCTGCAGCCGCACACAAACATTTCCCCGCTACCGCGTGGAAGCCGCCATGGCGAGGAGGAGGCTACGCCGCAACGGAGCTGTCCAGGCGGACGGTGTTGAAGCGCTAAGCATGGAAACCACTGTGTTTCGCTTACACCACATGTAGCCATCTTCCTGCCTGGTTGGGTTTCATTCCTTCTAAGTGGGAACCTCACGTACACACCTTGAGTCATTCCTAGCCCGCAAGCAACCTATCTAGTTTATGAATGGATTAATGGTTCCACAATCAATCCTGATTGCCAAGTAATATCCTGAACAACAGGCTTCGCCCATGAGATGATGAGAAAGAGGAAGGATCTCTCCTGACACATCCAAGCCCTTTTGTCTACACCGGAATACCTAGGTTCATATCTGATTCTCTATTGTCCCTTTCCCAGTTAATCCCATCTCCTCCCAATCACCCAACCATTCCCATATTGATATCAGCGGAGCCGCCCCAGGCCCTGTCGCAACTGGAAGTTTCCAGGATGCCCAGGATGAAGGTGATGTTCATTGGTTGAAGCACACGTCCAATCAGGTGTCGCCATTGACTCACCATTGGTCCAGCCGATGTCCAGCCTTCTTGGTCATCAGCAGAACCTCCCATTACCACTCCCAGTCACCTCCCATCCCCTCAGGACTAAGGTGACTCTATATAACCTGTGGACTAGCTACCCACAGGTGTGCCTTCTACTCAGTAACCCCCATTCCCGCTGTGTAGTTACACCCCCGATTCCTGATCAGTTTCGGGACCTTTCCCCCATTCCCTCATTCGTCGCCATCGGAGCCTTCCCTTGGAGTCTGCAAGAGGTAGTATTACCCTGTATGTCCATCCTTTATGTTCCCCTATCGATCTCTCTATATTTCTTAGACCCGTGTGAATGTGTGATTGATTTTGTACCTTGGATGAAAGAACTATTGTTTCAAATAAATTACAATTGGTTTTATTAAATTAGAGTCCTTTTATTGAGCATTGACTCTCTGATCGGTTGAGCCTGGTATACACAGATAATAAAAGATTCCGATGGGGCTAACTGTCTCTCAGCCTAATTCCCCAATCTTATTTTGAGAGCAGTTTCCCTAACAATGTGGAACTGTTCGTCGTACTGGAGCCAAGCACCCCCAGCGAAATCATTATATGCCCGGTATATAATGTCGCAGTACTGGAACAGTGGTGCGGCTCTCCATGGTTGGGCCCGAGCAATAACGCCCGCATAAATAAGGAAACCGGGAAGCCAGTTCGCCTAAGTCCTATCTACTTTGCGGCGCTTAAGCTTCTCCTTGTCTTTTTCGTCAAGCTCATCCTTAGGTTTCTTCTCTAATTCCCTATACAGTAGGCTGAATACATCAACGTATTCCCCTTTAAGGATTTTCTCCCTGGTTGTGGCGGTAAGGTGATCACCCAAGGGCATGGCAGGGTCCCCAAATGGCAAAGCGTGAAACTCCAATGCGCTGTACGGAACAGGTGGATGGGGTGGAAACCCCCAGAAACCAGCCTGCTGCCCGGCCCACGACAATGGCGTGGAAGGGGACTGCTGCCATCCCCAAGGTAAAACACTGACCGCCGGCCCCTGACCGACAGCCCCAGAGCCGGCTACGAAACCACTGGTCCCTGGGGCAACGCCCCAGGGGGTCCAAGAACCCCCAGAAACCGAAGTTGACAAAGAACCAGCCGGGGCAAGGGAACTGGGTGCTGCCTGCTGCCCCATAAGGGGCGACGGACCCGCATAAAGAGCCCCAGACACCTGAGGGCCCCCCCCTGGCTTGGCGCCAGATACTAGGCCTGGCCCTAAAGGGCCCCATGGCCAAACTACTCCTTGCTGCGAAACAGGCAACTTACCCTCACTCACTGGCGGCACCACCACGACAGCCTCAGGATCCTCGCTGGGCTCGTCCTCGGGCGGCACTCCTGGATTCGCCGCACCGCTGCTTCCTTCTGCACCCTGCAAAACAGAAAGCCGGGCCAGCACCTCCTTCTGGAAGGAGATGGTAGCGGCCCTGCCCGACCCAAGAAGACCGGTGACCCTCCTTGAAGGACCAGCCACACCCATAGCTTCCTCTAAGGCAGCCAATTGATCAATGATGGCTTGCCTGGTGTGCGCTTCATCAGCTTCCTCCAGCGGAGGGAGCTCGGGGTGGGGACGTTTAGGAGGGCGCTTAGCGGGCTGCTTGCCCTTCTTGTTCCCTTGGCCCTTCTTAGGCCCCATTGATAACTTCTCTCTCTCTCTCTTTTTTATTTATTTATTTATTTATTTTTAAGCCTATCGCAGCCCACCTCAGAATGAGAGCAACTGATATTGCTGGTCTCCTCTCTTCTTCTTTTTTTTTTTTGAAACAAGGGGGGGAGGGTGTAACAAACACACTTCCCACAACCAATCAACAATAAAACAGAGGGGGGGGCACCACCCACCGGGAAAAGGCCCCACCACAACACAGCTCACAGCCACCCAGAGCCAGGCCAGCCCCGTTCAGCTGCCCTGCCCAGCAAAGAATGCCCTGCTAACGGAAGAGTGTGGAGGAGTAGAAAGCCCTCAGGCCGCTCAGGGCCCACACCAACGGCCCGCTGCGGCCTACCGCAACCCCCCGGGGAGCCACCCGCCAGGCCGAGGCACACCGACACGGCCCACTGCACCAGCCCCCAAACAAGGAAGGAAAAAGGGGGGGTGACGACGAAAGCCTCGCGCCTCCCGGCCCCGCTGACAGGCCCGCAGCGCAGACGCCCGGCCCGATGGCCAGCTGCTCCTCCCCGACACGCCGCCGACGCCTAGAACGAGGCGTAAAAACTGCGCACGAGCGCACACGCGGCTGCCCGAACAGCGAGGCAGCGACCCTCAGCCTCAGGAGCCGCCCAGGAGCAACGCTGCGACCCGGCCTGCACGATTCGGCCCACGACGCGACAGTAAGTGCGCCTGGCCGATCGCTAAAAACAACTGCGTTTGAGGGGGTGGGAGCAGCCTTATAAGGCTGCTACAGACCCCCTCCCTTGGAAAAACCCATTGCCTCTCATCCGCACGGGGAGGCAATGGGCGGCCCCCAGCCTCAGCGGTCGATGGACCTCCCGGCTGGGAAAGGGCCGGATTCTCACAAGTTCTGTCCTCCCAAGAATCAGTGCTTCCTGCATCCTTACATGCTTCTTTGCCATATCTGTCCCCTCAAAAAATTGGCCCTTCTAGCTTTGACCCATCCACGTGCCCATTCCTAAAAAGGACCACATCACTCCACTTCTTTTCTATCTATACTGGTTCCCAGATTGCTTCTGGCCCCAATTCAAGCTGCTAGTACTGGCCTTTAAACCCTCATAAGGCTTGGGGTCCAGCATATGTTAAGGACTACTTTCTTCTTTATGAAGCTACCCATCTGGCCATCTTCAATGGCCCTGTTTCAAGTGCCTCCATCATCTGAAGCTAGCAGGTGGTAACCTGAGAAAGCTTCTGCAAATCCTTCTCAGTGATGTCACCCAAACTCTGGAACTCCCTCTCCAGGGAGTTTTGTCTGTCTCCCAATGCCAACTGGAAAAAAACCCAAAACCCTCAAGTCTCCACCACCATTCTTCTTTAGCTCCAGTGTAACTTGGAGAGCCAGTTTGGTGTAGTGGTTAAGTGTGCGGACTCTTATCTTGGAGAACCAGGTTTGATTCCCCACTCCTCCACGTGCACCTGCTAGCATGGCCTTGGGTCAGCCATAGCTCTGGCAGAGGTTGTCCTTGAAAGGACAGCTGCTGTGAGAGCCGTCTCCAGCCCCACCCACCTCACAGGGTGTCTGTTGTGGGGGAGGAAAGTAAAGGAGATTGTGAGCCTCTCTGAGACTCTTCGGAGCGGAGGCCGGGATATAAATCCAATATCTTCTTCTTCTTGATTCTGCAGCAACTAGCTGTGAAGCTCTTGTTTTTGGCAGGGAGGGGGTCTTGAAGGCTCTGGTTTCTGGCAACTGCCCAACCTTGTTGTTATCCGGTTTCAGCTAGGCAAGATGATGGGACTGACTGGCCTTCCTACCTTTATGTGCAAGAAGAAGCTGCTATGCACTAAGACACAGGGTCCTAACATCAGTTCTGTTCCAATGCTCATGAACAGGCTGTGATTACTTATTTTAATTGTACAATTGGTACAAATTAATGTGGTGTACACTTGAATTCCCAAGCCTTTCCCCTGCAAAATACACTGTAAAAACAAGGAGAGCGCGATCAGGCCATTCAGTGACCAGCTTGTCCAAAGGATTAGATCCTTTCTAAGGGAGAACAAATTTCCAAAGAGGAGTAAGCTCGGCTTCTTTCAAGATGAGTATTTTCTTACTAGAATATGCATTTATTCAGTGAATATGAGATAGTTAATGTTTTCCATTGGAAAATACAAAGGGAAAGGATGGGAAAAGGGGAAAGGGAAATATAAGAGAAGTTTAACATAACATCCTTAAACATTTCTACTATTGTGATATTATCTCATTTTCTGCAGCAGATTTACAACAGAATGACAACCATAATGCCTGCAAATCTATTATCATCCTTTCTATTATAAATCTATTACCATCATATATATACCATTTACTAACTGTGACTTTCTGAGATTCCACCTGCAATTGAATTGCCCTAAAAATCTAATACATATCATAGTACAAAAATTTATGTATTCTGTAATTTGTTTTAATCCATTCATAATGTTGTGCCCAAAGTTCCTTTATAGCCTGCTTAGTTTGTTCTTTCAAAATATCAGTCAGTTTGTCCATTTCTGCTATTTCCAAATGTTTTGTATCTATTCTTACTTTGTGGGTACTTCTGACTTCTTCCAATATTTGGCATATATTATTCGCGCCACAGTAATTATATGAATAATCAGTTTAGCTTTTTTATCTATTATCTCAGGCATAGAATTCAAAAGAAATAATTCTAGTTTAAAAGGAACTGATATCAACAATATTTTCTGAAGTATTTCATGTATCATTTTCAAATATGTAATAAACTTATGAATATACTTTGACTACCCACAATAAATCTTGACTACACTTTAAGGTATATGATTTTGCCCCTGTATAAATCGATGGTGCGGTCTCATTTGGAGTACTGTGTGCCGTTCTGGTCGCTGCACCTCAAAAAGGATATTATAGCATTGGAGAAAGTCCAGAAAAGGGCAATTAGAATGATTAAAGGGCTGGAACACTTTCCCTATGAAGAAAGGTTGAAACACTTGGGACTCTTTAGCTTGGAGAAATGTCAACTGGGGGGTGACATGATAGAGATTTACAAGATAATGCATGGGATGGAGAAAGTAGAGAAAGAAGTACTTTTCTCCCTTTCTCACAATACAAGAACTCGTGGGCATTCGATGAAATTGCTGAGCAGACAGGTTAAAATGGATAAAAGGAAGTACTTCTTCACGCAAAGGGTGATTAACATGTGGAGTTCACTGCCACAGGAGGTGGTGGCAGCCACAAGCATAGCCACCTTCAAGAGGGGTTTAGATAAAAATATGGAGCAGAGGTCCATCAGTGGCTATTAGCCACAGTGTGTGTGTATAAAAATTTTGCCACTGTGTGACACAGAGTGTTGGACTGGATGGGCCATTGGCCTGATCTAACATGGCTTCTCTTATGTTTTATTATCTTTTTTATTATTTTATTGTTTTAACTGTAAGATGTTTTAAACTCAAATATGTAAGTTTTTATGTGTTGTGAGCCGCCCTGAGCCACCGCGGTGGGAAGGGCAAGATATAAATTTAAATAAACCTGAAACTTGATACTTGAAAACAGCTCTGCTTCCTAACTTCCAACTTAGTAATTATTAGCCAAGAAATCAATTTCTGACTGGGCCTGATGCGGAAACTATAAATGGGCCACTTCCACTCTCTCTTTGGCACTCTTCCTATCCACTGAGATTGCCAACACTTGAAGAGTCATTATACAGCTGGGGAGGGCATAATCTTACCTGTATAGTCAGCAGTGTGATGTGGTTGCTAAAAAGGTAAATTCAATTTTGGGCTGTATCAACAGAAGTATAGTGTCTAGATCACATGAAGAGATGATATTGCTTTACTCTGCTCTCACCTAGAGTACTGTGTTCAGTTCTGGGCACCACAATTTAAAAAGGATATACTGGCAGAAAATTAAATTATTTATGGAAAATGGCTGGTGCTGAGCTCTGAGAATCTAAGATAACACCTAGATAGGGAAGTGGATTTATCCTTCAGATGTTCCTAAAATGTGGAAGTGCCCTTCTAAATTTACACAAAATACCATCAGAAATAAGATGGTTGAAACTGTAAATTATATTTGTGGCAAATAAGTTTACACTTTAATAGAGAAGCAGTTATTAACTGAAGAATTTTTCAATCACATTTAATGACTGATAAAGAGCTCTGTGGCACTTAAAAGCTTGCATCGTCCTGTGGTAGCTGAAGCTTTGTGCACATAACAGCCTCTATAAATCTACCTCATCTGTCCCAGAAAAACTAACAGTAAATTGACTTTTCAAAACTTAATAGTAACTAAGGTGGTCTGCCAACCAATTTTTTAATGATCTAACAATTAAAACAGGGTTCTGAAGGAAGGATTAGGCATTAGTTCTATATTTTGTGAACTGTGGCCCATTCATATTCCTCTTTCTTATGTTAATCTGATTATCTTTCTCTCTGACTAGTCCTTTTCTAGGTTGATGAATACTTGAACTCATATCCACAGTCATGTTGTAAAATGGATAGAAGAAATTCTCCTCTTCCCCTCCAAAGGAATATGTCCAGACAAAACTGATTCTACATATCACTCATATAATGGAATTGTATACTCATCTTTAAATAAACACATGTATTGTTGCAGCTGTTGTAATCTCTCTTCAACAGTGGTAGTCAGTCCATCATTATTTATTTATATGGTGGCAGAACCTGCCTGCTTTTCCTTGCAGACCTAGTTCTGCCCACTCCCTCTGTTGGGTTGCCAACTTCTGGATGGAGCTATTCCACTTCCTGTCACTAGGATGTGCTGCCACCACCTGCTCAAATGGGTCCTGGCTGAGAGGTACAGGACTTTCAATCCCCCTTTCCAGTTCTGAGGCCTGGCCTCAAGGTCCTCTACTACACAGCACCTGGTTACCACAGAGACCATCCTTCTTCGGGGGCCTCTTGGAGGATTGGCACCTGTGCCTTGGCCTCTTGCCTTCCTCCTCTTAATGTAGCAGTGTCAGGTGGTTGTGGAACTATGTGGCCCAGAGAACACTGCCAGATTCAAACAATAATAATATTTATTGAAAAGAAAAAGTCTGCGTGTACACCCTTAGCCCAGCACCAGATCAGCAAAATGGAAACAAAAGAAAATGGAATAAACACATTCCTCCTTTCTGTCCTCTATACTCCAACTAGGTGTTTCGAGCAGGGTAGACATTTTAAGTCTTTGAAAGTTGGAAGTTTGGCTTGTAGCCCTTTATAGCACCAGAGTGATCTTCAGCTTCCCAACAGGCTGCCTGGTGTCTCAAAATGAGCTCAATAAACAACATACTCACCAAAACCGACACTATTTCAACATGATAGACACAGTATCTTATTAAGACTATATAGATACCATTTCATACACAATATAATAATCTCATAAATGCAGCTGTATCAGTCCATGAGTAATAGCTTCTATAATCTTGTGATATACTGTCTCTTTGAGTTGAAAGACTTCAAAGCTTAATCTAAAATGTCCAAAGAGTCCTTGCTAGCAGTCAATGAAGACTCCACAAGAGCAAAAAAAAAAAAACCCAGCAGGTTGACATTAGGTTCACAGGAAATAAATATAAACTCCAAGAGAGAATGAGAGTACTTGCCAAATCTAGACCTTGATGGAGGTTTCACAACCTTCATCCACTCTCTCACTATCAAACTTTTTTTCACGGAGCCACAGTACATAGTCTTCTACATAGGATTAATACATGCTCTTTACTAGTCTGTCCTTGGCTCTACAGACTAGTAAAGAGCATGTGTTAATCCTATGTAGAAGACTATATACTGTGGTTCCGTGAAAAGAAGTTTGATAGAGAGAGCAGATGAAGGCTGCAAAACTGCCATCAAGGTCTAGATTTGGGAGTACTCTCATTCTCTCCTGGAGTTTATATTTATTTCCTGTGAACCTGCTATTTCTTTTTTTGCTGTTGTGGAGTCTTTGTTGACCACAAGCAAGGAATCTTTGGACATTTCAGAAACCGCAAGTGTGGATTGAGCTTTGAAGCCTTTCAACTCAAAGAGACAGTATGTCACAGGATTACAGAAGCTATTACTCACAGACTGATATAGCTGCATTTATGAGATTATTATATTGTGTATGGAAATGTATCTGTATAGTCTTAATAGACTATAGATAGATGTGTGACAGATTTCTAATTCTAATTGTCAATTCTGCACTCCTCTGAGGTCTGCCTAATGGTAGCACTGTCCCTGGTGGGAGGGAGGGGTTGAAGCACAGAGAGTGCAAGAAAAAGCAGTGTGGAAGTGGTCATAAAGCAGTTAAATCACTCAGAAGTTATATCTCAGGAGTAAATAAATAGAGTGCTCTAGGTTTTTAAAAATCCAACCATTTCGTGCTCATCTAAGTAGTCCTGAGAAATGGCTGCCAATTAGTTTGGATCTCTAGAGTTTGGATCAGCTCTAAAGTCAATCCCTAGTCCCCACCCTGAGCCATGAAACCCACAGGTGCATCCTGTGAACCACTTTTCTCTTAAGAAGGGTATGTGCTCTCTGGTGTATGCACAGTTTTGAACAAGCCCAATGGAAAGTTACTGCAGGCCTTAAAGTTACTTAGTGATCAGCTCATGTCTAGTTGGCAAAGTGTAAGAAAGCCAGTTCAACTGTTGGTGCAAAATTCATAGTATCATTGAATCACAACAAAGTTGGAAGGGGTCACACAGGCAATCCAGTCCAACTCCCTACTCAATGCAGGATCAGCCTAGAGCATCCCTGACAAGTGTTTGTGCAGCCGCTGCTTAAAGACTGGCAATGAAGGGGAGCTCACATCAAACAACAATCCTAGCTTTTGCCCAGGGAGGGGATCTCTTGAAGGTCTGGCCTTTGGCAAACTAACAAACCTCAAAGACTTGTGACATCAGTCATGCAAGACAACTGGATTTATTGACCATCATAACTTTTTTTGGAAGTACAAGGTGCTGCTACAGAGCAGGGTGCAGAGTGTTAGCATCATTTATGCTCTGATGCATGTGAACACACTGTAACCAGAAAGTCTGCTGTTTCTTCAAGTGAATCCCCAGCTCTTCTCCTGCAAAATACACAATAAAAGCAAGGGGAAAGCTATTGGAATCACACTTGTCCCCCAGTTTTATCACAGAACTGCACACTTTCTAAAGGAGAAAAAAAATATCAAAAAGACACTGGCTTTTCTTCTGTCAAGGTGAGTACATTCTTTCTTTGGCTAGATGCTCCTAGAACACTGAGCAGGAATAGAATTCCCCCCCCCCCGGTGAGAAAAAGACCCCTAATTCCAGAACATCGTAGTCACTCATTTGGTTGCCAGGATACTTGGAGATTCAACTCAAACACATCTGCCGGAAAACGTGGGTTTTGTCTACCAGAATGTAAGGGACTTATGTGAGTACTAACAGCCATAACGTTGCAGCAGCACTCGGTATCTCTGGAAGAGTGCTAACCAGGAGGAAAGATGGGTTTCCAGTCGCTCCATGCTCTAACCATCTCGGCTGTTGCAGCGGAAGAAGTTGTGCCACCAGGAACTGTCTGGGCAAACGGATTTCAGCCTTGACCATAGAATCCATATTGGAAGGCTAACATCACCAGCAACTATCAGAGTCAGTTTGGTATAGTGGTTAAGTGTGCAGACTCTTATCTGGGAGAACCGGATTTGATTCCCCACTCCTCCACTTGCACCTGCTAGCATGGCCTTGCATCAGCCATAGCTCTGGCAGAGGTTGTCCTTGAAAAAACAGCTGCTGTGAGAGCCCTCTCAGCCCCACCCATCTCACAGGGTGTCTGTTGTGGGGGAGGGAGATAAAGGAGATTGTGAGCCGCTCTGAGACTCTTCAGAGTGGAGGGTGGGATATAAATCCAATATCTTTATCTTCTTCTTCCTGCAGTGCCAGACTCCATTACAGCAAAGCGGGAGGTTCACGTACTCAACAGATGTCACCTATGCATAAGGCAATCAAGCTTATCTTAGACATGGATCCTTCCAGACTGCCTCAGCTTTTGTCCAACGGAACCCAAGACAAAAGATGGTGCCAGTATGGAAACAAAGAAGAGGAAGAACATCTTCATCTAGAGCCAAGTTTCTTTGTATAAATCGGGTGTCACCTTAGGTAGCAATTTGGCCATTTATTGTCACCTTTTTAGGTAAGTTTGATAGCATGTTAATTTCTTCCACCCCAATAGTTTCACCCATTCTTTCCCTTAATGGTCATCCTGGAGCCTCCACCTTTGGCCCATTGTTACCTGGAAGTCCAATCAGGTAACCAGGGCCAGGTCTGCTCATTGGCCAGGAATGGGCATCCAATCAGGTGCCCCCAGCAAATTGTCCATTGGCTACCGCACAAGTCCAGCACTTATGGTCACTGCGGAGCCTCCCCTTTTTCTGAGGTCATGTACCAGCTGACCACCTGTCATCCACCCCTGTACCTCCTACCCCCTAAGGGCTCAAGGTAGTCCTTATAACCATGGTCCCAACTCCCCACAGGTGTACATCTAGCAGTACCCCATTCCTGCTGTTTAGATACATCCCCGATTCTTGGCCAGTTGAGGGTCCCTTCCCCCATCTTCCTAGTTTGTTGCCATTGGAGCCTTCCTTAAAGACTACGATTGGTAATTATCACCCTGTTTGTCCATCCTTATGTTACCTCTATGCATTGCTATCTATTTTTATTAGGACTGTATGTGTTGTATGTATCCATTACCTTGTATGTGTGTTCTATAATTTCGGTAATAAATCTGTGATTGTTTTACTTAATTAGTGTCCTTGGTAAATTTAGCAATAATTTCTGGAAGTGGAATCCTGTATACATTGGCTTACACCCCCATTTGGGAATAAAGAGGCAGGCAAAAGAATTGGGATTAACTAAGGGCCACTTTATTATGTCCATCTACTGCTGCAAGGACAAACCCTGAGTGTGGACTCTGACGAGGCACGTGTTGGCTTCCCAACAACCTTCTTGCCTTAGGATGGGTGAGCCTCCCTGCCTTGAGCAGGAACCATTCCATCTGGCTCACCCCCACTGCCATAGCCCACTGGGAGCCTCCTAGCAAAACCCTAACCATGGCTCACAAAGGCAAAGCTCACCAGAGCAGATCTGGTCAAGCCCCAATTCCCACCCTGGGTTGTGAATCCCACGGACGAATCCTGTGGACCACTTTTCTCTTAAGAAGGGTATGTGCTCTCTGGTGCTCACCATATCTGCTTGACCCATTTCCACACTAATCTGCCCCCCCTCACCACTCCTAAAGTGACTGCCCTAAACCTGACTCCACCAACTCCAACAGCAGAATTTCACTGCAAACAGTGCAAGTTAGGTGAAAAAACACACACACACACCCTGCTGTGCCAATCCAAAGAGGATGGAAAAAAAATCCCTACTTGGCCCCAAATATGGCAACCAGACAATCCTACACTGCACAAAGCAGAAGGAGGAAGTCTGAAGGAGAAGTAAGCACAATCTATTCCAGGCTTCTCCCCCACAGCATCCAGATGTAGAGACAGCTTCATCCCCACATTGCTGCCTCCTCCCCTCCTGGATGAGACAAAGGTGCCCCCCCCCCACAACAGGTGTCTTTTGGGCTCGCAGGGTAAGGAAGCCATGTTGCTTTCAGGATCCAAGAACAACCCCTCCTTCTACCCATAGACCCCTCCAGTTCCATTCCCTTCCTTCCTAGGGCATTTATTTCTCTGTTTAGGAGTTTTCTATGCTGCTATTAATATGAGAAATGAATATAGCACTAAACCAGTCTTAGTCAAGACTATGCATTGCAAATATACTTGAAAGAAAGTTTGCAAACATGAGAGCAAGTTGAATTAAGTTCCAGCCTTTATCAGAGATGTTACAAAGATGATCCTGATCCCTGAGAGTGTGGCCAAGTAATTTCCTCCTCATTTGTTTAACATCCATAGGGCAGAAACATCCACGGGGCACTATAGAGTCCCATAATGAGGGACTTCACTACTGCAAGCCTGGTGCTCTGCCACTGCTTGCTAGGGCAGAGTTGGGGAGGGGGGTGGGTAATGCAGGTAGGGTGTGCGCCCTCCAGAAGGAATATATGGGAATCTGCAATCTAAACATGAGACAGACAGAATGGAGAAACTTGTTGTCAGGTTCACCATGAATGGCACAGTGATGCTCTGTATTTTTGGTGCTTGGGGGGGCACAGTCAGAGGGCTTCTAGTGTCCTGGCCCCATTGATGGACGTCCTGATGGCGCCTGGTTTTTTTGACCATTATGTGACACAGAGTGCTGGACTGGATGGGTCATTGGCCTGATCCAACGTGGCTTCTCTTCTTCCTCTCTACACTTTTCTTCCCCAGCCATCAGTGTCTTTTCCCCTTTATTAAAACTAATTCAAGTTCAAGTTTATTTATTTGTGTTAAGCCATAGGGTATGACAAACAAAAATATCAGAGAGGTTCATAGGGATAAAATGTACAGGTAAAATACAATATAAGTAAAATATCATATAACCATAAAACAAATTATAAAATTTCATGAAAAAAATAAAAAATAAACTAATACTAAAAACCAAAAAAGAACAAACCAGGCAAAATACACCACAAAGTCAGTAATTAATTGACATCTGTACAAACAGCTTTGGCCTGTAATTTCTTCACTGCAAGGGCAAACAATGCCATTCTGTGAGATATATTAGCATCGACATCAGCTAACAGAAATACAATCTTCTCAGGATCTGAATAGATGTGTAGATTAGTTAATATCCCAGAGAGAATTTGTTACCCTGGGTTGAGCGTACAATGGTCAGGTAAGAATGTAATGAGGTAAATCCTTACTCACGGGAATGCCACAGATACAAAGATGCTGTTCCTTAGGGATTTTACTATAACGGCCTTCAAGCACTGCCGTCAGCATTGTTTCAAAGCACAAGGATGTGAAGGCAACTCTGAGGTTGTGGTTAGCTATACTAACCAAGTAGGGAGACCTAAAATGATCATTTTTAAATAGTTTAAACCAAAGTGCTGACTGACATTTTAAAATTGAATGTCTGTCTAACATGGCATCGCACTTAAATATCCAGTCTCTGAAGTGTCGATTGTCTACTGAGACAGCAAGAAGGTCATCAGGAATGGAATATTTTACAAGTAAATTGTTAAAGAAGCTAAGGTGCTCTGGAACTTTAGATAACAATAAATTAAAAGCCAATTGACTGAACGAGTCAGATGTGGTCGATCTGTTATTTTTCCAGGCTTTTAAAATAGCAAGATGTACCCGTGCCCTTAGGGAAGGAAGGTCAGATTCTGCTCTCATCAGAGCAGCCGGTGTCCCCTAGGGAGAGCTAGTATGCGTCTTAAAAACTGATTTTGGATAGTTTCCACACCAGTAAGAATGTCCTCTTTCCATCCCCAGACCTCAGCACCATACAAAAGATGGGGAATGACCTTACTTTTAAATAATTTTAAAGCGGGATCAATAAGAAAACCTCCCTTAGTATAATAGAATCTCAGAATAGCCCCCACAATCCTTGCAGCAGATGCTTTAACTGTGGCAATATGCACATCCCAGTTCAAATTCTCTCTAAATGTAATACCTAAGTATTTGAAGGAGCTGCATTGATTAATTGGGTTGCCAAGTATACTCCAGGAAGATATTTGGGCCCTTTTCCTAAAAACCATCACTTTAGTCTTACCAAAGTTAATGTTAAGGGCCTCTTCTTTACAAGCCTGGGGGCTTCCGAAGGACCAGGAACCCAGATCCCTGATTTCCTTGTTCTCCCAATAAGGTAAGTTGACCTTCCAGAGGGGGAGCCACGTAAACAACAGCATTTAAAGAGGACTGTATATATATATATATATATATATATATATATATATATATATATATATATATATATATATATATATATAATGAAGGTAGAATGCCAGCAGGGGGGTGGGGGCTTTCCAGTGTTTTGCACTGAGTGTCACATGTATGACTATCTGCCCACAGGACAAAAGTCTTGGGTGTGTGCTTGATGCAAGGAGCTCCTGGTCCTCAGGGAACGGGTTCGTGCCCTTGAGGCCGAGGTGACTGCCCTGGAGAAGTAGAGACAGTCAGTTAGGCAATTGGGGAAGACTCTCGGGGGCGTATTAGATGAGCCCCACTCTGAATGTGGCAGCCCCGTTGCTGCCAGAGAGCGTGAGGGTCGAGAGGGAACAGGGCACCTTGCTGAGGACAAGGGGAATGCGCCCTCAGAAGGGACCTCTTCTTCGGTTGGTGAGCAGGTATCCTTTCGCGCCAAGGAACCATCCCTGGGCAGGGGGAGAAGGGGGGTCTTGGTAGTTGGTGATTCGATCCTTAGGCAAGTAGATAGCTGGGTGGCAAAACCGCGTATTGACCGTATGGTGACTTGCCTGCCTGGTGCGAAGGTAGTGGACATTACACGTGTAGTAGATAGGCTGATAGACAGTGCTGGGGAGGAGCCTGTGGTCGTGGTGCATGTTGGCACCAACGATGTGGGGAAATGCAGTCGTGAGGTCCTGGAGGAGAAATTTAGGCTGCTAGGTGGGAGACTTAAGGCCAGGACCTCCAAGGTGGCCTTCTCGGAAGTGCTACCTGTTCCACGTGCAGGGCAGGAGAGACAGGCGCAAATTAGAAGTCTCAATGTGTGGATGAGACGATGGTGTAAGGAGGAAGGGTTTAAGTTTGTTAGGCACTGGGATGCTTTCTGGAACAAGCGGGAGCTGTACAAAAGAGACGGTCTCCACTTGTCTCCGGATGGAACCAGGCTGCTGGCGCTTAAAATCAAAAAGGTGGCAGAACAGTTTTTAAATTAAATCTTGGGGGAAAGCCGACAGGAGATGGAATGTCTCTGGTTCGGGAGGACTCATCTCAAAGAGATGAAGGGTTGGCTTCTATTTTTCTACCGAGTAACGGATCAGAGTTGTCCACTGTGATGGTGACAAATAGTATGGACTGTCTGCCAGAGTCTCGAGGCGGCAGGACAGAGGTGGTGGGCCTAGCTTGCCTGGGAAATTATAAATGTTTGTATGCAAATGCTAGAAGTGTCCGAAGTAAAATTGGTGAATTGGAATGTTTAGTGTTGGGAGAAAACATAGACATTGTGGGAATTTCAGAAACTTGGTGGAATGAGGAGAATCAGTGGGACACGGTGATTCCTGGATATAAGTTATATCGGAAGGATAGGGAGGGAAGGATTGGAGGTGGGGTGGCTCTGTATGTCAGAGAGGATATACGGTCCAGTAAGACTGAGGTCAGAGAATTAGATTCCCTTTTAGAAATGCTTTGGGTTGAAATAGAGGGCCCAAAAGGAAATTTAACTATGGGAGTTTGTTATCGCCCACCAAATCAAAAGAGAGAGGACGATTATAATATGATGGAAGGATTAAAGATAGCGGCTAAACGTAAAAACTGTGTCGTAATAGGTGATTTTAACTACCCGCAGATTGATTGGGTCAATATGTGTTCTGGTCGAGAGAAAGAGATTGAGTTTCTTGATGCTCTCAATGACTGTGCTATGGAGCAGATGGTCTCAGAACCTACTAGAGGTGGGGCGATCCTGGATCTGGTCCTAAGTAATGCCCAAGACTTGGTGAGAGACGTAAAAGTCATTGCGCCGCTTGGGAACAGTGACCATAATGTTATTGATTTCACCGTTTGTATAAATAGGGAGTTGCCCAAAAAGACCGCCACAACCACATTTAACTTTAAAAGGGGTAAATTCTCTGAGATGAGGAGGCATGTGAGGAGGAAACTGAAAGGAAAGGTAAATACGGTCAAAACCCTTGGGGAAGCTTGGAGGCTATTTAAAACTATAATCCTAGAAGCTCAGATAAAATACATACCACAAGTTAGGAAAGGCACAAACAGGTATAAGAAGAGGCCAGCGTGGTTAACAAACAAAGTAATGGAAGCTGTAAAAGGTAAGAAGGACTCCTTTAAGCGGTGGAAACCAGTCCAAGTGAGATTAATAAAAGGGAACACAGGCAGTGGCAAATCAAATGCAAGACTGTGATCAGGCAGGCAAAAAGGGACTATGAGGAGCATATTGCAAAAAACATAAAGACCAACAATAAAAATTTCTTCAAATATATTAGAAGTAGGAAACCAGCCAGGGAAGCAGTGGGGCCCTTGGATGACCATGGGGTAAAAGGATTACTGAAGGAAGATGGGGAAATGGCTGAGAAGCTGAATGCATTTTTTCCTCCGTCTTCACCGTGGAAGATGAGAAGTGTTTGCCCGCCCCAGAACCACTAATATTGGAAGGGGTGTTGAAAGACCTGAGTCAGATTGAGGTGACAAAAGAGGAGGTCCTACAACTAATAGACAAATTAAAAATTAATAAGTCACCGGGTCCAGATGGCACACATCCGAGAGTTCTGAAAGAACTCAAAGTTGAACTTGTGGATCTTCTAACAAAAATCTGTAATCTTTCATTGAAATCTGCCTCTGTTCCTGAGGACTGGAAGGTAGCAAATGTCACCCCCATCTTTAAAAAGGGTTCCAGAGGGGATCCAGGAAATTACAGGCCAGTCAGTCTGACTTCAATACCGGGAAAGTTGGTAGAAACCATTATCAAGGACAGAATGAGTAGGCACATTGATGAACACGGGTTATTGAGGAAGACTCAGCATGGGTTCTGTAAGGGAAGATCTTGCCTCACTAACCTGTT
The DNA here is from genome assembly GCF_032191835.1 of Heteronotia binoei. Taxonomy (NCBI): domain Eukaryota; kingdom Metazoa; phylum Chordata; class Lepidosauria; order Squamata; family Gekkonidae; genus Heteronotia; species Heteronotia binoei. Next base: position 240,297,575 of record NC_083223.1, read on the forward strand.
ACTTTTCTTTGAGGGGGTAAACAAACTTGTGGACAAAGGAGACCCGATAGATGTTGTTTACCTTGACTTCCAGAAAGCTTTTGATAAAGTTCCTCATCAAAGACTCCTTAGAAAGCTTGAGAGTCATGGAGTAAAAGGACAGGTCCTCTTGTGGATCAAAAACTGGCTGAGTAATAGGAAGCAGAGAGTGAGTATAAATGGGCAGTCTTCGCAGTGGAGGACGGTAAGCAGTGGGGTGCCGCAGGGCTCGGTACTGGGTCCCATGCTCTTTAACTTGTTCATAAATGATTTAGAGTTGGGAGTGAGCAGTGAAGTGGCCAAATTTGCGGATGACACTAAATTGTTCAGGGTGGTGAGAACCAGAGAGGATTGTGAGGAACTCCAAAGGGATCTGTTGAGGCTGGGTGAGTGGGCGTCAACGTGGCAGATGCGGTTCAATGTGGCCAAGTGCAAAGTAATGCACATTGGGGCCAAGAATCCCAGCTACAAATACAAGTTGATGGGGTGTGAACTGGCAGAGACTGACCAAGAGAGAGATCTTGGGGTCGTGGTAGATAATTCACTGAAAATGTCAAGACAGTGTGCGTTTGCAATAAAAAAGGCCAAAGCCATGCTGGGAATTATTAGGAAGGGAATTGAAAACAAATCAGCCAGTATCATAATGCCCCTGTATAAATCGATGGTGCGGTCTCATTTGGAGTACTGTGTGCAGTTCTGGTCGCCGCACCTCAAAAAGGATATTATAGCATTGGAGAAAGTTCAGAAAAGGGCAACTAGAATGATTAAAGGGCTGGAACACCTTCCCTATGAAGAAAGGTTGAAACGCTTAGGGCTCTTTAGCTTGGAGAAACGTCGACTGAGGGGTGACATGATAGAGGTTTACAAGATAATGCATGGGATGGAGAAAGTAGAGAAAGAAGTACTTTTCTCCCTTTCTCACAATACGAGAACTCGTGGGCATTCGATGAAATTGCTGAGCAGACAGGTTAAAACGGATAAAAGGAAGTACTTCTTCACCCAAAGGGTGATTAACATGTGGAATTCACTGCCACAGGAGGTGGTGGCGGCCACAAGCATGGCCACCTTCAAGAGGGGGTTAGATAAAGATATGGAGCAGAGGTCCATCAGTGGCTATTAGCCACAGTGTGTATGTGTGTGTGTATATATATATATATATATATATATTTGGCCGCTGTGTGACACAGAATGTTGGACTGGATGGGCCATTGGCCTGATCTAACATGGCTTCTCTTATGTTCTTATGTTCTTATGTTCTTAATATAGTCCTAATTGCTGCAACAGCCTTCTCATCCCAATTTTAGTAAGTGAAATTAGGGCTATATCATCTGCATATAACAAAATTGAAATTTTATTCTCTCCAAGAGTAGGCGGAAAAAATTGTGGGCCAGATAACCTTTCAACTACGTTGTTAATAAACAAATTAAACAAAGTAGGAGCCAACACACATCACTGCGTCACACCTTTACATATTTAATTTGGTATTTGCTCTCAGCTGCTAGGACATTGTATGCGCAGCTGTGGAAACAGGGAAAAATACCAGAGAAATGGGATTGGATTGTGAAAGTTTTATCGTGGAGTGAGATGGACAAATTAACTAAAACTTTAAGAGACTATGATTTAGATATATTCAAAAAGGAGTGGAAGAAATTTAAAGGATATATGGAGAAAGAGTGGAATGTAAAAAGACATTGAACAATTTTTTAGTATTAATGAGAAAAGAAAAAATATTGAACTTTGATTGGTTAGCGGTACCTTTATAATTGAATTTAAATTTATAACTTCGGGGAAGTCAAATATTGGAGGGGGGGGTTGAAATATCATATGGGTTAGTATAGAAAAGAGACAATTAAATATTGTAACCATATGTTATTAATAAATTGTTAAAACGCACACCTTTACATATTGGGATTCTTTTTGTTAACGAGCCTGAAGTTCCCACTCTAATTTGAGCACTAATATCTGTATGAAGTTCACGTAGCAAAAATAGCAACCTTTTGTCAATATTCAAATCTGTTAGCTTTTGCCATAAACGGTTCCTATCAATAGAATCGAATGCAGCGGCCAGCTCCACAAATGTTACATATAGAGATTTTGTGGGACCTTTTAAGCCAGCATGCACCAAATGATGGAGGGTATGGCAATGGTCAACAGTGCTAAGACCTTTCCTAAAACCTGCTTGATGTGGGTGAATAATGTGGCTCTCAGTAACCCAATCCTCAAGCTTAAACAACAGATATTTACTATATATTTTTGCTGCTATGTCAAGCAAGCTAATTGGCCTATAATTCTGAGGATCTAATTTAACCCCTTTCTTATCAATAGGAACAATAATACTAAGCTTCCATCCGGGCAGAATTATGCCTGTGTCATTAATTTGTGAAAAAACTGTGGCTAGCACAGGCAACCACCAGGAGGGAAAAGCTTTATAAAAGTCTGAGGGGATCAAGTCTTCCCCAGGGGATTTTCTAGAGGCCAATGAACTAATTATACCATTGATCTCTTTCTCCGAAACTGGGGCCCACACAGGTAGATCTGTTATATCGAAATTAAGATTTTGCAATTGTGGTATATCAACAAAGGAAGAAGCTGCAGATAACCCAAATACCTGACTATAATGCTGAACCCAAGCTTTAGGGGGGATATGCGCATCAAGCTGTTGAGGGTGGCTATTAATACAGTTAGTAACAATATCCCAAAATCGGGTTTCATTTTTCTTTGAAACAGCTAATTCAAGCTCATTCCATAAAGAATTAGCATACTCCCTTTTCTTCTGTTTGATTAATTTTTTATAGTGGGACCTAAGTTTCAGAATATGTGACATCAGCAAATCATAATTATTGCATCTTGCTAATCTCATTAAAGTTGTAATCTCTCTTTTGGTCACCTTACATTCCAAATCGTACCAGCCATTGCTGGTGTACGTTGTAACATTAATTGGCCTACTATTGATAAAAAGGGTTTAAAATAGCCATTTATAGCATCAAGAATTTTGATGGCATCATTGCCAGACTGAGAAAGAGCAAGTTTCATAGTCTCCAACTCAGGGTTAACAAGGGCTTGGGATAGTTTGGTATGTAGTTGCTCTGACCACCTAAGTCCCCTGAACCCTTGAATTAAATCTTCTGCAAACTCTGGGGCTGATTTCAGAAGAATATTAGAATTGAGATTAAATGTAAGTCTCAATGGACAGTGGTCACTTAGAGGACTATCCACAACCTCAAACCTACCCACTAACTTCAGTAAGGTGGATGATATAACAAAATAATCAATTGTGCTAGCCTGTAAAGTTGATAAATAAGTGAAAGAGCCACTGGTTACATCTAAATAAGTACCGTTTAACAAATATAAATTAGTCCATGAAAGCAATTCCCAAAATTTGAGTCCCGATTTATTAATGACCTTATCCCTCGAAGACCGGTCCAAAAGAGAAGCATGGACTGCAATTTGTGAATTCATGCTAGCTTTAATGTCTAAAGTACCTGGTCCAATTCTGGCATTAAAATTACCACCCAATACAAGATGGGAATTAGGGAACTGTGACATTAAAGCCTCAATAGTTACACCCAACCAGTCCCAAGAGTTTTCATTAGCTTTAGACTTAGAGTTATTTGGGGGAATGTACACATTGATACAAATAACATCACTGAAGTGAAAACCATTGACTAAAAGGGTTTGAAAATTACTTGAGCAATACTTTTCCAGGATCTGGATCTCCACATCCAAATCTACAGAAACAAGAATAGCCAGACCTCCAGAGCACCGACCCTTTAGGTGCAGTTTAACAGCAGGAACTGAAAAGGCCCTATAACCCCTGATAAAAAGCTGTTCATGATCCTGACTCCAGGTCTCCTGGAGGAAAAGAATGTGGTGTCCTTGTAGAACAGCCAGGAAGTCAGGGTCATGAAGCTTATTCTGCCACCCCCCAAGATTCCAAGACAGAAATTTTAATTGTCAACCCTCATATGTTATCTTATTTAAATCCACCTCAGAATCTGAAACTATACAACCATTCTTATGAGATGCCCCGGTTACAGTTTGGGCGTCATCCACAGGCAATACAGGCTTACATGTCAAATAAGAGTCGTTAACCTTTGGTGAAAATTTAAAATTGAGGAGCCTGTTGGTTTGATTTATGCAAACCTTATGTTTTGCTGGAACTGACGCAGAAGATGGCAGAAGCTTGGGCTTTGACAGGCAAATGAAAGATTCATTATTTTGACAGGAGGCGGCTGGTATGATTGTTGGGGAGTCTCTTTTAATACTCAAAAGCCTAAGTCTTAGGCTTTCCAACCTGGTTGTGATCCCTGTTTGTTCTGTAGCCGGTAGTCCCAAGAATGAGTTTAAGAGATCTTCCTCTATTGTGTTATCAGGAGAAAAATGGTCGGGATGTTCTGCCTCCAAAGTGGGGAGGGGTAGGTGAAACCGACAAATGGATCAAATCTTACTGAGAAATATCAAGGGGTTGTCACTCCGTGGACCCATCACTAGATTTCAGCTTAGTGGGGTCTGGACACATCGCGCGCAAAGGAGATACAACTAGGTTGTCAAACACTCGAACTGGAAAAACCCCTTTTAAAGACAAAAAAGAATTTTGATGCAACAGCATTGTAGGAATCTTGGAGCTATCAAAAGAAAGAAGAATTTTTGGGGCCTGGTTTGGGTTATGTAGAGGTTCTACTGAAGTTAAATCAATTGAAGAAAAACTCAAACCCAAAAGGGCTTTTAAGTGATGCTTGACCTGGTGTTTGAGTTTCCAAGACGGCATCTGGCCTCTAAATCTGCAAACTGTAATACATACTTTGCAGGGCTGTAATTGAAGCTGATACTGTAGTGACCCATTTACTATCTGATGCTTATTTAGCCTCTCGGTCTCACCCTTATGTAGAATCGTATTTTCTTTATGAGCAATTTGTCCAAATGAGCAGGGGAGAGTGCACGGGTGATTTGGCAACGACTGCAGTAGTTGCTCAATTTTAGTGTCAATGCAATTTAGTCTCTCAAAGATGAATTCCTCAGTTTTAGCAGTCAAACTAAAATAATTATTTAAAATGGAGTCCTCAGCCTCTGTCTCAAATGTTCTGAGATTATCTTTATTGACTTCATTATTTTTTTCAAAACAAGTAGTTAAATTTCTCCACTCATCAGCTTGACTTTCAGGTACATCATCTGCCAAAGGAGCGAATCGGTTTGAAGTAAAAAAAAAAAAAATCCAGTTTTGTCTGTTTACAAACTGGGGGAGGAGTTGAATCATCCGAGTCACGCGTCGTCTTCATCTGTCCCATTCCCATAACTGAGCAGAATAGTTCTTCTTTGGTTATATTAAATAGTCCAGGTAAAAGAGATACATCAAACAGGCTCCTACAGCAGTTATAAAAATATAACAAATGAGAATGGGAGAACCTCAAGGCAATGCTGCCACACCGAGTCTACTAACAGCCGTAAAATGAAAGTTCAAGTCTAGGGGCTCTTGGAGTTGTAAATTAGGCAAGTCTGTAATTCTCTATAATTCTCTCCCTAGAATCTTCATATTTCACACCAGCTTCACAATGTAAGATTTAACCACCAAGCCCAGGAATGCTGAAAACGCCAGCCAATTATCCAGATAAGCCGGTGGGAATTGTATTCTTTAGTTATTCCTTAGTTATACAGCCCGCAGTTGGAAAGGTTAAAAAAGATAGATTCCTCAAGCCAAAAACAATAATTAAAAGATTAAAACCAGTTAAAACTAAGTTTAAAAAGACTTATCATAGCAGAGCTGAAAGACTACGCGTCTGCCTCCCTCCGACGAAAACCGGAAATCTACTCTATTAAAACGAATTAAAACATCTTCCGGCAAGATGGCCGAGTGAAGCGGAGCTCCCTTATATTTCTCGAGAGGGAACTCTGTTTGAAGGGTAGTTGAGGGGGCTTCTCGGCTGGGAAGCACTCCTTAAGGAGCTGTCTGGGGACGCTCCGAAGCCTGGGGGGCTTTCTGGAAGTGGGAGTGGAGCGCAGGTTCCACAACCAGTGCCAGTTGTCCCCCTGACCGCTACCCTATTCAACACCCTGGTGCCGAACCGGGCCGCCGGAGAAGGGGGTTTGGAGAGGAAGCGAAACTCCCTTAAGAACATCCCGAAGTGAGTCTTTTCAGAGGGGCCCTGTTACCTTTGCAAATCAATGCAGACCGACGGCGACCCACGAGAGAGGAAGGCGGGCTGAGAGCGGTGGTTGCTGGAGAGCTGGGGCCGGTGAGCCGCGGCACAGCTTGTGTGTGCTGGGGGAAGCTGTGAGCGGCTGATGTGGCATGGCGGCTTTGCGACGGCTTGCGGAGGCTTGGTGAGTGAGCGACGGGGAGCGGCGGAGGAGGCGTTGTGACAGCCGTGAAGGGGAAGCAGAAGGGGAAGGAGAGAGTTTGGGGGATCAGGAGGAAAAGATCTTTGAGCTCCACAAGACTAAGAGGCTGGTATCTGTGTCGAGGCGAAAGAACTGCGGGAGGAGACAAAGCGACGGGGAAACAGTCTGTAATGGCGGACGTGCTGGAAGTTTTCTTCCAGAAAGAAGAGCGCATGAGGTGTAGGAGGTGAGCCGCGGCAGACTGTATTTCCAATAATTCACCCCCCCCTCTTCCTTCTTAATCCAGTTTGTGCCTCTACTGCTTCTATGGCTGAAACAACTTTGTTTTTCACTTTCTTTCGAAGAAGATCAGTTTCTTTCGAAGAGGATTAGTTTTGTCTTTTTGTTTATGGGAGCATTCTGGGGAAAGGTTTAAAGGGCGAAGCGGCAGTTCTGAGCGGCTGCGGCTGCGGCTGCCCTTCGCTGAAGACTGGGGTTGGCGCTGACAAGCACTTGGAATAGAATCAGACGTATAATTGGGTCATTACTTAACCCTTTGGCGTACAAGAGTCAAGGATCGTTTAGATCTCTGAGGAACTTTGGATTCTCTTTGAGCCTTCAGAGTATCAGAACTTTTGGAACTCTAGAAACAAAAATCTTAGAACTTAGAACATGGAAGGAAAGTTAATGGACATCAGTTATTAACAAGCAAGAAGGAAGAAAGAGTAAGAGAGAGAACGACTGTGTAATATTTTATTAATCATTATTCTTGTTTTTTAATAACAGGACTAGTGTTTTTTCTTTTCCATTGTTTTGTTATTACCCCCCCCCCCTTCATCACTAATAGCCTACTGTTAAGCTTATATAACTGTGTTACCAAAGTGTTGCCTCAAATGAACTGAACTAAACCTGGTATTTTGTTGTTTTATTGATTATTGGTTGCCCTATTGCCTTATTGAATTGCTGACTGTACTTACTGAATTGCCTTATTGCATACTGATTACTTTATTGTCATATAGATTTATTGAGTTATTGAAATTTGGATATACCCCTTAAAATTGGGTCAAAATTATTAGGTGGGTGGTTGTTGTTGATGAATTAAGGAATTGAGAGTACAGTAAAATAATAAAACGAATTAAAACTTTATTAAAACTATTAATGTTGGTGACGAGCCCAGTAGGGCCCCAACGCAGCAATGAGGAGCAGCAGTGTGGGCAGTCCCACCCAACACGTCCTTCCAGCACAGTCCCCCTGGCCAGGCTCAGTAGCGCCCAATGATGGAGCTGCCGGGAGAGTTCCAACCTTCATCAGAGATGTTACAAAGATAATCCTGATCCCTCAAGGATGTGGCCAAGTAATTTCCTCCTCATTTGTTTAACATCCACAGGGCAGAAACATCCACAGGGCACTATAGAGTCCCATAGTGAGGGACCTCCCTACTACAAGCCTGGTGCTCTGCCGCTGATTGCTAGGGCAGCGGGGGGTGGGGGGGATGGGGGTAGGGTGTGTGCCCTCCAAAAGGAATATGTGGGATTTTGCGGTCTGAAGATGAAACCAAACAGAATGGAGAAACTTGTTGTCAGGTTTACCATGAATAATGTCTCCATCATGTCTGAATTTTGTTTCAGTTGATACACCCTGTTCTTCCAATCCATCACTGCCTCTAAACATCTATTCCAATAATCCACCATCGCACCTACTTTAAAATATTAGCACAATAACAATGAAGGTGTTTTGGCATCTCTCTTCAGTACTTCTGTGCATTTTTCTATCTGTTCCAGGTAAGATGCTTCTAACACAAAGGAAGTGTATGTATAGGATTATTCATCAACATCCTTGGTAGAGATTTTTTACATACAAGGAAAATTATAAATATAGAAGTTCAATATAACAGCAAGAACAAAAGTCTACTAAGAAATACAAAAGCAGTGCCCATGGGCAAAAGCTGGCAACTTGGGGTGGGGATGATAAAAGTGCTTTACAAAGTTGTAAACAGAGACAATATCATCTTTCTATCAACTAGAAGAGTGCTGGTGTGCTTGCTCACCTACCAAGAACCTCATTCCATACATGTTCAGGCCCACATGATAGCCCACATCCAATAACCAAATCTTGAATTCCTTAAAGGAACCCTTCAACAAATTCCAAACCAAGTAAACTTTTCCCATTAAAGATGGACTGAAAGATCCCACAATGTTTTTGAAACTGAAGGGCAGTGTTTCTACTATATTCTATAAAACCCTTCCATTAGTCTTTTAGTTCTTTTCAGGCTGGTAGGAAAAGGCTTCCAAATTTGACAAACCATTTGCAATACGTATATTAAGCCATTCTTCACTTGAATGTTTCACAGGAAAAGTGTCCCAATCCATTAGTGCAATCAGCTGACATAGCTATGCCTTTCACTTTTTTTTTTTTTAAGAATACTACTTGTACAGTGTACAAGGTATCGAGATACTGACTGGCTTGTTTTGAATTCCCTCCATAATAATCCATAGCATAGATTTTACGGAAGAGCACAGGGAACTGAAAACAAATCAGCCAGTATCATAATGCCCCTGTATAAATTGAAGGTACGGTCTCATTTGGAATATTGTGTACAATTCTGGTCACCACACCTCAAAAAGGATATTTCCTCACAATACAAGAACTTGTGGGCATTCAATGAAATTGCTGAGCAGTCGGGTTAGAACAGATAAAAGGAAGTACTTCTTCACCCAAAGGGTGATAAACATGTGGAATTCACTGCCACAGGAGGGGGTGGTGGCTACAAGCATAGCCAGCTTCAAGAGGGGATTGGATAAAAATATGGAGCAGAGAACCATCAGTGGCTATTAGCCATAGCGTATTGTTGGAGCTGTCTGGGGCAGTGATGCTCTGTATTCTTGGTGCTTGCGGGGGGGCGGGGGCAAAGCAGAAGGGCTTCTAGCCCCAATTGTGAACCTCTTGATGGCACTTGGGTTGTTTTGGGTTGTTTTGGCCACTGTGTGACACAGAGTGTTGGACTGGATGGGCCATTGGCCTGATCCAACAAGGCTTCTCTTATGTTCTTACGTTTTTCTTTCTTCACCATCACTACACACTGAGAGATGCATTTCACCTAGCAGTGGGAGTCCACATGCAAACCTTGGTCCCACTTGCATCTGGATTTTATGGGGTCATTCCAGGGGCAAGTGTTCTTCCTTATTGTGGACTCCTCCTCGAAATGCTTAGAGGTAGTCCCGGTGCCCTCCACTTCCTCTCGGGCAGCTATTGGGGCTCTTTGTAAAACCTTCGCCACACACAGCCTGTCCAACACGTTAGTTTCAGACAATGGGGCGGCCTTCACATCCGCAGAGTTCCAGAACTTCTGTGGGCAGAACTTAATTAGGCACATTAGATCAGCCTCATTCCACCCGGCCACAAATGGCCAAGCCGAGCAGATGGTACGGTCCACAAAGGAGTCCCTCCACCGCAATATACAGGGGAACTGGGAGGCCCACCTAGCTGAATGCCTCCGGGCACAACACATGGTCCCCAGCACCACCACCGGCCATAGCCTGGCAGAGTTACTCATGGGCCGGTGGCTGTCAACTGTCATGAGCCCTGATGAGGAGGAGCTGGAAGGGTTAACAGACCTGGAAGAGTTGCCAGCCAATTCCTCAGCTGAACAAACAGCAGCTGGCCCATCAATCACTCTGCAGGCACCCGTGTCAACTGTTGACGATCAATCTCCTCCAAGCTCTCCTCCTCCAATCTCAAGAGTTCGAAGCAGGCTCTGGAAAGAACTTTCAGAGCAAAGACATGAGGCACGCCAGTGCTTCAGTTCTCTCAGCCCTGAGTTCTAGCAGAGTCACTGCCACCCAGGAAGCAGGCTGATTGAGACTCCCATATAGCTCCCACCCAGGACCTGGTAACTTTGTGGAAGCAACAAGTCTATTCTCTGGCTTGCATCCACGCTCCTTCCTAATTCCTGATCCTGACCTGCTTGATTTCCTTGGCATCCTGACCTTTTGGCTTTTGGACATTGACTTCTGATTCCGGTTTGTGATTCTGCATTGGTGACCTGGCTCCTGCTTGACTTCCTGGACTTTGACCTTGGACTGACTTTGGACTCCTGCCTGCCTGCACCCTGAGAACGTGACAGATTGCTTCCACCGCACACACTCACTCCACAAGATGGATAAGGAGGCAAGCGGAGGCTCTGGGCAGCTAGCAGCCTTGCTTATGCAGGTGCAGCACCTCACCCAAATGGTGGCTCATCAGCAACAGCAACAGCAGCTGCAAGCTGCTGTTGCTGCTCCACCCAAATGCCCGGTGCTTCCCCCAGAGAAGTTCGCTGGGAACATGGAGGAGTTTCCTGCATTCCTGGCACAGTGCAAACTGTATATTGGATTACATGCCAGAGACTTCCCCAATGACAAGACCAAGGTATGCTTCATTGTCGGCCTTCTAAAGGGGCAGGCAGCTAAATGGGCTACCCCCTTGCTTATAGCCCCATCACCCCTGTTGACTGACTACCAGGGCTTCCTGGATCATATGGCAGTAGCTTTTGCTAACCCCCAGCAAGCAGCCACAGCCAATCAGAAGATCCGGACCCTGAAGCAGGGTACAGAATCGGTTTCCCAGTACTCCACTGAGTTCAAGCTTCTGGCCCAAGACCTGGCCTGGAACGAGGCTGCCCTCATGGACCAGTATACGGAGGGGCTGGCTGATGTAGTCCTTGATGAACTGGCATGAGTAGACTGACCGGCCATGCTGCAAGGCCTAATCACGCTGTGTCTTTGCATCAATGGCCGCCTGGAAAGCTGCCGCCAAGTGCGCAGCAGAGTCTGTCCTTCTCAGCTGCCTTGTCGCCCAGCAATGGTGCCAACCCCAACACACACCAATCCCAGGACTGATGACCCCAAGCCTATGCAACTCGGGGCTGCACGGCCGCAGCTCACCCCTGAAGAAAAAGCACGGTGCTGCTCACAGAATCTCTGCCTGTGGAGGGGTGGGGCACTTCTCCTCCAGCTGTCCCGTCAAGCACACTCAGCCCAGTACTGTGCCACTGCTGCCAGTAAAAGACCAGCCCCAAGTCTGAGTGGACCCCCTGACTTGGGGAACCTAGATGGGTCCCCTGAACCCTACATTACTGGCCAGCACCCATTTCTCATACTGGTCACACTCGGCTTGCCGGACGGGCGCTGGCTGTTCGTCTATGTCATAGTCGACTCCGGGGTCGCTTGCTGCTTCATCGACGTGGCCTTTGTGAAGCAACACCAGATCCCGGTGCAGGACAAAGACACCCTGACCCTAGTTGAAGCCATTGACAGGCGCCTCCTCCACTCCAGTCCAGTGACCCAGGAGACCCATCCGGTCATGCTCCAGATCCAACATCATCATGAGCAAGTACAATTTGATGTTGCTCACATGCTCCACTTTTCCCTCATTCTGGGACTCTCCTGGTTCATAAAGCACAGCCCCCTTGTGGAGTGTGCACAGGGAAAGCTGAGCTTCAAGGACCCTTGTCCTCACCAGGCCCTGTCGGCCACCCTGGCTGCCGCTGCCCCAGCAGCTGATCCTCTACTTCCCCTGGTCTACACAGACTTTGCCGATGTCTTTGAGGAAAAGGAGGCCAACCAGCTCCCCCCGCACCGGCCTTATGACTGTTCTATCAATTTGGTACCAGGGGCACCCCTACCCATAGGGCAGTTCTACCCCATGTCCAAACTGGAGCTAGCAGCCCTGCAGGACTTCCTCACCAAAAACCTGGAATGGGTTTTGTTCGGAAACCCATGTCCCCGCTGTCCACCACTGTTCTCTTTTTCAAGAAGAAAGGCCACGAGCTCTGGCCCTGCAATGACTACCAGGCCCTGAACAAAATCACCGTTTGGGACTGCTACTCTTTGCCATTGATCCCAGAATTACTGGAACTACCTTAAGAGGGCCCAGGTCTATACCAAGCTGGACCTCCGGGGTGTGTACAACTTGGTGCCGATCCGCACAGGAGAAGAATGGAAGATGGCATTTGGGACCCACTATGGCCAGTATGAGTATCTCGTGATGCCCTTTGGCCTGACCAACGCCCCCTCTGTCTTCCAAAGGCTGATGAATGACATCTTCCGCGACCTGCTCGACCGCTTTGTGATCATTTATTTAGATGACATTTTAAATTGTTCTCAAAGCCCTGCCCAGCATGCTGGGCACATCTGCCAGGTCCTGCAATGCCTGCGCAAGCATGGTCTCTATGCCAAGCTAGAGAAGTGTGCTTTCAACTTAACAGCAGTCCAATTCCTTGGCCACATCGTCTCACCCCATGGGACTCAGATGGACCCGAACAAAGTCAAGGCAGTCCTGACCTGGGAGATGCCGCGGAACTGCAAGGACGTACAGCGGTTCCTTGGCTTTCCCAGTTATTACCACCAGTTCATCCCTGCCTATGCCGAAGTAACCATGCCTCTGACACAGCTCCTCCGGCCCAAAGAGCCATTTCACTGGACTCCAGAGGCAGACCATGCCTTCACCACCCTGAAATCTGCTTCACCACTGAGCCGCTCCTGCATTACCCAGACCCACAGCTGCCGTTCACAGTAGAGACCGAATCCTCCAGCTTGGCCCTTGACGCAGTGCTATCCCAGCAGAAGGACCCCTCCCAGCCGCTACAACCCTGCACATACTACTCGTGGCTGCTGATGCCTGCAGAGCGCAACTACGCCATCTGGGAGCAGGAACTCCTGGCCATCAAGACCGCCTTCGAGGTTTGGAGGCATCACCTTGAAGGGGCCTGCCATCCCGTCCAGGTCCTGACTGACCACCGGAACCTGGAGCATCTACAGACTGCTCGATGCCTCACCCAACGTCAGATCCAGTGGTCCCTCTTCTTTTCCTGGTTTGCCTTCTGGATCACCTACATCCCGCAGAACCAGAACCGGAAAGCAGACACTCTCTCCCAAATACCGAAGTACACTGTGCCTCTAATGGAGGAGACCCCAGCAGGGCTCATCCTTGCACCCTCGGTCTTCGCTGCTACCACAACTCACCCGACCTTGGCTGCAGACATACAGGCCAGCCAGGCCCAAGACCCCTGGGCTCAGCAATGCCTCCTGGAAGTCCAAGACGGCCCGGCCAAGGACCTCTCTACCTGCCAAGGACTCCTCCTGCAGTGTGGGCGCCTATACGTGCCTCTGGGGCCCCTCTGGGCCGACGTGCTCTGCCTGACCCACGACTCCCCTCCTGCGGGGCACTTAGGCCAACACAAGACCCTGCACCTGCTCACACGGGAGTTCTGGTGGCCTCGCGTCCGTGCCGACGTGGCCCACTATGTCGGTTCCCGTGAGGTTTGCTGGCGAGACAAGGATGTACCAGCCAAGCCCCCAGGGTTTTTGCATCCCCTACCCACGCCTGCAGGACCCTGCAACACTGTCTCCCTGGACTTTATTGTTAAGCCAAATGCCCTCAAAACGAGGTTGGGGAATTAGTTAGGTGGACACCCGGCTTAATAGGAATCTTTTTACCAAATGTATACCAGGCTCAACCATCCAGATAGTAAATGTTCAATAAGAGGACTCTAATTTAATAAAAACCAATTGTAATTTATTTAGAATAATAGTTCTTTCACACAAGATAAAAATACAAAACACTCACACATTCACACAGGTCTAGGAAACACAGATAGATTGATAGGGGAACATATATGGGTAGACAAACAGGGTAATATTTACCATCGTAGTCTTCCAGGAAGGTTTCCAATGGCGACATAAGAGGACAGGGGAAATGGACCCAAAACTGTGGCCAGAATTGGGGATGGATCTAGACAGTGGAACTGGGATACTGTTAGATGCACACATGAGTGGAGTTGGGTCAGAGGTTAAATAGGCTCCCTCAGACCCTTAGGGGCTGGGAGGTCTTGGGGAGGAGCAGGGGGAGGCTCTGTGGTGACCATGAGGGCTGGACATTTGCAGAGCCAATGGTGAGTCCCTTGCTGACACCTAATTGGATGCCAGTTTGGGCCAATGAACTTCACCTTAGTCCGGTGAACCTGGAAATTTCCAAGCTGCAATGCTGCCTGGGGCGGCTCCAAGGTATTAGACTGGGGTGAGAAATGGGAATGGCTGGATACTTAAGGTTAAATGGGATTATCTGGGAAGGTGACAATAGGGAATCAAATACTGGCCTAGGTATCACCAGGGTAGGACAAAAAGACTTGATGAAGACAGGAGATGTTCTTCCTCTTATCTCATCTTCTGCTGGGCAAGAGTTATTGTTCTGGTATTGCTGAGCAATTAGGATCAACAGTGGAGCTGTTAATCCATTCATGAGGCAAATGGGTTGCTTGCAGGCTCAGGGTGTGTACGTGTGACTTTCCCACTAAGAAGGAATGAGTCCAGCCTGGCAGGGTATGCTTGGATCAGGAAAGCAAGATGGATTCTGGTGGTGTTAAGCCTTTGGTTCATGGAGACAGGCTGGAAACATGGTGGCCTGGCTTCTTCCACTGCAGCGGCCAAGACTGGGCACACAAGGAGCAGCTGGAGCATGTCTGTAGTTCTGGCTAACACCCTTCAGAGATGTAGAGTGCTGCTGCAAAGCTGAGGCTTAGAAACTGTAAGCAAAGTCCACTTCTTAGAGCAGATGTGTGAGAGTCAAAACTCCAGGCACCCTGGCAACCATACTGGTGATCACGAAGTCCATATGTATGAAAAGTAGGGGGCTTTTCCTCACATTATCACCGAGCTCCCCAGGTCCAAGGGGCACACTTGCATCCTGGTGATGGTGGACTTCTTCACCAAGATGGCTCACTTTGTTCCATGTCCCAAGCTCCCCACGGCTCCTGAAACAGCCCAACTCTACCTCCAGCATGTCTTTCACCTGCATGAGCTCCCTTAATCTCAGACCGAGGTCCCCAGTTCACCTCCCGATTTTGGCAAGCCCTATACTCCAGCTTAGGCACCCAGGTGCATTTGTCCTCAGTGTACAATTCCCAAATGGGGGTGGGGGTGGGCTCCCTCTGAGTGTCCTGCCCCCCCCCAGGGAAAGTGCATGTGCAATACATCGCCTATCCTTTCCTGGTGTAGTGAACGCTGCGTGGTGACTGCCTGGCTATGCCTGGAGGATGGTCACTGCAATGGCCTCTCCTACATCACTGCATCTGTGGCAACACCTTCTCACTGGTCCCTCCCTCCCCCGTTTTCACAGAGTTTGCCACATCATGGTGCGACCGAATGTCCGGCGGTATAACCGGATGGGCAGGTTGGGCTCACCAACCTCGCCAGCCAAGAACAAGTTCTATGCTGATCTACACAACCTCGTACGGAAGACCCCTACAGAGGACAAGGTGATCATCCTTGGCGACTTCAATGCCAGAGTAGGTAAAGACTCGGAAGCCTGGAAAGGAGTACTTGGCAAACACGGCATTGGCAACTGCAATGATAACGGGCACCTCCTGCTAGGTTTCTGCACGGAGCATCAGCTCACCATTACCAACACTACCTTCCAGCAGACGAAAAGTCTGAAGACAACCTGGATGCACCCACGGTCCAAGCATTGGCACCTTATTGACTACATTCTGGTGTGCCAGAGAGACCTTCGAGATGTCTTACACATTCGAGTAATGCCGAGTGCAGAATGTCAAATGGATCATCGTCTTGTATGCTGCAATCTCCGTCTTCACTTTAAATCTACACCCAGGAGAGGCGGTATCCTCCGGAGGAAGTTTCAGGTTGGCAGCCTTCAGTCAGCCAAAGTTAAAACTGCCTTCCAGGCAAAACTCTAGACAAGAATTGAGGACCCCAGTCGCCTCACAGATCCTTCTCCAGAAGTACTCTGGGAACACCTAAAAACTACCATCCTGTTGACCTCTGAAGAAGTCCTCGGGTTCTCCACAAGGAAGAACAAGGACTGGTTTGATGAGAACAATCAAGAGATCCAAGAATTACTGGCGAAAAAGAGATCTGCCTACCAAGCACATCTTGCTCAGCCCTCCTGTCCCGGGAAAAAAGCAACCTTTCGCGCTGTATGTAGCAACCTTCAGCACAAGCTTCGAGACATTCAGAACGAATGGTGGACCAAGCTTGCAGAGAGAACCCAGCTGTGTGCAGACACTGGTGATTTAAGAGGGTTCTACGAAGCCCTGAAGGCAGTATATGGTCCATCATATCAGACTCAGAGTCCCATGCATAGTGCAGACCGCCAAGTGCTCCTCATAGACAAGGCATCCATACTGAACCGGTGGTCGGAGTATTTTCAGGTTCTCTTCAGTGCCAGTCGCGTAGTTCAAGATTCAGCAATCCACCTCGCCCCACTTCAACCAGTGAAAACAGAGATGGATGAGATCCCCACCCTAGAAGAGACTGTTAAAGCCATCAAGCAACTGAAAAGTGGCAAGGCAGCGGGAGTTGATGGAATCCCACCAGAGATCTGGAAGCATGGGGGGATAGTACTACATAGCACACTTCATAAAGTACTTGTCACCTGCTGGGAACAAGGCAAACTACCACAGGACTTTCGCGATACAATCATCATTACTCTACATAAGAACAAAGGGGAAAAGTCAGACTGCTCCAACTACCGGGGGATAACCCTGCTCTCCATCGCAGGCAAAATCCTTGCCAGAATACTCCTGAACAGACTGGTGCCCACCATTGCAGAAGAACTCCTCCCAGAGAGCCAGTGCGGCTTCAGGGCTAACAGGAGCACCACCGACATGGTATTTGTTCTCAGCAGCTCCAAGAGAAATGCAGGAAACAGAACAAGGGTCTATATGTGACTTTTGTCGACCTTACCAAAGCTTTTGATACCGTTAGCAGGAAAGGCCTGTTGCAAATCTTGGAACGTTTAGGATGTCCCCCAAGGTTCCTCAGCATGATCATCCAGCTACATGAAGGCCAGCGAGGCCAAGTCAGATACTGCAACGATCCCTCGGAGCCCTTCCCAATAGGCACAGGTGTAAAGCAAGGCTGTGTTCTCGCGCCAACTCTCTTTACAATCTTCTTTAGCAAGACGCTTCAAAGAGCCGCAGTAGATTTAGATGATGACGATGGTGTCTACATCCGCTATTGCACTGATGGCAGCCTGTTCAATCTGAGGCGACTAAAAGCCCACTCCAAGACAATGGAAAAACTTATCCGAGAGCTACTGTTTGCTGATGATGCTGCACTCGTCTCCCACTCGGTATCAGCTCTGCAGCATATGACGTCCTGCTTTGCAGAGGCTGCCAAGCTATTCGGCCTAGAAGTTAGTCTGAAGAAGACAGAAGTTCTCCACCAGCCTGCACCCCAGGAAGATTATCACCCTCCTTGCATCACTGTGGGTGAATCAGTTTTGAAGACAGTCCAGCAGTTCAGCTACCTGGGGTGCATCATCTCCTCAGACACCAAGATCGACAAGGAGATTGACAATAGACTGGCAAAGGCAAACCGTGCATTTGGCCGACTGCATAAAAGAGTGTGGAGCAACAAGCATCTGAAAAAAGGCACAAAGATCAATGTTTACAAAGCGGTTGTGATGACAACCCTCATCTACGGCTCCGAATCGTGGGTTTTATACCGTCATCACCTGCGACTCCTTGAGCGCTTTCATCAGCGCTGCCTTTGCACCATCCTCAACATCCACTGGAGTGACTTTGTGACCAACACTGAAGTCATCAAGCGGGCGGAGGTTACAAGCATCAAGGCATTGTTGTTGAAGACGCAGCTGCGCTGGGCAGGGCATATCTCCAGGATGGAAAACCACCGCCTTCCCAAATTGCCCTGTATGGCGAACTTTCCACGGGCACCAAAGAAGAGGTACAAGGACTCCTCAAAGAAATCCCTTGGTACCTGTTGCATTAACCATCACCAGTGGTCTGTCCTAGCCTCAGATCGCAAAGCATGGAGGCACACCATCCACCAGGCTGTCTCTTCCTTTGAAAACGCATGCATAGCTGGTGTCAGACATGTAACTTACTGAAACTGAAATGTAGAATAGAATGCTTGACATGACTAATGCCATGATGCACCTTAGTATGAACTCTGCTTTACTAACCATGAGAATTGTAGCAAGTGCCCGTTCCCCAAGCACATTGTATCCGCAAGAGTGAAATCTCACCTCCATGCGAAAAGCCAGCTGCAGCTTTGAAGTGCCCATCCTCAAGGACTCTTCCCCTGGGAAAGAGATAACACCCTGAGAAGAGCTGGCTGTCTCTGGGGGTGTGAAAAACGCTGTATTGTTTCCCGCCAGTAGAAACCTAGAAAAGACTTGCCCCAACCTTGGGCCAGTATCAAACTCAACCTGCTTCCATACTGTATGTGCGTTCTCAATAAATGGATTAATTGTTTAAACCAACATGGTCCTACTTTGCTTGAAATTCCACGTCTTGACATTTTGAGTTTGATCCTTCTGGAGCTTATCCGAACTGGGACCTTCGGCTAGATGGCCAAATTGGCACCAGGCAACGGAGAGCCTACTAAACTGATGGAAAAAGGAGAGAGACCCCAGCGGGAGATGTGGCGACCCTCTGGGCCCTAATGGACGAGGTCCACGCGAGTCACGCTCAAATCACCCGAGAAATCCAGGAGCAACTGGACGCGATCCGAAGGCGGACCGAGGCCCTACGGGGTGACGAACCGAGGGTCCCACGAGGGGAACCACGGGAGGCACCCGCGCAGCCAGGAGGTCCGAGGCTGCCAGTGGCCCCGGCTCCGGGAGACGGCGCGAGAGGGCGGGAGCTTCAGATCACCTTTAATGGGGACCTGGAGGAAGTGGAGTACTTCACGATCCAGTGCAACAGTTTCATGATTCACTGGGGAGACTCCTTCCCCACAGAGGCCAGCCGGGTGGACTACCTGGCCTCTAAGATGGAGGGGGCCACTCGGAAATGGTTCATCAGCCTCTACGCCGTGCAGAGCCCCGCGTTAGCCTCAGTGCGCGAGTTCCTGCAGGCCATGCTCGACCAGTTTGGAGACCCACTACAAGAGTCAAAAGCGTTGGCCTGGCTGCGCAAGATGGAACAGGGGGCGAGAACGATCCAGGAATATGTGGCAGAGTTCCAGTCCCTCTGTTCTAAAGTAAGGGGCTGGAGCGAACATATGAAATGCGAAGCATTTATAAATGGCCTCAACGCCGTTCTTGACCAGTGCTACACGCAAGGCCGACCCGAAACGCTGGTGGGGTGAATCCAATTAGCGGGCGAGGTAGAAACGAACCTACAACATGTGATGCTCTGCCGCCAGCAGCAAGCGAGCGGAAAAGGGGCGCGAAACACCAAAACCGCCATCAAGCCGGGGGCGAAGAAGGCCCCAAGCTCCACTGCGGGCCCCACTCCGAGCGCCGGGAGAAAATGCTTCCGGTGCGGGAACCCTGGGCACCTAACCGCGAATTGCCCAGAGAAGCTGCAACCCACCCCTCCTATGGCGAAGGTGCCGTCGAATGCCCCAAAGAAAGGAGGGGGGGACCCAAGGAACCCAGTCGGGGCAACACCACCACGTCGGTGGCGATTGACGAGGATATTATGACCGTGGGGGATTCCAGCGCCGAGCCGGCGGGAAACGACAGCAACCTGCACTGATGGGTGATGATGCGCAGGTCGTAAAACCACCGGCACCAATCACGGTGAGCATAACGGGAGAACTGATGTTTATACAAGTAACCCTTCTGAACCCCAACCTGAAGAGATTCATGCATACTCGGGCACTAATATCTTCGGGGTGTACCAGGGAGATAATTACTCCCCACCTGGTAGAAGCCCTCGGGTTGGCTAGGACCCCCCTTCCCCAACCCATCCAGTTCGAGCAAATGGATGGGACGACGATGAAGGGGGAGCCATGCATGGAAGAGACCCAGGCGGTGCCGGTGGGGACAAAAGAACATTGGGGAATCGAGATTTTTTTGATAGCCCCCTCATCCACTTTTGATGTGGGAGTGGGAGTGTGGTGGCTAGCCAGGCACCAGCCCGATATCCAATGGGGCCCCCACACCATAGACTTCACGGACTGGAGGTGCACCCACCACCTTTGGAGGGAGGAATGTACATACATCCACGCAACAGACCCCATTTTCAGCCACCTATGGGTACCACTCTCGCTTCTTCCCCACAGTCCTGCCCACCAGAGCAGTCCCTGTTGCTGATGCACACCTGCAGGAACTTCGGGCTCTCCAGAACTTGCTCCGAGAGCAGCTCCAACAGGCTAAAGAGGCCTACAAGACAGCTGCCGTCCAAAAGCAACAGGTGGAGTCCCCACTGAAGCCTGGGGACCATGTCTGGCTCTCCACCCATTATCTGCGTCGGCCTGGCCAGTCTCGCGAAGTGGAAGTGCAGCTGCTTGGGGGTGTGTGTGAGGAAATGAAGACTGTATTCAGGGGAACTCCACTGTTGTATTTTCAATTATTTATTTTAGGGAATGGGAAAGTCTTCTGGCTCCACCCCCAAAGTTTCCAGCCTCCACCTCTCAAAGTTCCCAGATATTTTCTGAGTTGGACCTGGCAACGCAATAGATACTACAGGACTGGAGTGACATGGTCCCTATGTTCCACATCATTTAACATTCTGGCCCCAGCATTTTGTAAGAACATAAGAGAAGCCATGTTGGATCAGGGCAACGGCCCATCCAGTCCAACACTCTGTGTCACACAGTGGCAAAAATTTTTATATATACACACACACTGTGGCTAATAGCCACTGATGGACCTGTGCTCCATATTTTTATCTAAACCCCTCTTGAAGGTGGCTATGCTTGTGGCCGCCACCACCTCCTGTGGCAGTGAATTCCACATGTTAATCACCCTTTGGGTGAAGAAGTACCTCCTTTTATCCGTTTTAACCTGTCTGCTCAGCAATTTCATTGAATGCCCACGAAGAAATCCAGTTGACCCGGGATGCCCCCCATCTTATTTACGGGGCCATGACTTGGAAAATCCGGGCTATGCCCCTGCTAAAGACAAATATTATCTTCCCCCCCTTTTTTGCAGGGTTTTTAAAATGGGGGATAAATACAAAGGAAGAGTCTTACAAAATTAATGTTTGTAAGCCTTTCCTTATACTTATAATGGGATGGTGTAATGAAAAACTGCAAAAAGTGAACAAAGACTCCTGTGGTAACAATAGGGATGGAACTCTTTCTTACTAACCTTTTTAAAGTATGAAAAAAATATATATATTGATGAACAGACTGACTGTTGCCTTCTGTAGAAAATCTGAATGTAATTCTGCATTTTGAAATATATTTATTTATTTTAGACAGAGTAGAATATAACAGGGTCCAAACTGGAAGGGATAAATGAGATCTCAGCTACAGACAAACATTTTCTTCTCTCTGTCTTTTTCCAGGGTTTTATTTCAGGGTACATACCCGGAAAGAATGTTACGATAATAATGGTTTTTGTAAAGTATTTAATTGTCCCTTGAATGGCTATACACTTGGAACATGTTCTACACTGGTTTCATGTTGCAAATGGTGAGCAAAGATTCCTTGAGTAACAGCAGTAGGGATGGAACTGTTTCTTACTACCCTTTTCAAAAATATGAAAAATCTGGTGTAAAACAAACTGTCGCACAGAGCAGAAATCCTGAATTCAATTTTGCATTTTATTTATTTATGTATTTTAGACTGAGTGGAAATCACTGGGTAGCAGCTAGATACACCAGTACAAAGATTTAGGTTCAAAGGGCAACATTATATTCAGAACACAGGCATACAGAACTTTACAGTTGGTATAAGGTGGGAGAAAAAGGTGAAGGACACAATAGTTGGGAAATTTAAATTTTCAGATTAGGTGAAAGGAAGTGCCATCACAGGAAAGGGAAGTGTTTGAAGAGCTGACGCTTCCCCTAGATGGGACATCACACTCCCACATTGCGCTTCATCCCATCTCCACTCTCAGGTACCACTCCCAAATATCCAGGAACCTGGCAAGCTGGAGTTTGCAATTCTACATTTGATTTAACCCAACTTTTCATTATGACTCAAAGCTCTGTAGAACTTTGAAGTTTACATTCACCTGCATTACTGGGCATTGTCCAGCAAAGGATGTCATGGTACCACAATCTGGATCAACAGCATAAACAGTAGCTTGTAGTTGAAGAAGAGGTACTTTAAAAGTAAATGTTTTTTTTAAAAAAATTGCACACACGTAGTTCCCCTACAACTGCTAGTGATACCTTTATCTCTCCCAGAAAATATGTTGAGTTTGGAAAGTGTCAAGTCCTTGAGTCATGAAATAGTTAAACTGTTGTTTAGGCATATTAATGTTTGCTAGTGCTCATGACAGTCTTTCTCAGGATTTAGTTTTCTGAAACCAGGGCTTTACTGGTAGAAAAAGCCCAGCAGGAACTCATTTGCATATCAGGCCACACACCCTGATGCCAAGCCAGCCGAAACTGCATTCCTGTGCGTTCCTGCTTAAAAAAACCAAACAAACAAACAAAAAAAACCCCTACCTGAAGCAATTAACTATTGTGCACATTCTTCCCAACCAGGAAGAGGAGGTATTTTTCATAATGAGTCTAGTTTGTCAGTGGCTGTTGGCTATCAGTACAGTGGGAATTGTTACAAGTTATTGTTGTTTTGCCACAGAGGTGTGGGCTTTAGGGGGGAAAACTCTCACTCTCCATTGTTCTCTCTCATGTATGTGTTGGATAATGTAACAAGTAACATGGATTCCATCCATTAAAAAAGATTTCCGACAAGCAAAAGATATGAAAATCTAAATATGCCAATATGTGCCTATCTGAGTACAATATTTCAAAAAGTGTAAGGCAGAAACCTAAAGAAAAGCACCAGCCTAAACTTTAGGAACCAAGTCTTATAAAATTATCACTGAAATCAATTTTGCTCTGCAATTTTGTCTGTGTTTTATTAAATGTAGTCCACTGATTTTTATGCTAATATCATGATCTCTCTCTTCCACCCAGGGGACATCATGGTTAACGACATCATGAATTCACGTCCACAACCAGGTTGCAAAATAGATTGATTAAACACTTCACCTGCAGTGGGATATCCTGAGTTGAAACATTACTTATGACATGGGGTACTTATGACATGCATTACTTATGATATGGGACTGAATGAAGAACTTTAAATAAATGCATGGTATTTGTCTAATTGTCTAATTGTATGGGCAGAGAATTGCCCATTGTCTAATTGTCTAATTGTATGGGCAGAGAATACTGATTGGATGCCCAGTTCTTGAGCTGGTTTATGATGATTAAGTTTTTTATTTTCTCAAGAAAAGGTAGCATACAGAAGGGAAAAATGGGTAGGAAAAAGTATGAATTCATCAAAAATTATCAAATAATATGAATTGTTACATACAACAAGTAAAATCAAAAGTATTGGTAAAAATATATGTTTAAAATTTAGAAGCAGATAATAAACATCATAATTACAGTGTTCTGGAATGAGTTCTCTCTTTTAAAAAATAGAAACGGACTTTCCTAATATTGGTGATAATCTATTACTAATACATCTTTAATAGTTAAACAAATTCTGCACTAAGTTTAAACCATCCTTAAACCTGGATATTATCTTAATCATTTGTCAGATTCTAAATCTTATTTTTAACTAAATATTTAAAATCTAGTGGAAGACTAAATTTAAAAAATTAAAACTACAATCAATATCTTCATCAGCTTTAATATAATATTCAGATTGTTTCCGGAATCAAGAAATTTAAGTTTTAAGGAGTCTCAGAGTGGCTTACAATCTCCTTTTCCTTCCCCTCCACACAGCAGACACCCTGTGAGGTAGGTGGGGCTGGGAGAGAAATGACAGAAACTGCTCTTGAGAGAAAAAAATCTGAGAGAGTTATGACTGACCCCAGGTCACTTACATGTGTGCCAGCAGTTACATGTGTAGGAGTGGAGAGTCAAATCCAGTTCACCAAGATAAGAGTCCATGCATTTAACCACTACACCAAACCTCAGCACAATGCAGGAAATTCACAAATTTCCAATTTAGATATCTCACCCCACACACACCTCCACTGACTGCTGCCTCATTCCCAAAAAAGAGTAATGTGGATAATGGAGCAGGATTAAAGGTATAAACCTCCACGAAAACCAGCCCCCGAAATATGCACAAATTATTTTTACTAAGGCTATTGTCAATGAAGAAAACCAATTCAATAGTCAATATCAAATTGTACAAAATTAGACATTAAAGGAACATCCCCGAACCACCCAAAGTCAATAAATCACAAATCAATGTCCAATTTTCATATAAAGGATGCGGGTAAAAATTCCAATGGTGTAATTCACAGCAGAGACTGAAGCTCCAAACTTCTTTGTACAGCAAGGCAAAAATTAGTTCACTATGCAGTCGTACTTGATCCCACGCTTCACTGTTGCTTCGACAAGTGACGCTTATGCTGTCAGGCCCACAACGTCAGAGAGACATCTTCAAAGTTCCGTCCTCTTTCAACCTTATTGTGTTGGTGCCTTGTTGAAGAAGACTTCTGGCTTCTGACTTGAAGAATCCTGCTCCATTCCAGGAGCTTCTACTTCTTCAAGACAGAAGACTTGAATATTGAATATTGACTTGAATATTGACTATTGAATTGGTATTCTTCATTGACAATAGCCTTAGTAAAAATAATTGTTTATATTTTGGAGGCTGGCTTTTGTGGAGGTTTATACCTTTATTCCTGCTCCATTCCTAGAAGATGGCAAAAAACTCCAGGATCCCTGACCAAACTGACTTTGAGAAAAATTGCTGCCTGACCCCTTAGTGGTGATCAGCATTTTCCTGGGCATGTAAAAAAAGGCCAGGAGAACTAAGCACCAATGCCTCTCTTCCTACTTCTTTCTCATGATCTGGCTAAGTTCACAGAACCAACATTGCTGTCAGATGGCCATCCAACCTCCTAAGAAGGAGAGCCCACCATCTTCCAAGGAAGCCTGTTCCACTGAGGGACCACTCTAAATCTTCCTAATGTTTGGTTGAAAACTCTTTTAAATATTTTGATTTAATTTTGGCCTGTTGGTTTTAGTCCAACCTTCTGGACCAAGAGAAAACAACTCTCCATCATCATCTATATAACAGCCCTTCATGTACCTGAAGATGGTCTTTTTTTTTTTACTTTCTTCTTCTTTGAAGACTATAAAATAGTGGGTTCAACGCAAGGAAGAGGCAAGGTGGTGTGATCATAGCTCATTTATTAAGTACAGCATTGTAAGAGCTGAACTCTAAGACTGTAGAATTGGGCCAGTGGGGCCAACTATATACACTTGAGGGTTCCCATGCAAGCAAGCCATTGGATCATTCAAAACAGCCAGGGGCCTGTGATTGGAGCATGGCAGCAGGGATTTGGATCCTACTGCGCATTGTACCAGAGTCCCCAAGCTCAGTCCAGCAGGCTCCAATGAGCCAGGCAGGAACACCATTAAATATACATATTACAGTTCACATACACAACATCCCTCCCCCCCAGTTCGCAAGCCTTAACAGACAGAGTCTCTTAGGTAGGCAGGCTTGCAGTGCTCCCGCTTGAACCACCTGAATGCTGGAGTGGGTGGAGGAGCGGTCTCTGCTTCTGGCACAGTGAGCAGAGGGGCTGGTGATGCGGGAGTTTCAGCCCTTGGTTTGGGGAATCAAACCCAGTTCTCACAAGTAAGAGTCAGCACACTTAAACACTACACAAAACTGGCTTTCCAGTTTGGGACTGTTGTCCTCGACCTCTTCCCCTGGGGCCTCGCATGACTGTAGCTGGTTGATGTGATGATATGATGATATTGGATTTATATCCCGCCCTTCACTCCGAAGAGTCTCAGAGCGGCTCACAATCTCCTTTACCTTCCTCCCCCACAACAGACACCCTGTGAGGTGGGTGGGGCTGGAGAGGGCTCTCACAGCAGCTGCCCTTTCAAGCACAACCTCTGCCAGAGCTATGGCTGACCCAAGGCCATGCTAGCAGGTGCAAGTGGAGGAGTGGGGAATCAAACCCGGTTCTCCCAGATAAGAGTCCGCACACTTAACCACTACACCAAACTGGCTCTCAAACTGGATGTGCTGCCTAAGAGTAGACCCATCCTCCGTGGTTACCTTGTACATGACCGACCATAAAACCCAGGCAACCCTGATTGGGATCTACGTTGGGCCACCCCCAAAGTTCCTTGCAAATACTGAATTCCCAGTATCAAACTCACGGGGCACCCGCAGGGCCTCTGGTATCTCCTGGAGGTCCAGGGCTCAGGCTGGGTGCAACTGGTCCAAGAGGGTGGACACCCGCTGGTCCATTAAGAGCTCTGGTGGGCTTCGGCCTGTGGCAGTCCAGGAAATGGAATGCTGGGCCAAAAGGAATTCAGCAAGGCAGGCCTCTCAGTCCCCATGGATGATGCAGCAGAGTGATTCCTTAGTGGTCCATACCATCCTTTCGGCCTGGCCATTCGTGGCTGGGTGGAAGGGGGCTGACCTGATATGTCTGATCAGGATTCGAGCACAAAAGTCTTGGAATTCAGCTGAAATGAAAGCTGTCCCATTGTCCAACACAAGGGTGTCTGGCAGGCTGTGCATGGCAAAAACCCAGCGGAGAGCTCCAATGGTGGCTTGGGAGGAAGTAGACACCAGAGGGACTACCTCAACTCACGTGGAGTGGGAATCCACAATAAGAAAGAAAATTTGTCTCTGGAAGGGCCCCACAAAGTCCAGATGCAGGTGGGACCATGGGTTGTGGGTGGACTTCCGATGTTGAATTGGGACTCGGGGTGGTGCTGGTCAGGTCTCCTGGCAGGGTTGGCAACGGGTGACCCATAACTCGATAGCATCATCAATCCCTGGCCACCAAACATAGCTGCAGGCAAGCAACTTCATCCGCACGATCCCTGGGTGGGTCTTGTGCAGCACAGTTAGGACTCGCTGACGCAGGGCCAGGGCACCACCACCCTACTCCAACACAGAAGGCACCCCTTGTGTACTGAGAATTCATCCTGGCAGGATGCGTAAGCTGTAAAAACTGAGCTCACCCAACTGGTGGGCCATCCCCTCCACACCCAGTCCAAAATGTGGGCAAGGATCTAGTTTTTGGACAACTGATGAGCAATGTCTTTGGTGTATACCGGCCTGTCTGGGAGGGACTTGAGGAGGAGGATCTGGTAGGCCGAAACTGATTCAGTAACAAGTGCTTAACCTGTTCATGGGCCCCCTGCAGGTTTGAATTTCACTCTCACTGAAATCTTAGATTGCAGTTTAGGGTGCTTCTAGATGCCCCTTTGTCTTTAGAGAAACACATGTTTAAAGTTGCCTGGAGAGCCTTCTACTAGCAAGTTCACTGACTGTAGCCATTCCTGGAGAAAGCTAATTTTAGACCACAGTCACACATGCCTTGGTAACATCCAGATTAGACTAATGTGACATGGTCTGTGTGGAACAAAGCAGTAGACAAGTGTACCTTTAAGACCAACTAAGTTTTATTCAGAATGTAAGCTTTTGTATTCTCTTAAGCAGACTTCATCAGACAAAATGGGAATGGCAAGCAGCAATTCTTAATATAAGTGGGCAGTGAGTTGGTATGTAGAATCATGAGAAGCCAGTTTACATTTTTAAATGCTATCAGATCAGATCAAGGGCCACTAAGGCTAAAATCCTGTGCAGTGGAGTTTCTGGGAAGGCAACAAGACACCAACAAGCTTTTCATCTATTACATTCTTCAGCAACTGATACTCACAGGAAAACTGCATCTGAAGATATGAGGACATAAAATAAACCTGCTATTCCATTCCACCTAGTCGAGCATCATTTCTCCAAAAGTGCTCTATAATATCCCATAACTGCAAATATTTTTCCCATCCATCCTGTACCAAGGAAAGCATTTCTTCCACAGTGTCAGCCTACTGCCCAAAGGATAAATGCTGTACATTGCTCACTAAAGTAACTGCCAATCCCATTCCTAACACCTAAACTACTCTGATCAGTCAGGCATCTTACCTCAGGTTGTTAAGACCTACCGACAGAAAAAAACACAACCTAAAGAATGGTTGATGTGCTCCAGGCCTTTTTATGGGAAAAAGCTCACTCCTAGCAATCCACTGAGTCAACTTTTCCACTCCTGGAAAGGAAAGTGCAGCACCAATCATTTCCAACTCTGGGGTGACGCTGCTTTCGCAACGTTTTTGTTATGTCATGAAACATAAGCTAAGGTACCGCATGGCGATCACTACAGGGGCGACCCAGGAAAACCCACGGGTCCCTGGATGTAGCTCGCTATACACCCCGCCCATCAAGATCTGTGGCGAGAAGTTTGACTGCCAGGATTGGACTGGTAGACTGGGGGGCAGTTCCAGGAAATGTATATAAGCGGGAGCCGGCCCGCATGTTCTCTCTCTTGTAATGTACCACCGAATAAAGTATGTTGCCTTCAAACCGTCTTGTCACTCAGTACATTACAGTGGCGACAAAGGTGGGATCCTAGCCAGGTAACTCCCGAAGAGGGACTTCACGGAGCTGGCCGGAGACGAAGAAGGCACACCGTCTAGAGAGACAGAAGCACCTGACGCCGCAGCCACCATGGCTAACCAGGGCGGAGCGACGGGTCGTCTCGAAGAATTCAACCCCGCTGAACCGGAGAGGTGGGAGACCTACATGGAGCAGGTCGATTGCTACCTTCGAGCAAACATGATAACGGACGACAGTCGTAAGAGGAACGTGCTCCTGAGCGTCTGCGGCGAGGCCACATTCAAGATCGCCAAGGGTCTCTCGGCCCCCGCAAGGAACACGGAGAAGACATACGAGGAGATAGTCCAACTCCTTACTGGGCACTTCTTGCCCCAGCCCTCAATCATTGCCCGCCAATTCCTCTTCCACAAGGGGGACCAAGAGGCGGGAGAGATGGCAGCCGAATACCTGGCCGCTCTCCGCCAAATTGCGGGAAACTGTAGCTTCAACAAGCTAGAGGAAGCCCTAAGGGACCGTTTTGCCTGGGGCCTGAGGGACGAAAGACTACAGCAAAAGCTCTTTGCAAAGGAAGAGCTCACTCTCCAGGGCGCCTTCAACAAGGCCACCGCATTCGAGAGAGCCACAAAAGCTTTCCACAACCCGCGGGCAGAAGCCGTCCACCAGGAGGAGATGGCGCCGAGCCACCCAAAGGAGGAGGAAACGCACCAGCTATGCCGCCAACCAGGGATGGGACCGAGAGCGACCCAGAGGCCACGAGCGACAGAGAAACCAACCCTCACCAAGTGCACAAGCTGCAGGGACCCGCAGCAGCGTCAGGACTGCCCCTATCGCAACGTGGACTGCAGGAACTGCGGGAAAATGGGACACATTGCGCGGGCTTGCAGGGCCAAGGCCGCCCGCAGACGCCAGTCCACAAACCAAGACTCGACCGAGGAGAGCCAAGAAGGCCTAATACATATACATAATTTATTTCTACAGTCGTTGACCAGATACATAAAAGAGGAACAAAAGATCCCATATCAGCCAGTACATTATCAAAATTCATAGACATTATCAGCAATATCAGATAGTAAAATATTAAAAGTGAAATACTATTAAATAATTACAATAATTAAAATCTCTGTTTTAATAAAATATGGGCTTACTAACTGTTAATGGCTTGTTTCTGGATTTCAGTGGCCTTGTTTAAAGTAATTGCCCGCTCTCTGTCAGCTAACAACTTATCTAAATAAAATCTTTCATTTCTCCCAGGGATTCAAGAGCAGATGGGGGTTATATAACTGGCTCTAATGCTTTGGTACAACTTACATTCAAACATCACATGTTCCCTCATTTCTATCCTCCCATCTCCACAGACACAAAGTCTTTCTTCATAAGGTCACCTTTTATATTTATTTTTTCATATTCCGCAGGCTCAGGCAAGTGTGAGGTTTGACCCTACTCATATAGATCTGCACAGGGGTTGTTTTGTAGAAAAATAAGTGGTGGAGTTCATCCAGGATTGTTATGCAGCTGCACCTACTAGTCAATGGACAAGGTGGGGAGGAGAAGGGGGAACCCTCAGAAAGGATCAAGGAGCTGTGCTCTTGTGAGCTCCTACTGAATCCGAGGCCTGGATCTGCATTGTGATCTGGAGAGGGTGGAGAGAAGGCGAAGGGATGCCTATTTATATCCCTGTCTGCATTGGGGAAAGAAGAAATCCTTGTCTCCAATTGCTGCAGCTCAGAGCCAGGTGCTGAGGAGAAAAATGAAACCAACCACAGTGGGGTTTGAAATTGACCTTGCCTTGAAATTGCCCCATCTCTACTGTCTCTTTGGGACTTGGGAGATGAGAGAGGGGCGGGAGTGAGATAGGGAGAGACGCTTTTTTGCTTGCTCCATTGCAACCTTGGAGAAGGCTCAGGCGGATTTCAACCCTCCAAAGAAAGCGCCCCCCCCCCCAGTTTCTGCTGGCTGTTTCCTTCCCTCATCTGCTCCATGCACTTTCTCTCTTCCTCAGAAATGTTTTTTGGGGAAAGGTCATCTCTTGGACTGGTGAAGCCAGTTTGGTGTTGCTGGGTTTGATTTTTTTTTTTTAATAATCCTGTCCTGGGGGTAGCGAAGCCCTTTGCTTCCTCCCCACTTTCCCACCCCAGAAAAAGAATGGGAGGGGGATGCAATTTTAAAAAGAGGCTTTCATTTGGGCTCTGCACTTCTTACAATGTACTTGTTTAGGATTAGAAAAGAGCAAGAGTCCAGAAGCACCTTAGAAACTAACAAAATTTGTGGCAGGGGATGAGCTTGCATGAGTCACGACTCACTTCTTCAGATATGAAGAGCATAGGAAGTAAAATTTCCAACTTCCAGGTGGTGGCCGGAGATCTCCTGCTGTTACAACGGACCTCTAGGCAACAGAGATCAGTTTAGTGAAGTGAGTTCATCTGGAAAAAATGGTTGCTTTGGAAGGTACACTCTATGACATTCTATCCCCTGTGTCTGAAGAAGGGACTACTGACTCAGGAAAGTTCCTACCCTGCCACAAATGTTGTTAGAATATATGATCTATATTATATACCTTGAATTCAGCAGGAGCTTACAGCAGCGCAGCTCCTGAACCTTTCTGACAGCCCCCCTCCTCCTCCCCACCTACCTACCTTGTCCATTGAATAGTAGGTGCAGCTGCATAACAATTCCTGGATTAGGAGAGTGGCCAGTCAGCCAGCCACCAGGAGCTTTGCCACACCCCTAGCAGCCCTCATTAGCCCCTGGAGAAGCCCACACCACCCTTTCTCCACTTCTTATGTGATTTTGGGCAGTGGGTGGCTTGCTGGCCTTTTGACAGTGGGGGCAGAAATGGCCAAGGAGAGCCCCAGCTGAGTGAGGCCTGCTTGGGCTGGCTGGATCTCTAGCCAGCCCAAGCAGGCCTCACTTGCCTGGAGTTCTCCTTTCTTGGATTGAGTTGCTTTTGGCTGGTGGGGTGGTGGTGGCATATGCTAATGAGTTATGCTAATGAGCTCCACTACCTATTTGTCTGCAAAACAACCCTTGTCTATAAACAAGCCCCCTATTGTTCTAGATTCTACCCTAATGGGAGGAAATGGACCAAGTTAAAAGTAACATGGTCAGTCTGACTTCACTTTGGTCCATCTCAAAAAAGCAGCTTTCACATTCTCATATAGCATATTAGTGTGGCCAGCCTCCAGGTGGGGCCTGGTGATCTCCAGGAATTAGCACTGATTCACCACACTACATAGATCAATTCCCCTGGAGGAAATGGCTGTTTGGGAGTTTAAACACAAAGTGAACTTCAGCAGCATAACCTAAAAGTGGTTTTTTAAAAAAAAAAAAAATTGGTATGGGGGGTGGAAGTTGGTAGCCCTGCCTAAGGCACCAAAAAGCCTGGCACCAGCCCTGGCAACAAATTTTGTCACATATACTTTACTAGTTGTTTACAAGTTTTCTACTTGAGTTTCAGGGTGGATCACATGGTATAGAATATTGTAATCAAATAGCATATGAGATTTAATAATGCAATAGGACTAGGCTTACAAAATTTACAAAAATTGCAAAAAAAAGTGTATAAAACACTTATAAATACAGAAAATGCAATTAGAAAGCATAAAAACAATGCTGTAAGTGCATGATAAAACAAATCAAGAATATAATATGTGGCATAGACTACAGTCCAGGACTTCCAGGCTTCGTCGCCTTAAGCTCAGTGGGGGTCCATGGAGCTGGTCTCTAGCAACCCCCCTGAACCGGGCAGTTGGAGAGGTGCCGCAGTCGTGGCATCTCTAGGGAGACCCTGGAGGGGTTTCCTGTTAGCATGGGGCTTTGCAGGGAGCCAGGGAAATAGCGGCGGCTGTTCCCCATCCTTCTTGTGTGCTCCAGTGCTCCGCCGTCATGGTTGCCATGACGGCAGAAAGAGGTGAACACCTGGCCGCTTGCTTTCTTCTTCTAACAAGCGTCTGATGCATCGCTTTTCTACCTTAGCCACTGCAATTCTACTTTGCAAGTAAGTTTGCTCTTCAATACTATCGGCTAATGGGTTATTTTACATAACAACAAATGGGACAGTTCAAAGAAAGGAAAAGAGGTGAACTCCCCCCCCACACACTTTTCCGTGAGTGTGACTTCAAAAAGACAAAGAACAACTTTGAATATTTGCAACAATCTGAATTAGACTGAATATAGATACTTAAATCGACCTGGTTTATGATTGAATAAGTGATAAGGAGACCATTACCCAGTTATACTTTGGTCTGAACAAAAACAAGATATATTTTAGAGAGATTTGTATCTGTTGCTTGAGTATTCAATTTTGATTACTAGACTGAGTCATTCTGTGGAGAAAAATGGCATTGCAAAGCGAAACGTTTCATAAAAAAGTATAATGGATACCATAATTTCTCTAAAGCAGGACCTTGGTTCATTAACAGAAGTGATAAAAAAGCAAATGGGAGCTTTTATTCTGAAAGGCAGTGAAACTTTAAATCTACATGAGCAGAGTGTTAAAGAGATCTCAGTGAAGTCTGTGGAATTGAGACAAATGGATAAAGATCTGTTGGGGAAGGAGCCAAAGAAAATTAAAATGGAGTCAGACTGAACAATTATTAAGAAGGACCAGAAATCATAAAAACATAAGAGATGGGCCAATGGCCCATCCAGTCCAACACTCTGTGTCACACAGTGGCCAAAAAATTTATAGATAGATAGATGATAGATAGATGATAGATAGATAGATAGATAGATAGATAGATAGATAGATAGATAGATAGATAGATAGATAGATAGATATACACACATAGATATATACACATTGTGGCTAATAGCCACCGATGGATCTCTGCTCCATATCTCCATCCAACCCCCTCTTGAAGCTGGCTATGCTTGTAGCTGCTACCACCTCCTGTGGCAGTGAATTCCACATGTTAATCACCCTTTGGGTGAAGAAGTACTTCCTTTTATCCGTTCTAACCCGACTGCTCAGCAATTTCATCAAATGCCCACGAGTTCTTATATTGAGAAAGGGAGAAAAGTATTTATTTCTCTACTTTCTCCATCCCATGCATAATCTTGTAAACCTCTATCATGTCACCCTGCAGTCGACGTTTCTCCAAGCTAAAGAGCCCCAAGCGTTTTAACCTTTCTTCATAGGGAAAGTGTTCCAACCCTTTAATCATTATAGTTGCCCTTTTCTGGACTTTTTCCAATGCTATAATATTCTTTTTGAGGTGCGGTGACCAGAATTGTACACAGTATTTCAAATGAGACTGCACCATCAATTTATACAGGGGCATTATGATACTGGCTGATTTGTTTTCAATTCCCTTCCTAATAATTCCCAGCATGGCGTTGGCCTTTTTTATTGCAGTCACACACTGTCTTGACATTTTCAGTGAGTTATCTACCACAACCCCAAGATCTCTCTCTTGGTCAGTCTCTGCCAGTTCACACCCCATCAACTTGTATTTGTAGTTGGGATTTTTGGGCCCAATGTGCATTACTTTGCACTTGGCCACATTGAACCTCATCTGCCACTTTGACGCCCACTCACCCAGCCTCAACAGATCCCTTTGGAGTTCTTCACAATCCTCTCTGTTTCTCACCACCCTGAACAATTTAGTGTCATCTGCAAACTTGACCACTTCACTGCTCACTCCCAGCTCCAAATCATTTATGAACAAGTTAAAGAGTATGGGACCCAGTACTGAGCCCTGCGGCACTCCACTGCTTACCATCCTCCACTGCGAAGACTGCCCAAGACCGACTAAAGCTTTTCTGAGAGGAACTGATGGCATGGGAGCCTTATTATTTTTACCAAGATGGGTGAATGCACTAAGGAGAAAGGAGGCACATTTCAGTAAAAAAATCAAGACATGGAAAACTTTCAAGAAGGGATTTTAAATTGTTTTTCTTTCTGTAGGTAACTAGCTAATATGGAACTCTTAACAAGAACTGACATGCGATTTCAAAAGGCCAAGTGAGATCCTCGGGATATGGATGCTTCTCTTTTGTCTGCTATTTTCTATATTCTTTTTTTTAAAAAATAAAGTTAAATAGAGCTATATATTAAAGAGCGAGCTATAGAGATAATAGATGCTTTGTTTGTTTTTTTAGGTAAAAATAAATAAGTGTGAAAGTTGTGGCTGTTATGGTATATTAGATTTGCGCCTCTCAGAGCAATATGGATATAGGAGTTATAGTATCCAAAAGCTTTTGCATAAATAATTAATTTGGATCAATTTTTAAGGCAGGCATCACAATTATTTTGTAATCTGGTAGATCTGCTCTTAATATGTTTGACTGGAGAAACTGTTTATATTGAGACAAATAAACTATTAAGTTTTTTGTTCACCATTTTTTATCTCTCTACTTTTTATGTTATTTTATATTTGCTTTCTTTCTCTCCGTTTGAAATAAGTAAATTAGAAGAATAAAGAATAAATATTTGTTTTTTATGCTTATCCAAATGATGGCATCGCTAAAATAACAAGTCGCCTTGTACTTTTAATATGGTTACGTTCAGCCAGTTAGTTTTGTGTTGTGACCTCTCTGACTTTTTATATCTATATGTGCTGAAGAAAAATAGTTTAGACTCGTATCTTAAGCAACAGATTAGTAAAAAGTGTATAATGGAAAATGAAGACGGTAGAATATAAGGGGAAAATTCAATACTTGCAGGTAGAAAGAATTGGGTATTTTGTTTTGAGGTAGAAATGTAACTGATATATTTGCAACTTTCTGGTTTCCCATTCTGCATCCACCCCTCCCTCTTGTTGTTTCGGTATCTTTGCATATGCTTTCTCTTTATAGTTAAAATCAATAAAAATATATATAAAAACATAGACTACAGTCCTGTTCTCTATAAGCTTTATAAAAATGCCCTCCCAAGCAACTGTTTTTACTTAGTTTGCAGAATTAAACAAGTGTGAGAATGGTCTTATTCCAGTTACTGAAACTGTAAATACAACCTTCTCTCCTCTGTAAATTACCAACTCAAGGCTTCTAACAGTGCTACCCAACAACTGCCCATACGCACATATTTTCTGTTGTGGCTCCCATTTGTGCAATGGCGTTTCTGAGGAAGGAAAGCTTCCACACTTTTGTCTTTTGGCTAACTACCAGAAAAAAAACAGAATGGTTCAAGAGGGCATTTTAATAACGGTAATAATAGGGCTAGAGGATAATGGAATAGTTCAAGAGGAAACTTTTATAAATGGACTGTGAACTGTATCACAGTATATTCCATACTGTTTCCTGCATGTATTATCCTGCTCTCACTGTATTGCTTTCTATCATTGTAATATCATTTTCTGATTTTTGCTCTTTCAAATTGCCGTAATCCTAGTCTTATTGCATAGTTCGTAACTCTCTTTAGGATTGCACTGTAAATGTCTCATGTGTCTTATTACTATGACTTACCCTGTGTAACCCATTTTGAGTCTCAGTGAGAAAGGTAGAACATATATAAAGTAAATTAAAGAAATAAAGTGCATAGGATCAAGCTGTGAGTAGGATTCTTTTCTAAGGGCGTTTTCGCACTTACCTTTTACTGGCGCGACCATCCTCCTCACGCCGGCGGATCTGCAGGGATTTCGCACCAGAAGCGCCGGCGCAGCCAAAAGAGCCGGCAACTTCCGTCGCGGAGCCAGCTCAAACGTTTTCCTGCTTCTTGGCGGTTTCCGTTTGAGCTGGCTCCACGACGGAAGTTGCCGGCTCTTTTGGCTGCGCCGGCGCTTCTGGTGCGAAATCCCTGCAGATCCGCCGGCGTGAGGAGGATGGTCGCGCCAGTAAAAGGTAAGTGCGAAAACGCCCTAAGTGAACAAACATAGGCTCAAACAACAGCGGCATCACAGGTGGGATCCTCTCCCAACAACTTTCAGTCTTCAGAGTAAACATAAAACACCACAACCCTCCCTTCAGTGAATAAGATTCTTGCACCTCAGTATATATTAGCCAAAGAAGACTTGTGCTAATATCTAGACCTAAATTCCTTATTTGATGTCTCCTGTTCTGTCAAAAACAATTTCCACTGCAATAAGAGTTCTATGGGAGTATTGTGAAACACTGCCTGTTCTTCTCTTTTTCTTTCTTTCTTCTGAGCCTGCTACAACACCCTTTTAAAAATCCCTTTATTCCTTATTCTCTGTTTACTCCAACATGGTTTCACTCCCCTCTCTCCTGCTAACTGCTCATTCTGTTCCAGCCAATTGTATAGAGAATTCACCCTTGGGAGATTTATGATAGGCTTCACACTGTTTACCTCAACATCCTCCTTTTTTTTTACTAGAAAATTTACACCTGATAGATGTGTGACAGATTTCTAATTCTAATTGTCAGTTCTGCACTCCTCCGAGGTCTGCCTAATGGTAGCACTTTTCCTGGTGGGAGGGAGGGGTTGAAGCAAAGAAAGTGCAAGCAAAAGCAGTGTGGAAGTGGTCATAAAGCAGTTAAATCACTCAGAAATTATGTCTCAGGAGTAAATAAATAGAATGTTCTAGGTTTTTAAAAATCCAACTATTTCGTGTTCATCTAAGTAGTCCTGAGAAATGGCTGCCAATTAGTTTGGATCTCTAGAGTCTTGGTGTATGCACAGTTTTGAACAAACCCAATGGAAAGTCACTGCAGGCCTTAAAGTTACTTAGTGATCCGCTCATGTCTGGTTGGCAAAGTGTAAGAAGGCCAGTTCAATTGTTGGTGCAAAATTCGTAGTACCATTGAATCACAAAGTTGGAACGGCCCATATAGGTAATCCAGTGCAACCCCCTGCTCAATGCAGGATCAGCCTAGAGCAGGGTTTCCCAAACTTTCCCCCCGTGGCCCAGTTATTTTTACACTTCTCAATCATGGCCCACTAAAATTCAGAGGTGTGGCCAAGAGACTTTAGAGGAAATTTTTTTGTTACGGTTTTTAAGACAAGATCGCTACCATATTTCTATGAAGATTGGGGTGGGTGGATATATGTGATGCCCAGCTGCTCCCTCCCCTCCTGGAGTTACCTCCGCTGTGGTGTGGAGAGAGGTAGGGAAAACACTTTGGCCTCAGAAATGGGGGCAGCAAAGTTGACAGCACTCTGCAGACACTCCCATGGAGCAGGCTACTCTTACACACACACCCTCTCTCAGCTTCTTCCTCTCTCCACTTTTCCTCCCTGGCCATCGGTGTCTTTTCCCCTTTAATAAAACTAATTACAACTTTATTAAAACTATTAATGTTGGCGGCGAGCCCAGTAGGGCCCCAACGCAGTAATGAGGAGCAGCAGCGAAGGCAGTTCCACCCAACATGTCCTCCCAGCACAGCCCCCTTGGCCAGGCTCAGTAGTGCCCAATGATGGTGCCACCGGGAGAGCTGTGTCCAGCCCCGATGGGGGGGGAGCAACACCCAGGCCTAAGCGGCTGAAGCAGCAGCCTTGACGTCCCCAGCAGCTGGCACCCAGCCAGAGCAACGTGGAAAGATAGCAGGAGGAGGGCTGGCTCAGGAGTGGGGCAAGGGCTGAAGGGGAGAGGGATGCAGCAACGGGAGGGAAGGAGAGCAATGCCTTCTATTGTTAACGACTTTTGAGGGGTTAGCCAAGGAGCTGGGGGTACCGTTGGCTCATGAAAAAACAGAGTGCCCAACTATGGTTTTGACCTTTTTAGGTATCGAGCTCGATATGGTGCGCCAGTTTTCCAGGTTGCCAGAGGATAAGCGAGAGAGCCTTTTGGCTCGAGTCAAGTCAGTGCGGAGTAAGCGCAAGGTCACCCTCCTTGAGTTGCAGCAATTGGTGGGTCACCTAAACTTCGCATGCAAAGTGGTGGCCCCGGCAGGGCTTTTTAAAGGCAATTTTGAGACGGAATGGTCACCCTGCGTTTACTGCATCATTTCACCCAGGTTACCAGGGAGATGCGCAGCGATTTGGGTGTTTGGGAGACATTTTTGAAGGATTTTAATGGCATTTCCTTTTGGCAAGGGGATATGCAGTTGGAAGCAGAGCTCCAGATCATCTCAGATGCTGCCAATACCACTGGTTTCAGGGTTTATTTCAGGGGGCATTGGTGTGCCGAGCAATGGTCACATGAATGGTTGGGTTCCGAGTTATGTCGGAACCTGACTTTCTTGGAATTTTTTCCTATCATGGTGGCTACCTTTGGGGTGATGCTCTTGCTAATCACACGGTGCACTTCTGGTGTGACAACATGGCAGTGGTACATGTTGTCAATAACTTGACATCTAAGTCCCCCCCGGTGATGCGGTTGGTTAGGGCATTTACTTTGCACTGTCTGAAGTTAAATATCTTGTTCTTGGCAAAGCATGTTCCTGGCATTTGTAATGGAGTGACAGACGCCCTGTCTCGCCAACAAATGGTGCACTTTCGTCAGTTAGCTTTGGAGGCCAACCTTTTTTCCCGTGCACATCCCAGCAGAATTATGGCAGATTGGAGGGATGAAGTTAGCTGTGCAATCCTACTTGCCATAGCGCCCAGCACTAAAAGGTCATATGACCGGGCTGCTAGCCAATTTGTAGCCTTCAGGGAAGGGGCCGGGTTACCGGAATTATGGCCTGTTCCTGTCGACCAACTGTTGCAATTTTGTGTTTGGCAAAGGGAGCGGGGCCTCGCAGTAAAATCCATCAGGGGACAGATGGCGGCATTGTCTTTCTTGAGTAAGGCGCGTGGGCATTTGGATGCGAATAAGGATTTTTGCATCCAAAAAATGTTAGAGGGTTGGTCCCGAGAGTCAGGCCATCAGATCGATGGCAGACAGCCGATTTCGCCATCGATCCTCTTGGGGCTTCGTGCCACTTGGGCGCTTGTTTGTGGCTCTGCTTATGAGGAGGCGCTGTTCCATGCAGCTGCATTGATGGCTTTTTTCGGGGCTTTAAGAGTATCTGAGTTGGTTGCACTCTCCCGTAACGATGCTTCTGCAAGGGCCCTGCAGTTCGGGGACTTAAAATTATTTTGTGACCAGGTGGCCTTACACGTCCGCCGGTCAAAGGCTGACCAGAAGCAACATGGCTGCACGGTCACTCTTGGGCCTTGCTCAGAGAAGGAATTATGTCCAGTTGCTGCGTTGAGGCACTACGTGGAATTGTGAGGTGGGTCAGACGGCCCTCTTTTTCGCCATGTAGACATGTCTCCTTTAACTAAGTATCAATTTTGGACTGTTACCAGCCGAGCTGTGGTGCAGCTAGGGCTTGGGGGGGTAAAATTTGGCACCCACTCTTTTAGGATTGGAGCCGCCTCCACGGCTGCAGCGCTGGGTTACGGGGGTGAGAACATTCGTTGGGTGGGGCGTTGGAGGTCCGGGGCCTATCGATCTTATATTTGGCCATTACGGCCTTGAAGTGGGGGGCCTTTCTGCGTCACCGGTTCCCCCCCCCCCTCTTTTCCGCTCAGCTGCTGGGTTAATGTTGTTTTGTTGTTCAACAGTTTTAATGGCTTTTTTCTTCTAGGTGCTGTGGCTGGCATTGAAAGGAAAAGGATCCTTATATGTGGCCACAGTATTGTTTTTTGGGCAGCACATCAGGCCTGACGGATGCCGGTTGGTTCACAGCTGGGCCTGAGTGACAGAGCCGTCATTGAGTGGCAGGGCCGCCGGGGTATGAAGTGGTTGGGGCTCCTGCTGCTGCTGTTCGGGGGCGAGAGGGCCCCTCCTCCGCAGATTTTGGTGATATATCTGGGAGAGAATGACTTGGGCTTGATGAAGGGGAAGGCCCTTTCGATTCAGGCCCAGGCGGATATTGCCTTGATTGGCAAGAGGTGGCCGGGTGTCCTTATCCTGTGGTCGGCCATGTTGCCATGCCAGGTGTGGCGGGCAGCGTGGGACCCAGCAGGTTTGGAGCATGCTCAGATTAAGGCCAATAGGGCCTTGCGAAAAGTCCTAAATAGTGGACTTGGGGTGTATGTGCCTCATCCTTCCATTCAGGCTAGTCTTTCGGAATTGTATAGGGAGGACGGGGTTCATCTTTCAATAAACTGCAATGAAGCCTTTTTGGCTGACTTGCGGCAAGGGCTGATGCAGGTCTGGGGGGTTGGTTTGGGTACAGTGGCTTAAGTAGAGGCTTGGCACTGTCAGTGGATGTTTATTGTTGGGAATATTTTGGGGGGATTGGTGAGCTCCTGTAGCACTGCACCGTTTTTGATGAATGGCCTCCCTGGGGGACCTTTAAGCTGTATGGCCCAAGGTTGGCTCCAGGGAGCTTGGGCATCCCGTCACATGGTGGTGTCCACATTCCAGGCTGTACGGCTTTGGGGATGGTGGAGCCTTGGTGAGCGGAGATCATGTTGCTGGGCCGGCCGGGCCTGAGCCATTGGTTTGGCTCATACCCGGAGCTTTGGGGGCTCGCCCATTTTCAGGAGGTGGTCTGGCTTGACCCCTGGCTTGATCTGTCCCCATGTTTTTTGCCCTTGCTGTTAAGTTAATAAAGTGGCCCTTTAATCCACCTCTGTGTCTGTCTCATTATTCCGACTGGGAAGGCAATTCGGCCCCCTTCCCAGCCGAGTGGCGATCGCCACTAAGGCTTGGGGCCATCCATTGCCTCCCCGGAAGAATTGAGGCAATGGAATCATCCAATATCCGGGTGGGGGCGAGGCGCGGCCTTAAAAGGCCGGCCCCGCCCCCAGTTACGCAGTGAGAATTTGCTCTCGGCCCGCCCATCATGTAGTGCAAGCAGAGGCTGGTTGCCTATTTTTAGGGGCCGGGTAGGAATTTTTCGCCCCCTGACCAATTGGCTGGTTGGGGAGTGTTTTTGCCTACCCTGTACTGCGGATAATGGGTGCTGGCAATTGGATTGGCGGTGCCATTATATAGGTTGGTCACCGGCTATTTATTGTTGGGAATATGTTTTGGGGATTGGTGAGCTCCCATACCACCGCACCATTTTTGGTGAATGGGGGACCGTTAAGCTGTACAGCCCAAGGTCGGCTCCAGGGAGCTTGGGGATCCCGTCACATGGTGATGTCCACATTCCAGCTGTACAGCTTTGGGGATGGTGGAGCCTTGGTGAGCGGCGATCATGTTGCTGGGCCGGCCGGGTCTGAACCGTTGGTTTGGCTCATACCCTGGGCTTTGGGGGCTCGCCCATTTTCAGGAGGTGGTCTGGCTTGACCCCTGGCTTGATCTGTCCCCATGTTTTTTGCCCTTGTTGTTAAGTTAATAAAGTGGCCCTTTAATCCACCTCTGTGTCTATCTCATTATTCCAACTGGGGAGGCAATAAGTTTTAATAAAATAATTTTTATTACAATTATAAACGTTTTATCGCTTTAGAATTATATATATATAAAAATAGTAGAGCTTAGGGGGTTTTTTTCACGAAACAGATCTAATCACTGCCCCTTTCAGCATGGGTGGCGCAACACCTACTCTCAATGAAGTATTTCCTACACACCTTACCCACTCAACCAATCCCCCCTCTGGTAGCTTTTTTTAGCCATGAAGGACAAGGGTCAAGTATGTCTCACTTTTCCAAGGATTTTGTCCACATCCTCAGGCTCCACATGTTGTGAGGTATCCATATAAATTGGACAAGCAGGTGCCAAAGGTACATTGTCTGAACACACATCCACGATATATATATATATATATATATATATATATATATATATATATATATATATATATATATATATATATATATATATATATATATATATATATATATATATATATTTAATTTTATTGTTATACATTCCAACACCAATCCACCTCTCTGAGAGTCCCAGGCCATAGATACATTATAATATTCCATAAATTTATAACTATTAACATTTCATCCAAATACAACTCCATCACTCTATTTAAACATCTTATCCATTCATTTTCTTATTAACCAACCAATCGTCTTAAATTGTTTAAACTTTTCCAAATATCTCACCATCTTCCTAAACCACCCCTCCTCCTGTTCCCTAACCTTTAATCCGTTCATTCTTTGTATCTTCATCGTTAAATACTCCAAAATAATTATATTATTCATTTTATCCCTCCAGTGATTAATTGTCAATTCCTCAGCTTCTTTCCAATTCCTTGCTATCACTTGTCTTGCTGCTACTAACATCAAATTAATCCATTTACTATCCTCTTTTGATCTTAATCCCACACCATCCAAATTAATAATTGCCATTGCTTTGGATATACTTATTTTCCATCCCATAATCTTTGTCATCTCTATGCCAACCTGCAACCAGAATTTTTTCACTAAGGGACAATCCCACCACATGTGACTGAAAGTTCCAATTTCTCCACATTTCCTCCAACAATTTTTACTCCCTGATTTAGAAATATAATACATCTTAATGGGTGTATAATACCATTTCTGTATCATCTTCAATCCCTGCTCCTGCACTAACCTAGATGTTGTAACAAAGGGAGGTAATCTAAACATCCTCTCCCAATCTTCATCTAAAATTTTATCTCCAATGTCTGTTTCCCAATGTTCCTTCAAAAATTCTCTCGGGGATTTCCCTATACCTAATAAAATCTTATACAATTTTGAAACAATTTTTGACTTATCTTCTCTATACTCTTTCACCAAGTTTTCAAAGGGAGTATTAATTCTTTTACCAATATTTTTAAGTTCTTCCTCCTTCGGCAATGAGGAGATTTGACTTTTTAACAACCAATTAATATTATTCAAAATATTATACTCCTCTTTCTTCACCCCATCAGTACCCCAAACCTTTTTCAATTCTCGAATCGTAATCCTCTTCAGTTTATCTCCTACTTCCTTTGACAGCGATCCCCTTAATGGAGCAAATTTATCATAGTACCACATTTTAGTAATAGATGATATCTCCGGAGCGAGTTCTTTTTTCCACTTCTCCCATACCCTACTGGGCCCCATAAAGGTTGATAATTTATCACCTATCTTCTTCCTCCTTTTCGTTCTATCAAATAAACTTTCCTTTCCTCCTACTACCTCTAAATTTTCCTTTTCTATCCCATTCAGCTCTTCTCCTAACTC
Source organism: Heteronotia binoei (assembly GCF_032191835.1). NCBI lineage: Eukaryota > Metazoa > Chordata > Lepidosauria > Squamata > Gekkonidae > Heteronotia > Heteronotia binoei. The sequence goes on from NC_083223.1 coordinate 240,341,150, forward strand.
TCCCTCCAACCAAATCATTAAGTGCCTTAATTGATATGCATCATAATAGTAAATTATATTGGGAATCCCCCATCCCCCATCTTTAATACCATAATATCTATACCTATTAGCTGTCCTTGGTTTCTTTGATGCAAACAAATCTATCTATATCTCCTTGCCATCTCTTCAGTACGTATTCTGGTATATGCCAAGGCAATACATAAAATAAATAAGTCAACCTAGGAACTAGAAACATTTTAACCATAGCATTCTTTGTACTAATTGACTCCTTCCTCTTCCTCCAGTCTCTCATTTTAACTTGAATTCCACTCCAGATTCTTTTATAATTATACTCAAATATTTTTTTTAATATTCCTAGGAATATTAACCCCTAAATATTTCACCATTTTATTTGCTATGGGAATACCCAAAATTTTTGAAGCTGCTAATTGTAACCCTGGTTTTACATTAACACACATCATCAAGGATTTTGAAAAATTCACTTTTAACCCTGACACTTCCTCAAATTCCTGTAGTATCTTTTTTAAAGGTGCCACTGCGGGCTCCACATCCTTAATTGTCACCATCATGTCATCTGCATACATTGTTAAGAGATTCCCATCTATTTTCCCTTTCCCTGGCACTTCAAAGCCTATAATTCTTTTGTCCTTTTTTAATTTATTCACTAACGGTTCCAATGCTAAAATAAATAACATAGGGGATAAAGGGCATCCCTGCTTTGTACCACTCATTACCTGAACATATCCCTCTACTGATCCACCAACTCCTATCAACGCCTTGGATTTAGAATATATTGCCTCAATCATATTTTGAAATTTCTCCCCAATCCTATACTTTTGAAATACAATCTTCATGTATGTCCAATCCACAGAATCAAAGGCCTTATAAATATCCAACTCCAAAAGCGTAAGCGGCAAATCCTTATTTTTAGCTAAATAAACCATACCCATCACCTTCCTAACTGCCTCTACTAAATACTTTTGAGGCATAAACCCAAATTGCTCTTTCCCTATCAATTGTGCTATACATTTTTTAAGTCTCATTGCCATAACCTTTGCAAATATTCGATAATCCATATTGGTGATTGAAATTGGTCTATAAGAATCCCTTAAAGTCTGATCTTTCCCAGGTTTCGGAATTAACACCAATCTCGACTCCAACCATGTAGGCGGTGTAGGAGATCCATCCAAAATTCCTTGAAACAATTCAGTCACATGAGGCACCAATATATCCTTAAAATGCTTATAAAATACCGCATTAAAACCATCCAGTCCAGGTGCAGATTGTATATTCATAGAATCTATAGCCATCTTAACTTCTTCTTCCGTTATATCCTTATCTAATTCTTTCCTACTATCTTCACTTAATTCTAAAAATTCCAACCCCTCACAGAATTTTTCTATATCTTCCTTTTTAATCCCTTTGTTTGCGTACAATTTATTATAAAATTCTATAAAATTCTCCAGTATCATTTTAGGTTCAGTTTCCAAAAACCCTATATCGTTCCTGATTGCCTTAATATTTTTCCTAACCTGAAAGTTCTTAATTTTATTTGCTAAAATTCTTCCTCCTTTCCCTTCAAACTCATAATACTTCTGTCTGTTATACCATAATTTTAACGTAGTCCTATTAACATCCAATACATTCAACTCTTCCCTTTTCCTAACTACTTGTTCTTTATCCTCCTTCTTCTTAGATTTCCTAAATTTCTCCTCCAATACTCTAACTTCTTCTTCTACTTCTTTAATTTTCCTATCTTTACCTTTCTTCAATCTCACCAAATTCTGTATACACACACCTCTAATAGTGGCTTTCATTGCTTCCCATATTATTGTTAATGAAGTATCTGATTTCCTATTCTCCTCAAAATATCTTTCCATTGCATTTTTAATGTTACACTTACTTTCTTCATCTGCCACTAACCATGGATTAAACTTCCAATTATAAGATCTATTACAATGACCTATTTGCAAAAAGGCTGAAACAGGGGCATGATCAGTAATCTTAATCATCCCAATCTCCACATCTTTTACCCAATTCCTCATTTCTTGAGAGACTAAGATTCCATCCAATCTTGAATAAGTTCCATGCACGGCAGAGTAAAAAGAATACACATCATCATTAGGAAACATTTCCATCCATAATTCTAGCAGACCAAATTTCCCGCACACTCTTTTAAATTTCTCTGCCTTTCTTTTTTTAACATTGCCTTTCCCCTGCAAGTCAATATTAAAATCCCCCCCCCCCCTATTATTTTAGTATAGGGTGAAAATTTTTCAAACTTCTGCAAAAATCTATACAATACATTCAACTGATGCACATTAGGGAGGTACAAAGAAGCTAAAGCCACCGGCTCTCCCTTCAAATGACCCTGTACAAAAATAAAACTTCCATCCTTATCTCTCATTACCTTATCTGCAACAAAATCTATTTTAGAATTAAATACTATTCCCACCCCTCTGCTCTTCGAGGAGCCTGGAGCAATAAATTTCTTACCTTTCCCAAATCCAGGGAAATTCATCTCTCTTTCCCCCCCCCCCCATTATATACCTCCTGCAAAAACAGCACATCTGCTTTTAATTCTTGAATATATCTCCCAACTCTTGCCCGTTTCACTGGATTTCCTAGCCCTCTAACATTAAGAGTTGTACATATAACATTAACATTTTTATCATATTATACCTAACCATAGCTCTTTCCCATATCTCTTCTGTTCTCTACCAGCCTGGAATTCTAAATCCCAACAACCCTTCACCAGCCCCACCTGATGTTGCTTATCTACCCTCCACCTACCCTCCACCACCAATTCTACCCATCCAGGAGAAATGCAATATGCCAATGCTCGTGGCATATCTCTTGTATAAAAAATTCTACCCAATATGCATTCACTCACCTTCTTACTCCATTCATAATCCACCCATTCACCCCTTAGATCCCAATCATCCATCCATACCCCAATCACACCATCCAAACATACCAACATCATCCCAATCAGCCACCATCTACACATCTTCTTCCCAATCATACCACTAAACACATCAGACATCCAGCTACCACTGACATCCATATGGGGGGGGGGGGGGGAGACATCTCTCCCACACTGTAAACTCAAAAAGAGCAACAGCAACAATAACCCCCCCCCCCAAAACTGTTCATGTTGAGCTATTCCGGGCCTTCTATCTTCTTTCCTTCTTCCTTAATCCATCTTCCCTTAATCATTTCTTAGTCTTAGTCCTTTCCCTGAAGTCCCAAGTCTTTTTTTCCTCCTTCTTTTTTTCCTTCTTCTGTTTCTGAGTGTTCCCCATTCCCTCTTCCAAACTATTTTCCCCTTCTGAGTCCCGGTCAGGGAAATGCTTGTAATCCTTAGGCAGCTGCAGTCCCACATGTTTAAATAGCTCCTCCATCTGCTTCTGATCTTCTGCAAACAACTCTACTCCTTCATGCACCATTTTCAGAGCAAAGGGTGCCATTCTCCAGCTGTATTTCATTCCTTTATCCTGCAGCACCTTGGTAAACACTCTTAACTTTTTCTTCCTGTTAATTGTTTCCTGTGATAAATCTTCAAAAACCAACACTTTTTTTTATCATTATACAGTAACTTATCTTGCCTATCCAAGGCCTTCATGCCTTTAAGCACCTGCTCCTTTAATATATATTTTCCAAAGCACATTACCACATCTCTCGGCCACCTCCACTCAGCTATCTGCTTCCCAACTCGATGAATACGGTCCAAAACTTCCCTTGAAATTTCTACGTCTGGGAGCATTTCAGCCATCCATTTAATCACATTATCCATATCCTCCGTTTCTGGAATATTTTTCAACCGCAAATTTGACCTTCTGGCCCGATTTTCCAAGTCCATCAGTTTATCTTTAAAGTATTTATTTTGCTTTTCCAACTGTCTGGACTGTTTTTGCAACAAGTTAATTTTCTTCTCATCTAGCTGCGCCATTTCCCATGCACTATTCACAGTCTCTGCCATAGCTTCAACGGCCTCAGCTAAATTAGTTATTTTTTCATCCACTATCTTCATTACTGCTTTAATAATGCTGTGTTTGGCAGCTTCCACTGCCTTCTTAACTTCTAATTGAAAGTCTTTCGGTTTCATTACCTTATCTTCACTTTCAGCTTCTGAGTCCGAGGTCGCCATTGCCGTTTCTCTCCATACCAATTAGTTTTAACTTTAGCCTCTAGCCAACTTCCAGACTCCCACTTCACAACTATCACCAGCTTATATTAAAGTCTTCAAGACTTTGTTATTTTTATCACCAGAAGAAGGAATACTTAATTCCCTTTAGCATTCTACCGGGCGCTCAAACAAAACACGTCTTCCTCTCAGCTGAGCATGCCACGCCCTCCACATCCACGGTATTTAAAGAGAAACACACCACAAACAACAATACCAATGTACATATATTCTCACATATTTCATACACACAATTCAATTAGCAATTGCCTATAGCTACAAATGGGGGGGTGGGGGGTGGGCTCCCTCTGGGTATCCTACCCCCCCCCAGGGAAAGTGTATGCGCAATACATAGCCTCTCCTCTCCCGGTGTAGTGAATGCCGCATGGTCACTGTCTGGCTATGCCTGGCAGATGGTCACTGCAATGGCCTCTCCTGCATTACTGCATCCGTAGCAACACCTTCTCGCTGGTCCCCCCCGTTTTTCACAGAGTTTGCTACGTCATGGTGTGACCGAATTGTCTGGCGGTATAACCGGATGGGCAGGCTAGGCCCACCAACCTTGCCAGCCTAAGAGAAGGAAAACTCTAACATCAAACCCGGGCAGATAGAGCTCGTTAATGTAACACCTACCACCTGGAGGACTCGCTGCCGGCGTCCCGGCTTACTGGGCCATGGCAGATGACCCCCAGGTGAAAGGGTGGAGCCAGTACCGCGCACACTGGGCTTCACCTAAAAAATTCCTCTGCGCAGGCCTGAAGGGCATATCCACATACACAACCCACAATGCATCAAGTCCTGCAGCGATGGGCAAGGGGCGAAACGGCAGGTGGAAGGTGCCACTGGAAGCCGCTGTCCCAATCCTGCATGTAGGCGGTTCAGGGTATTGGTCGCCTGATGCTAACCCGGAGACGAAAGCATTTTTCGGCAGCACCCTGAACGACCAAGCAGCCTTATCTAGGGACAGCACTGCTTGCTCCACACGGAGAGGGGCCTAGAAAAGGTGGCCTAAACAAAGCTCGTCTCCTCCACCCCAGTTGGCTAGCCGCGGTCAACGGGCATCCTTCCTTGCGGTCAAAAAATAACAACAAAGAAAAGGCATGCACCTGCCTCACAAAGTGTGCAAAGACTAAAGCTTGCATGTTGGAACATCAGAACCATGCTTGACACAGTAGACAGTGGTCGCCCTGAACGACGCTCTGCTCTAGTTGCCCACGAACTTCTCAGGTTGAATATCGACATAGCAGCTCTCAGTGAGGTCCGTTTCCCTGAGGAAGGTAGTCTTCAAGAACACGGTGCTGGCTATACCCTCTACTGGTCAGGTAAGTCAAAGTCTGAGAGCCGCCTTTCTGGCGTTGGCTTCATGGTCAGGAACTCCATTGCCTCCAAACTCAAAAACCTGCCAATAGGTCACTCAGATCGCATCATGTCCATGCGCCTCCCACTTCAAAACAAGCAGCATGCAACACTCTTCAGTGTGTATGCCCCAACCCTTCAAGCAGATCCTGCAGAAAAGAACAAGTTCTATGCTGATCTGCACAACCTCGTACGGAAGACCCCTACAGAGGACAAGGTGATCATCCTTGGCGACTTCAATGCCAGAGTAGGTAAAGACTCGGAAGCCTGGAAAGGAGTACTTGGCAAACACGGCATTGGCAACTGCAATGACAACGGGCACCTCCTGCTAGAATTCTGCATGGAGCACCAGCTCACCATCACCAACACTATCTTCCAGCAGAAGAACAGTCTGAAGACAACCTGGATGCACCCACGGTCCAAGCACTGGCACCTTATCGACTACATTCTGGTGCGCCAGAGAGACCTTCAAGATGTCTTACACACCCGAGTAATGCCCAGTGCAGAATGTCATACAGATCATCGTCTTGTACGCTGCAATCTCCGTCTTCACTTTAAACCCACACCCAGGAGAGGAGGTATCCCTTGGAGGAAATTTCAGGTTGGCAGTCTCCAGTCAGACGAAGTTAAAGCTGCCTTCCAGGCAAAACTCCAGTCAAGAATTGAGGACCCCAGTTGCCCCACAGACCCTTCTCCAGAAGCACTCTGGGAACACCTAAAAACTACCATCCTGCAGATCTCTGAAGAAGTCCTCGGGTTCTCCACAAGGAAGAACAAGGACTGGTTTGATGAGAACAATCAAGAGATCCAAGATTTACTGGCGAAAAAGAGATCTGCCTACCAAGCACATCTTGCTCAGCCCTCCTGTCCTGGGAAAAAAGCAACCTTTCGCGCTGTATGTAGCAACCTCCAGTGCAAGCTTCGAGACATTCAGAATGAGTGGTGGACCAAGCTTGCTGAGAGAACCCAGCTGTGTGCAGACACTGGTGATTTAAGAGGGTTCTACGAAGCCCTGAAGGCAGTATATGGTCCATCATATCAGACTCAGAGTCCCTTGCGTAGTGCAGACGGCCAAGTGCTCCTCACAGACAAGGCATCCATATTGAACCGGTGGTCGGAGTATTTTCAGGTTCTCTTCAGTGCCAACCGCGTAGTTCAAGATTCAGCAATTCACCTCACCCCACTTCAACCAGTGAAAACAGAGTTGGATGAGATCCCCACTCTAGAAGAGACTGTTAAAGCCATCAAGCAACTGAAAAGTGGCAAGGCAGCAGGAGTTGATGGAATTCCACCAGAGATCTGGAAGCATGGGGGCACAGTACTACATAGCTCACTTCACAAAGTACTTGTCACCTGCTGGGAACAAGGCAAATTACCACAGGACTTTCGCGATGCAATCATCATCACCCTATACAAGAACAAAGGGGAAAAGTCAGACTGCTCCAACTACCGGGGGATAACCCTGCTCTCCATCGCAGGCAAAATCCTTGCCAGAATACTCCTGAACAGACTGGTGCCCACCATTGCAGAAGAACTCCTCCCAGAGAGCCAGTGTGGCTTCAGAGCTAACAGGAGCACCACCGACATGGTATTTGTTCTCAGGCAGCTCCAAGAGAAATGCAGGGAACAGAACAAGGCTCTGTATGTGACTTTTGTCGACCTTACCAAAGCTTTCGATACCGTTAGCAGGAAAGGCCTGTGGCAAATCTTGGAACGTTTAGGATGTCCCCCAAGGTTCCTCAGCATGATCATCCAGCTACACGAAGACCAGCGAGGCCAAGTCAGACACTGCAACGACCTCTCGGAGCCCTTCCCAATAGGCACAGGTGTAAAGCAAGGCTGCGTTCTCGCGCCAACTCTCTTTACGATCTTCTTTAGCATGATGCTTCAAAGAGCCGCAGTAGATCTAGATGATGACGATGGTGTCTACATCCGCTATCGCACCGATGGCAGCCTGTTCAACCTGAGGCGCCTAAAGGCCCACTCCAAGACAATGGAAAAACTCATCCGAGAGCTACTGTTTGCTGATGATGCTGCACTCGTCTCCCACTCGGTATCAGCTCTGCAGCATATGACGTCCTGCTTTGCAGAGGCTGCCAAGCTATTCGGCCTAGAAGTTAGTCTGAAGAAGACAGAAGTTCTCCACCAGCCTGCACCCCAGGAAGATTATCACCCTCCCTGCATCACTGTGGGTGAATCAATTCTGAAGACAGTCCAGCAGTTCAGCTACCTGGGGTGCATCATCTCCTCAGATGCTAAGATCGACAAGGAGATTGACAACAGGCTGGCAAAGGCAAACCGTGCCTTTGGCCGACTGCACAAAAGAGTGTGGAGCAACAAGCATCTGAAAAAAGGCACAAAGATCAATGTTTACAAAGCGGTTGTGATGACAACCCTCATCTACGGCTCCGAATCGTGGGTTTTATACCGTCATCACCTGCGACTCCTTGAGCGCTTTCATCAGCGCTGCCTTCGCACCATCCTCAACATCCACTGGAGTGACTTTGTGACCAACACTGAAGTTCTCAAGCGGGCGGAGGTTACCAGCATCGAGGCACTGCTGTTGAAGACGCAGCTGCGCTGGGCAGGGCATATTTCTAGGATGGAAAACCACCGCCTTCCCAAGATTGCCCTGTATGGCTAACTTTCCACCGGCCATCGAAATAGAGGGGCACCAAAGAAGAGGTACAAGGACTCCTTGAAGAAATCCCTTGGCACCTGTCGCATCAACCATCACCAGTGGTCTGACCTAGCCTCAGATCGCAAAGCATGGAGGCACACCATCCACCAGGCTGTTTCTTCTTTTGAGAACGCACGCATAGCTGGTCTTGAGGACAAAAGGAGATTGAGGAAGAATCGCACTGCTACAGCACCAACCCTAAATCAGACTTTTCCCTGCAGCCACTGTGGCCGGACCTGCCTGTCCCGCTTTGGTCTTGTCAGCCACCAGCGAGCCTGCAGCAGACGTGGACTATTGCACCCTTCTTAAATCTTCGTTCGCGAAGCCAAGCCGAGAGAGATAGCTACAAATTCCTCAAAACAATCTAAAGCCAGTTCATTTAATTAAGATCTTGAATGTTGATTGTATTTGTTCGTTCTTTATTCTTTCTTTTCTTTGTATGTCCATCTTTTCTTAATAAAAATTTCATATATTCAAAAAAAAAAATAATTAAGATCCTGAATGGATTCTTCAGCATGTAGAGTTGCCTTCAAATTGATGGATGCTGAAGACAGCTTCGAAGTAAGTTATCAAGATGAATTCTTCTATCAGTCATTAGAAGCAACAGCATTTGACAAACTTCCAGGTAAGTCAAAATCCAGGCTCAAAGGGCTTTTCCAGGCTAAACTGTCTGTGTAAAGCATTCAGGCAACCAGCAGCCACTAGTGAATGGCACAACATTTCAAGCTCACATCAGTTTAAAGTACAAGCAGCATACCTGATTATTACAGAAATGCAGAAAACTCCATATTCTGTTTTAACCCTGAAAGCATTATGTATGCATCCAGTGCATATATCCAGAAAATCTCCTAAGGACTGTTCTGTATATATCTGCCCTATTGTAAGAATTAGACACATGTTTATAAACAACAACAAAATCTCAAATCATCCTCAGTGTGAGGACTGCCCACTATAATGTATGTATGTAAGAATATATGCATTGTTATTGTTATTCACAGTGTGTTTTTCTTTAAATTCTACTGTTTATTTATTTATTACATTAAATTTCTATCCCGTCCTCTCTGCAAGAGGACTCAGGGTGGTTAACAATCAGTTCTATAATACAATTTAAAACCAATAAAATACAATTTAAAACATTTTGTGCTGCTGTACCACTTTGATATGGAAGGATCTTTCTTTTTGCTGTTAGTGATCCTATAATGTTCATAGTTCATCAGAGGTGTAAGGTGGCAGTTCTCTCCTGGTTTAGGTGTTGAAGACCTGTTGGAACAATTCAGTTTTGCAGGCCCTTTGGAATTGAGAAAGATCCCACAGGGCCTTTATGACCTCTGGGAGGGCATTCCACATTTCTGGAGCTGCCACTGAGAAGGCCCTAGCCCGTGTGAAACACAGCCTGGGTTCCTTTGGTCCTGGGATGGACAATAGGTTTTGTGTTCCTGAACACAGTGCTCTCTGGGGAACATGCAGAGAGCACCTATTTTGACTTTTAAAAGTCAAAAACAACACCTTGAAATAGACTGGGAACACAATAGGAAGCCAGTGCAGCTCTTTCAGCACTGGTCGAATGTGCTTCCATCTAGGGAGCGCCATTAACAGCCATGCTGCAGTGTCCTGCACTAGCTGTAGTCTCCGAATCAGGGTCAAGGGAAGAGCATTCCAGTGATCTATTCTCGAGGTGACTGTAGCATGGATCACCATAGCTAAGTCATCATGTTCCAGAAAAGGGTCCAGCTGCCGTACCCGTCGAAGATGAAAAAAAGGCAGATTTGGTAGTGGCTGCTACCTGGGCCTTCATTGTCAGAGAGGACTCCAGGAGCACTCCCAAGCTCTTGACTTCAGGTGCCGGTATCAGTTGCACCCCGTCAATAGCTGGCAAAGAGATCTCCCTTCCCAGGCCACCCTGGTTCAGATAGAGAACCTCCATCTTCATCGGATTCAGCTTCAACCGAGTCAGCCTGAGCCAAGATGCTATGGCTTGAAGAGCCAGGTCTAGATTTTTTGGGGTACAGTCGGAGTGGTCACCCATCAATAGATAGAGATAGGTGTCATCTGCATATTGGTGACATCCCAGTCCATACCTCCTGACAATCTGGGCAAGGGGGCACATGCAGATGTTGAATAACATCGGGGACAGAACTGCACCCTGTGCCACACCACATATAAGTGGGTGCCTTTGAGATGATTCTTCCCCTATCACCACCCTTTGTCCCCGACCTTGGAGAAAAGGCCAACCATTGCAAAGCAGACCCCTGGATCCCCACATCGGCGAGGCGGCTAGACAGTAACTGATAGTCAAGCCATGTCAGATGTGGCTGACGGATCTAATTGTAGCAGTACTGCTGAGCCACCCCAATCCAGATGTCACAGGAGATCATCCATGAGGATGACCAGAACTGTATCCATCCCGTGACCTGCCTGAAAACCAAATTGGAATGGATCCAGTGTAGAAGTGTCATCCAGGAATCCCTGTAGCTGGATTGCCACCACCCACTCTATGACCTTACCTTACTATACCACTGTAGTCCCTTTACTGAACAGTCCCTTTACAGTCCCCATGCCAGCCTCTAACACAGAGCGGATCTGGGCCAACAGGAACTGGGGAGCCTCCAGTTTGGGACAAGTCAGTCCAAAGAGATGATTGTGTAAACACTCAGGGTAATATTGATAGCAAGCCCAGAGGCTTTCAAGTGACTTTCTGTAACTTCTTGCAGCAGACAGCTTTCAGTAATCTCAGAGCTTTTTTTGAGCAGGAACACACAGGAACTCAGTTCCAGCTGGCTTGGTGTCAGAAGTGTGGCCTAATATGCAAATATGTCCCTGCTGGGCTTATTTTACAAAACAATGATGACAACAGGGGGTGTGGACTAATATGCAAAGGAGTTCCTGCTTAGGGTTGCCAAGTCCAATTCAAGAAATATCTGGGGACTTTGGGGGTGGAGCCAGGAGACATTGGGGTGGAGCCAGGAACAAGGGTGTGACAAGCATAATTGAACTCCAAGGGAGTTCTGGCCATCACATTTAAAGGGACAGCACAGCTTTTAAAATGCCTTTCTTCCATAAGAAATAATGAAGGCTAGGGACACCATCTTTTGGAGCTCATAGAATTGGACCCCCTGGTCCAATCGTTTTGAAACTTGGGGGGTATTTTGGGAAGAGGCACTAGATACTATACTAAAAATTTGGTACCGCTACCTCAAAAATATCCCCCCCAGAGCCCCCAATACCCGTGGATCAATTCCTCATTATTCCCTATGGGAATCCTTCTCCAAAGGGAATAATAGAGTGCCCAGAAGACATTTCCCTCCCCCCACCACACTTTCTAAAGCAGGGGGAGGGCCTCCAAACCAGGGAATCCCCTGCCCCCTCCCTCTCTCTCACACACAAATACTTATTGGGTCTTGTTCCTGCAGAACTTTACTTCCTCTGAAAACGAAAGCAAAACAAAGGGAGGGGCCCTTCTCCAACGAAACTGTTACTGACTCTTTGCCATGAAGCTTTTCCTGTTTCCTGCTCAGCCTTAAAGGCACACATTTTAAAAAGGGACCTGTTTGCAGGTTTCTAAACCTGCAGGAGCTCTAAAACTATATGATGAATATGGGGGCGGGGCTTCCCCTGCCGGTCAGCTGGCTGGGGGAGGGGGGAAGCCTGTAAAAATGGGGGATCCCCCACTGGGACCTGTGGATTGGGAAGCCTATTCCTGCTGGGCTTTTTCCAGAAAAAAACCCCTGAGTAATCTCCATGAGGACTTAGACTTCAGGGGCTCAACAGGCTGCCTTCCTAGAGACTTGGGTGTGCCCAGAAATTCCAAGGTGGAGGCAGAGAGTCGGGGGATTTTGGACCTTCCCATTATGGTCCTTTGTTTTACTGAGGGCCTTGGCTTATGCCTAGTGCTGCTGTTAAGCATCCTGATTGGGGAACCTTTTGGCTCCTAGCAGAAGATCCAGGAGCAGAAGGCCCAAGGATATTAGATGGCTGCTTCTCTGTGAAGATTGTAAACTGCAGAAACTGGCAGTGGCACTTTAAGAACATAAGGAACTGGTGCTTCATTTCCTGGAGCTGGGCCAGAGAAACCATGGACCTCAAGGCTGCTCCCAGTGACCTATAAATAACTAATGCTGCTTGAGATTTTATTTGTCACTTTTAAATTTTAAACATTTAAAGCCTAAATTAAAATCTTTAGGTTTAGCTAGGTAGTAAGGTAACAACATTATTCCCGCCCATCATATAATTAGTTAGATAGGTTAGTTTTTGTCTCACTAAGTAATAGAGAAGGGAGGTTTGGGTGAGAGGGGATGGGAGTGGGAGTTTGGATTAGTCCTACCTAATTAGATCTGAATTGAATGTTGCTTAAACCACTGATTTTTATTAGAACTACTTGAATTACAGATCTGTTATACTGTCAACTGCTGTTATGGGCAAGAGGAGGAGGGAATGGGTAGTCTGAGTTGGCTGACATATTGGAGGGGTGTAAGCTTTACCAAAATATTAGAGGTGCCTATATATCTCCAATCTGTAATTACTTTCTGGAGAGAAATACCAGATTCTACTTAGATAAGCTTCTAGCTGAAAGGGAACCAAAAAAAAAAAAAAAAATCACCCCAAATGTGGCAACATTTGCTATGCAAGCTATAAGATCTTGGAAGCAAATCATGAAGGAAGTACTTAACTGGCTTATTAATTCTAAGGCTTAAAAGCTGGAACTTGGTATATATAACTCGGATAGCTTTTATACTTACATGTTTTATCATGAATGTATGTTTTTATTCTGAATGTATATTTTATCCGATTGGTCTTTGACCATATTGATCGATTGACATCTTTTTTTAAAAAAAAAAAAATTACATTAGTGTATAGTTTTACTTGTCCGGTAGTTCTGTGTTATTCTTGCCTCTGTGTTATCTGATAGATGGTGATAAGGTTAGGTTTCCAATTATATAAAAGCAGATGTTTAAATATGGCTGTAGTTTTTTAGAATACTTTAATAGTGCTCAAAGAGCAGTTTTTGTGGGACTTTATGTGGGGCTCAGGTGGGCTGGGTGCCAGTGTCTCCCTTGCCTTATGCAAAGTTCAGCTGGAGGGGGGCAGGCACTGCTGCCTCTCCCATCTCAGCTCTCAAGTGGGGTTCTGGCAGGCCAAGCTCTGTCTCCCCCACCTCACCTCAGGGAGGCTGTGCACTGCCTGCCTCTGTGCTGCAACCTGAATGACCTCTAGCTGGTGCAGACTGTGTGTTTGTGTGTGTTTGCGGAAGGAGAATCTAGAATCTACTTCTTTTTGCTGCCAGGCTGAATTTTTTAGCATTAGCTACTATTTTTTTTAAAAAAGGTGTGTGTGGGGAGGGGGGGGGAGGTGATGCTCAAAAGTACATAAGGAGGCTTGTGTCTTCATTCAAGGGTATGGTACCAGAAGTTATCTTTGATAGGAGAGCTTAGTCCCATAATTCGCATGACCATTCCTTGGAAACTGGAATCAGTTTTTTATTTCAGCATATTCTGCATATGTATTGTGGGGCCAAGTTTTATGATTTTACTACACTTTCATTTTATTCCACAGACTGAATGCAGATGGAGTCCAAATTTTCCCTGGTACTTTTTTCACACTCCATAATATGATGTATTCTTTATTCAGCAGTTGGAGGTTGGTATCAGTTTCAGAAATAGGTAGGCTTTCTTCATCATCCCAGGGGTCTTTTGTTGTTTATTGTTACTGAATCAATCTGAGCGACTCTCTCTCTGAGGCCTACAAAAAGAAAAGATCAAGATATAAGAATTGACTACTGATCTTTTTCACAGTGTGCTTTTGAAAGGCAAACTTCAAGATTTCATTCATCTACCAGCAAACTAAGGTTTAATACAGAAGGTGGTAAAGTGTTGATTATAGAAGGGGGCTACCCAAATAGGTAGAGGATTGATTGTTTCTATTTTAAAATCACTGGAATAAAGTAAAGGGATTACAACATATTGGAGAAATCTAACTTTCCCCCAGAAACAGAATCAGGAGCAGCAGGATTAGTCCTTTGTACCAGTGGGGTCTTAACCAGTTTCCTTGGAGGAAATGACAGCTTCAGAAGGAGACCTCTATGACATCATGACCCTGCTAAACTCTCTCCATCTCCCAAACACACTCCCAAATCTGCATGAATCAGCAAAGTCAGATTTGGCAAGCTTAGTCACTGCCTAAATTTATGGTGTATCCTCCTTTAGAATATAATGTATAGTTTTTGTCTTCCTATTCAGAAGATGTATTATAGGAGAAAATGCAGAAAAGAGTAATCAAGATTTTAAAAGTACTGACATACTCTTCCTGCCCCCCAGACTAAAAATTATTCATTTATTTTACTGGAAGCAATAGTTGCTGGAGCAACTAAGGTTCACATCACGACAATTTCATAACAGTTCACCAGATGTTCTCGGGCCAGTCTTTCTCTCTCTGCCTTACCTACTCCAAAGATTTGCTGTGTGAGGATAAAACACAGAATGAGAGAACAGTATTTCCAGTTGCTTTGTTTTTCCATGGGGTACCTTTTTCCATATAAATAATTGATAGTCAACCACTCGTTCTTCTGAGAGTAAAACACTACACTTGGAGATTATACCATTGTAGTGAAGGCAAAGCCTACAGCAGTTGGAGGTGCACTCCCCTACAACTCGAAGACACTAGGAAGAGGAATGCCATGCAGCTCCCTCCCCTGTAGATCCCTGCAAACACAGGCTTTCCCACTACCACCTAAAACAATGTATTTAAGTATTGCTTTGAAATAGCCTTTCCATTTAAAAGTGTCCAAGCAAACCTCCTTCCAAAGAATAGCAACTCAAAAACAGCAGCCACAACTGAGTTTTTAAAAATTCAGAGTGCAAAGTAGCCTTTAATGATTGATTGTACTTCTTCCTATTTTCATTTAAAAGAAAGGAGAGGGGGAGTCAAGGGGGCTTATTTTGATATTCAAACTTGGTGCCATCAGAGAAGACTCAAATCCTGCTGCCTTGGAGCTAAGTCTCTGGTTATTATTTTACCAGGAAAGGAATTTTTTATGGGATTAGGCCTACAAGTGTTAAAAAAGATAAAGGTAGTCCCCTGTGCAAGCACCAGTTGTTTCCAACTCTGGGGTGACAATGCATCATGATGTTTTCATGGCAGACTTTTTACGGGGTAAAAGCCCTCTAAATTACAACTTCTTTATTTCACCTGTTTTATTTCTTTGATTTTGGATTGTCTTCCTAATCTTTTATCCTAAATCCAGGCCTTTTTTTTTTAGCAGGAACTCACAGGAGTGCAGTTCCAGCTGGCTTGGTGTCAGGGAATGTGACTTAATATGTAAATTAATTCCTACAAAAAAGCCCTATGTAAAACAATGGTGACATCAGGGGATGTGGCCTGTTATGCAAATGAGTTCCTGCTGGGCTTTTTCTACCCAAAAAACCCAGCCTAAATCTATTTTCCAGTGGTATAAACACACTGCCTTTTCTTCTAGCCTCAATCATTTTGATGGTTCCTTACCATTTACAGCAGGTCAGCATTCCATCCACACATGTTCCTCCAGTAAGCTCAGAATGTGCTGGACATGGCTGAGGAGTACAGAAACCTCCACCCCGTCTGCATGCTATGGTATCTGCTGAATCATCTCCTAACAAAAGAAAAGAAACAAGAAAAAGATTTTATTGAGTTTGCAGAAAGGACTTCAAAACTAAACTACATTGCCTCATCTCTCTCTCTCTTGGCAATACCCCCGTTTAACTTTGTAGTTGCCTCATCTTTAAATAGATACATTACCTCTAATTGAACTGATTATATTGCTATTTTTAGACCTGTGGTGTTAATTAAGTGGTATCCCTAATTGATTAAGGAAACAGATCCCCCCCTTAGACTTCATTGCAGCAGTTGTCACATTGACTTCCCTCCAGCATGACTTTGTCATGTGACTTCCACCCCCTCAAGAAAGCAATGTGGAAAATAGATAGGTTAAATATCATGCCAAATTACAGAAGTCATAACAGCCACAGAGGACTGGCTTATCAAACTGAAAAAGAAAGAACCTTGCACTCAGCTAATGTAAACACAAGAACATGTTTTAAATCCATTGTGTCCCTGCTGTTTTCAACAGGTGAGATAATATTATGCAAATATATTCCCTCCATCTACATTACTACATTTTATTACTACGCCCATTGAAAAAGTTACACGCTATTAATCAGTAAGGATTTATTTAAGCTAATGATAGCTTTGCTGTATTTATTACTTCAAAATAAACCAAAGATGTTCAAACCACAGAGAAATTACATTTGCTGAATTATGAAGCAACTCTTCCTGTGGAGGTATGGAAAGTTCAGCCTCAGTTAACACACAAGAAAACCATAGTTTAATTGAATTAACTATTATCTGAACTTGGCCTGCATCATAAATTATGATTAGTTAGGTTCCAACAAACCAGGGTCTGAAACCATGGCTTGAAGCTGATTAGCCAAACAGTCTTAGCTATGATGTCGCATAATGCATGAACGTGGACATCCTGGCCCACATCTGGCTTGTTCCCTAAGGCTCCTCAACTACAGAGATGTCTGGCTCAAGCAAAGTAAAGGAAATCAGCATTTATATAACAAACTAGAATATGGGTGACCTTTGCTATTTGAATGCAGATTTCACAAACTAGTCATAGTTAATAGATTCAGGTGGGTAGTCATGTTGGTCTGAAGCAGGGCTTTTTTGTAGACAAAGCCCAGCAGGAACTCATTTGCATATTAGGCCATGCTTCCTGATGCCAAGCCAGCCAGAACTGCATGCCTGTGCATTCCTGCTAAAAAAAAAATCCCTGGTCTGAGACAACAGAACAAAAGTTTGAGTCCAGTGGCACCTTGACCTATAAGCTTTCATGTGCATGATCACTAATTAAACAAATTAAACCCAGCATTAAACTTTGTTGGTCTTAAAGGTGCCACTGGACTCCAACTTTAGTCATAGTTTCAGAGGAGCAGCAGCAATTTGGATGGGAGCTGAGAGGAGAGCGAACAGGAAGCAGAGTCCTCCCATATGGCAGTTAAGCAGCGGTGCTGCCAGCCTCCTTCTCAGCCAACCATACAGAGAACTGGAGCAACAGCAGCCAGAACACTAATCAGTTTCAGCTTCTGACCATGGTTACCTGAGACAACTGTTCACAAAACATTGTGGTGCTTACTTCAGAATAAATATGTCCACGAATCATAGGATGAGAGATAAATACCTTATACCCAGTGGTCTTGTCCTTAAATGTTATGCCAGTAATCTGTAGGGTTTCACTTTCCCCAGTCTCTTACCTTGAACTGTTTGAAAGCAGAATAAGAAGACAGCAAAGAAAAGAAAGAGGAACCTCATGGCTGATGGAAGATTGCTGGAGTTGTGTTTTTTCTGGGCTCTGAAGAAGAATGTTTGAAATATCAGTGGAGAGTCTGTATTTATTAAGGTTTGCAGAAAATTCCATGATGAAATTTCATTAATGACTAACCTGGGATACAAACATGGCAATTCCCTTCCTGTGACCCTATGTAAAACACCTGTTACTATTTAGCTTAAAGGGTGACCATAAGACCCTTATCACTTCTTCCAGCCAAGCATGGGCTGTTCCCTATAAAGCATCTGAGATTGGAGTAAAAGGAAGGTGGGTCTCAACAATGCAGACCTTGATCCTGATTGCTATGGCTACTCACTTTCCGGCTAAGTGCCAAGTGTGTTCCACTATTCTAGTTTTGTCCTAATATTGACTCATTGAAGAGATGATGAAATTGTCCATGCTTAACCAAGTATCAACTGTTTGGGCAGTATCTGCGTCACATGAAAAGGTCAGAAACATTAGGTCATACATGAGCCGAGTGTAAAGAGATTTCCTGTCAAAATGCCCCCTGGATTTCTCTGTGAATGTCTGATGCCTAATACCCACCACTGATCTTTTGAATAAACATATGCTCCAGATCTCTGTTTTTTCCTCCCATCTTTGACATTTGATAGTATTCAGTAGTTGATTTGACATGGCACTAGCAGTTGCTAGTTGTTGATACAATTAAGCATTTATCCCATGCTTTTGATGCTATCTGCCATTTTGTTATTATACTCACAGAAAACTTTATTGTAATGGTAGATGCTTGAGCACCTGCTGGCTCAGTTCACTGGTCACAAACACAGAGCTTCTACTGCTTCCTGCAAGAGGCCTTTTTACAAGAGGCCATAGCCCGGTACTATGTAGCACAACACTGTCTGAATGTCAGGATACTTGTTTTTACAGTAAGTAGTTCAGTAGTGGAATTGGCTGCCTAGAGAGGTGGTGAGCTCCCCTTGTTGGCAGTCTTCAAGTAGTGGCTGGACAAATACTTCTCAGGGATGCTCTAGGTCAAGGGTGCCAAACTAATTTGTTACAAGGACTGGATTTGACACAAATAGGACTTTGTGGGGCTGAGCCATGCATGTCATAAAATGTAATGCCAGGTAGCAGAGATATAAACTTTATAAAGGATACAGATAAACACAATTAAAGATATTATTTTTAACTTAAAATACAAACATGCTTAAAACTCTTGTGGTATTTTGTTTAAAATGGAAAGGTGGGGGATAGTGCGATATGGTAATACAGTTTTCAACAAAACATGAAGAAAAACCACAAGGATCACAGCAGAAACTAAAAATATAAAATGCTCTGAATCTAGGGAACATGAAATGGCTGGACATTGCAAGCTTTTCCCCTCCACCCCAGGTCTGCTCAGGTTGACAATAGCACTACAGTGGAGACTTTTCAAATGGGTTACTGATGGCATAGAGCAGGTCAAATATTTTAAATAGTTAGGTATTTACTTTCATTATAATGCGACTTGGTCTACCCACCACAAGTATGCAGTGAAGACAGCTAACATCAGTGCATCAGCCATAGCATGCTTCTTTTATGGCAGAGGTAAGCAATTTGTGCCAACTGCCATAAAAATATTCAAAAAATTTCACAACTACTGTATGTCATCCCAATCTGGATTGGGTCTTTTGAATGTGCTATTGAACGTGCCCAATCCAAATTCCTGTGTAAAATTCTGGGCATGCCAAATTGTGTCCCATACACAGTTATCTGCTTAGAAACTGGCATGTCTTTAATGGATACTGGTGCATGGCTTATTACCTTCAAATTCTGGCTATGTCTGCATTACAACTCTGAACCTGGGAGCTATATCTATCAAATGCTCTCTGAGTTTAATTTGTCAAATTGGTCAGCACACATTGAGGAAAAAATCAAAGCAATGGGTTTATCTCTAGAATAACTGTCCATGCTGTCCTTCACTTCCGCAGTTCAATAAACTAAAAACAGGTTGTTCGATATCAAGTGCCAAGAACTGTACAGTCTGGCCAATGAAACCTATTCCCCACTGAGCTTTGAGATTTCTCTCATTACTGGGGAAATGGCTTCATATCTATCTGTCTTGCAGGTGCCACGGCAGTGTTCAGTTTATAGATTTTTGAAGTATTTTTCATCTAATGTCACTGAGAAGGTGGCTAAGTTTCTTTACTCTGTTTTAAAGGTATGCCAAGGGATCTCATAGAAACAATTTATGTTTGTGCTCACTCAGATGTATATGTATGTGATGGTTCCATTTTACCTTTTTAAACTAATTTGTTCTGATATTCTTATGACAATGAAAGCTAACTTGAATGTGAATAGCACTCCAGTGTAATATGGCTGTGGGTTTCCTGGTTAGAGTACTCGCTAGGCACCAGTTCTCAGGTCCGTTCAACAGAGACAAGATGGCTCAAAGCATCAACTTTCTATTGGCAAGTAGCTTCAACTGGCCATAAACACTGCAAAAAGTGGAATGCCTTACCTCCACTCCCTTGAAATATATTGCAGCACAAAGTCACAAGGAAAACATGGAATGGATTTTCTATTAATTCTGTGTTTTCCTTACAGCTTTGCAAGCCCAGAAGCCAGCAAAGACAAGGCAGAAGGAGCGGGGAATGTCATTGGCAGCCTTGGAGCTTTAAAGGGTGAGGACAGGAGGGGGAGAAAATTGCTGTGGGCTTGATTTAAGCCCTGTATGGGCTGGGTGTGGCCTGCAGGCTGGACGTTTGACAGCCCTGCTCTAGGCTGATCTGCATTGAGCAGGGGGTTGGGCTAGATGGCTTGTATGGTACTTTTCAACTCTGTGATTCTAAAACATATTTCCCCCTAAAGTAGAAAAAGGGGAAAGTAAGAAGCTGCTCTCAGTCTTGCTAGCTCTATCATAGAAGAGGCCCTTAATGTGGAAGAGCCAAACAGGAGAGAGAATCAGGAGCAGGGAATGCCTGCTGATTTATCTCACATGGAGGTCAGGGAAAACATCATCATGCTTCCATGGGTCTTTTCTGCAAGGGAAAATTGTAATGCCTTGTAAAATGTGGATTCCTTCTCATATTGATCAAGATTTGGGCACGGAGGCTTTCCTGGTTGAGGATGACAATCCCTGCTTCCTTCAGGAAGCTACGTATATCAAGGGCCTTCAGAGCTTGGGTGGGGAAACTCTAGTAATTCTATGCCTACCCATGGCTTTTTTTGATCAGGAAAACACAGGAACACAGTTCTGACTGGCTTGTGTCAGGGTGTGTGGCCTAATATGCAAACAAGTTCCTGCTGGGCTTTTACTACAAAAAAGCCCTGTGTGAAACAATGGTGATGTCAGGGGTGTGGCCTAACATGCAAATGAGTTCCTGCTTGCTTTTTCCTACAAAAAAAGCCCTGTGTGTAGTACCATCTTGGTTTCCCTGGAGGAAACATGAGAAGTGAATCTGAAAGATTCATTTAAAAGAAAAGATAATTTCTGCAATGTTTCACTGCACCTTTAATGTTTGATGGGTTCTCTGATTATTGCTCTGCAGCAAGGTTCATGTGCAGATTCTCTCCTCCCTTGTCCCCCTTTTTCCTGTAACTGATACTCAGTAGGCTTCTGTCATCTACACAAGTCAGCCAGTTTGCTATTAGATACAGTGATAAATCACTGTATTTTAAATACTCAATGAGAACAGGGCTATTAATGTCTTCTAAGGACAATTTTCAAATAGAACAACTTTGTTAAAGATTATGGGATTCCAGAGGCTGGGAGCAAAGAATAGGAGACATCTCTGTGCGTCTTTTATGGTTAACTGAAGCTTTTTTGCATGGTTAACTTTAATGGACATTTTCAGTTCTGAGACTGTCAGAACATGCTCCCCAATAGCCAAATGGCTGAACTACTCACTGGGGCACAAATTATAGAAGCTTTCAGCAAATTCAAGCTTTTTTGCTTCCTACCTATGACAGCAACATGCTATGGCTAAAGTGTTAGATTAGAAGACAAGATTTCAGATAATCTATTACCCTTGAAACTCACTGAGTGGTCTTGGGTCAGTGCAGAGGTCCCTGGCCTCTTGGAGCCTTTGGGATTTTGACACAGAGTGATGGGCACATCCACAAAATGGCTGCTTCAGGAAGCAGAGTTAGGGTTGCCAAGTCCAAATCAAGAAATACCTGGGGACTTTGGGGGTGGAGCCAGGAGACTTTGGGAGTGAAGCCAGCAGAAAGGATGTGACATATGTGATGTCATATCCTGTGATGTCACTTCCAGGTCAAAGGTCAAGTGATGTCATTTCCCAAGCACCACCCCTTCAAATGATGTCATTTCCATCACATTGCACCCAAATGCCTTCCTGTGATGTCATTTCCCCCTTCCAAATTTAAATGTCTCACTTTACATCGATTTCTGATCGTCAAACCTTTGTTGTAATAGCAGGGGATCTCCAGCCACTATCTGGAGGCTGGCAATCCTGATTTATACCCTACTTTTAATGAGAACTCAAGCTGCTTCCATCAGAGGTTGAGAGTATTCCAGTGTTACCCAGCAAGCTTCCTTGGCAAGGTAGAGATTCAAACCCAGGTCTCCCAGACCCTAGTCCAGCACTCTAGGTTAGACTTTACCCTTTTAAAGCCGGAATTCAAAGGATGGGTACATAATATGAAGGGGAAAAACTACTCCATGCACAGCAGGAGCTTTGCTTGTACTCTTCACTGCAGGAATTTCTTTTGCTAACCAGGCAAGGTGTACTGAAAACTGCACAGAGGTTTGTGTTTGAGGGCATTAGGAACTAATTGATGCTGAGAACACTGAAATAAAATTCCAGCTACACAGGCAGTTCTCTTCTTTGATTTCTAAACAGTTAGCAAAAATGATTTATTGTCTCTTCCCCACCCCCACCCCCAGCTCCAAATGGCTGTGGAATATCTTTGCTGACCATTGGAGAAGGGTGGGCTGCAAGGTGACAAAAGATACAACTCATGCCTGTCACCTTCTCTCCCCATGACTCCCCTGCTCATTTGGTATTCTAAAACCACCAAACCAGAGTTTTGAACCAGCCCTGAATGTTTTATAAACAGTATTCAGAAATATGGAGATGAACACTTAATAGCAAAGAAATCAAAGAATGCTAGTTAGACATCAACTCATAGAAATAAGTCCTCCTATTAATTCTGAAGTTCTCATTATATGAACAGAGAAATCACAACTTTGTATGCACCACTAAGATAGCAAGAAGAGGAACTGCTGAGTTCCCTGAGACAGTGAAATCTTGAGAAAAAGATGACAATAGTAGAGCCCTAATGAAATCCACTGCTTTATAAAACTTTGTTAAGTTCAATCAGTAATAATGGTCTTAACACAGTAGCCAATATACTGCTGAAGTTAATGGAGGAATGGCTTGAAATCTGTTGCTTTTCAGTTACAGACTTTTTATTTCTATCTACACTTTAACAAACTTTTAAGAAAAGCTAAACATGTAATTAGTATCCCATGAAGTAGTGACAGACTTCACATATCTGGGATCCAAGATCACTGCAGATGGTGACTGTAGCCATGAAATTAAAAGATGTTTGCTCCTTGGGAGGACAGCTATGGCGAACCTGGGCAGTATACCATATTTTTCGGACCATAAGACGCACTTTCCCCCCCCCCCCCAAAAAAAGGGGGGGGAAGTGTGTGCGTCTTATGGTCCGAAGGTACGTACCTTTGGGGGGCGAGGGGGCGATCTGCTGCCTCTTCCTCCGATCCAGCGCTTCCCCCGCGCCTGCCTGCCTGGCTCCATCTTCTTCAGGCAAGCGCTAGGATCACTCCACATGGCCCCAGCGCTTTACAAGCGCCGGCTGCGGAGGGGGCAGCGTGCTTCCTCCTTGCCTGTGTGCCTGGCTTCAGCTGTGACGTTTAAAGCAAGTGCTGGGATCGGAGGGGGGAGGGAGCGATCCCAGCGCTTGCTTTAAACATCACAGCTGAAGGCAGGCACACAGGGAAGTAGGAAGCACTCGCCCCCTCCGCAAACGCAGCGCTTTGCGAGCGCCGGCTGTGGAGAGGGCAGCGTGCTTCCTACTTGCCTGTGTGCCTGCCTCAGCTGTGATGTTTAAAGCAAGCGCTGGGATCGCTCCCTCCCCCCTCCAATCGCAGCACTTGCTTTAAACATCACAGCTGAAGCCAGGCACACAGGCAAGGAGGAAGCACGCTGCCCCCTCCGCAGCCAGCACTTGCAAAGTGCTGGGGCCACGTGGAGCGATCCCAGCGCTTGCCTGAAGAAGATGGAGCCAGGCAAGCAGGCGCGGGGGAAGCGCCAGATCGGAGGAAGAGGCAGCGGATCGCCCCCCAGGAGGAAGGTGCGTCCTATCCTCCGGAGCGCCTTATGGTGTGAAAAATATGGTAATAAAAAGTAGAGATATCACCCTGCCAACAAAAGTCGTATAGTTAAAGCGATGGTATTCCCAGTAGTAATGTATGGCTGTGCGAGCTGGACTATAAGGAAGGCCAATTGCAGAAGAATAGATGCTTTTGAAATGTGGTGCTGGAGAAGACTCTTGAGAGTCCCTTGGACTGCAAGAAGATCAAATCAGTCAGTCCTAAGGGAAATCAACCCAGACTGTTCACTGGAAGGTCAGATGCTGAAGCTGAAGCTCAAATACTTTGGCCACCAGGGAGAAGGGAAAACTCCCTGGGGAAGATTCTGATGCTAGGAAAGACAGAAGGCTAAAGAAGAAAGGGACAGCAAAAGATGAGATGGCTGGACAGTGTTACTGATGTAACAAACACGAAGTTGAGCAGACTTCGGAGGATGGTGGAAGACAGAAGGGCCTGGCGTGACTTTGTCCATGGGATCACAAAGAGTCCAACTCAAATGTGCGACTGAACAACAACAAAGTATTTTAAAAGGAAAATATTCCCAGTTGTAATTGTTTAAAGGGTAATTTCATTTGCAATGAAATAATAGGGAGTGAGGGTGAGATTTTGAAATAAACTTTCCTCTTCTAAGTATAATTAGAGGCACTTTAAAGGGTCTCCTCTCTCCTGTATTACTAGGAGACTCAACTGCAAAAAATTATTAGACCAGGGGTGGCCAAACTGGCTCAGGGGCCACATGTGGCTCTTTCATACATATTATGTGGCTCCTGAAGGCTTGGAGAGGACATTTCTCTCTTTAAATAATTGCTCCAAGTCAAGCAAGCCAGCAACTTGGAGAAGATATTTAAAGTTAAAGTCACTTTCTTTCCACCCCTCTCTCCCCCATCTCCCTCCTTCCTTCCTTCCTTCCTTCCTTCCTTCCTTCCTTCCTTCCTTCCTTCCTTCCTTCCTTCCTTCCTTCCTTCCTTCCTTCCTTCCTTCCTTCCTTCGTCTTTCAGCTCTCAAACATCTGATGTTCTTGTCTTGCAACTCTCAAACATCTGACATTTATTCTGTGTGGCTCTTACATTAAGCAAGTTTGGCCATCTCTGGATTAGCCTCTTGATAAGGATGTACAGAATTAATGTACATACCAAGACTTTGGGGTGTTCTTGTTGTTTTGTTTCACCTAGAAGGCTGGTTGCATCAGTGGATACTAAATTTACAATGGCTAGAAAACAAATTAATCTGTGGACATAACAACTTGCTTCAAAAGCTTATTCAAAGATAAAGGGACCTGAACGATACCGCTTTATATGGTGTATTCTCAGCAGCTATTTCTGGCAGCTGAGAGGGCACACAATATACCAGTCCAAATTAGCAAATTCAAATGTACAAACCAGAAATGCAAAGCATTCAGGACACACAGAATTTTAAAAATACAGAGAATAAGAATGAACACAGCCAGATATTCTGAAACAATTTACCATCCATGCTCATAGCCTCCCACTACACAGGCACACTCAGGGAAGATAAATAAAACATTGCTGATCTTAAAGGTGATACTGGATCAAATAGGATGCCCAAGAGGGGAAAAAAGAATGGCAAGCAGAACTCCCTCCCACGTCCGACACACACTCACTCAGGGAAGATATTTGTTGATTTTAAAGAAGCTGGAACAGGGAGGAACTTAAAGGTGCTGGAACGGGAGGAGGATGGCATAGCCTCCCTTCCAACACACACACACACACAAACAAATTGCAGAAGATCTTTGTTGATCTTAAAGAAGCTGGAATGGGATACCAAGGAAGAGAAAGAGGGCAGGCACAACTTCCCCCAGCACAAGAAACACAAACAAATCAGGGAAGATCGTTGATTCTAAAGAAGCTACTGGAACAGTTGAGGGGGAGAAAGATGACAGGCATATACTCCTTCCAGCTCCAAACACTCACTGAACGGAAATAAAAATTGGTTGGTGCTTCAATGGGATGGAGGGAGAGAAAGGAGAGTGTGCATGGCTCCCTCCCCCTTCCATCCCTGGCTCCCACAATGCTGGCCCCTTAGCAGATTCTCTCACTCACACGCACACGCCTCCCTCCCTGGCTCCCTTGTAGAATGGCCTGGGGATAGGGGTGAAAATCTAACTCCCCACTATCAGCTTCTTTAGGGACTTAACTTCTCCGTGACCATGCAGGACTGGACGCAGCAACCCAGATGTCTCAAAGACTCTGGATTCCAAGGTGCGGTAGCCTATGCTACTAGCTCTGCAAAGAGCTCCCAACAGCACACTTGCACGAGGTCACATGAGGGTTGCGAGGGGGGGGGCTTCTTTAAACAGAAAGGCGGGGCAGGCCTGCTCTCTGGAGGACACACTGAGGAGACAGAGGATGTTAGTCCTCCAGCAGCGATGTTCTAGCATGTTCCTTAGTCTCTATGGTGCCAATGTCCGCCATTTTGTCCCCCGCTCCTGCATGCTCTTGAAGTGGGGGGTGGAGCTTTCAAACCAGGGGATCCCCCGCCCCTGGCGGGGGTTTGGCAAGCCTAAGCAGAGTGGAAGAATTCATAAACAAGGAGAGCCAGAACAAGAAATAACTTGGGTGCTATGGGGAAAGACTTCCTTTATTTAGGAGTTGACCGGGGGGGGGGTGTAGAAAAAGCCCAGCAGGAACTAATCTTCATATTAGGCCACACCCCCTTGGTATCAAGCCAGCTGGAACTGTGTTCCTGCTAAAAAAAAAGCCATGGAAGTTAAGACGTGTCTGAAGCTCTTTTATAATGGGTTAGATCAAGACCAAGCCAGAGGGCAATGTATTTTGATCAGACCCAGATAACGCAGCTAGCTGTCCACATTGCATCAACTGTCTGGGCTTCTTCTTGTAGGGCAAGCTGCAGTGGCTGAACTAACTGGCCAGTATCATCCAGGACAAAGTCCTCTTGAGTTTCTCATGTTATATATTTTGTGTACAAAAAATTGCTTGCATTAAGAAGCATTTGATACATTCTAAAAGAGAAAAATGTTTCATAGTATTCCCCCTGTGCCCCAAAAGCTCCATCAGATGAACTAAAAAGTCCTTTAAAATAGAGGAAAATTGATTTTTTTTTCCATTGGTGGGGGAGGGCTGACCCTGCCACTAGGCAAACACCAAATTGGACACCCCCCATGTGACTCAGTGACATTATCAGTGCAGAGGGGGGCACCAGAAGTTAGCTTTGCCTAGGGTGCCAGACAATCTGGGGCCGGCCCAGTGGGGGAGGAGGTTCCACATCTCTGTCCTAAGGCAGCTTTAGTAGGAGAATGTGTGGATGTGAGACAAAAGGAGACTGCCTTGCTGAAACATCAGGAAAGCACCAGGAGTCCAGAAGCAGCAGCTCTGTCTCAGCATAGGAAACAGCTCCTGCAGATTGCAGCTGGTTGGTGATTAGAGCTAATTACCTGGGCAATAAGTAAGGCCAGAATTGGGGTGCTTGAGACTGCCTTGCTGAAACATCAGTAAAAAGCATCAGGTGCAGTCCAAAAGCTGCAGCTCAGTCCCAGCAGAGGCCACGGCTCTTGCAAATCATGGCTGGCTAGTGATTTTTTTTTTGGGGGGGGGGTGTTAACTACAAGAGTGGATAGGGCGGAGGTCCATTGCTTGACTTGGTTGATTGTGAGCTTCCTTCCTTCCCTCCCTCCCTATAAATCTTCTGCACAGCTGGTTAGATCCTCCCATAGGTGGAGAGGGAAACCAAAGTAAGCTGTGAAATGTGTCTAGGTCAGGGATGGCCAAACTGTGGCTCAGGAGCCACATGTGGCTCTTTCACACATACTGTGTGGCTCTCCAAGCCCCAACTACCCCATAGGCCGGCTTGGAGAAGGCATTTCTCTTTTTAAGTCACTTCTCCAAGCCAAGCCAGATGGTGGCTTGGAGAATGTATTCAAAGTTAAAGTTGCTTTCTTTCTACCTCTCTCCCCCCATCTGGTGCCTGCCTTCCTATCTTGTAACTCTCAAACATTTATTTATTTATTTACTTACTTACTTACTTACTGGATTTATATCCCCCCTCCCTGCCGAAATAGGCTCAGGGTGACTCACAACAATAAAAACATTTACAATTCTAAGCTTTAACAGCTAAAACATTGAACAAATTAAACAATAAACAATTAAAACTGATTAAAACAATTTTAGTGCTAGTGTCATTAATTTCCAGTGTCTTCAGCCCTCTTGGGTATCCTCATATACTACTATAAGTTCAGTTGAAGGTGAATTGAAACAGGGTTGTCTTACAGGCCCTGCGGAACTGGGCAAGGTCCTGCAAGGCTCTTACCTCTTCTGGGAGTTGGTTCCACCAATAGGGGGCTGTGATTGAGAAGGCTTTCTCTCTGATGGTCTTCAATCTTGCCTCCCTTGGCCCGGGGATCGATAATAGATTCTGTGCCCCAGATCTAAGTACTTTCTGGGGAACATGTGGGGAGAGATGGTCCCTAAGGTAGACATGTCCTTAGCCATATAGGGCTTTAAAGGTAATAACCAGCACCTTGTAGCGAATCCGATACACTATCAGTAGCCAGCACAGCTCCCACAGCCCCGGCTGTATGTGCTCTCACATGGAAAGCCCCAGTAGCAGCCTGGCTGCTGCATTCTGCACCAGTTATAGAGTTGAGACAAGGGCAGCGCCATGTAGAGGGCATTGCAGTAGTTCAATTTCGAGGTGACCGTAGCATGGATCACAGTTGCCAGGTTGCCACGGTTGAGGAAAGGGATCAACTGCCTTACCCAACTAAGATGGAAAAAGGTGGATTTGGCAGTGGCTGCTATCTGGGTCTCCATTGTTAGTGAAGGCTTTAGCAGCACCCCCAAGCTTATGACTTTGGGTGCCGTTGTAAGTGACACACCATCAAAAGCTGGTAGGGGGATTCCCCTTCCTGGGCCACTGCAGCTCAAGCAAAGGACTTCTGTCTTCATCGGATTCAGCTTCAATTGACTTCACCTAAGCCAACCTGCCACGGCTTGCAATTCCAGGTCCAGATTTTCTGGGGCACAGGTAGACCGGCTGTCCATCGGTAGATAGAGCTGGGTGTCATCAGCGTACTGATGGCAACCCACCCCATATCTCCGGGCAATCTGGGCAAGGGGGCGTATATAAATGTTGAACATCAGGGAGAGCACCGCCTCCTGAGGCACACCACAATTAAGCAGGTGTCTCTGGGATGACTGTCCCTCTATCAACCCTTTCTCCCTGACCATGGAGAAAAGAGGAGAGCCATTGTAAGGCCAACCCCCGAATCCCTGCATTAGCGAGGCGGTGGATCAGCAACTGATGGTCGACTGTGTCGAACGCAGCCCACAGGCCCAACAGCATCAGTACCGCCGAACCACCTTGATCCAGATGCCGCGGGAGATCATCCACCAGGGCGACCAGTACTGTCTCCACCCCATGACCTGGGGAAAAGCCGGACTGATGGGGGTTTGACATTCATGTTTTGTGTCTCTTAAACATCTGAGGTTTATTCTGTGTGGCTCTTACATTAAGCAAGTTTGCCCACCTAAAATGTACTGGGTTCAAAGCATGAGGACGCCCAAGAAATAGTGAGTTCAGCTCTTTATTCAGTGACTCAGCATAGTGAGATAGGAACAGAACTCCTGGCAGGACCAATAGCTCTGCTTATATGCATGCAAACCTCCCCACCGAAAAACCTATTACCATCATCCCATTACACACAACTATAGGTTAATAGCTGACCTAATGATCCTTGATGGGCCTCGTTCCTGAATCCCATTACCATAAGCCAACTACACACAACTATAGTTTAATAGCTGGCCTAACAATCCCTGATGGGCCTCCTTCCTGAATCCAGGTGTCTATTGTTTTAGGGTCTCCAGCTCAGCCAAGTCTCTGCTGGCCCTAAGACCAAACTCCAGTTCCAATACATAACACTCCTCCCCCCAAAGTTTCCCAACACGCTAACAAACATAGTCTCTAAGATGTGCTGTTGACGAAGCTCCTCAAGTGTGGCCGAGGAATCTGGTTCCCTTGTCTGGGCTGCCGGTGCCGGGCTTCTGGAAGGCTGTGGCGGTGGAGCAGTAGCAGGGTCCCCGATGTCAGAGGTGCCCAGTGGGGGTTCCTCCGATTCCTGGTGGTCTGGCTGGGCGCTGACTCCCATTGGCTCTTGCAGCGGCAACAACCGGGGTTGCTCTGTGGTGTCCGATGTAGCATCTGGCTTGGCAGGAGCATGCGGCAGCAGAGTTGTTGTTAAACAATTTTATTGATAACATATGGTAACAATATCTATTTATATCACCTCTATCGCTATCCCATATGATATTTTCTATACCCCCCTCCCTCCATTACTAGTCTCCCGCTGAAGCTATATACTTAAAGTTAACTTATAAAGGTACCCTTAACTATCAAAATCTAAATTCATATTCTAACTTTCCCTAATACCTATTATTAAAAAATTGTCCAATGTCTTTTTACATTCCATTCTTTCTCTACATAACTTCTAAATTTCTTCCACTCATTTTTAAACACTTCCATATCATAGTCTCTTAGTGTTCTTGTTAATTTATCCATCTCACTCCACGATAAAACTTTCAAAATCCAGTCCCATTAATCTGATATTATTTCTTGCTTCCACAACTGTGCATATAATGTCCTAGCAGCTGAGAGAGAATAGGGAGAACATAAGAACATAAGAGAAGCCATGTTGGATCAAGCCAATGGCCCATCTAGTCCAACACTCTGTGTCACACAGTGGCCAAAAAAAATTATATATATGTGTATATATATAATTATATATATATATATACACACACACTGTGGCTAATAGCCACTGATGGACCTCTGCTCCATATTTTTATCAAAACCCCTCTTGAAGGTGGCCATGCTTGTGGCCGCCACCACCTCCTGTGGCAGTGAATTCCACATGTTAATCACCCTTTGGGTGAAGAAGTACTTCCTTTTATCCATTTTAACCTGTCTGCTCAGCAATTTCATGGAATGCCCAAGCTAAAGAGTCCCAAGCGTTTCAACCTTTCTTCATAGGGAAAGCGTTCCAGCCCTTTAATCATTCTAGTTGCCCTTTTCTGGACTTTCTCCAATGCTATAATATCCTTTTTGAGGTGTGGCGACCAGAACTGCACACAGTACTCCAAATGAGACTGCACCATCGATTTATACAGGGGAATTATGATACTGGCTGATTTGTTTTCAATTCCCTTCCTAATAATTCCCAGCATGGCGTTGGCCTTTTTTATTGCAAACGCACACTGTCTTGACATTTTCAGTGAGTTATCTACCACGACCCCAAGATCTCTCTCTTGGTCAGTCTCTGCCAGTTCACACCCCATCAACTTGTATTTGTAGCTGGGATTCTTGGCCCCAATGTGCATTACTTTGCACTTGGCCACATTGAACCGCATCTGCCACGTTGACGCCCACTCACCCAGCCTCAACAGATCCCTTTGGAGTTCTTCACAATCCTCTCTGGTTCTCACCACCCTGAACAATTTAGTGTCATCTGCAAACTTGGCCACTTCACTGCTCACTCCCAACTCTAAATCATTTATGAACAAGTTAAAGAGCATGGGACCCAGTACCGAGCCCTGCGGCACCCCACTGCTTACCGTCCTCGACTGCGAAGACTGCCCATTTATACTCACTCTCTGCTTCCTATTACTCAGCCAGTTTTTGATCCACAAGAGAACCTGTCCTTTTACTCCATGACTCTCAACCTTTCTAAGGAGCCTTTGATGAGGAACTTTATCAAAAGCTTTCTGGAAGTCAAGGTAAACAACATCTATCGGGTCTCCTTTGTCCACATGTTTGTTCACCCCCTCAAAGAAATGTAACAGGTTAGTGAGGCAAGATCTTCCCTTACAGAACCCATGCTAAGTCTTCCTCAATAACACGTGTTCATCAATGTGCCTACTCATTCTGTCCTTGATAATGCTTTCTACCAACTTTCCCGGTATTGAAGTCAGACTGACTGGCCTGTAATTTCCCAGATCTCCTCTGGAACCCTTTTTAAAGATGGGGGTGACATTTGCTACCTTCCAGTCCTCAGGAACGGAGGCAAATTTCAGTGAAAGATTACAGATTTTTGTTAGAAGAGCCACAAGTTCAACTTTGAGTTCTTTCAGAATTCTCAGATGTATGCCATCCGGACCCAGTGACTTATTAGTTTTTAAGTTGTCTATCAGTTGTAGGACCTCCTCTTTTGTCACCTCAATCTGACTCAGGTCTTTCAACACCCATTCCAAAATTAGTGGTTCTGGGGCGGGCAAAAAGTTCTCATCTTCCACAGTGAAGATGGAGGCAAAAAATTCATTCAGCTTCTCAGCCATTTCCCTATCCTCCTTCAGTAATCCTTTTACCCCATGGTCATCCAAGGCCCCACTGCCTCCCTGGCTGGTTTCCTACTTCTAATATATTTGAAGAAATTTTTATTGTTGATCTTTATGTTTTTTGCAATATGCTCCTCATACTCCCTTTTTGCCTGCCTGATCACAGTCTTGCATTTGATTTGCCACAGCCTGTGTTCCCTTTTACTAATCTCACTTGGACTGGTTTTCCACCGCTTAAAGGAGTCCTTCTTACCTTTTACAGCTTCCATTACTTACCATGCAGGCCTTTTCTTATGCCTGTTTGTGCCTTTCCTAACTTGTGGTATGTATTTTATCTGAGCTTCTAGGATTATAGTTTTAAATAGTCTCCAAGCTTCCCCAAGGGTTTTGACCGTATGTACCTTTCCTTTCAGTTTCCTCCTCACATGCCTCCTCATCTCAGTGTATTTACCCCTTTTAAAGTTAAACGTGGTTGTGGCGGTCTTTTTGGACAACTCCCTATTTATACAAACGGTGAAATCAATAACATTATGGTCACTGCTCCCAAGCGGCGCAATCACTTTTACATCTCTCACCAAGTCTTGGGCATTACTTAGGACCAAATCCGGGATCGCCCCACCCCTGGTAGGTTCTGAGACCATCTGCTCCATAGCACAGTCATTGAGAACATCAAGAAACTCAATCTCTTTCTCTCGACCAGAACACATATTGACCCAATCCATCTGCGGGTAGTTAAAATCACCTATTACGACACAGTTTTTACGTTTAGCCACTATCTTTAAGCCTTCCATCATATTATAATCATCCTCTCTCTTTTGATTTGGTGGGTGATAACAAACTCCCATAATTAAATTTCCTTTTGGGCCC
The DNA here is from genome assembly GCF_032191835.1 of Heteronotia binoei. Taxonomy (NCBI): domain Eukaryota; kingdom Metazoa; phylum Chordata; class Lepidosauria; order Squamata; family Gekkonidae; genus Heteronotia; species Heteronotia binoei. The sequence continues at coordinate 240,374,201 of NC_083223.1, forward strand.
TCTATTTCAACCCAAAGCATTTCTAAAAGTGAATCTAATTCTCTGACCTCTGTCTTACTGGACCATATATCCTCTCTGAACTACAGAGCCACCCTACCTCCAACCCTTCCCTCCCTATCCTTCCGATATAACATATCCAGGAATCACCGTGTCCCACTGATTCTCCTCATGCCACCAAGTTTCTGAAATTCCCACAATGTCTATGTTTCCTCCCAACACTAAGCATTCCAATTCACCAATTTTACTTTGAACACTTCTAGCATTTTCATACAAACATCTATAATTTCCCAGGCAAGCTAGGCCCGCCACCTTCCTCCTGCTGCCTCGAGACTCTGGCAGACAGTCCATACTGCTTGTCACCATCACAGTGGACAACTCTGATCCGTTACCCGGTAGAAAAATAGCAGCCAACCCTTCATCTCTTTGAGACGAATCCTCCCGAACCAGAGACATTTAAGAACATAAGAGAAGCCATGTTGGATCAGGCCAACGGCCCATCCAGTCCAACACTCTGTGTCACACAGTGGCAAAAAAATTTATATATACACACACACTGTGGCTAATAGCCACTGATGGACCTGTGCTCCATATTTTTATCTAAACCCCTCTTGAAGGTGGCTCATCTCCTGTCGGCTTTCCCCCAAGATTTAGTTTAAAAACTTCTCTGCCACCTTTTCGATTTTAAGCGCCAGCAGCCTGGTTCCATCCGGGGACAAGTGGAAACCGTCTCTTTTGTACAGCTCTAGCTTGTTCCAGAAAGCATCCCAGTGCCTAACAAACTTAAACCCTTCCTCCTTACACCATCGTCTCATCCACACATTGAGACTTCTAATTTGTGCCTGTCACTCCTGCCCTGCACGTGGAACAGGTAGCACTTCCGAGAAGGCTACCTTGGAGGTCCTGGCCTTAAGTCTCCCGCCTAGCAGCCTAAATTTTTCCTCCAGGACCTCACGACTGCATTTCCCCACATTGTTGGTGCCAACATGCACCATGACCACAGGCTCCTCCCCAGCACTGTCTATCAGCTTATCTACTACACGCGTAATGTCCGCTACCTTCGCATCAGGCAGGCAAGTCACCATACGGTCAGTATGCGGTTTCGCCACCCAGCTGTCTACTTGCCTAAGGATCGAATCACCAACTACCAAAAAAACCCCTCTCTCCCTGCCCAGGGATGGTTCCTTGGCATGAAAGGATTCCCGCTCACCAACCGAAGAAGAGGTCCCTTATCCTCAGCACGGTGCCCTGTTCCCTCTTGACCCTTACGCTCTCTGGCAGCAACAGGGCTGCTACGTTCAGAGCGAGGCTCATCTAATACACCCCCAAGAGTCTTCCCCAAGTGCCTAACTGACCGTCTCTGCTTCTCCAGGGCAGTCACCTTGGCCTCAAGGGTACGAACTCGTTCCCTGAGGACCAGGAGCTCCTTGCATCGAGCACACACCCAAGACTTCTGTCCTTTGGGCAGATAGTCATACATGTGACACTCAGTGCAAAACACTGGAAAGCCCCCAACCCCCTGCTGGCATTCTATCTTCATGATATATATATATATATATATATATATATATATATATATATATATATATATATATATATATATATATATATATATATATATATAAAAATATAAATATACAGTCCTCTTTAAATGCTGTTTGTTTAAGTGGCTCCCCTTCTGGAGGGTCAACTTACCTTATTGGGAGAACAAGGAAATCAGGGATCTGGGTTCCTGGTCCTTAGGGAGCCCCCAGGCGAAGAGCCACAGGCCAAGAGCCCTTCGGCTCGCGCCAAAGGCTCGCGCCTTTGGCAAGGCGCAGCTTAAAATTCAAAGAGGGTGGAGCAGATGCACTCCTTAGCAATCAGCAGCAATCACTCTCAATCTCTTTCTCCTTTAGCCCACTCAACCAAACAAAGACCAAACAAACAGCAGTTCCCCAGCTATCACACCTCAGAATTTTAGGCAGCCCCACAAAGCTCAGAATGAAGTCTTCCAAAACTCAGAAATTCCCAGCAACTTCTCCAGCTATCTCAGCTATGAGAGCTGCTCTGCTGTGTTCTGCTCCTCTCAGTTTAGTTTCAAGTTCAAGCTTAAAGTCCAGTGTTAACAGACTGTCATTCCAAAGATAAAGATTACATCAGAAGCAAGAAACCAACCAGGGAGGCAGTAGGGCATTTGGATGACCAAGGGGTAAAAGGATTACTGAAGGATGATAGGGAAATGGCTGAGAAGCTGAATGCATTTTTTGCCTCCATCTTCACTGTAGAAGATGAAAAGTGTTTGCCCACTCCAGAGTCCAGAACTGCTGATTTCGGGAGGGGTGTTGAAAGATCTGTGTCAGATTGAGGTGATGAGAGAGGAGGTCCTACAACTGATAGGCAATTTAAAAACTGGTAAGTCACCAGGCCTGGATGGCATGCATCCAAGAGTTTTGAAAGAACTCAAAGGTGAACATGTAGATCTCCTGACAAAAATATGTAATCTTTCATTGAAATCTGTCTCTGTTCCTGAGGACTGGAAGGCAGCTAATGTCACCCCCATCTTTAAAAAGGGTTCCAGAGAAGATCCAGAAAATTACAGGCCAGTCAGTCTAACTTCAATACCAGGAAAGTTAGTGGAAACTGTTACTAAAGAGACAATTAGTAGGCACATTCATGAACAAAAATTATTGAGGAAGACTCAATGTGGTTTCTTTAAGGGAAGATCTTGTTTCACTAACCTGTTAAAGTTCTTTGAGGGGGTGAACAAATATGTGGACAAAAGGGACCCAATTGATGTTGTTTACCTTGACTTCCAGAAAGCTTTTGATAAAGTTCCTCATCTAAGGCTCCTAAGTAAGCTCAAGAGTCATGGAGTAAAAAGACAAGCCCTCTTGTGGATCAAAAATTGGCTAATTAATAGGAAACAGAAAGTGAGCATAAATGAGCAATTTTCTCAGTGAAGGGTGGTAAGTAGTGGGGTGCCACAGGGCTCAGTATTGGGTCCCATGCTCTTTAACTTGTTCATTAATGATTTGGAGTTGGGAGTAAACTGTGAAGTGGCTAAGTTTGCGGATGGCACTAAATTGTTCAGGGTGGTGAGAACCAGAGAGGATTGTGAGGCACTCCAAAGGGATCTGTTGAGGCTGGGTGAGTGGGCGTCAACATAGCAAATGAGATTCAACATGGCCAAGTGCAAGGTAATGCACATTTGGGCCAAAAATCCTATATATACAAGTTGATGGGGTGAGAACCAGAGGAGATTGACCAAAAGAGAGATCTTGGGGTCATGGTAGATAACTCACTGAAAATGTCGAGACAGTGTGCGACTGCAATAAAAAAGGCCAACGCTATGCTGGGAATTATTAGAAAGGGAATTGAAAACAAATCAGCCAGTATCATAATACCCCTGTATAAATCGATGGTGCTGCCTCATTTGGAGTACAGTGTACAATTCTGGTCACCAAACCTCAAAAAAGATATGATAACATTGGAAAAAGTCCAGAAAATGGCAACTAGAAAGATTAAAGGGTTGGAACACTTTCCCTATGAAGAAAGGTTAAAACGCTTGGGGCTCTTTGGCTTGGAGAAACGTCGACTGCGGGGTGACATGATAGAGGTTTACAAGATTTTGCATGGGATAGAGAAAGTAGAGAAAGAAGTCCTTTTCTCCCTTTCTCACAATATAAGAATTTGTGGGCACTCAATGAAATTGCTGAGAAGTCAAGTTAGAGCAGATAAAAGAAAGTACTTCTTCACCCATAGGGTGATTAACACATGAAATTCACTGCCACAGGAGGTGAGAAAAGTGGTGTCTTGAGAGACTCTCTAGTGGGAGAAGTGGGAGAAGAGTCTACAAGGCAGAGTCTGCTTCTTTGGCTTAGAGAAACGTCGACTGCGGGGTGACATGATAGAGGTTTACAAGATTTTGCATGGGATAGAGAAAGTAGAGAAAGAAGTCCTTTTCTCCCTTTCTCACAATATAAGAATTTGTGGGCACTCAATGAAATTGCTGAGAAGTCAAGTTAGAGCAGATAAAAGAAAGTACTTCTTCACCCATAGGGTGATTAACACATGAAATTCACTGCCACAGGAGGTGAGAAAAGTGGTGTCTTGAGAGACTCTCTAGTGGGAGAAGTGGGAGAAGAGTCTACAAGGCAGAGTCTGCTTCAGAGCCAGTGTGGTGTGGCTTTGGAAAAAGGAGAGTCTGTTCCAATAGTTTAATCAGTCTCTGTATGTAAAACAAAGAAACAACATTTATAAGCTTAATATCCAGTGGGAAAAGACTATAAGTCTGGAAGATAAGAATTTGGCAAATGTTTTGAAGTGGCATTGAAAGGTGCTAAACACGCCAAAAACTCAGGTTATTGATTTTAAAGAGAAGATAATAATGATCTTGCCAGATAAAAGGGTTTTGTAGGAAAACCCTAGTCTTAAATAAAAAGGAATAAAAGTACATTCTCAAGACTGTGTGACCGACACATATTAAATTCAAAAGGAACCATAAGGAAATCAAGAACATCCTTCCCTTGGGAAGGATGGGGGGAGGAGCCTCAGCCAATAGAAAGAAAGGTTTGACTCAGCTCTGCTGTGCGATTGAGAGAGCCTGGCAAAGCAAGCTATTCCTCCCCCCTTCCTTCCCAAGGGAGGAGCCTCAGCCAATGGAGAAAATAGAGGTTTTGCTCTGTAGCACCTGTGCAATTGAGCAAGCCTTGCAAAGCAAGCTGCTATGCAGAAGGAAGCAAGGTATAAGGAGAAGGAAGCAGATGACAGCCAGTTGCTCAGGGGCCTAAGGAGCCCTCTGGAGGCCTAATAATAATAATAATAATAAATTTTATTTATATCCCGCCCTCCCCGCCTAGGCAGGCTCAGGGCGGCTAACAACAGTTCAATAAAATTATACAATATAAAGTAGGTTTAAAACAACAATTAGATTATACAATACTTTAAAACAACAATCTAAAAACCAGTTCAGCTGTCTGGGTCGTTCCATAATTTAAACGGCGGTGATCTTCTTGATGTTATTCTGTACTCTTATATTATGATTCAGCCCCTGAACTGCCTGATTCAGCCCCTGAACTGCATGTTTGACACCCCTGATTTAGCTGATGTTATGCCATTAAAGGTTTTGGGGATTAGATTCGGATTTAACTAATATTATGGAGGATTTTAGAATTAGAAAGATGCTTGAGGCTTGGCTACTAACATGAAAATTTGGAAAACCAGTGTGTTTCTCTTTCGAGACCTGTCTTTTAAGGCCTAGTGTCATTTTTGAGTTGAACCAAGAATTATTGAATTATTGGCGTAATCAGGGCATGATGCTTCATGAACGGCCTCACAATTTGCTAAATCTAAAGCCTGATTATTCTCGGTTCTTAATTTGCAAACTTAAAATGGGTCATAGATACAGGAAATGAGGGTGTTGTCCTGTTCTAGTAGCAATGCTGATGTGTCCCCAATTCAAATACTGAAGAAGTAGCCCTGGGTGCCTGTTAGGGTTGCCAATCCCCATGTGGGGTCAGGGGATCCCCCAGGTTGGAGGCCCTCCCCCTGCTTCAGGGTCATCAGAAAAAGGGAGGGAGGGAAATGTCTGCTAGGCACGCCATTATTCCCTATGGAGACCAATTCCCATAGGGTATAATGGAAAATTGATCTGTGGGTATCTGGGGCTGGGGGGGGTCTGTTTTTGAGGTACGAGCACCAAATTTGCAGCACAGCATCTGGTGCCTCTCTTCAAAATACTCTCCAAATTTCAAAATGATTGGACCAGGGGGTCCAATTGTATGAACCCCAAAAGAATGTGCCCCTATCCTTCATTATTTCCAATTGAGGGAAGGTATTTAAAAGGTGTGCAGTCCCTTTAAATGTGATGTCCAAAATTTCTTCAGCATCGGGTCTCATTTCTTCAGCATCGGATCTCCTACCAAAGAGTACTCTGGAACAAAGAATTGGTCAGTCCATTCCTTGGTTCTTCTATCTACAATTTAATCATGCATTCTATAATCTTAATCTCCATAAAATTTTCTGTTCTCCACCTACTGACTTCGAGCGTTTATTACACTCTTCATCTTCCAATAACAAGGGCCTTATTTCAACAATCTATGACACCTTACTTAGACTTAATAGTGCAAGACCTCTGGGTCACCAGTTGGTGCGGAATCTAGATTGTAATCTCTCACTTACTTCTGATCAATGGAATACCATCTATGCTTCGTCCTTATGCTCATCACTGGTATTCAACACTAGACTCCAGTCTTTCAAGATACTAGAGAGCCAGTTTGGTGTAGTGGTTAAGTGTGTGGACTCTTATCTGGGAGAACCGGGTTTGATTCCCCACTCCTCCACTTGCACCTGCTGGAATGGCCTTGCGTCAGCCATAGCTCTAGCAGGACTTGTCCTTGAAAGGGCAGCTGCTGTGAGAGCCCTCTCAGCCCCACCCACCTCACAGGGTGTATGTTGTGGGGGGTGGGGAGAAGACATAGGAGACTGTAAGCCGCTCTGAGTCTCTGATTCAAGGAGAAGGGCGGGGTATAAATCTTCAATTCTTCTTCATCTTCTTCTAAATCACTGGTACCTTCCACCTGCAAGAGTGTCCTCCTTCTCAAAATCTACCTCATCCTTGTGCTGGAAAAAATGTGGTCAACTAGGCACCTTTGCTCGCTGTTGATGGGAATGCCCATCGATAGTAAAATTTGGGACTGATGTTCTTCATTTCATCAAATTTTTAATTTCCTACCAGATACTTTCAACCCTGTTGCCATCTTTCTTAATTTATCGGGCTCTCTTGCTATTCCTAGAGTGAGACAAGAACTAATTATCAGCTTGCTCGTTTCTGCTAAAGCCGCAATTGCTTCATTCTGGAATGCCTCCACAGCCCCCACGATGACCACCTGGTTCTCCAAAGTGTGGGAACACTTCATTATGGAAAAAATTCATTATAACAATCTGATTTTTCTAACTTTTCTGCCAAGGTTTCCTTTTATTGATTATGTTACCTCTCTAGAACTTCCTCCTTTCAATTCCTTTAGAATGTCTATGCTTCTCTTCTAACTCTTTGCTATTTTACTCCTAGTTCTTGTTTTTGTTTTACGGCACAGGAGTGGTAATTTTTGTTTATTTTATATTGTTCTATTTTCTTTAAATTCTGGCTTCCTGTTATTTCTAATTGATTTAATGATTGTAATGGGTCTCCATTTTATTTCTTGTCTCCTTTCAATAGATCTGTTAATTGTATAGCAGTATTAGATCATTCTTTTTTTGTATGTGTGTGATTATTTAATTAATTAATTGAGATCTGCTTTGTTACTTATATACTATCAATCTACACATTTCTAAAAGTTGACTTTATTCAGTTTGTTGTAAACCTTTGAAATTCCAATACATTTTTGAATTTTCTTTTAAATGGGATGTCCAGAACTCCCTTTGGGATTCAATTATGCTTTTCACAACCTTGCTTCTGGCTCCACCCCCAGTGTCTCCTGGCTCCACCCCCAAAGTCCCCAGATATTTCTTGAATTGGACTTGGCACCCCTAGTGCCTGTCCCAGCATGAGGATGGTATATTACTCATGTCATATAAGTTTTTTTCTGGGAAGTAGTGTCTCTAAAGGAGACCAGCACCAGCTTTTTTTGAAATGTATTTTTTGTATTTTATGTGGGGTGTGTGTGTGTATGCACCTGTGCACCTGGAAGTCATGGTGATTTCTGGTGACTGACCCCTTCTGAGGGCCTGGAGGGGGCTTAAATAAAACCTGTCTCTGTCCTCCCAACTCCTGGGATTCCAAGGTGTTCTCCCATCCAAGTTCCTGCCCGTCAACCCTGCTTAGCTTCCAAGATCTGATGAGATTGGGCTTGCCTGGCCTATCCAGATCAGGGGCAACACCTACCCTTTTGTTACTGCCAGATTGGGTTTTCCAGAAAAAGCAACTGTTTAAAAAATGGGGAAGTGGAGCTCCAAGGTGCTCTTGTGTCTTCATTCAAGAGTGCAAATTATGTTACTGTAGGCAGAAATGAATATTTGACAATTTCTTAAAAACTGGATTCTTATCATTTTAAGAGCAGCAAAGTTAATTAAATGTAGGGTTTTTTTTCCTTTTTTTAAATTATTGTTCTATTTAGTCTGTTACAACAAATATTAGTAGCTATATACATTACGATCTCTCCCTTCCTCCCTCCCTTTACTCTTAGTCTTTTCACCCCAGCTATGGGCACAAAGTCTTTATCTTCCACTGAATGTCTTTTCTTCCTTCTTTCTAGGTAGGTCTTCCATCAGGTCTTAATTTCATTAGATTTCCCTTCCCATGTTGTCTCTTTGTTGATTGACTCCACGATGTCTGACTGTATAAATTCAAACAAATAGTTTTGCCAGCTTTCTACTGTCCATTTACTTTTGTCTTTCCAACCCAAAGCTATAACCGCCTTTCCCGCCAGCATTATAGCCTTAACTAGATTTTGAATACTCCTATCCATTATCGGGCTTCCTATTGTACTTAACAACATTAGATTAAAATCTATAGTTAGTGTTATATTGCATACTTTTCTAATAATTCCAATAATTTCCTTCCAAAAGGTCTTTACTTCCGAACATTCCCACCACATGTGTGCATACCAACCTTTAGAGTGTTTACAGTGCCAGCATAACGGGCTTAATCCTGGAATCATGTTAGCTAGCTGTGCTAGTGTCTTATACCATTTTGTAAGGAATTTATATTCAAGTTCTTTAAATTTGGTTACTTTGAGTTCTTCTATTCCTTTCATAATTTTAACCGCCATCCTCTCTGATATCTGACCTTCATGGCTCCATCTCCTTTGTAAGTATTCTGTTATTTTATCCTTATTTATTATCATCTTTCTATATATTTCCCCTACCAAGCCTTTTTCTGCTTTGCCATTTCTTTGTATATTACTTCCATTGGTGCATCTATCCATAGTTCTTCATTTTCGCTAATCGTTTTTACTGCCTTATATAGCCCAGCTATTTTTAAACAATATTGTTTACCTATCTCTTCTGTTACTTCCTGTAAGGGTTTAAGATTTCCACTTCTAAACATATCCCCCACTCTGTGGTAACATTTAACATTTCTCACCAATTGATTTCTTGCACTTCTGCATTAACAGTTTTGAGGGGTGCGCATCTGGAAACTTTTCCTAACCAATAGGCTTGCCATTTCTTCCAAACTTCTAATGATGCTCTTTTAGGACCTATTGTTAATTTTAAGTCTTTATTTGTAACTTTAGAAAAAAAATGCCTAATCTACCTATATTATTATTCGTTTCATTCTCAAAGTTAACCCACTTCTGAGTCTTTCCCTCGCCTATTTCTAATAATGGTTTTAGTTGAAAAGCTTCATAATAATTGTTTAGATCCAGAGTTAATTAAATGTAGTTGACCAAGTTATATAATTTTATATAATTTTTATTTATTACAAACACAGAACATGGTTGGTGTACAGATGTTTTCTTCAGCATAGTCCAAATGATCAGTTCTTCATTCATCATTTGGAAGATGGTACCATCAATATCTGAAAGAGGTAGACTTTCTCCTACATGACAGAGGTCTGATGTTGTCTGTTATGACTGGTTCACTGTCTGCGTCCGTCTCTCCAGGGACTACACAAAGAAAAGATCAATATATTAATTAACTTTGTCAATATTCCCCCCCCCCCCCATGAATCAGGAGGAGCAGATAAGTCTCTTGTACCCTTAAGGCATTGTTGCTAATCGTGAAGGAAGGGATGCTGAAAAGCTTCCTATGACCATTGCCTCTCTATGCAGTAGCAGTGAAAGATACCAGCTCAGTTTAGGGTATTACTAAAACAACTGAAAATAATCCAGCAGTCGTAATGTAACCACATAAGTTTATAACGCAGTCACCTTTAGAATATAATTCAGGTCACCCGGTTTGGAACAATATCACAAAACAGGACAGTGCAGAAAAAGCTAACCAATCACGCTATCCCACACACAATGAATAATGTATTTTCAATACTCTTTCAGTGCACTTTAGCTATTTTGATATATTTTGCCATTTCACATGGTAAAATCCAGTTGCAAGGGCATTAACAGTGGATTCCAGGTGCATTATTCAGTGTGTGTAAAAGTACTACAAGATAAAGAGCTACAACCGATGATGATGTCTGCAAACAATACTCCTTTGACACTGGGAGGAAACAGGAAGGTCATGGTGTGGTAGTTAGAGTGTCAGTCTGGGGTCTGGGAGATCAATGTTCAGAACCCCAGTTTGCTGGGTAACCTTTGGCCAGTCTCTCTCTAAGGCTTACCTACCTCAAAGGGTTATTGTTAGGGTTGCCAACTGCAGCTTGGGGGGGGGGGGATTCCTGTAAATTTGGTGGCTATGCTTGGGGAGGGCAAAGGTCACTCCGCAGAGGAAGCTCAGTGGAAATGTGATGCTGTACAGTCCACCCTCCCAAGATTAGGGGGTGGGCTAGGTGGACAACATTGCACAAGTTTAGTGCAGGCAAGAAAAAGCAAGGCCATTTCAAACCTGAAGCCAGGTCAGGTTGCCCAAATGCTGGCAAACCAAATGGAATCTGCACAATAGCAGACTAGGTTTAATTATTTCTTCAGTTTAGATTGTAAGGGATAAACTATGCTTTAGTTTGTGTTCTTCCCTCTGGGGTTTTAATTTTGAGGAACAGGAACAAAGAATCAATGGTCATCCAACCATTCATGCTACTAAGAATAAAACACAACACTTGGGGAACACATTGCAGAGACAGTAAGATGCACACCAGCAGATGGGGCAGACTCCCACTTCAGAAATGCTATGGAGCAGAATCTCCTGCGTTGCACTTCCCTGTGGCTCTGCAGCAAAGTTTTTCCCACAACTAACATATAATTTAAATGTGTATTTGAGATGTCCTTTCCATTTAAAAGTGTCCATTCTTCACTCTCATTCATCTGAGAATAAAACACTACACTGGAAGATAATAACAGTGTAATGAAAGGGAAACCTACACCTGTTGGAAGTGCATCCTGCCACTCAGAGATACTATGGAGAAGCATGCCATGCACTCCCCTTGCAGCCTCAGGCTTTCCCTAGGACCACTCCACTTTTAAATATATTGTTGAAATGGAAAGATCCTTTCCATTTGAAAGTGCCTGGGGTATCTGCTTCAAAAGAATTGCATGGAAATGGCAGTTATGATTTAATATATATTTAAACAGAACTGTTTACACTTGCCAACTCAAAAGGAAAGGAACAGGGAGTTATGAGGGGGTTCTTTGATATTCCATCTTGGTGCCATCACAGAAAAGACTGATGGCGGGAACACTTGGAGTTAAACCTCTGGCTATCACTTTAGCAGGTGGGTACTCAAAAGTTGAGTTTAACAATTAAAACATGCTACAGGTATGTATTCCACTCGATGACAATTAAAAATGTGAAAGATACATAGAAAATGAAATACAATTGTTCAATAGGAATATCAATTTGTCAAACGTCAGTTCAGACCAAAAGGCCAGCAGGCCAAATGCATTTTGGTTTAATGTGCCTTCTTCAGTGGCCTATAGTTATAATAAAAGAGCACACGCTTACAGACCTTTTAAATATATCTAAAGTTAGAAAGGGGGAAAGACTGATTTATAATATTCCAAATAGAGATTGACTTCTCATAAGAAGACCTATCATATGTATTTGAGTCAATTCTCAAAAAGTGCAGTGTTTAGCAAACCAATAATTTTGTGTGGGAATCTTAGTCTCTTTATTTAGCTAGTTTTACCACTTGGATTTAGTATTATCTTCCGAATCTTTTATCCTAAATCTGCTTTCCAGTGGCATAAATCCATTGCCCTTGCCCCTTCTTCTAGCCTCTAGCTAAACTTTCCTTTACCTTTTACAGCAGATCAAATGTCCATTCTGACAGGTCCCTCCAGTAGGCTGAGTAATTCCAGGGCATGTGTAACGCTTACAGAAACCCCCACTCTGTCTGCATTCCATGGTATCATCAAGAGGGTAAGCATATCCTGATGGAAGAAAAGAGACAAAAAGGGGTGTTTTTGAGTTTGTCACAGGGAAGAGAGGAGAATCTTCTGCAAAGATTTACCGTCTGGGTCATTTCTCTTCTTTTAAGCAACGCCCATTTTATTTTCTGTTTGCCTCTTGCTTAAACAGTCTGTTTTCCTCAAAGAGAATTTATTAATCATTGTATTTTACAGCACTTGATCCCACCAGTCCCCACAACACAGTTTCTTATCTCTCAAGAAGGCAATGTGGAAAGCAGATTTTTTCAGACAGGGTTGTGAACTCTGGGTTGGGCAATTTCTGGAGATTTGGTGGGGGGAGCCTAGGGAGGAGGGGTTGATAGATAGTTAGATAGATAATTTTATTTGTATCCCGCCCTCCCCGCCAGAGCAGGCTCAGGGCGGCTAACAACATCATACAAATTTCAATTATACAAAGAAAGCAAAAAACACAAAATTACATTTAAGCATTAGATTCTGATTAGGTTTAAAAATTAGTTAATTAAGTTAATAAAAGTGCTAATACTACTGTTCTTTTAGGATGGCGGTTATCATTAGCAATTTCTTTCTACGTCAGCGAAAGCCAGTCGGAAGAGGAAGGTCTTGCAGGCCCTGCGGAATTGTTCAAGGTCCCGCAGGGCCCGCATTTCCTCTGGAAGTTGGTTCCATAGGCTCGGGGCTACAGAGGAGAAGGCCCGATTATGGGTGCTTTGCAGCTTCACCTCTCTCAGTCCGGGGGTGGTCAACAAGTTTTTCCCGGCTGACCTCAGTGCTCTCTGGGGTTCGTATGGGGAGAGACGGTCCCTAAGGTAGACAGGTCCTCGACCATATAGGGCTTTAAAGGTAATGACCAGCACTTTGTAACGAACCTGATATATAACTGGCAGCCAGTGCAGCTCGCACAGTCCAGGCTGTATGTGCTCCCATTTAGGAAGCCCCAGCAACAGTCTAGCTGCTGCATTCTGCACCAGCTGCAGTTTCCGGGTTCAGTACAGAGGCAGCCCCATGTAGAGGGCATTACAGTAATCCAGTCTCGAGGTGACCGTTGCGTGAAGTACCGTTGCCAGATCTTGGCGCTCTAGGAAGGGAGCCAACTGCCTTGCCCGCCTTAGGTGGAAAAAGGCTGACTTGGCAGTGGCTGCAATCTGGGCCTCCATTGATAATGAAGGCTCCAGTAAAACTCCCAGACTCCTAACCCGGTGCGCCGCTTTCAGCGGCGCCCCGTTGAAGACCGGAAGAGGTATTTCCCCTTCCCGAGTGCCCCGACCAAGACAAAGGACTTCTGTCTTCGCTGGATTCAATTTCAGCCCGCTCCCCCTCAACCAAGTTGCCATATCCTGCAAGGCCCGGTCTAAATTCTCAGGGACGCAGTCAGGCCGGCCGTCCATCAGCAGATAGAGTTGGGTGTCATCTGCATATTGATGGCACCCAAGTCCGTATCTCCTGGCAATCTGGGCAAGAGGGCGCATATAGATATTGAATAACATTGGTGAGAGAACTGCCCCCTGGGGCACTCCACAGTCCAGTGTGCGCCTCCGGGACCGCTTGCCCCCAATAGCCACCCTTTGTCCCCGATCCTCGAGGAAGGAGGAGAGCCATTGTAAGGCAGACCCCCTCACCCCTATGTCGGCGAGGCGGCGGGTCAGTAGCCGATGGTCGACCGTGTCGAACGCGGCCGACAGATCTAACAACATCAGCACCGCCACACCACCCCGATCCAGGTGCCGTTGGAGATCGTCTACCAGGGCGACCAGTACTGTCTCCGTCCCATAGCCCGGGCGAAATCCGGACTGGCAAGGGTCTAGGATGGAAGCATCATCCAGAAAGCTCTGCAACTGCGACACCACTGCCCTCTCTATTATTTTACCTAAAAACGGTAAATTGGAGACCGGTCGGTAGTTTGCCAATTCGGCCGGGTCTGCTGTACTTTTTTTCAAGAGGGGTCGGACCAAAGCCTCTTTCAGAGATGATGGAAAACGCCCCTCCGAGAGGGATCTATTTATGATGTCCTGTAAAGGACAATCTAGCTCCCTCAGGCAGAATTTAATTAGCCAGGAGGGGCATGGGTCCAAATCACAAGTTGTAGGGCGCGCAGAGGAGAGGTTGGAGAGGGTCAGGCCCTTAGCAAGCTCCAAAGCAGCCATTTTCTCCAGAGAAACTGATCTTTGTTGTCTGAAGGTCAATTGTAATTCCAGGAGATTGTTAGGCCCTCACCTGGAGACTGGCAACCATATCATGCCAACATATGGATGTCACCAGCAGCAACAGAAGGAAGGGTAGTTAACACCCTCTCCCCCACCACCGGGTAAAACGAAACATGCACTTAGTAATGGTGCGGTACTAAGAGAGCCAGTTTGGTAGTGGTTAAGTGTCTGGGAGAACTGGGTTTGATTCCCTACTCCTCCACTTGCACCTGCTGGAATGGTCTTGGGTCAGCCATAGCTTTCACAGGAGTTGTCCTTGAAAGCGCAGCTTCTGTGAGAGCTCTCTCAGCCCCATCTACCTCACAAGGTGTCTGTTGTGGGGGTGGGGAGGTAAAGGAGATTGTGACCCCCTGAGACTCTGAGATTCAGAGTATAGGGCGGGATATAAATCCAATATCATCTTCTTCTAAAAAAACCCCATACTTTCTCCTTAGACACACTAGCTGTATTTTATTATTATGCCCATTCAATCAGTTACAATTTACACAGTGAATTAATAAAGATGTCTTTAAACTGATGATAGCTGTGTTATATTTGTTATTAGAGGGAAAATGGTCCTATACCATTGAAACCACAGAGAAAATGCCACCTTTTGAATCATGAAGCAGTTTTAGCTGTGGGAACATGAAAAGCTCAGGGTCAATTAACACAGAAGTAACCATATTGAATTAACTATTGATTCCTATCATTTTCTGAACTTGATTTACACCACTATTATGAAAGGGTCTAGCAAACCAAGATCAGAAACCATAGACTCTAGCAAACCAAGATTAGAAACCATGACTTGAAGCTAATCAGCCACACAAAGTCTTACCTATGATTTCATATAATATGCGATTGTGAACATTCTGGCCTAAGCCTTTCTTGTTCACTCCAGCTGCCCTCACACACTCTCCAGCAACAGGGAATCCTGGCCCAAGCAAATGAAACCAGCATATGTTTAGCAAACCGAGATCTGAGAGATCACTGGTTTGCTAAACTTTGATTTCACAAACTCATTGTCATTAAATCAGCCACACTACTGCATTTTGTCTGAATGGATGGACCCTCAGTGTAGCAATGAGAGAAATTAGCTTAGTGAAGGTTTCAGGGGAGCACAACATTTGCAGAATAGGAGACAAAAGGTGGGGAAGTAGGAAGCAGAGGCCTGCGACAAGGTACTTATGCAAGGGTACTGCCAGCCTTCCACGCAGCCAGGGGTGCAGAGGAATGAAGCAGCAGCAACAAGAAGATCACAAAATTTCACCTTCTGAGCTTGTAGTCTGAAACATGAGACAAATGTTCATTGAACATGGTGGGGCTCCTGAGAAAACAGGTCTAGCAGGTCTAGCATGAAGTCTGCACTCCTTATATCCAAATGGTGGTATTTTTGTCCTGTCCTTACAGCTTATGCTACTTTGCCATATTATTTTAACTTTCTCCAATCACTTACCTGGAATTGTTTGGAAGATGAATAAGAGGATGGCAAAGAGTAGAAAAAGGATCTTCATAGTTGGTTTGAGCTTGGTGCAGTCCTGTTCTTGCTGGACTCTGAAGAAGAGTGTTTGAAGTCCGCCTGAAGCTCTTGGTGAAATGGCAACAGAGGGTCTGTATTTATTAAGGTTTGGGGAGAATTACAACATGGTAAAATTTCCAAACCCCAGAATTCCATGCCTCTTTCTCATCACAGAACTTGGTGGGATACAGATATTGCAATTCCTTTCCTATAGCCCCATTTAGTACATAGATTACTGTTTAACTTGAAAGGAATTCAGATGACTCAGATTGGGCTGCTTTCCATAAAGGCTTGAATATCAGAGCAGAAGGAAGGTGGGTCTCTGCAATGCAGGCCTTGATCCGGGTTGCTCGACCTTTTGCCTTAGAGTCATTTGTGTTCCTCTGTCCTGGCTTTGTCACAAAGCCTACTCACCTAATGAACAGTTAATGATTCCCGCACCCCACCCCCCCCCCCCCGCCGCCCATGACTAACCAAGTTGCAACTCTTTGGGCAGCATCAGGATTGTGCGGAGAGTCCAGAGACATTAGCTGTAGGTCAGTAGAGCAAAAAGAAATTTCCTCTCAAATTCTTCATGAATGTTGGCACATATGCTCTTACATACATGCTCCATGTCTGTATTTTATTTTAGTCTTTGGCATTGGACATTATTCAGCAGCTGAAATGAAAATGGCACTAGCAATTGGATCATTGCCATCGCCATCATCCATTTATATAGTGCTTTTTAATATTACACTGCATTGTATTGCTTACAGAAACCTGTGTTAGTAATATTAGAGATGCTCAGATATCTGCTGTCTCATTCCATGCCTTGCCTGCCAGTCTCTAGCACAACCATCCCCCTTTATGGGCTATACTGCTTCTTCGGTGGGTTGCCAATTCTGGCTAGGGAAATCCCAGGACACCAGTTCTAATTCTAGGAAAACAGCCCCCACCTGGACATTAGTAGCCTTCTTTCCATGAGGGCCCCTTACAACACCCCTCTGAAATGCAATGCAATTTATTTTCTCCCTGGACAAGAAATGTGGAGAGCAAGGAACTGCTCTCAGTCTTGCTCTACCTTTCAAAGGCCCTTTCCCTGCAGAGTAGCTGAATGGGTATGAGGGCATCAGGAGGAAAAGGGAGAGGAAAACAGAGTCAAGGACACCAGCCACACCTCAGCCTTGTTTGAAAGTAGCTGCCACCAGAGCTCTGGCCAAGTAGTTCCTGCATAGGATTCCCAAACCTCCTGTCCTGGCGGGGGACCCTAGAATTAGCCCCCTTCTCCCCCGCTTTCCAAAAATCTGGAAGCGGGGTGGGGGGTATGGCGTCTGGAAGCGATTCCGTTGTGAGCAGTTGCTTAAGGTGGAGAGCTCAGTTCCTCTGCACGAGAAGAGCCAAGCCGAGTCCAGGAACACCTTAAGAGACCACCAAGATTTTTAGGGTTATAAACAGCTTTCAAGATTCAAAGCCCCCTTCGTCTGATCTTCTGAAGGGAACTTTGGTTGCAGTCACGCACACAAAGGTAGGAGGGCCTCCTGGAGCTGGGCAGGGGGGAGTGGTAAGTTTGTGTGCAAAGTTGTAGCCCCGGGTAGGGCGTTTTTGCGGTGCCTATGTGACGCAATGGGGTCCTTGAGGCTCCCTCACCACAGATTGCGAGTGACGGCCAGGATGCGAGGGGATTTGGAAGTTTGGGAGGAATTTTTGAGTTCTTTTAACGGAATTTCATTTTGGCGTGATAACTTGAGGATAGAAGCGGAACTTCAAATCTCCTCGGATGCGGCCGGGGCTATAGGTTTTGGAGTATACTTCAGAGGGCACTGGTGTGCGGAGCAATGGCCCGAGGCATGGTTTGACAGTGGGTTATGCCAAGACTTAACCTTTCTCGAGTTTTTTCCCATTGTAGTAGCCCTTTGGCTCTGGGGTGATCAGTTGTCCAACCATACAGTGCATTTTTGGTGCGACAACATGGCTGTCGTACATGTTATCAATTCCTTGTCTTCAAAATCTGTTGCGGTAATGAACCTGGTGCGAGCTTTTACATTACGTTGCCTTCGGCTGAATATACTATTTCTTTCCCGGCATGTCCCGGGAGTTTGTAATGGGGTGGCAGACGCACTATCTCGTCAACAGATGGAGCGTTTTCGCCTGCTTGCTCCGGAAGCGGACCAGCAACCAGCACAAATGCCACCGGAGCTTTGGCAGCTTGGGAGGCGGAAGCCGGTAGGGCAATTCAATTAGCTCTAGCACCTAGTACCCGAAAAGCCTATGGGAGGGCAGAATTACAGTTTTGGCTTTTCAGGAAGGATGCGGGGCTCCTGGACAGCTGGACAGTGCCGGTGACTCACATTATTCAGTTTTGTGTGCACCAGAAGGAGAGTGGGCTAGGACTGAAATCCATTAAGGGGCAATGGGAGGCATTGGCTTTTGTTAGTAAAGCACAGGGTTTTCCCGAGTGCACTGGCGATTTTAGGATAAAAAAGATACTGGAGGGTTGGTCAAGGGAGCGGGGGCCCAGGGCGGACCCACAGCAGCCAATATCTCCTTCAGTGCTTCAAGGGCTTCACCGGGTTTGGTCAGAGGTGTGTTCCTCTTTGTTTGAGGCCTCTCTGTTCCACGCGGCCTCCTTGATCGCCTTTTTCAGGGCGCTACGGATTAGTGAGCTAGTGGTGCAGTCGAAGGCAAATCATTCAGGCCGGGCCCTGGGGGTTGGTGATGTAAAGTTTGTAGGGGGGCAGGTCAAGCTGACAGTGCAGCGGTCGAAAACCGACCAACATCAGAGGGGGACGGTCATTGTGATCGGCCAATGTGCTACAGCTGAGCTATGCCCAGTCAGAGCGTTGGAGCAATATATTGCGTTCAGGGTTGAGGGCAACGGCCCTTTGTTTCGGCATTTGGATGGCCCTCCCCTCACAAAGTACCAGTTTTGGGCAGTGACCGGGAGAGCCCTGGCTGCGCTGGGTTTGGGGGGTGTCAAGTTTGGGACCCATTCATTCCGAATCGGGGCTGCATCTACGGCGGTGGCGATGGGATATACCCCCCCCTGCTATTCAGTGGATGGGCCGGTGGCGGTCGGCAGCTTATAAGTCTTGTCAAATGTTGTCTCCATGCCAGGTGTTGGTCTCCATGGAGAGCTCTCTCCAAGAGTGTTGTGAGGCTGTGATTCTGGTCAGGACCATGGCTTGGGGGAGGAGAGGACCCTACCTCTTGCCATGCCATTTCCTCTGGATTTTCTCTAGATTACTGTTTAACTTGAAGGGTATCCAGATGACTCAGACTGGGCTCAAGTATAAGAGTGGAAGAAAGGTGGGTCTCTGAAATGCAGGCTTTGATTCTGATTGCTCACCTTCTGGCTTGGAACCAAGTGTGCTCCTCTGTCCTGGCTTTGTTGTAAAACTAATGATTCCAACCCCCACCCCCACCCCATGGCTAACCAAGTTGCAACTCTTTTGGCAGCATCAGGATTGTGTGGAAAGTCCAGAGGCATTAGCTGTAGGTCAGCAGAGCAAAAAGAAATTTCCTCTCAAATTCTCTATGCTTGTTGGTTTGGTGCATATGCTCTTACTCACATTTTCCATGTCTGTATTTTATTTTAATCTTTGACACTGGACAGTATTTGGCAGCTGACATGGCACTAGCAACTGCATCCTCCTCTTCATCATGCATTTATATAGTGGTTTTGAATTTTTAAAAGTTGCACCACATTGTATTAGAGATGCTCAGATATCTGCTGTCTCATTCCATGTCTTGCCTGTGCCAGTCTCTGGCACAGAGAGTTACCCTTCTTTAGGGCTATACTGAACTGCTCTGAACTGTTATGGACTATAGTCATCTGGCTGTTATACTAACCCAGCTATGGACATTTGTCTCTTATGGATTAAACAGCATTTAGTCTCTTATGGACTAAACAGCAGTGTACCAGACCAGAGCCCAGCTTTTTCATGTTTGTGCCTTTTATTGCGAGACTTGCCTATGCCTGCAACATTGAGATAACATTTGACTGTGCTTCATTGGCAAGCTGCTCAACTTTGCAGAACAGCAACTGCATCCCTGTCATCAAAAAGATGATACCAGAAGCAGCCCTGACAGAAGCCACTCGCCCCGCAAACCACCATACAGAGAAGGTCTCTCCTGGATACACCACATTCCAGAGTCCTGCCAATGCTTTGGAAATACAGATGTGAAGGCATAGCTGTCAACAATGGACTGCTGCAACACTCTCTTCTCTAAACAAAAGAATCTTCCTGCCACCAATCAAGATTAACCTTCAGCTCAATAGCAACCCATCTGCTCTCTATTTTTTCCCATTGTCCCCATCCAAGCTGTTACAATATTGAATATTTGGCCCTAAATTGACCACTCCAGTTTCTTTGTGGAAAAGATGATCTGTACTCCATGCACCATTATCGACCATCAAATTCTATCTCCTGGGAGCCATCACCAATCATATGTAACTCATCACAAGACCCTGCATCAGGATATGAAATTGACTATAAAAGGCCAGATTTTAGGCCATTCAGGTGTGTCTCTGATGGTACCCCTACCTTCCTGCCAGAGTCACCCTCAAATCTTGATCAGTTTGGGGTCCCTTATTGTGGGTGATGCTGCTCATCCAAGAGAGTATACCCCCTCCCCCTTTGTTTTTGCAGAGGAGTCATCTTTCTTCCACCATTCACAGATATTAGTATCATCCCTCATTGATTATCCTGCTCATGCAAATATCCTTGTCAATTCCCTACCTATTTTTCTTAGATCTGTATGCAGGGGTAGAATTCTAGCAGGAGATCCTTTGCATATTAGGCCACACATGCCTGATGTAGCCAATCCTCCAAGAGCTTACAAAAAAGAGCCTTGTAAGCTCTTGGAGGATTGGTTACATCAGGGTGTGTGGCCTAATATGCAAAGGAGCTCTTGCTAGAATTCCACCCTTGTCTGTATGTATACTGAATACTTGCATTGTCTTGTATGCTTGAGTGTTTTCTAATAAAAAAATCTATTTTAGTTTACTAGTCTCCTCGTTATTTAAAGTCCTCCTAAGAACTGACTCCTGTATACATAGGAGTATACTTCTGTACAAGTTTGCCATCTTTGCCCACCTAATTAAATTCCTCCATATCACTTTTGAGGGCAATTTGGCTAACAATACTGCTTCTCATGTGGGTTGCCAACTTTGGCTCAGGAAATTCCTGGACACCAGTTCTAATTCTAGGAGACCTCACTGGGACATTGACAGCCCTCTTCCCATGAGGGCCCCTCACAACACCGCTCTGCAATGCAGTGTAATTTATTTTCTCTCTGGACAGGAAATGTGGAGAGCAAGGAACTGTTCTCACTCTTTCTCTACCTTTCAAAGGGGAAGATCCCCTTTCCCTGTAGAGGAGCTGCATGGGTATCAGAAAGGATGAGGGCATCAGAAGGAACAGGGAGAGGAGAACAAAGTCATAAGAATAAAAGAGAAGGCACACTGCGTCAGGCCAAATGCCCATCCAATCCAACACTCTGTCACACAGTGACAAAAAAAAGAGAAGAGGTGTCATCAGAAGGTCCACTAGTGGGGCCAGGATATTAGAAGCCTTCCCACTGTAGCCCCCCCCCCCCCAGGCACCAAGAATACAGAGCATAACTGCCTCAGACAGAGAGTACCGTCTATAGGTAAAAAGGTAAAGGTAGTCCGCCGTGCAAGCACTGAGTTGTTACCAACTCATGGGGTGATGTTACATCATGACGTTTGCATGGCAGACTTTTTATGGGGTGGTTTGCCATTGCCTTCCCCAGTCAGCCACACTTTACCGCTGCACTGATGCTTGCACATGCAGCCCAATGGGGAAAATAATGGTCCTAGGACTGTTGAATCAGGAAAAGTGTGTGGGAAAAGCTGAAGTACCTTCTTTCCAGACTCATGGTCCTGGGGTACCTGGTTAGCTCTGATTCTCAACTGTTATCAACTTCTTATCTCTTTTAGTCCTCATCAGGATGTTTCTTTAGTCTTTTCTTCTCTTTTGGTTAATGAACATTCATATTTCCCCCCCCCCCCCCAAAAAAAACCTGGGAAATTTCCAAAGAAAGTAGACTTTACCTTGCCTGTGGGTGGCCCTGTTTGCTGATCATCAGGTTTACTGTTAGATAGAGCGATAAATCACTATATTATATTTGAAATAATCATTCAGAACAGAGCATTAATCTCTTCTAGCAATGTTAAGTAAATAAAACCACTGAATTAAAAAATGTTGACATTTCTGATGCTGGGAAACTGAGAATAGTGTGTTTCATTTATGATTAACTGAAGGCTTTTTGCATGGTTAACTTTGAGTGAAACTTATAATTCCCAAGTGGAAGGAGTCAGAACATTCTTCCTCATTAGCCAAATTGCTGAATTACTCACTTGGGCACAATTTGTAGAAGGTTTCAGTAATGGCAAGCATCTTTGCTTCCTTCATAAAGCAGCAGCATGTAGTCATTGAAGTTAGAAGAACAGAATTAAAGTAATCATTTATCCGCAAAGCTCACAGAGCAGCCTTGGGCCTATTATTCTCTCTCCTTAGCCTACCTCATAGACTTGTAGAAAAGAGCAAGAATCCAGGAGCACTTGAAGTAACAGAAGAAGTGAGCAGTGACTCACAAAAGCTCCTACCTTGCCACAAATTTTTGTTAGCCTTTAAGGTGTTACTGGTCTCTTGTGCTCTTTTCTGCTGCTATGGACAGACTAGCATGGCTACCCATCTTGGCCTGTCTCACAGACTTACTGTGAGCACAAAATAGAGGGAAGAACCACATATGGCACCCTGAGCTCTTTGGAGGTAGTGTGGGATTAAAAAAAAAAAGGATAGACTGATGTAATATTAATCATGGTCAATTATAATTACAAAGAGAACAAAAGAGATGCTGCCTATTTGCTTGAATTATAAATACACAGTATTCAAGAATCTTAGGACTGACATTATTCGCACTCGACTTGTTCATGAGTGATTCTCAGGAAACAGGGAGAGGAAGCAGTGTTCTACCATTCCATCCAAGGACCGGCTATTATACTTAGAGCTGTTCCAGGTACAAAGAACATTCTATTCTTCCCAGATGATTGATTACCTGATGTATTGGCCAATTAATTTTTGGAACATATTTGTAACACAATTTAGTCTTCCTTCAGTCTCTCTTGGAGTCTTTCATTGAATCAGAATTTCCCACTAAACATCAATCTTTGTCTTGTCTGAGCTATGAAGACCAGTTATCTTTTCTTTATTGTACTTACCTTGATGCTCCTTCCTGATCCAGGTAAGTAGTTGTTTTAGTTATAGGTCACTTTAAAAAGTCAAGATTCATATTTCAAATTCTGAAATTGGATTCTCTTTTTCTATTTCATTCTTCCATCCACTTGCTCCCTTCCTTATGTCTGCATAGATTACTGCAGAGTTCTAGAGAAGGCCTACTGTTTTGTAATGGCCATGAGCCACAGCACTGAAAAAACCCTTCAGTGGTTAGCCACAGCGTATTGTTGAAACTCTCTGTCCAGGGCAAGTGATGCTCTGTATTCTTGGTGCTTGGGAAGGGCAACAGTGTGAGGGCTTCTAGTGTCCTGGCCCCACTGATGTACCTCCTGATGGCACCTGGGTTTTTTGGCCACTGTGTGACATTGGACTGGATGGGCCATTGGCCTGATCCAACATGACTTCTCTTGGAGTATTGGACTGGATGGGCCATTGGCCTGATCCAACATGACTTCTCTTATGTTCTTATGTTCTCATCTTGCTATAAACAAAACAAATGCTACATAGGCATCAGAAAGTCCAGTCACCCTTCTTTAATCTGTGGGATATGTTGAAGAAGAAGAAGATGATGCTGAAGAAGAAGTAGAAGTAGAAGAAGAAGAGAAGGAGGAGGAGGAGGAGCAAGAGGAGCAGGATATTGAATGTTTAATAACATATTTAACCAGGGCTTTGTTGTAGAAAAAGCCCAGCAGGAACTCATCTGCATAGTAGGCCACGCCCCCTGATATCTCTATTGTTTCACACAATATTGTTTTTGTAGAAAAAGCCAAGCAGGAACTCGCATATTTGGACACACACCCTGATGCTAAGCCAGCCAGAACTGTGCTCCTGAGCATTCCTGCTCAAAAAAAGCCCTGTATTCAACAATGTAACCGCTCTAAAGTTGTAACTGACCTTGTGCATTCACACTACACTAAATTATGTGTTTTGCATCCGGATTTTTACTGTGTAAGAATAGCACAAATCTGGATGTAAAACATAGTGTGAACGCACCAATAGAGACCTCAGCAAAGGGCTTTAAAGGCAAGCGAGAAGCAGAGATGGTTTGCCTTTGCTTTCCTCTTCAGAGTCTTCCCTGATGATCTCCCATCCAAGTACCAAGCCTACTTAGGTGATGAGATAGAGCTATATCATCCCACCTCCCCTCCCTAATAATACTTGCCTAAGTTATGGTGCCCCAAAAGCATATCAAGATGAAGTATATGAATTTTTACTTACTTATTTCTTGATTCCTGCTTTCACAACCAGGGTCATACACAGCAAATCCTCACCCTGCAAAAGGAGGGCCTAAAAATTACTACAAATGTTATTTTATAACTAAACAACAGTTGCCCAGAATTTCACCACACACAAAGCAGTTTGTTTATATTTGTCTCTGAGCAGCCAAGATGATTTAGATTCTGAAGAAATAAAGTCCTGTTTAAATAATGGAGAGATCAATTCAGCTCTTAGATCTGAAAATTTGGAACAGTCAAAAAGAGTATGACCCCCAGAATTTAGTCTGTTGTTGCCACAATTACAGAGTCTACCTGAATATAGAGATATTTAATTTATTCTACAATAAGTAGCCAAAAGGATCTAGGATTTCAAAAAAGGAAGCAAGTGAGCAACACCAGTGATAAAGACAAAAAGACTAGCAAGGATTAAAAATACGTTTTAAATTGGTACAAGGAGCCTAATACAAAAGTCAGGGCCATTAAAAGACTACAGGCTCAAGACAACAATTCCCTCTGCTCATCCAGTCCCACCAACTTCCCAGTTTTGTTCCCCTCTTTCTCATCCCCAGGTTTTCTGGAAGAAGGCAACAGGTACATAGTGGTGTGGAATGCATTAAAAGATCTTTACTGTAAACATCATTATATTCAAACCCTTTCTTCAGCTATAATTATGGGAAATTGTGAATATCTGCTTAACATACTGCTTTTTGAACAGAATTATTGGAAGAGTTGAATCCAAGCAGCCTATCGGCTGCGTTCGATATGGTCGACCATTGGCTGCTGACCCGCCGCCTCGCCGACGCAGGAATTCAGGGGCTAGCCTTACAGTGGCTCTCCTCCTTTCTTGATGATCGGGGACAAAGGGTGGCAATTGGGGGGGAGCTGTCTCAGAGGCACCCACTTCATTGTGGTGTGCCCCAGGGAGCAGTTCTCTCCCCGATGTTGTTTAACATCTTTATGCGCCCCCTTGCCCAGATTGCACGGAGGTATGGGCTGGGTTGTCATCAATATGCAGATGACACCCAGCTCTATCTATTGATGGACGGCCGGGCTGATGAGGTCCCTATAAATTTGGACCGGGCATTACAAGCCGTGGCTGACTGGCTCAGGCTGAGCGGGTTGAAGTTGAATCCGGCGAAGACTGAGGTCCTTTGCGTGGGCCGCGGCGGACCGGGAGGGGAGATTACCCTACCGGCTTTTGACAGTGCGCCACTGGTACCAGTGCGCAAAGTCAAGAGCCTGGGAGTGCTACTGGAATCCTCTCTATCAATGGAGGCCCAGATAGCCGCCACTGCTAGATCCGCCTTCTTCCATCTCAAGAGGGCGAGGCAGCTGGCTCCCTTCTTGGAGCGCAGCGACCTAGCAACTGTGATCCACGCAACGGTCACTTCGAGACTAGACTACTGCAATGCCCTCTACATGGGGCTGCCCTTATACCGAACACGGAGGCTTCAGGTAGTCCAGAACGCGGCGGCCAGGCTGCTGGAGGGACTACCACGGTGGGAACCTGCGCGGCCTGGGCTGCGGGATCTGCATTGGCTGCCGGTTGTGTACCGTGTTCGCTATAAAGTGCTGGTTATTACCTTTAAAGCCCTATATGGCCGAGGACCTGCCTACCTAAGAGACCGCCTCTCCCCATATGTGTCCCAGAGAGCACTGAGATCTAGCTCTCAGAACTTACTAACAATCCCTGGGCCAAGAGATGCTAGGTTGAAGGCTACTAGGGAGCAGGCCTTCTCAGTGATGGCTCCTCGTTGGTGGAACCACCTTCCAGAGATGGTGCGAGCCCTGCGGGACCTGAACCAATTCCGCAAGGCTTGCAAAACATTTCTTTTCCAGCTTGCCTTCGAGATGGAACCCGATTAATCTGACGTATGCACATCTAGCCATCTTATGGATATTATGATCACAGTATTTTAGCACACATTTATATATTTTATCTATTTTAAATTAATTTATTATATAATTGATATATTAAAATTGTTTACATTGTTTTATATGATTCATGGGATTTCCATGTCTGTTAGCCGCCCTGAGCCCGCTTCGGCGGGGGAGGGTGGGATATAAAAATAAAGTTGTTGTTGTTGTTGTTGTTGTTGTTGTTGTTATTATTATTATTATTATTATTATTATTATTATTATTATTATTATTATTATTATTATTATTATTATTATTATTTCTGTTCAGTCCTGCCCGCTTTTCTGTTCAGTCCTGCCCAGTGTTCTCCTACTTACTGCATGGCTTTTGTCCCTGCAGATTCTATGAGTCCAAGCAGAGTCATTTGGCTGATCAAAGGCTGATCAGTCATTTTGGCTGATCCTTCCTTCTTGTCTGCAGAAAAGATGGCTAGATCCACTCAAGAATGTGCAAGCAAAAAAAAATACTGCACTGTGAAATAATTTTGCAACCTTTATAGAAATGTTAAATATTAGTTATAGCAATGTATCTCTGCTTATTTGCTCAGCTGTCCTGTTTTTCTATGTGTTTACAGATTTTGCTACAATCAACAATGCTGATTCATGTGGTGAAATCATGGGGTACTGTGTCCTGTTTTCATGTCCTTCTGGTATGAAAAACGTTGGAAGCTGTGACAAGAATTTTAATTGCTGCAAACTGTAAGAGCAAGGGAAGCCTTGATGGAGCTGGTGTGATCAAAGTAACTCTGCCAGGGTATGTCATAAAGTTCTTTTGTCCCACTATTGGTTCTAGACAAACAATTTTAAAAGCTTTTAGAGAGCCACAAACTCTGCAAAACCTGATTGATCCTGGGCAAGTGGAGATCTTGCAGGCCATGCGGCATAATTCCTTTGCCATCCTTTGCTTAGTGAAAGACGTAAAAGTGATTGCGCCGCTTGGGAACAGTGACCATAATGTTATTGATTTCACCGTTTGTATAAATAGGGAGTTGCCCAAAAAGACCGCCACAACCACATTTAACTTTAAAAGGGGTAAATTCTCTGAGATGAGGAGGCATGTGAGGAGGAAACTGAAAGGAAAGGTAAATACGGTCAAAACCCTTGGGGAAGCTTGGAGACTATTTAAAACTATAATCCTAGAAGCTCAGATAAAATACATACCACAAGTTAGGAAAGGCACAAACAGGTATAAGAAGAGGCCAGCATGGTTAAAAAACAAAGTAATGGAAGCTGTAAAAGGTAAGAAGGACTCCTTTAAGCGGTGGAAAACCAGTCCAAGTGAGATTAATAAAAGGGAACACAGGCAGTGGCAAATCAAATGCAAGACTGTGATCAGGCAGGCAAAAAGGGACTATGAGGAGCATATTGCAAAAAACATAAAGACCAACAATAAAAATTTCTTCAAATATATTAGAAGTAGGAAACCAGCCAGGGAAGCAGTGGGGCCCTTGGATGACCATGGGGTAAAAGGATTACTGAAGGAGGATGGGGAAATGGCTGAGAAGCTGAATGCATTTTTTGCCTCCGTCTTCACCGTGGAAGATGAGAAGTGTTTGCCCGCCCCAGAACCACTAATATTGGAAGGGGTGTTGAAAGACCTGAGTCAGATTGAGGTGACAAAAGTTTTGAATGTGCCCAATAGATGTTGTTTACCTTGACTTCCAGAAAGCTTTTGATAAAGTTCCTCATCAAAGGCTCCTTAGAAAGCTTGAGAGTCATGGAGTAAAAGGACAGGTCCTCTTGTGGATCAAAAACTGGCTGAGTAATAGGAAGCAGAGAGTGAGTATAAATGGGCAGTCTTCGCAGTGGAGGACGGTAAGCAGTGGGGTGCCGCAGGGCTCGGTACTGGGTCCCATGCTCTTTAACTTGTTCATAAATGATTTAGAGTTGGGAGTGAGCAGTGAAGTGGCCTAATTTGCGGATGACACTAAATTGTTCAGGGTGGTGAGAACCAGAGAGGATTGTGAGGAACTCCAAAGGGATCTGTTGAGGCTGGGTGAGTGGGCGTCAACGTGGCAGATGCGGTTCAATGTGGCCAAGTGCAAAGTAATGCACATTGGGGCCAAGAATCCCAGCTACAAATACAAGTTGATGGGGTGTGAACTGGCAGAGACTGACCAAGAGAGAGATCTTGGGGTCGTGGTAGATAATTCACTGAAAATGTCAAGGCAGTGTGCGTTTGCAATAAAAAAGGCCAACGCCATGCTGGGAATTATTAGGAAGGGAATTGAAAACAAATCAGCCAGTATCATAATGCCCCTGCATAAATCGATGGTGCGGTCTCATTTGGAGTACTGTGTGCAGTTCTGGTCGCCGCACCTCAGAAAGGATATTATAGCATTGGAGAAAGTTCAGAAAAGGGCAACTAGAATGATTAAAGGGCTGGAACACCTTCCCTATGAAGAAAGGTTGAAACGCTTAGGGCTCTTTAGCTTGGAGAAACGTCGACTGAGGGGTGACATGATAGAGGTTTACAAGATAATGCATGGGATGGAGAAAGTAGAGAAAGAAGTACTTTTCTCCCTTTCTCACAATACGAGAACTCGTGGGCATTCGATGAAATTGCTGAGCAGACAGGTTAAAACGGATAAAAGGAAGTACTTCTTCACCCAAAGGGTGATTAACATGTGGAATTCACTGCCACAGGAGGTGGTGGCGGCCACAAGCATGGCCACCTTCAAGAGGGGGTTAGATAAAAATATGGAGCAGAGGTCCATCAGTGGCTATTAGCCACAGTGTGTATGTGTGTGTGTGTATATATATATATATATATATATATATATATATATATATATATATATATATATATATATATATATATACATATATATATATATTTGGCCGCTGTGTGACACAGAATGTTGGACTGGATGGGCCATTGGCCTGATCTAACATGGCTTCTCTTATGTTCTTATGTTCTTATCCCTTTATTGCTTAGAAAAACCTCTCTGTTTCTGTGTCTAGCCAAGGCAGAGGAGTAGATGAGACCTGCTCCTTGGATGGTTTTGGTAAGGCCAGAATGAAATAGGGCAGAAAGAGACAAGGGGGTTATTTCAGGTACAGGGAGAAAGAAAGATGGCAGCTTGAGCGACAAAATCTTCTTTGCCCCCCCCAGTCGGAAGAAAGAGACAAACAAAGTATATGGGTAAACAAAACAGTGCAACTTTATTGAACATAACACAGCATGGGGCAACCTAACTAGCCGGACAGGCCAAGGGAAACCCCAGACCCTTCCCTGTCTGGTGGGGCGAGCCACCCAGCCCCCGGCAATAGCCAATTGATACCAGCTAATGCCAGGCCGGCAAAGGCCAGGAATACCCTCAACTGGCCAGGCGCCGTATTCCAGAGCAGCCTGCCAGAGAAGGGAACCCTATAGCGGGCATGCGAGCAAAGAGCCGTACAGCCCATCTGCCGTTCCATCCCGCCACATTCCCTGCAACAGGGAATAAACCGAGGGTGCTCACCGGTTACCTATCTAGCCAATAAAACTCCTGCCACCACAATGCCAAGCCTCAGCTTAGGCAATTGCGCCCACTGGTTGGCCTAAAGCCAAACGAAGCCCCAGCCGCAGTTCATGCAAAAAGGCCCTGTTACCCTTCACGAACAGGTGAACACCGTCCTGCCAATACAGGTCCGCCACCTCGACCCTTATCACGGGGTGCGGCAAATAAATGCCCAGGCCCAAGCAAAGCACCTTCTTAATTGCCCTGTTGGCCTTGCGCCTGGCTCTTTTGATCCCAGCTGGATCCCATGCAGCCCTCCAGACTCTGCGAGGAAGAATGGTGAACCACACAATCAGCACCAGGGGCCACCTGCTCCGTATAACTTGCAGGTCCTCAATGGCCTGCAGTGAAAGGGCCCTCCCTTTCAGCAAACCCAGGTCATTGCCACCGAGGTGGATGACCAAAATATGTGGTGGAGGACCGTTCCTCCCCTGAAATAAGAGTGGCAGGAGCCTGGCCCATCGCAGGCCACGCTGGCCCTGCCACTCAACCATGGCCCACTCACTGAGCCCCAACTGGGATCCAATTGGTGAACATTGAGCTGGTGGGCCGCCCAAAACACCATGCTGTGGCCAGCGATCAAAATCCTGCGCCGCTCAGGCTGCGCCAAAGTACCCAAGAAACAGAAAAAACACCAATTGACAAAACAATGGTAACACAATCACCCATACAGCCCCAATCAGGCATCCAATGGGCGAACATAACTTTTATAAGCTGAATAATTGGCCCCGGATACCCAATAGCAGCAGCTATAGAAGCCATTCCAATTCGAAAAGAATGGCTACTGAATCTGACCCCTCCCAACCCCAGTTTATCCAGGGCCCTGGAGGTGATTGACCAAAACTGGAACTTGGTCAACAGTGACCTGTCAACATGACAAAAAAGGGGGCCCAACTCATCACCCCGAACGGCAACGTACTGCTTCAATGCAGACACCGGGCAAATGCCCTGCTCATGACACTGGCCCAAGGTGATCACAATACCTTTCTGCTTTTGATCAGTCTTGGACCTTCGTACCCTAATGGATACCTGGTCGCCCTCAAATTTAACATCCCCCGACTGAAGGGCTTGACCGGAGGAATCATGGCGCAAGCTAAGCACTAGCTTGCTAACTCTGAGTGCCCCAAAGAAGGCTGTTAAAGCCACAGCATGAAACAGTAAAGCCTCAAACGTGGACTTACCGCATGCAAGCCCCTTAAAACTGAAGGAGAGAAGTGGCGCCTAGTATCTGGCCAGGGGCCTTGCTCACGTGCCCAACCCTCTAGCATCTTGCACAGCTGAAAATCGCCCGTGGTATCTGCAAAGCCTTTAATCTTGCTGTCGAATGACAATGCTGCCAACTTTGCCCTTATAGATTTAACCACAAGCCCCTTACCTTTTAAATGGACGCAGAACTGCATGAGGTGCTGAGCTGGAATGAGCCACTGCGAGCCCAACCCTACCTGCTCCCTAAAAACTTGAAACTGCTTGATGGACCGAGTATAAGCCCTCCTGGTACTGGGTGCCAGGGCTAACTGCATTGCCCGGTCAGCTTCAACTCTCCAAGCCGCCACATTTCCGGTGGCATCCGTGCTGGCCAGTGGTTGGCCTCTGGTGCAAGCTGCCGAAACCGCTCCATCTGCCGGTGAAACAGAGCATCCGCCACTTCGTTGCAAACACCTGGGACGTGCTTAGGAAGAAATAAAATGTTCAGTCACAGACAACGTAACATGAAAGCCCTAACAAGGCCCATAACAGAAACAGATTTGTAAGTCAGAGTGTTGATAACGTGAACCACAGCCATGTTGTCGCACTAAAAATGCACAACATGATTGGCCAACTCATCCCCCCATAGCTGAACCGCCATCACTATTGGGAAAACCTCAAAAAATGTAAGGTTACGGAAAAGTTCGCTCGTCAACCACTCACTAGGCCAACTTTCCGCGCACCAGTGGCCGTGGAAGTAGACCTCAAACCCCACAGAACCAGCTGCATCGGAAGTAATCTGAAGATCAGCCTCAATCCTCATATCTTCAAGACAAAATGAAACGCCGTTAAATGACAAAAACTGCTCCCAGACCTCAAAATCTTGACACATGCCTCGGCTAATCCTAATCCGGTGATGGGGCAAACGTAACCCACCCATGGCGTCGCAAAGTCGCTGTAAAAAAGCGCTACCGGGAGCCACCACTTTGCATGCAAAGTTAAGATGGCCCACAATCTGCTGGAGCTCCAGCAATGAAATCTTGCGCTTACCCGTCAAAGCGGCTAACTTCAACCACAGTGCCTGGACCTTCTCAGTAGGAAGCCGTGAAGCTTGCCTCACTGTGTCCAATTCAATACCTAAAAAGGTCAAAACCTGTGAAGGGCCCTCGGTCTTCTCGTGATCTAGCGGGACTCCCAAGTCCTCTGCCAGCTGCAAAAATGAATGGAGCATTAGGGCACACTGACCGGACCCTCCCGCTCCCATGAACAAAAAATCATCCAGATAGTGAACAGAATTGGCGGAGCCCGCCTTCCTACGCAGGGCCCATTACAAAAAGGAGCTAAAACGCTCGAAGGCAGCACATAATATAGAGCAGCCCATGGGCAAAGCCCTATCCATGTAATATTTGCCCTCGAACATAAACCCCAAAAGCTCAAAGTCACTGGGGTACACCGGAAGAAGGCGAAATGCTGACTTGATGTCACTCTTCGCCATTTCGGCGCCTACCCCGCAACTCCGAACCTATATATTAGGTATTAGGTATATATAGGTATAATGAACCTAACACAAATAATCAGGAATGGCATCATTCACCGACCCTCCTTTTGGGAAAGACAAGTGGTGAATAAGCCAGAACTCCCCCGGCGCTTTCTTTGGCACCACACCCAAAGGGGATACCTTTAAGTTAGGGACAGATGGACTATCAAATGCGCCCAAAACTCGGCCCTCCGGACATTCCCTACCTATCTTGTCACAAACCACCTGCTCCATCCCTTGGAGTGAACATAATTTTTTTGCCATACAAGGGCCCCTAGGGCCCTGAAATGGAATATGAAACCCAAAAAGAAAACCATCTGAAAGATACTTTCTATTCACAGCCGTGGGGTAATCAGCTAAAAGCTCATTAAGTACCTTCAGCCTGATGGGGCTGGGTCCCTTTGTTAGCTCACTGGGAACCGCTACCCCCACCTGGCCGCTTCCCCCCTGACCTGGGCTTGGATTTTCTGCACGCCCACACAGTGGGCACTCGTGCTTATACTTGCACATTTTCCTGTTACAAATGCCCTGTGATGTGTATTCCCAGCACAGCAGTCAGGGTTGAACCGGCTGCCCTGCTGCTACGTGGGGACCAACTAAACCAGCCTGTTTGCTAACCAAATGCCCACTGTCTGACCTATTCCCACTATTGGGCTTAGCTGGAGACATCAGCTGCTGCCACAGCTGTTGGTTAATCTGGTCCCAAGGAATGGCGGGATTCAACGCCGCCCTCATACGGAACTCCTCGTCATACTGTAGCCAAGCAGTGCCAGAAAAGTCTGTATAAGCCTTGTAAATGATATCACAGTATTGAAACAGCGGAGCGGCCCGTAAAGGCTGCGTCTGTGCTATCACACCTGCGTATATCAAAAATCCGGGCAACCAATTGGCCCAGTTCCTATCAACCTTCCTCTGCTTGAGCTTCTCTTTGTCCTTCTCATCCAGCTCATCCTTATCCTTCTTCTCGAGCTCCCTATAAACAAGGCTAAAAACATCCACGTTCTCTCCACGCAGAATCTTCTCCCTGGTAGCAACCGTCAAATGGTCACCCAGCGGCATTGCCGTGTCCCCAAAGGGTCGGGACTGAAAGGGTACTGAGCCATAAGGTGTCGGGGCCAGGCCCCACCCGCCCCATTGGGCGGCAGGCCACCCCACAGGCCAATGACCATAAGGCTGTTGACCCCATGGCAATGTCCCGCCTGTTAACTGTTGTGTCCAAACCCCCTGTGAAGTAGAGGGCACGGCTGCCGATGAAGATACCTGAGAGGTGCCCCAAGGATGACCATGAGAAGTCGATATCCAAGCCCCAGGACCGCTTGAGAGGCCGGAGGACCCACCCGTGCTACCAGGACCAAATATTGTCATGGAGCTAGACAGACCCGGCATGTAGGCGGAGTCCCGACCACCCCAGGGCCAACCACCACTGTTACCTTGATTTCCCCACTTACCATCAGGGTCTTCAACATTAACCGCCAACACCACTGGAGCTGGAATGCCAACAAGCCTAGATGGGCCTGCCCTATCTGGAGAAATGCCCTCCCCTTCCGACTCAGAGTTGTCATCCACCAGCTCCCGACACGGCCTACCAGCTGGATCAGTCCGAGCGGCCATGTCCTGTAAAGAAGAGAGATGAGCCAGAACCTCCTGCTCAAAAGCCCTGGTTGAGGTCCTTGCCGCCTTACGCTTTTCGCTAACCCAGACGTAACAGGGTGCAAGCCAAACACTCAAATGCTCAATTATGGCATGCCTAGTGCGCGCCTCATCCTCTTCCCCAGGGCGTGGCTGTGGTGTGCGCCTTCTAACTCCTTTAAGAGGCTGTTTGCCTTTGGCACCCCCCTGTCCCTTTTTGGGACCCATAACTGTCCCCAGAGAGCAACTCCTTCAAAATGGGGGGGGGGGGGTTTCACCCTACCAAAGGAGAGTAAAACAGCCAAGGAAGATGGAAAGGTCTGTGGGCGAGTAGGAATCAAACCCACCTCTCCCTGATTAGAGTCCAGTCACTTAACCACTACACCCCACCGGCCCTGGCTTGAGACCAGTTCAAGCTCCGTGTCTCTCTGTCTCGCAAGGCTACTCAGCTGGGGCTAACAGGCACACTCAACTAAGAACTGGACAGGATCTCACCTCCCCGCACAGCTTCCATCCCTCCCACCCTTCCCAGTGAGCGGGAAGAAAAAACACCATGTCCCCACAGGTAAGGAGGCCATCAGAGAGACTAGGGAGGGTGGGGGGGGGGAGCACTGAACCACCACCCCCAAAAGCCACGCGCCAGGCCCAAAGTCAAACTGCACAATGATTGACGGTCCCCAACTCTCTCAGAGCGCAGATGAAGACTGCTGCTCCGAAAAAAGCCCGGACAAACTGCGCCACAGGAGGCGTGTCCGGGCTTAAGAAGCCCCGATCCACGCCCCCCCCCCCCCCCGACATCCCCGGATGAGGGAAGTCGTTTGCCTCTACTCCATCTGGGGAGGCAAAAACGGCCCCCGCCCTAAGCCACCATAAAGCGGCGTGGGTGG
Source organism: Heteronotia binoei (assembly GCF_032191835.1). NCBI lineage: Eukaryota > Metazoa > Chordata > Lepidosauria > Squamata > Gekkonidae > Heteronotia > Heteronotia binoei. The sequence goes on from NC_083223.1 coordinate 240,408,973, forward strand.
GAAGGGGCCGCATTCATGCGGGTTAAACCAACTTTTCTTTTTTTGCTAAGATTTCAGCAGTAGTGCCACCACATGCTACAGGAGCAATAGTAGTGATAATTTGTTTCTGACCATGCTCTGAGCATTTTTATAATATATGGAACAGCCTATGCAGAGAGGGCATCAAATCTACAGCCATCCAAACAGGGAGGTGCAGATCTAGAGTTGTCTGAGCCCTTTTCAGTCATCACAGTTTTGAGACTCAAACCACTCATAACTCAAACTACTATTTTGCTTCAATAGGACAAAGCACACTCCCCTCCCCCCCCCCCCCCCCGCAAGCTTCGGTACACACAGATAAATTTAGATATTTGAGTAGAAAATATATGCATTGCCCCACTGACAGAGAATGGTGAATATGCAAGTAGCACAAACCCCTACCCACTCAGTAATGCACAGTTTAAGTGCCAAAACTGTAATGACTGAAAGAAGCCATGGGGGGAGGGGTAGGCAAAAGTCAGTCTGAACATAACAGACTAATTTTGAAAGGCTATGAAACTGAGATGAGAGGAAACTGTGTATCTCAAGTCACACAGGTTTGCAGGTTTCCCTCACCCCAGTTCAGTGTGCAGTTCAAGCAGTACTTCTAACACTTCCACTTTGAGTTTCAGGAATACTGATCATCTTTAGGATGATAGAATGATATATACAGATGAGGCTTTCTGAGAACCACATCTCCCATATATAATTATATATTACCCCTGCTTTAATTATTTTACACCCATGGTATGCTTCTCTTGAGACATCATTGCCTACCACTAAAGTGATGGTTGAACACCAGAGATCATATGTGAGGAACAAATCAGAGGGCACTGGCAGCAGGCAAATCATAAACCACAGCAACATCATATTGCAAATTCAAACCAGATTTGATTAGTAGAGGAAGAGACAGTGCAAGGGTGATAACTGCATTATTTCTGTGATGTAAGAATTGACCCTAGAATGATTCAGCTAGAGAGCTGCAAAAGAACAGGGCTTTTTTTTAGCAGGAACTCACAGGAACACTATTCTGGCTGGCTTGGCATCAGAGGGTGTGGCCTAATATGCAAATAAATTCCTGCTGGGCTTTTTCTACAAAAAAAAGTCCTGGTCTTACGATGTAAGGGCTGTCAAAGAAATTGTTTTACAGGCACACACAGAGAGAAGATGTTTAAACTGAACACTTCTGAATGCTAATTCAAGATCTCATTTTCTTTTAGCAAAGAGGTGACAGATGCTCACTGCAGCTCTACTTGGAGAATCTTCATTTCTTCCTTGAATGCCAGTCTGACAAACTGCATTATCAGCTGAAGAACAAGAAAATAATCTCTAATGTGAACTCTTTAAAAGTCTTTCCTTCCTACAAACTATTGTGGTATGCAAATGAGTAATAAAGTATCCCTCTGTGTTAAATATATTTCTGTGTTTGAAAGGGGTGGATGGGTGGTATTATATAAGGTCATAAGAAGAATCCTTCTGGACCACACCTATCTAGACCACCATCCTGCTTCCTACAGTCATCAACAAATGCCCCAGCAAAAACCAACATTTCCCTATCTTTATACCACTGAGCACTTACCTTTCAGAGATATACTGAACATGAAAGTTCAATTTAGCCATCATAATGAATAACTATTGGAAGGTCCAATCCTTCTTGAATGTATCAAATCCCCCTTTAAAGCCACTTATTTTAGTGGCCATCACTACATCCTATAGCAGTGAGTTCCACAAGTTAATTATGTATTTTGCAAATCAGTAATTTATCTGTTCTGAATCTACTGCCTGTCAGCTCTGTTGGATTCTATCTACCTTGCCAAATCATGCATAATTGTATAAATATTATAAACCTCTATTAAGTAACTTCATATAGCTCTCACAGGGAAGGTGTTCCAAGCTCTGCAACATCTCTCTTGAGATGGGGTGACTAGAACTATTTAAAAAAAACCCCAAATTTGGTCACCTCTAAAATACTGGTCACTTTATTTTAATTCCCTTTCCTAATAATTGTCAGAACTGGAAGAACTTCAATCGAGGCCCAGGACTTCGTTACAAAAGTATAGGCGTTTATTGAGAACTACAAGGCTGAAGGTACAGGATAACACTGATACCGAAAGCTAGCATTAGTTACATTTTATGCGGTTATGGCAACAACAATAAAACGATCTTTCACACGGCCAGAGACAACTGTCTGTTTCTCAGGGTCTGTTATCAGTGAGGGAGGATGGAGTCCTGCTGAGAAAGCCTGGCCGGCCTGGCTTCAAAGGGGCACCTGCAGATGTTGACCAGAGGCTATCTGTCACCCTCCAATGAGCACAGTTTGTTTGAAATGCATAAGGATTTTGGTTAGTGGCCTACAGCAGGGTACACTGGGTTAGTATCTGGTTACAATATGGAGTCAGTCAGGTTAACAGCACACAGGAAAGTTACAAGTTCTGACAATAATTCCCACCATAGAATTTGTCTTTGTCACTGCTGCTGTACAGTGAGACAACTTGTTCATCTATCACAACTCTAAAATCTTTTTCCAGATCAGTAACTTCCAGTTCAGATCCCATCAATGAGTTAAGATATTTTACCCCAGTGTACATATATTGAACCTCATTTATATTGAATATCACTAACTCATAATTAACCTGATCTACCAACCTTATTGCCCGCTCACCTGATCTGGAAATATCCTCTTGCCATAGTTCACAACTTTCTTTGGTTTTCAATATCACAAATAGTTTAGTATTGTCTGCAAGCATGGCAACTTACTACTCACCTCTGACTACAGAAGATTAAATAACACCCAGCCTAATACAGGTACCTGGGGAACCCATTACTTACCTACATGGGCTATCCTTCTACTTCAACCTATGATTCCAGGTTGCTTAACCAGTTACTATTCGATGAGAGGGCCTGTTCTGTTATTCTCATTATTGTTGCATTTTGCTTATATGTTGTATAATACTCCCAAAACCAGTTTGGTGTGGTGGTTAAGTGTGTGGACTCTTATCTTGGAGAACCAGATTTGATTCCCCACTCCCTTCACATGCAACTGCTGGAATGACCTTGGGTCAGTCATAACTCTGTCAGAGGCTGTTCTGTAAAGAGCAGGTTCTGTCAAAGCTCTCTCAGCCCCACCTACCTCACAGGGTGTTTGTTGTTAGGAGGGGAAGGGAAAGGAGATTGTAAGCCACTCTGATACTCCTTTGGGGAGTGAGGGCAGGATATAAATCCAATCTCTACTTCTTCTTCCTCAAATCATGTTATATCTCTACAAAGGGCATTTTTGTCTGGCTGACACCAGACCTGGCTGATGAGCCAACATCTCATTGGCCAGCACTCCCGCGGTGAGCGCCAATTGGTTTTCCCCAGCCTTGTGCTTCCTTTGAGGAGATGGTGAGGGGAGCTGGCAAATGCCACCCCCTGCTTCAGAAGAGGCAGCAGTCTTTTGTTAAAAAAAAAAAAAACTAGCAGGAACTTATTTGTATATTATGTCACACCCCCGATGTCATCATTGTTTTGCACAGGACTTTTTTGTAGAAAAATCCCAGCAGAAACTCATTTGCATAGAAGAAGAAGACGATGATGACGATGATGACTGCAGATTTATACCCCACCCTTTTCTATGAATCAGAGACTCAGAGCAGCTTACAATCTGCTATATCTTCTCCCCCTACAACAGACACCCTGTGAGGTGGGTGGGGCTGAGAGGGCTCTCACAGCAGCTGCCTTTTCAAGGACAACTCCCACAATAGCTAAGGCTATTCCAGCAGCTGCAAGCGGAGGAATGGGGACTCAAACCCGGTTCTCCCAGATCCACACACTTAACCACTACATCAACCTTGCTGAGCAGTCGGGTTAAATTGCTGAGCAGTCGGGTTAGAATGGATAAAAGGAAGTACTTCTTCACCCAAAGGGTGATTGACACATGGAATTCACTGCCACAGGAGGTGGTGGCGGCTACAAGCATAGCCAGCTTCAAGTGGGGATTGGATAAATCTGTGGAGCAGAGGTTCATCAGTGGTTATTAGCCGCAGTGTATCGTTGGAACTCTCTGTCTTGGGCAGTGATGCTCTGTATTCTTGGTGCTTGGGGGGGGGGGCACAGTGGAAGGACTTCTAGCCCCACTTGTGAACCTCCTGATGTCACTTGGTTGTTGTTGTTTTTTTGTGGCCACTATGTGACACAAAGTGTTGGAATGGATGGGCCATTGGCCTGATCTAACATGGCTTCTCTTGTGTTCTTATATTCTTAAACAGGCCACACACCCTGACATCAAGCCAGCTGGAACTCTGTTCCTGTGCGTTCCTGCTAAAAAAGAAAGCCCTGCCTCTACATGCACACTGAGATGCATTACATAGAAGCCACTTAAGTAAGCCATGTACAGCACTCTGCTATACCCAATGCATGGGTGTTTGGGGATATTATGATTGGAGAGTTATTTATTTATTTAGGTAGATTTATATTCTGCCTTTTCCCATAACGAGTTCAGGGCAGATTACATACAAAATAAAAACAGTTAAAATCCAACAATAAAATAATAATATAAAATCAAACAGCACAAATATAACATAGGCAGAGCAGGCACATATTGCAGATTAAGTATCAGCCCAAGTATAATAATCAGATGATAAGTCATTGTAGGGGAAGACAATAGATGGTATAGGCAGTAGAGGAAGGATGCCCGCTTGCCTCAACCGAAGGCCTGGTGGAATAGTTCCGTCTTGCAGGCCCTATGGAATGGTAGTAAATCCAGCAGGGCCCAGATCTCCACAGGAAGCTGATTCCACCAGGTTGGGGCCAGGGCTGAAAAATCCCTGACCCTGGTTGAGGCACGTTGGATGCCCTTTGGGTCAGGGATGGCCAAAAGATGTTGGTTAGCAGATCGTAGCAGTCTTCAGGGCTCATATGGGGAGAGGTGGTTCCACAGGTATGTTGGTTCCAGGTCACACAAGGCTTTGAATATCAGTACTAGAACCTTGAAGCGGATCCAGTACTCAATTGGTAACCAGTGGAAGTTGCACAGCATCAGTCAACTGCTTGCCTATAAAGGCAATCCAGTAAACAGCCATGCTGCCACATTTTTGCACCAATTTTTGGAAATTAAACCTAGGTTGCTAGTTTTCAGACTTCCTTCTCTGAGGGAAACTTTTCCATGACAAATATTTCACAGGGCCTTTACCTGCATATGCCACAGAAAGCAGTGAGCTTGTGGCTTAGTGGGAAGGCACCTGCTTCATATGTAGCAAGCCTCAGTTCTTGGCTTTTCCAGTTACCCCTTGGTCTATCAAAGTCAATATTGTCCACTTAGACTGTTGCCAGGTCTCCAGGGTCTCAGGAAGACATCACCTGCTACTCGTTCCTTTTAACTGGAGACACAGGGGATTGTACCTGGGACATTCTTCATGCCACATAGATGATTTGCCACTGAGCCATGATCCATCGGGTAGCAGCTGATACAAAAGACCAGAGAGCCACTGCCAATCAGAATAATGGTCTGCTAAGGTATAAGGCTACTTTGCATGTCCCTGTGTGTTCAAAGGATTTCTAAGGCACAAAGTCATTGATGCAGTGTTTCTACTTGTGAGTGCAAATTAAAACACACCCTTTACTCTGCTGCAGTCTCACACTAACAGGCAGATAGTTTCAGAGTCATGTGGGTCTGCAGCAGAAAATCTAGATTCCAGTCCAGTAGCACCTTACCAACAAGATATGAGGGCTATGAGCCTTCGACAGCCAAAACTCACTTCACCAGATAGAAGCAGGAATGGAGACCCCTGAGTCCTTATATCCCAGTTCTCGCTCTTTTCTTTGCAACACCCCTCCCACCTTCAGGTCGGGATATCTCATCCTGGAGATACTGGAACAAAGCTCCCAGTATCTAATAAAACCCACAATCATTACTGTCTTGGTCTCCATATGGAACTAAATGGGGACGGGGAGGGAGACAAAGGAAGCATCCCTGTACCTAAGAACATAAGAACATAAGAGAAGCCATGTTAGATCAGGCCAATGGCCCATCCAGTCCAACATTCTGTGTCACACAGCGGCCAAATATATATATATATATATATACACACACACACTGTGGCTAATAGCCACTGATGGACCTCTGCTCCATATTTTTATCTAACCCCTTCTTGAAGGTGGCTATGCTTGTGGACGCCACCACCTCCTGTGGCAGTGAATTCCACATGTTAATCACCCTACCTATAAGTCATTTGTTGCTGCCCTTGGGTGAAGGATGGACTCTCTGAGAATGTCACTTCAGTTGTTTTGGAACACCAGGGAAATTAGACTGGGATACATGTCATGTTCCATTTGCCTATAAATCCTAAGTACTTTCTTCAGTCTGAATGAAATTTGGCAGAGGAGCTCCTTGCAGTGAAAGGTCACATTCCAGGATGCAGCTGGAGGGCACATGCTGCAACAACCCTACCGGGTTGTGGAAGTCTGGATCCAGGCAGAAACTGAATAGGAAACATCCCGCTATAAGCCATCTTTAGTAGCATGACTGAAGAAAGCTGGCATATGAATCAAATCAATGAATGTTGTCTCTTTTTTCTGAGAGCCTCTCAGGTCCTAGAATGAATATGAAAACTTGCTCTGATTTTTTCCTCTCTGAGCCATAAAGTTGCCTCATCATTGGTGGCCACTTTTGTGAAATGGCTCAAGCAGGGTGAACACAAGTCCAGAAGGAAGGAAGAACCAGGCAGTGCCCATAAAGTGGTAGTGTGTGTGTGTGTGTGTGTGTGTGGCGGGGGGGGGGGTTCTTACTTGATTTGCCCTCAAGAAACAACAGGCTCTTCCTTGCCATTCCTCCCCTTGATCTCATTGGTGCATCTGCCCCTGCAACACACACCATTGAACCCTGCTGGGGAGAGTCCAAGCCAGCAGGCTCTTTGAAAAAGCAGGTCCAGTCTCCTCCAGCAAGGACTGTGAGTGAGTGAACAGAAACTGGTGAGTGAACAGAATCCAATACATTGATTGGGCATTTTCTTAACTAATTATTTTCTTAAGATTCACTAAAGGATTGGGAAGACTTCATTCTACAACATCTATAAAATGATTCTGGATTTTTCAGAACAAATGAATAAGTAAATAAATGGAGGTATATCTTCCTTGGCAGATATCTGAGCCACAAATAACATGTTTTATGGAACATTTTCTTATATGGAATTGTCAGTCAGTCCAATTTTTCCATCTAGTCACATGGGTGTTCATAATTAGTTGCCTTCTAAAAATGGGGGGAGAGGTCACCTTCAGAAGGATAAGCTCTGCTCACAACCTGAGTTGGATCCCCGGAAGAAGCGGGTGTTTTAGGTAGCCAGCTCAACGTTGACACAGCCTTCCATCCTTCCGAGGTTGGTAAAATGAGTACCCAGATTGCTGGGGGGAAAGTGTAGATGACTGGGGAAGGCAATGGCAAACCACTGGGGAAGGCAATGGCAAAGCCATGAAAACGTTGTGAAAGCAACATCACCCCAGAGTTGGAAATGACTGGTGCTTGCACAGGGGACCTTTCCTTTTACTTTTCCTGGTTGCTGGTATTAAATATTTAATATGATGCATTTCACTTGACTTATCCTGAAGCCCATGATGTCTTGTTTTTCTGTGCCATGGAACTCATCCTCTTGAGTGAGAAGGATGTGAGTTCTTGCCCCCCCCCCTTTTTCCAGGAAAAAAAAGCCCTGAAACCATTCATGATATTACTACCAACATTCCTCCTTCCCCCCTCTCAGATGGGTTTTAGAAGTGTTTTAAATGTTATAAATATGGAGGAGAAAATATGATGAACACAATATATGAGTGTTTGTTCACCGCATGCTTAGAGGGAGCATTGACCATGGGCCACATGTTTGACACCCCTGCACTAGAAGATACCCTCCTTGTCCCAGGATAAGTAAATACCTAAAGCTCTCCAGAACAGTTCTGTCTTGAAGTCTTTCTGGAAAGCAAACATAGAAGCTGCTCTTCTGGGAGGCTATTCAACAAGCATGGGGCAGCCACTGACAAAGCCTGAGCCTAGTTGAAGCTATATGGACTTGAAATGTCAGTGTGTCCAGTGTAAAATCTCCACTGGCTAGAATGTACAGCTGATGTAATAATGACTTTCTTCTTCTTTCTGTCATGACTTAGGCACCCTTAATGCATTACGGAAGTGGTCCATGTGGTTGGCATCAGACAAATGGGGCCAGTCATTCCAGTGTTTTCTAGAACAGCAATTTATTGGCTAGGAATGAGATTAAATGAGACAGAAAAGCCTGGAGCAATTGAGCCTGCTTGTAATTCAAGTTCATAGTTTTCTAGCCTCTGGCTCACACATTTTTGTCTTACCTCCGAAAGGATGGCCCCAGAGCAAACTAATTTATGCAGCAGCCAAATCGCTCACTCACAACTTTAATGCTGATACCTCAAAAAGTAGAATTTTTGCTCACAAGACTCCACATCTTGAAGGGAGCATTGGTGATGGTAACTATGCTAATGACCAGAGAATAGTGTAAAGATATATCATGCAGGTCTGTTGGTGAAAATAAACAGGTATAGCTGTTTGTTCATTGACAATAAACAGGTATAGAGACTTTCTGGAACTGTATGTAAGTCACTTGGGATTCCAGTGTGGAAGACAGTGGCAGAAATGTACCAAAATGTGATTTGCACTGTCTGCCATTTGCATGTGTGTGAACAGCAGCAGTAGAACTTTCATGTAGTTTCATATCTGCAAGTAAAAACTCCTTTGCCAAGTAATCATTAGAGACCCACAAAAAGGAAATAAAACTATAACCACTTCATTGTGTTCCAGTGAATGACTTAATGTTCAATATCATCTTTTTTGTTCCCATTAAAAAAGGTCCATGAGCTTTGCAAACTGTACTCATTGTTTTCAGAATTCTGCATCTGCATAATCTCATGTTTAAAATCATTAAACCTCTCCCCCCTCCCTTTCATGTTCCTTATAGCCTCTGTGATTCCTGACCCTTGCATGTTATACTCTGGCCTTCAGAAAGTCAATTCTGGCAATTCAGAAAGTTCAGACTCAATTTCTGGCATCTCCAAATAGAAAAGATCAGGTAGGAAGTGACACAAAAGTCCTTGACTTCACACTCTGGAGAACTGCTGCTATTCTGAGTAACAAATACTGACTTTGATGGACCAGTGGTTTGAGTCAGTGTGTATGCATTTAAAATATTCAGTAGACACCTTTCTTCCATATAAGGCTCAAGGTTACTTACAATATTCATAAAATACATAAAAACATTGATAAAACATAAAACCAAAATTTAAAATCTCAATTTAGGATAGTATAAGGCAGCTTCATGTGTTTGTGTTCATGTGGTTTCCATACATACAAACATCTTCTGAACTATAGATCAGGGATGGCCAATGGTAGCTCTCCAGATGCTTTTTGCCTACAACTCCCATCAGCCCCAGCCAGCATGACCAATGGCTGGGGCTGATGGGAGTTGTAGACAAAAAACATCTGGAGAGCTACCATTGGCCACCCCTGCTATAGTTAGTTAAGAATGCCCAAAGCCTACTGGATCATAACAAAGGTCTCTTTTAGTCCATTCTGTTGCCAGTGGTGGTTTGCCAAATACTTCTGGAAAACGACATAGGGAAGGCATTTGGGGAACAATCCTCGTATCAGTAACCCACTAGTCACTGGGATTCAAAGAAATTAAATGTCCATATGTTATTGTAGCAGATATTCACAAATAGTTTGTGGATGGCTACTAATATCTTCTACCTGTAATAGCTAAATAGAACCTTAATATTCAAAGGCAGAATAAACTTTAGATACTAAGACTAAACAATGGGAGAATGCTGTGTGTATAACTCATCATGATCAGTTCAACTTTTGGTACCATCACTGTGATACAACATATACTACAAGGTTGACATTCCAAAACAGTGATATGCAGCACCATTTTCCCTTAGCACCTACTTACAGAACCATTCATTAGGCCTAACTTGGTGAAACACACGGTTGGATCTTCTACATCATCATTGCTAAGCAGTTAATAAACCACATTTGCCATTTTGAATGATGGCCCAGTGAAAAAGGCACCGCTTTGCTTGCTGCCTCTGGAATTATAACTGACTGTGATCAACAACTTGTTGACAAGAACTCTACGAGCAGCATAATCAAGAAGAGGATGAGAACTGCTCTCTTCCATTGACCTTTTCCCTGCAGAGTTCCTTATTACTGCTGTTCCACCATTCCCTTAAAAAACCAGAAAAACATTAAGAGCTATTATTGTATTGCATGCAATCTGCATCCTCTATGGCTTTGACAGCTTTACATTTATGAATGATCTGAAAAACTGCATCCTCTCATACTGCTGGTTTTTTGTCCTAGGATACAAGGTTCTCAGTCAAATATTTCTTTTCTTCTCATAGCTATGAAGAACTATTGCCTTTTCTTTACTGCCCTCTTCTTGGTGTTCCTTCTTAATCCAGGTAAGTAGCTATTTCAGTTCTAAATAGAACTACCTCTAACAATGACAGTTTGTTGGGAAAATCTGTCAGCTGGGTCTCCTTCTTTTGGTCTTTTTCTCACCCTTTCCCTTTCTCATACCCATATACATCACTGCACATTGAGGGAGAGTCAAGTATGAGTTTAGCAAGGTTTTATACTTCGAAAAAATTATCATTTTCACTTCGTTTTATAATGTCAGAAATGGCATGACAATTATTTTCATGAAACGTGGGGCATACTGATATAATTTCATAAGCACATTTTAGGGAAAGTTTTTGGTTTTGAGTACCTACGCTACTTTTTCCTATGGAGAAATAAACTCAGCTTTCCAGAGAAACTTTATCTGAACCAAATGGCACCAAAATTTCAGGGAACATACAAGATCCCTAAGGTTTTGAGTGAAATGGACAATAGGGTCTAATTTTACAGACCACTGAAGGTGCCCCCAGCCATTCTTGCCTCCATTGTTTCCTATGAGAAAAATGTGATGTTTCCTCCATGCCACCTCAATTGAACCCTTTACCCCTTTATTCTTTACTAGGGATCCCACTTGAGGGACTGCTTATTACGATACCCCTAGTGGCCCTCCTCTCCACTGGCAAAAACCAGAGGAAGCCCAGAGTGGCTTCTTCTACTGCTAACAACCTAGTCTAAAGCAAAATGCATGAATAAATTACACAGATAGTGCAAACTTTGAATTCCCCTGAACTCTTCCTCAGGCTAGATCAGGGGTGGCCAAACCGCAGCTCAGGAGCCACATGTGGCTCTTTCACACATATTGTGTGGTTCTCAAAGGCCCCACTGGCCAGCTTGGAGAAGGCATTTGTCTCTTTAAATGACTTATCTAAGCCAAGTCAAGCCGGCCAGTGGCTTAGAGAATGCATTTAAAATTTAAAGTTGATTTCTTTCCACCTCTCCCTCCCTCCCCCACCCTCATCTATTTGCCTCCCTCCCTCTCTTCCTCCCTCTTTTCCTTGTGGCTCTCAAAAATCTGACATTCATGTCTTGTGGCTCTCAAACATCTGATGTTTATTTTATGTGGCTCTTACATTAAGCAAGTTTGGCCACTCCTGGGCTAGATGTTTATTAATCACCACCATGCCCAAAAAAGAGCTGAGGGGGATGTAGCTGGGGGGGGGGGATGTGTCAGGCCATGAAGGCTGCAAGATCATGGCCTGCAACATCTCCGAGGGGGTTTGTGTGCTAATAACAAACTCCAAGTTTGATGAAGAGTTCTGGAGAACTTGAACATTTGTATTATACTGTGGAATTTTTTTTATGGATCTTGCTTTGGAGCAATATGGCTGCTTTCTTCTAGAAACTTAAGGGCTCTGGAAACTTGAGCCTGCTCTGACAGATGGCAAATGGCAGGCAGGCTACTGGGCTAGTGGGCAGACTCTAGCATTCCTGCAAATCTGGGACGTTTCAGTTTAGAAAAGAGATGACTAAGGGGAGACAGAGTTTTATAAAATCAGGTATGGGCTCGAGAGAGCTGAAAGAATTTTTTATCCTTCTCCCAAAAAGCACAAGGGCAGCCAATGAAGCTGATGGGCAGGATGTTTTAGACAGAGAGTGATTAAAAGGTAGAATTCTCTGCCAGAGGATGCAGTGATGGCCACAGGAATAAACAGCTTTAAAAAGGGGATTAGATAAATTAATGGAGGATAAGTCTATCAATGGCTACTAGCCATGGCAGGATCGGATCTACATGTTTTTTGAGGGGGGCAAAATTAAAAAAAAATGGTGCCCCCTTATGGGCCCATTCTACCTTATGGGCCCATAGAATAGAATGGACTCCATACCCAATTTGGCACCCCCTCCCTCTGGTGGCGCCTGGAGCAAGCACCCCCCTCTGCCCCCCTCTCCATATCCAGCCCTGAGCCATGGTGATTGAGGTGCTAATTCTCTGAATCCCAAAGCCAGGAGGCAGTATTAGAGGAAGGCCTTGACCTCTATACCCTGTTGTTGGGCAGCCAGAACAACTGGTTGGCCACTGTCAAATCAAATCAAATCAAATCAAATTTTATTCTTATATCCCGCCGTCCCCCACCAGAAGGCGGGCTCAGGGCGGCTCACAGACATGACACGTCATGATTCAATTAAAACAAATAAACAACATTTTAAATATAATACAGTTACATAAATAGATTAAAATAGATAAAAATAGGTGCTATAAATTCTGTCGTCCCAATTACATACTATCAAACATCAGTTACAATTGCACATAAGATGGCTAAAGTTACGTGAGCCAAGGTGCTGGACTAGATGGACCACTGGTCTGATTGAGCAAGGATCTTCTTGTGTTCTTAATTGAGCTGTGTGAGAACACATGTGCTCAAGAAAAGCCAGTTGCACTATACTGTGTGGGTAGGAAGCAAGCAGTGAGGCAAGTTGACAAACACTCACTAACGAGGCAATGAACAGTCAGACTGATTATCAAAACATTGGCTCCCTGTTTGCAGTGAACAAGATATGAGCCAAACTGAACCATTCCTCAAACACTCATGAAATCATTAGTGAGCTAAGGGCTAGCACATCCGTAAATATAAGAAATACATTACTGTGAGATAGGAACTTTGCCTGCTCTAGAAGTATGTGAAGTATAGCTTTATGGTGACATAATCATCTTTCATTTTTTCCAATTCAATTCCAGTTGCCTTTTGTATGTCTACACGAGTTACTAGAAATGTGAAGATTGACTACTGTATGAAAATGGGAGCATTCTGCATTTCACAGGACTGTCCTCCTGCTTTTGTGCGGGTAGCAGAATGTGATAGAAGGACCCCTTGCTGCAAAGGGTAAGAATAAATATTTGCAATAAAAGTATTATCACAGATGTGTATTGGCTTGGAAGGCAAAAGGAATCAATGAACTGAAGATGATGTGATCAAATCACAGTGCCCTGCAGTGTACATGTTTGTGAAGGACAGGGCCATCAATGGCTGTTATTCTTCATGACTAAAGAGAGGCCAAATGTTCAGAAGCAACAGTGAATACCGAACACTGAATACCAATGGAGGAGGTCTAGGAGAGGCTTTCATCTCCATGCTGTACTTCAAGGCCTTCTAGTCCTTCAAGGCCATGTGTTCTACCACCGAGTGAAATAGGATACCAGATTATATGGATTATTGTTGTCAGCATGGTTCCTCTTATGGTTTTTTTTTCAATTGTCAAATCTCTTCAACATTTATACAGTATCACTGCATCTGAAGAAGTGTGCATGCACATGAAAGCTTATATCTTGAATAAAACTTTGTTGATGTTGTGGCCGGAATATCTGCCGGAGGAGGTGAGGGCCCTGCGGGACCTTGTTCAGTTCCGCAGGGCCTGTAAGACGACCCTCTTCCAGCTAGCCTACACCTAGCTAAGATGAGAACTCAATGTAGCTTGGCCAGACGTCTGTTCTATATGTAATTAGAATGTTTACTGGTTTTTAAGGTTTTAACTGTTTAATTGTTTATATATTTAAAATTGTTTAATTTTTATGTTTGACCAACTTCTGGAAGCCGCCCTGAGCCACTTGCGGGAAGGGCGGGATACAAATCATGAATAAATTTTAAAAAAAATTGATCTTAAAGGTGCCACTGGATTCAAACTTTGGTTCATGGTACCATGTATTTAAGTGTGTGTCTGTAATTCAAAAACTGATAATTTTGTTATTTTCCATATCATATTTGTTTATTCAAATATTTTGCACTGTTTCAAATCTATGACATCAAGAATCTTGTTGGAATTCTAAAAAAAAAATCATTCTTCTAAGGCCATGAAAAATATGATCTATTAGAGATTTTCCTGTTTCTTGAAAGTATTGCAATTGTCTGTCAAATAATCATGTAGTAAACATTCATAAATGGATGATTGTCTATTGTATACATTCCCCTTTCAAACTTTTTTTAACTTTATACATGGTTGATGCACTGCTTTTTTTTTTTTTAAATAGCATTACACTTTTGAAAATATTGAAAGCATGGAGCCTGTACATTTCTTTGTGATAATCCTATATGTAATAGACAATCTCCATTAGAGATTGTCTAGCCACCAGTGTTCCCTCTAAAGTGCTCTGGAGGCACTGACACATAAAATTTCAGATGGATGCTCAGGCATTTTAGCTTCCAACTCACAAGCAATGGAGGATGGGGACACCTTCTTTCTGAAACTTGGGTGTGTGTGGCTTGAGGAGAGGCACCAGCAGCTATGCTGCAACTGTAATGGTCCCCATAGGCTATAATGGAGCAAGGGGGAAATCTTTTTTTTTTTTTGCGCATCCCTACTATGCTTTTCAGTATGATTTCTAAGTTGCCTTGAACATCCCTGACAAGTGTGCCTGTGAACTTGTGATATTTCACTTTTTAAAAAGACTGCAAGAGTCCCCCCCCCTTCCCGCAAAAAAAATGCTGTTATGTTTTTTAAGCCTCAATGTAGGGCAACAGTCTGAGGCCAGGTTTATCAATAGATTGATATGGGTAGCAGGACTGGATCTAGTGGGGGCAGAGGGGGGTGCTTGCCCTGGGCGCTGACAGAGGTGGGAGTGCCAAATTGGGTATGGTGTCAATTGTATTCTATAAGATCATAAGATAGAATGGCCCATAAGGGGGCACCATTTTTTTAATTTTGTCCCCCCCTCAAAAAACATGTAGATCCGGTCCTGATGGGTAGACCTGTTCTCTGGAGGCCAGGTCTACCAATATAGTGGAAAGATGAAGGCACACCTGTTCTCTGGAAGCTAGCAGGTGTACCAACATCGTAGAAACAGGAGGGTAGATCTGTTCTCCAGAAGCCAGGTCTACCAATATAGCAGAAAGAGACAGGGAGACCTGTTCTTCAGAGGCCTGGTCTACTGTATAGTGGAAAGGGGCAGGTAAACTTGTTCTCCAGAGGCATGCTCTACCCCCATAGAGGATAATATTTTTAATAAAATTTGATTTGATTCACTTCTCTCTTATGTTTAAAGTATTCTTAAAATATAATTTAAATATAGTTAAAAGAATTCATACTGAGATTTTTACATGCTTATGGAAATAATCTTCTAAAAATGAATTATGCAATACTCAAATGTAGACTCACTCACAACTTTAATGCTACTAGCTTTTTGCTCACAACACTGTGAACTTTATAGAGAATATTAGTATTAATAGTTATCAGTAGCCAACTGTTGCTTGAAACCATAATTTTATTATCATTGTCATATACAAAACATTTAAAAAAGAAATTTGTAGAGTCAAAATATTTGTAATTGTTCTTTTTTTAATCCCCTGCAATATACACCAGTATTAATCATAGAGTTTTCCCAGAAATGCCTAGAGCGGCCGCCGTGCACCAGTGCCAGCGCGATGACATCGCTTTTGGGTGACATCATTGTGCCAACGACTTCAGGGGAGGTTCCCCCCACCAGCCCAATGTGGGCCAGCAGGCTGGGAACCTCCTGGTTGGGGGAACCTCCACCCGGACCGGGGCTTAGCAGCCCTAATTTCAGAGTTTAAAATGAAGCAAATATTTTATAAAATTTATTTTTTATGAATATGAATCAAGTTAAAGAATAAAAGGATAAATAATCTTAATTAAATTGTTATGGAGAGGAGGAAGGGTTAAAATAAACTTGAAGAATGGACTAGGATTTCTTGATGGGTATAAGTCTTAGAAATAGTGGTGATTTCATTATTTAGTGGTTGAATAACAGTAATTTATGTCGGTAGGATTAAATCATTTTTTAAATAGCTTAATGTAAATTTTTAAAATGCCACTATTAAAATATATTTGTTTGGATACTTTGGGGTGTTAGTTTATAAGGCTAAAATGGGAAGTGCATAATTAATTTCAATAGTAAAACATTTAGGAATAATATTTATAAGCACTTATATAAATGTTATTTAGAAATATAGTGGTAATAACTCTTATGAATGGAGTAGATTAAGATGGGGTTTTTTTGTTGAAAGCTTTAAACCAGGGGTGTCAAATGTCTAACCCACAGGAACCAGCCTGACCAGGGCTTTAATCAGGCCCGTGGAGCTCTTTTCTCCTCCTCCCCCCTCCTGTCCTCACCCTTTGAAGCTCTGAGGCTGCTGAAGTTTCCATCTCCTTCTGCCTTATCTTTTCTGACTGCAACAGGGCCCTCTTCTGGGCTTGCAAAGCTGCAAAGAAAATGCAGAATGGATTTTCCATTAAGGTCTCTGCACCCATAGTCTATCTGGGCCCAGAGACCTTACTGAAAATCCATTCCACGTTTTCCTTGCAACTTTGTGCTGCAATGTGTTTCAATGGACTGGAACTCAGTTTCACTTCAAGCATTCCTATGGCTAGTTGAAGTTGTTGTGTCTTTGCAAAGAAAGGGTTGATACACACACACTGTGGCTAATAGCCACTGATGGACCTCTGCTCCATATTTTTACTAACCCCCTCTTGAAGGTGGCTATGCTTGTAGCTGCCGCCACCTCCTGTGGCAGTGAATTCCACATGTTAATCACCCTTTGGGTGAAGAATTACTTCCTTCTATCCGTTTTAACCTGACTGCTCAGCAATTTCATTGAATGTCCACGAGTTCTTATTTTGTGAGAAAGGGAGAAAAGTACTTCTTTCTCTACTTTCTCCATCCCATGCATAATCTTGTAAACCTCTATCATGTCACCCCGCAGTCAACATTTCTCCAAGCTAAAGAGCCCCAAGCGTTTTAACCTTTCTTCATAGGGAAAGTATTCCAAACCTTCTAGTTGCCCTTTTCTGCACTTTTTCCAATGCTATAATATCCTTTTTGAGGTGCGGTGACCAGAATTGTACACAGTATTCCAAATGATTTATACAGGGGCATTATGATACTGGCTAATTTGTTTTCAATTCCCTTCCTAATAATTCCCAGCATGGCGTTGGGTATGGTGTCAATTGAGCCAATGTGTCTCTGCTGAATGGACCTGAGAACTGGTGCCTAGTGAGTACTGTAACCTAGAAACCCACAGCCAAAGGGGGGTATTACACTGAAGAACCATTGCCAATTTGAGTAGACCTGGGGGGGAGCTTGCAATGTCCAGCCATTTCATATTTTCCTAGGCTCAGAGCATTTTTTATTTTTAGTTTCTGCTGTGATCCTTGTGCTTTTTCTTGATGTTTTATTTTAAAAATTGCATTGCCAAATTCCACCATTCCCCCACCTTTCCATTTTAAACAAAATATCGCAAGAGTTTTAAACATGTTTGTATTTTAAGTTTTTAAAAATGTATTTAATTGTGTTTGTGTGTCCTTTATAAAATGTATATAACTTCTACCTGGCATTACATTTTATGGCATGCACGGCCCAGCCTCGCACCTATATAAAATTAGTACTTGGAATTGTATGGAATTAAATTATGTCAAAAGAATACCCCAATTTTCTTTGTCTTCATGAAACCCACTTGAAAAAAAAGGTTGTTTGAATTTTAAAAACTAAATGGTTCACACATTTTTTTCAGGTCTCAGGTTCATCAAAGGGAACGTTGGTGGAATCAAAGACCATTCGTTTTCAGATAAAAGTAGATCCAAGAGGCAGGTTTGTTTTCATCAGAGGTGAGTTAGATGGTTCTCCCCTAACCATAGCTTCAATGGTCTAGAAACTGGATTACCACAATCAAATACTGGCTCCGCCTTCATTTCCACCCCAGTCTGATTTCTCTTTTACTTGCAGACCCTTTTACCCCTAAATGATTCTGTTCAGTACTCGGGAAAATTAAATCAATTGGTATCGATCTAGATTCATTGATAAACTGCAGTGAAACTTACATATTTCACTTGATCTGCAGGAGAATACTGGAAATTGATTCCCAATTAACAACTGCTGAAGCAAAGGGGTACATGCTCACCCCAGTTCTTGGACCTTCCCCCTTCCCAAATCTGCATGGTTCAGTACTTCACAAATCTAATAAGCCCACATCAATGCAGAGCTTTTAGGTTGGCCAGACTCAACATATTTCCATCGTCTGTGGTCTCTGGTAGATATAAGGGTAGCCCTTATGAACAGAGACAGTGCAGATGTGGTAGAGAACCTGACTCTATATGGCATATTCTACTAGACTGCCCGTTACTTTCCCAGCACCGATGGCACCTGATCAAACCTCTCCTCTTAACCCCCAACTTAGTGACAAGCAAAATGATAGAGTTTTTGTTGGCTGACAAATGTCCCTCAGTTACTGAGCAGGTTGCAGAATTTCCGGCCCTAGCAGTGAATAAAAAAGAAATTAAAAATGGAGTCAGGTAGGGAAATACCTTGTCCCACTTTTCTTAGATAAGTTTTGAATGTAACCTAGTATTCCCATGCTGGTTGAGCTTGCAAATTACTGTGGTTTATATGTCCCATTTTGAAATTCCTTTGGACCTTGTTTTTCTTTTCTGTTATGCCAATAAAGGTTATGTCTGTCTGTCTTTCTGAGCTTCAATTTTATGCTCCTAACCAAAACCAACAATCTTTTATTAAAGACAATTGGCAGATAGGAGAAGTTATAGTGGGCTGTGATTTAAATCTTATGATAGATCCCAATTTGGATAAAACACACAAGATACGAGGAACCAGGAAGCAGTGATATAACTTAATAGAATTTAGTAATATTTCAGATGTTAAGATTAATTCAATTCTGTTGGCACTTGATGCTCAGAAAATTTTTGATATTGAGATACCCTTACTTTCAAACAATACTAAAACATATAGGATTTGATCCTAAATTCTTGAATTCCATAGCTGCAATTTATCAAGATCTGAGGGCACAAATTAGTACTAATAATTATAGATCTGATGACTTAAGACTTTTTACCCTATCACCTTTTTTGCTGTTTCTTTGGAACTCCTTGCATATACTATAAGGCAAGACCCTGATATTACAGGAATGCAGATTAATTCTGAAAATTACAAATTAAGATTTTTTTACAGATGACACTTTTAATTTTTCTAACCCCTTGAATTCTTTAAGTCATTTACAGTGCAATCCTAAGGAGAGCTACTCCATTCTAAGCCCATTGAAATGAATAGGCTTAGACTGGAGTAACTCTCCTTAGGATTGCACTGTTAATGTTAAAGTTGTAAATATTCAGCCAAATATCAGGTTTTGTCTGAAATATAGCCAATGTATATTTCAAAAAGGTTCAAGAATCTATAGAGTCTGTCTTTCCCTTTAAGTTTGTTACATAATCATGGAGGTGTCTTTGTATTAATATTCCCTTAAATTTATCTGATTTATACCACTATAATTACAAACCTTTGGTTAGTTCTGTGAAATCATCTTGAGAGGAATGGGTTAAGTTAAACATGATGTTATTAGAAAAACTGATTTAATTAAAACTTTTATACTTCCTACATTTTTATGTTTATTTCAGAATTTATTTATCATTGAAAGATTTGCATAATTGGCAAGATCTTCTTTCTAAATATATCTGGTTAAATAAAAAAAAACCCTAGAAGAAATTTTGCATTGTTGAGAAGGCCTACTCAACTAAGTGGATTGGCATTGCCAAATTTGAGAACTATTACTTGGCTGCACAATTGAAAAAAAATATTGCTTTTATGCATCAACTTATAAAACTAAGGCTTGGGTACAAATAGAAAAATCTTCCCTTATTTCATATTTACTTCATGAAGCCATATAGAATATATCTAAATGCAGACACATGAGTAACCCACCCAACCCCTATTTAAAATTTGCTTTCAATTCATGGGACAAATAGATAGATAGATAGATAGATAGATAGACAGACAGACAGACAGACAGACAGACAGACAGACAGACAGACAGACAGACAGACAGACAGACAGACAGACAGACAGATAGATAGATAGATAGATAGATAGATAGATAGATAGATAGATAGATAGATAGATAGATAGATAGATAGATAGATAGAGATAGAGATTCATGGGACGGTATAGATTTAATGTTAAAATTTTAAGGTTTTTAGGTCTTTAAATGTTTTAACTTTTAAATGTAATAATTCTGAACTCTGTTTTATTGTTTGCTGTGAGCCGCCCTGAGCCATTTTGTGAGAAGGGCGGGATATAAGTTATAGAATAAATAAAATAAATAAAATATAAAATGTTTTAGCTCCTAATGTCTAAAAAGTGGCTGCCTTTTTGAGCCAAAAATGGTTCCCTTCAGCTATAGCTGAAAATCCTATACAAGTAATACCTTTGCTATTAGCCAAGATACAAGAATATGGAGAGTTGGTGGGACTTTATGTTAATAAAGAAAAATCAAAAATTTTATGTAAAAACATGCAAGTAAATAAGCAAAAGGAATTGCAGAGACTGACGGGATGTGAAGTTACTTCTAAAGTAAAGTATTTGGGCTTGGAGATAACAAAGAGGAATATTGATTTGTTCAAAAATAACTATGAAAAGCTACGCTATAAAAGGGATGAAGATATGGTGAAATGGAATAAACTTAATCTGTCATTGCTGGGCAGAATAGCTGCAATTAAGATGAATATTCTGCCGAGAATAATGTATTTGTTTCAAACCATTCCGATTGTGAAAGATAGCAAACAATTTAATAAATGGCAAAGGAAGATTTCAGAATTTGTATGGGCTGGGAAGAAACCAAAGATTAAAATGAAAATTTTAACAGATGCTAAAGAGAGAGGAGGATTCCAGCTACCAGATTTAAGACTATATCATGATGCAGTTTGCTTAGTATGGATAAAAAACTGGATGACGGTGTTGAATAAAAAACTTTTAATGTTGGAAGCTCATGGAAATAAATTCGGCTGGCATGCTTATATGTACTATGGGAAGAAAAAGATGGATGGTTTTTTTCCTCACCATTATGTTAGAAATAATTTGTTAAATACATGGATGAAGTACAAGAAATATGGTGATGAGAGAAAGCCATTATGGATAGTGCCAGCAGAAGTAATAAAAATAACAGCTGAAACCAGTGAAGAGAGAGGATTGTCATACAATCAATTACTAAAAATACAAAGTGGCAAAATAGAATTGAAAACTGCTGAGGAGTTGAATAAAAAATATGATTGGTTTCAAATGCAATAAATAAAAAGCCTGGTGGAGAATGATATCAAAACTGAAGGAATAAGACATGAGCAAACAGAAATGGAAAAAGTTCTGCTTGGAGATAATGAGAAATTAATTTCAAAAATATATAAGTTACCGTTAAAATGGTCTACGGAAGATGAGGTAGTAAAATCTCAAATGATTAAGTGGGCAATCAATGTAAATAAAGAAATACAGATGGATACATGGGAGTATCTTTGGAAGAACTCTATGAAATTATCAACAAGTTGGGAGCCAGGGTAGGTTTGCCTAAAATGCTGGGAGCTATAGTAAGCTACTTGTTAGTACCAACTTGCACTAATTCATATTTAGCTGATGTAGATCAGTCATTTTTGCCTACCTTGTACTGTTTGACAGTGGATTGAGGTAATGGGATTGGTGGTGATGTTTAAATAGGTTGGTCATTTGGCAAGAGAGAGTTTGGAGCAAGGAGAATGAAAGGTGAGCAGCTGTGGCACATCCCCTATGGAGGTGCAACTGGTCTGTAAGGATTGGCTAGTGGGCTATACGGTTCGTGGCTGTGAATGCGGACTACATGGGGAGCCCCCCTTGAATGACTCCTTCCTGCAAACTGTATGGTTTGGGAAGATTGGAGCTTCAGAAAGGGAGGGTTGATTAATGCCTGACCAGCCTGGAATGAGCCATATCTTGGATGGCCCATGCCAGGGGCAGGGACGCTCACCCTAAACAGAGAAAGCAAGGGTCTATCATTCGACCATTGGCTTGATCTGTTCTCTTAAGCTTGCCCTTGCCATTTCAGTTGTTGTTTAAATAATGTGGCCCTTTAGTTACCCAAATACTCTGTCTGCCTCATTATTCCAACTGGGTGGGGGAGAGATATTACCACCCAACCCAAGATAAATACAGAGAAGTCCATTGATCTGAACCTATAATTTTAAATAATTATTCTCACAGAGATCTTTGGGTGACAGCTATATTCCCTGATATCAAAGGGATGAAAAGACCATTCAAGATTATACAAAACAGATTTTCCCCCTCTGTTATAATTTGCATTTACCCTGATTAAATCTGTTTCATTTACATTAATTTGGAATCCAGACAATTTGCCATTAGTTTCCAGCCATTGCAAGCTGTGTCTTGTTGAATTTACATGAGCTGTGGGTGACAATAAGCTGTAATTAACATAAAAACTTATTTCAAATATTTCTCAGCATCACTTTTATATCTTGTTCATTCCTTATCATTTCATCTAGGACCTTGTTACTAACTGCAAACAAGACGGCAGAAAAACATCTTTGTCTTGTTCCTCGGTTTAAGGTAACTGGAGCAGGAAGAAACTGATGAATCTGAAAACGCATTCTAATTGATCTGTATGTTGATTTTACTACATTTAAAAATTACCTTCAATGCTTAAAGCTTGTGAAATTCCATACAAGAATTCATGTTTCATGAAATTAAATGCTTCTCCATATCAAGAAACATTGGCATTGTCTCTTCTTTCTTTTTGCAGCTTGATTTATAACAGATATAGCTCGCTTTTTATTATTCTTTAAATACCTGTTTGATCTTGATGAAGCCAATATGATTCTTAATATATTTAGTGGGGAGGCCAAGAATAGTTTGGTGATCACATAAGGATGTAGCCCTGTGCAACCCATGCTTTCACCATTTACTCAGACTGGGGCTCCTGCATCTATATCCTCAGTGCTGGACTGTGCTCCAGCTAAATATCTACCAGATGAAGTCCAAGAAACAGCCGTTGTTAGAATGGGTTGAGCTCTAATACTATTTGTGGCAGAACCAGCCTGCTCTGGCCCAAAGGCCTTGTTACACCCTGCCATCCTAGGAGTTCCCAGCTTCCTGGAGGGATTTTTCTTCAACTCTCAGGTAGCCCACCATCAATGTTACCTCTAAGCTGCAGTCTTGTGAGCAAAAATTCTACCTTGTGAGCTACTGCATAAATTAGTGTGGTCTGGGGTCACCATTCCTGAGCTAAGACAAATATGTGTGATCTGGAGGCTAAAAATCTGTGCACTAGCTCATGCTACCTCAGCTTAGAGGGAACACTGCGCCGCCACCACCCTCTGATCATTGTTGGGATTTCCCACTGGGAGGATCAGGATTCCCAGCTCCCCTTCCAAGTTCAGAGGCCTTGCCTCAAGTGTCTACCATTTCCCAGTGCTTCATCACCACTGGGATAGATTAATGCCTTGGGCAGCCTTGGAGGTATAGCTGCTTACCAACTGCCTGCCTTCCCTCGAGTTTGAGACAGTGGAGGTCTATGTGTTACAGAGAACTACACCCAGTATCAAAAGTTATAAAATATTTATTAAAAATAAAATGTTTACAAGCATACCTGCGTACTTTTAGCACAGCACCAGATCTGAGCGATGGAAACAAAAGAATGAAAGTCCTCTGTCTCTATACGTGCCCTAGATGTTAAAACAGAACAGTCTCCTAAAGTTTAGGATGATATAAATCTCTACAGAGTCTCTATTATCTTGCAGCTGCCTGTAGCTCTCTGGATGAGCACATGATCAAAAATGACTGCCTTCCCAGAGAAGAGTTCTCTGTGTGTCCTCTCATGGACTCAGGATCCCAGAGAATTTGGCCCCACTCTGGCCATGCCGCAACATGGCTGTGCGCCGCGGGGCTGTTCTTTGCCTCCCCGGAAGGATGGGAGGCTGGATGGCTTCCCGCCCATCCGGGGACTGCAGGTGGACGGAGCGTCGGGGCTATTTATAGCCCCAGCCCCGCCCAACCAGCGCAGTTCGATTGCAGCTCTTGGCATGGACGAAGGCTGAGGGAAGGCTGAGAGCGTCTGAGGGAAGGCCGGGCTAGTGTGAGGCAGCAGCAGCAGACCTGTGGAGCGTCTGGGACAGCGTGGCAAGGCGGTTTGGAGCGGTGGGGACCAGTGGGGTCTGGATAAGGGGGCTGAGCGGCGGGCAGATGGCAGCAGGCGTTTGGGGGGCTAGGAAGGAGCCTTGAGGGGGTACCCCCCTTTTTCCTGGAGGCTTTGCCATTTGGGTGAGGGTGTTTAGGTTGCCTGCCCCCTCCCCGCCCTCCCATTCCACCCCCCACCCACCCCCCACATATATAGGCTGTGATTTGAATAGCCCAGTTTGGCCTGATCTCATCAGGTCTTGGATGCTATGTAGGGTTGTTTTTGGTCCCTATTTCAGGGGGAGAACACCACAGAGATCCAGGGTTGTGAGGTAGAGGCAGGCAAAGGCAAACCACCTTTGAAGGTCTTTGGCAAGTGGTTGCATTGGGGCTGTTTTAGTATAAGGCAGCTTCATATATTTTGGATTGAGGATAGGAGGGTGTGACAAACACCCCCTCCCACCCTGTTTTGTCTTAGTGAAAGGTATTGGTGAGTGGGAGCAGCAGAGTATGGGGCCTAAAAAAGGGCAAGGCCCTTCCAAGGGAAAGCAGCCGGCCAAAGGCCCCAATAAGCGGGCTCGCCCAGGTACACCGGGTGAGGAGCAAATGGATGATGCAGAGATGAGGCAGGCCATAATGAATAGGCTATATGCCTTGGAGAGGGAAAGGGGCGCAGCTGGCGCACCTTCAACCTGGACAGGGCGTAACAGGGCTTCGGGGCGGTCAGGCACCTTTACTTTTGAACAGGAGGTGCTGGTGAGACTGTCTGCATTACAGGAGGGCATGGGACCCAGACCAACGCCTGGCCAGAGTCAAGAGTCCGGGACGAGCAGAGATGCCTTGGCGTGGGACAAACATGAGGACCTAGAGTTGGTGGAGGAAGGGCAACAGCCAGACCAGATGGTAGTAGTGGCAGTGACGCCATCTGGCGGTGAAGGTATGGTTGCACCTACACAACATTCCCAAGTGTGGCCATGGGGGCCTTGGGGCTTTAACACGGTGACGGGCCCCTCCAGTGGGGGGCAGGTTTCTACACCAGTGGAGCAAAGGGGGCAATGGGTTTTCCCTGTCCAGCCTGGCCCGGAATAGGCTGCAGGTGGCAGTTTGATGGGCTGCGCCCAGGGCACTATGCTAAGTGGTGCCAGCCGCCGGTAGTTTCTACAGGGGCGGTGGCAGCCCAGGGTGGATAAAAGGAAGTACTTCTTCACCCAAAGGGTGATTAACATGTGGAATTCACTGCCACAGGAGGTGGTGGCGGCCACAAGCATAGACAGCTTCAAGAGGGGGTTAGATAAAAATATGGAGCAGAAGTCCATCTGTGGCTATTAGCCACAGTGTGTGTGTATAATTTTTTTTTTTTTGGCCACTGTGTGACACAGAGTGTTGGACTGGACGGGCCATTGGCCTGATCCAACATGGCTTCTCTTATGTTCTTATGCATGCCCTACCTATTGAATTTTGGGGCATCCTGGCTGGGATTTATGTAGTGCTGGGGAGGGCTATGATTGGGTGTAAGGGAGGGAGTTTAATGGCTGCTGAGGAGGGAATGATTATCAAATGAATGAAAGTTTAATACGGTCAAAGACCAATCAATTAAATACAAATAACTTAATAAGATACAGTCAGGCAATAGTAAAATGGGAATAAAACATACACAGTATAAAATATAATTAGGCAATACTATAATGAGAATAAAACATAGACAGTATAAAATATAATTTCCTCCCCAAAACACTGATTAAATTCCAGAACCAAGGCGTTCAATTGGGTATTCCCCTTAAGAATTGCTTCCGGAGACTTATGGCTCGCGAAGCAAACTTTGCCACACATAAAGTGGTTCCTTTGTTCCTATCAGCCAATAATCTGTCTAGCTGAAATCTAATATTTCTTCCAGGGACACTGGCACAGATCGGGAGTATATACTCGGCCCTAATATGCTGATATAATTTACATTGGAATAGTACATGCTCCCTATCTTCCGGTTTATTGTCCCCACAAATACACAGTCTCTCCTCATATAATTGTCCTGTGTATCTGCCTTCAATAATAGCTGATGGTAACATATCAAATCTGAGAAGAGTAAATGCTCTCCTATACTCTGCTTTGTCAAGATTTTGCAGGTATGGCATCAGTGTTATTTTATGTAACTCCTCTATTCCTGGTAAATAGCCTTTAAGCTGATTCAGATCATGCTGTCTTTCAACATCCAAGATCCTCTGTTTAAGAAAGGGTTTAACCAGATTATGCTCCATATTGAGCAAAAATTGTTTAGATAGTCCATAATAGCCCAACTTGGACTCAATTTCTCTGATCCACAGAGGAACAAATGAATCTCTTACTATCAGCCCCGCCAAACTGGTGGGCTGAATCATTAGTTTGTACCAGTAGAGAATAGCAGCAATCCACAATCTTGCTTTCACTGTAACCATACCCGTTTCTACTCTGATAAGTGAGTTGGGAGCACATGGAGGGACTTGTAGTATATGCCTAAGGAATTTGGATTGCACTTTCTCCGCTAACTGCCAGAGATGCTGATATGGTGTTATACTCAAAGGTGCCCCATATAACATTTGGGCGAGGGCCTTGGCCTTAAAGACCTTGACGGCAGCCCAGGGTGTGGCCGCACCATCTGTATCTTCTGGGGTTCTCCCCTGGGGCGGGCATATGGCCATGGCTCAACCTATGGGGTGGCCAAGTAGGCAATGGAACTCTTGGAGTTATCCTCCGAATCCTTATGGGTCTGTCCCCTTTTTGGCTCTTCCCTTCGGGGATACTGCGCTCCCCTTAGGGGACCATTTGACCCCCACGACGCGGGAAAAAAAATTAAGGAGGGAATATTTTGATGTATTCAGCCTCCTTTACAGGGAATTGGAGAAGAAAAGTAAGGACAAAATGGATGAGAAGGAAAAAGAGAAGCTACGGCGTAGGAAGATGGACCGCACCTGGGCCAACTGGCTACCGGGGTTTTTGATATACGCAGGAGTTATTGCTAGAGCGCAGCCATGTAGGGTGGCACCACTCTTCCAATACTGCAATATTATATAGAGAGCCTACTCGGATTTTGCGGGGGCTCCCTGGTTGCAGCATGATGAAACGTTTAGGATGCGGGCAGCAATTAATCCGACCTTACCTTGGGACCAAATTAACCAGCAGTTGTGGCTACAGCTGATGGCCCCCGCAAAACCCAATTTGGGGGACAGGGCTGATAGTGGTCACCTGGTGCACAGACAATCGAAAGTCGCAGTTGCCCACTCACCAGCGGGCCAGCCGGTTCAACCCCGGCTGCTGTGTTGGGAGTTCACCTCATAGGGAGTGTGTTCCCGCAAGGCTTGTAAATTTAAGCATTAGTGCCCATTATGCGGCAGGCCCCACACATTTTCAGCATGTAGCAAATCAAAGCAGAAAGGGGGGGCTAAGTGCCCCGGGGCAGGGGCAGCAGTCAGGCGCCTGGAAAAGGGTCCCAGTCCCATCCGGCCGAAAGTACTTAAGCGTGTCCTGGAGGGTTTTTTCCCAAGGAGACAGATAGGGTTTACTTATGGGAAGGGTTCTAGTCGGGGTTTAGGATTACATTTCAAGGGCCTTGTCGGGCATCCAACCTCCATTCTATTGTAGGGCTCGAGCATGTCGTTTGGGCGAAAATAGCTAAGAAATGTGCTGAGGGGCGAGTCATTGGCCCTTTTGATGACCCCCCTGTTCCATGTTTACAGGTTTCTCCTCTCGGTGTTGTGCCTAAGAAGGCACCTGGTGAATATAGGCTTATTCATCATCTTTCCTATCCTAGCGGTGGATCGGTGAATGATGGAATTCCTGACCACCTATGTTCAGTTCAATACACTTCCTTCGACCAAGCGGTCAAAGTGATGCGTGGGTGCAAGCCGGGTGCAGCAATGGCGAAATGTGACATTAAGTCGGCGTTTCACCTGTTACCAGTTCACCCAGAAGATTTTGAGTTGTTAGGGTTCCAGTTCAAGGGGAAGTATTACATGGATAGAGACATAAGAACATAAGAGAAGCCATGTTAGATCAGGCCAATGGCCCATCCAGTCCAACATTCTGTGTCACACAGCGGCCAAATATACTCACACACACACACACTGTGGCTAATAGCCACTGATGGACCTGTGTTCCATATTTTTATCTAAACCCCTCTTGAAGGTGGCTATGCTTGTGGCTGCCACCACCTTCTGTGGCAGTGAATTCCACATGTTAGTCACCCTTTGGGTGAAGAAGTACTTCCTTTTATCCGTTTTAACCTGTCTGCTCAGCAATTTCATCGAATGCCCATGAGTTCTTGTATTGTGAGAAAGGGAGAAAAGTACTTCTTTCTCTACTTTCTACCATCCCTACCCATGGGATGCTCTGTATCCTGTGCGGCCTTTGAGAGATTTAGTTTCTTTTTGGAATGGCTGTTGATGACAAGATCGGGGCATAAGGAAATAATTCATTACCTGGACGATTTTTTGTTTGTGGGCAGGGCTGGGTCCGGGCATAGCACCCAGCTGCTTAAATTGTTTACAGAGCTGGCAGAGGAGCTTGGAGTTCCTTTGGCGCATGAGAAAACTGAGGGGCCAGCTTCATGTTTGACCTTTTTGGGCATCGAGCTGGACACTGTTCAGCAGGTGTCACCGTTGCCGGCTGAAAAAGTTCAGCAACTTAGGGAGCGGATCGCAGCCATTAAACCTAAACGCAAGGTGTCGCTTAGGGAGTTACAGCAACTTGTGGGGCATCTCAATTTTGCCTGTAGAGTTGTAGCACCAGGGAGAACATTCCTTTGGCGTTTTTGTGATGCCATGGGGGCCCTTCAGTCCCCCCATCACAGGGCGTGGATAACAGCTAGTATGCGCAGCGATTTGGAGGTATGGGAAATCTTTCTGGAGTCATTCAATGGGGTTTCTTTTTGGCGTGAGGACATGAAAGTAGAGACGGACCTTCAGATATCCTCAGATGCTGCTGGGTTCACCAAGTTCAGGGTTCTTTTCCGTGGCCATTGGTGTGCCTGGTAGTGGCCCCGGGATTGGCAGGACAGCGGGCTTTGCCAAAATTTAACATTTTTGGAATTTTTTCCTATTGTGGTGGCAGTATGGATTTGGGGGGAACAGCTGGCTAATAAAGTTGTTCATTTCTGGTGCAACAACTTGTCGGTCGTGCATGTCATTAACTCATTAACATCTAAGTCAATTCCAGTTATGAATCTGGTAAGGGCTTTTACATTGCACTGTCTCCAATTAAATATTCTGTTTTTGGCGAAGCATGTGCCTGGTGTTTGTAACGGTGCGGCGGATGCTCTGACTCGCCGACAGATGGAGCGTTTTCACCAGCTGGCTCCGGAGGCAGATCCATTGCCGGAGCAGATGCCCCAGGACCTGTGGCAGCTTGGCAAGCTGAAGCCGGTAGGGCGATTATGTTAGCTTTGGCCCCGAGTACCCGGAAAGCCTATGAACGTGCTGCTCGTCACTTTAAGGAGTTTAGACATATGGCTGAATTGGGGGATAGTTGGCCCATTCCACTGGTACATTTGATGCAGTTTTGTGTGCATCTGAAAGATAAGGGCCTAACGGTTAAGTCTATTCGGGGGCAGTTGGCCGCCTTAGCTTTTATCAGCAAGGCACAGGGCTTTCCGGTAGTGATTGGGGATTTTAGAGTTAAAAAGATGTTGGAAGGCTGGTCGCGCGAGCGTGGGGCACGGGCGGACGCCTGGCAGCCATCTTGCTGTCCATACTTCATGGGTTGGGTTGTATATGGCCGGAGGTGTGTAGCTCTAACTATGAGATTGCACTGTTTAATGCAGCAGCACTGACTGCATTTTTTGGTGCATTACGGGTATGCGAACTGGTCAAGTGGTCTAAGAATGATCAGTCTGATGGGGCATTGCAGCATAATGACATTAAATTTGCGGGGAGAGATGTGGTGCTGAATGTACGGCGATCCAAAATGGATCAGAGGGGTAAGGGCACCAAGATCACTGTGGGGCCTTGTGAAGAGGCTGGTTTATGCCCCATGCAAGCATTGCAGCACTACATAGCAGTAAGGGGGAGCGCCCATGGCCCCCTTTTTTGCCATAAGGGCGGGGCTCCCCTCATGAAGTATCAGTTTTGGGCGGCTACAGCTCGGGCCTTGGATAAGTCATTCGTTTTGGATAGGGGCCGCATCCACTACAGCAGCAATGGGTTATTTGGGGCCGGCCATCCAAAAGGTGGGCCACTGGCGTTCAGCAGCTTTTCGCACTTATGTACGCCCATTGGTGCTTCCATGAGGGTGATCGGGGTGGCTGTCATGTGTTATATGTTTTAAAGTTCAGTTGTGTGTGACTGTTTTTTCATTCTAGGTGCTGTGTCTCACCAGGAGAGGCTGCAGATACTCATCTGCAGGCACAGCTTTATTTTCTGGGTGGCCCACTATGCAAGGAGATCACCAGTTGGCAGCAAATTGGGGCTGAGTTAGTGGGCTGTAGTTGAATGGCAGGGGCGACGTGGGCTGTAGTTGAATGGCAATGGGCTCCTGCCATTGTTGTTTTCAGGCAGGGCTGGCCCCCTGCCTCACATTCTAGTCATTCACCTGGGCGGGAATGACTTGGGGCTGATGAAGGAGAAGGCCCTTTCATTACAGGCGGTGGCAGATCTGCGGGTCATCGTGCAGAGGTGGCCCAGAGTCTGCCTGATTTGGTCCACCATCCTACCAAGAAGAGTCTGGCGGGCTGCCTGGGACCCAGCTGGGGTTGAGTGGGCCAGACGAAAGGCGAATCGGGCCCTGCGGAAGGCCTTGGAGGGAGGTCTGGGTACCTTCTTCCCTCACCCAGGAATTAAGGTGGAGATGGGAGAGCTATACCGGCCAGATGGGGTTCATCTATCGGACACGGGTAATCGGGCCTTCTTAGAGGACATTCGGCAAGGGCTTCGGGTGGCTTTAGGCCACCCGGTGGGGCGCTAATGCCTAAGCAGAGGCTTGGCATTGGCGGTGGCAGAAGGAGCAAGGGGTTTATACCTTGCAGGTGAGCACCCAGGGATCTGCACCTGTTAGTGCAGTCGATGCACATGAGCGGCAGACGGGCTTTAGTATTTTTTCTTAGCCAGGGCTTTTTTTTGAGTAAGAACGCACAGGAATGCAGTTCCAGCTGGCTTGATTGTAGGGGGTGTGGCCTAATATGCAAATGAGTTCCTGCTGGCTTTTTCTACCAAAAAAGCCCTGTTCTTTGCTATGGGTGGCATTACACATGTACATTGATAGACTTAGCCATTGTCATGTAATAATTTGTAACAATTTGTCTATAGTGCATATAGCATGCAGGCAGATAGAGAGAGCAGGGGTATCATGCCTCTTCCATGTCTTTGCACACCTGTTGAGAAGAGAAAAAGGACACCAGGGATGTGATGCGATGGGTAACTGGAAAAAAGCGCAAAGGAAAAAATCCCAAAGAAAAAACCCCATGGACATGGGTTTCTCAAGGACAAGAGCCAGCATGGGACTACCTTGCTGAATCAGGGGAATGCTGCAGACATCGTTTATCTTGGTTTCAGTAAGGCTTTTGATAAGGTTCCACATACTATCCTTGTTGAAAAGTTGGTAAAATGTGGTTTGGATCCTGTTACTGTTAGATGGATATGTAATGTTGACAGATTCCACTCAAGGAGTGTTTTTGAATGGTTCCTAATCCTCTTGGAGAGGAGTGACAAGTGGAGTGCCTCGAGGATCTGTCCTGGGACCTGTTTTGTTCAACATCTTTATAAATGACTTGGATGAAAGAATAGAGGGAATGCTTATTAAATCTGCAGATGATACTAAATTGGGAGTGGTTTGGGAAACCCTGCTGTGGGGGATTTTAGAATTAGAAAGATGCTTGAGGCTTGGGTACTAACATGAAGATTTGAAAAATCAGTGTATTTCTCTATTTGAGACCTGTCTTTTCAGACCTAGTGTCATTTTAGAGTTAAACCAGGAACCAGAGAACTGTCTTTTCAGGCCTAGTGTCATTTTAGAGCTAAACCAGGAACCATTTTAGAGCTAAACCAGGAACCATACTCAGGACATAAGGCTTCATGAAGGGCTTTGCAATTTACTGATTCTAAAGCCTGATGATTCCAGGTTCATAATTTGCAAACATAAAATGGGTCACAGAAGCAGGGAATGAGGGTGCCGTTCTATTCTAGTAGTAATACAGATATTTCCCCTATTCAAAAACTGAAGGGGGGTGGTGTATTGCTAATGCAACATCAGTTCTTTTCTATAAGCTGAGGAGTATTGACCTTGAGCAGACCTACCCTTTTGTTGCTGCCAAGCTGGATTTTCCAGAAAAAGCTATTAAAAAATGGGGAAGTGGTGCTCAAAGGTGCTCTTGTGTCTTCATTCAAGACAGCAGATTATGTTATTGTAGGCAGAAATTAATATTTGACCATTTCTTAAAAACTGGACTCGTCTTATTTTAAAAGCAGCAAAGTTAATTAAGTGTAGTTGACCAAGTTATATAGTTTTACATCACTTTTATTTTATTACAAATGCAGAACATGGTTGGTGTACAGATTTTTCTCCAGCACAGTCACAGATCAGTTCTTCATTCATCATTTGGAAGATGGTACCATCAATATCCGAAAGAGGTAGACTTTCTCCTACATGACAGAGGACTGATGTTGTCTGTTATGATTGGTTCACTGTCTGCGACCATCTCTCCAGGGCCTACAGAAAGAAAAGATCAATATATTGTAACTAATTTTATCAATATTATTTTTTTTTTTGCATGATCTGGAAAGGCAGTCTTCAAGATTCATCATTCTACTTTTAAGCCAAGGTCCAATCTTCAAGGTGATACATTAATGAAGGGATGGGGAGTCTCCAGATTTGAATCAGTGAAATAAAGCAAAAAAGGTGCAACATATGAAAGAAAAGGCAAAATCTGACCCGCCCCCAAAAAACTGAATCAGGAAGAGCAGATAAGCCTCTTTTATCAATAAGGTATTGTTGCTTATTATGAAGCAAGGGATGCCAAAAAGCTCCCAATGAACACTGTTTATTTTTTTATTGCCTGGAAGCAATACCTCTTAGACGCTGTAAGGAAACAGGAAGGCCATGATGTGGTAGTTAGAGTGTCAGTCTAAGGCCTGGGAGATCAATGTTCAGATCCCCAGTTTGCTGGGTAACCTTGGGCCAGTCTCTCTCTAAGCCTTACCTACCTCAAAGAGTTATTGTTATGGCTGCCAAATGTGGCTTGGGGAATTCTTGGAAATTGAGGGGCTGTGTTTGGAAAGGGCATAGTTCACTCAGCAGAGGAAACTCAGTGGAAACATGATGCTATACAGTCCACCCTTCGAAGATGTTATTTCCTCTAGAACAAATGATGTATGTAGTCTGGAGAACTTCAGACACCACTTGGAGGCTGGCAAGGCTAGTAATTGTGAATATAAAATGGGGGAAAATAAGGTTTTAAATTAAACAATGTACATTTGAGATGTCCTTTCCAGTATTCCCTCTAAGCTGAGTTCGTGTGAGCTAGTTCACAGATTTTTAGCCTCCAGCTCACAGATTTTTGTCTTAGCTCAGGAAGGATGACCCAGGAGCAAAACTATTTATGCAGTAGTTCACAACTTTAATGCCAGTAGCTCACAAAGTAGAATTTTTGCTCACAAGACTCTGCAGCATAGAGGGAACATTCTTCACTCTCATTCATCTGAGAATAAAACACTACATTGGAAGATAATAACAGTGTAATGAAAGGGAGACCTACACCACTTGGAGGGGCACCCTGTCATTTGGAGATGTTATGGAGAAGCATGCCGTGCCTTAACACTCCCCTTGCAGCCTCAGGCTTTCCTGTGACCACTCCACATTTAAATATATTGTTGAAATTGAAAGTGCCCGAGGTACCTAGCAAACCTGCTTCAAAAGAATCACATAGAAGTGCCAGTTATATAAATATTTACACAGCGCTGTTTACACTTGCCATCTCAAAAGGAAAGAGAGAGGGAGGGGTTTTTTAGGGCAGGGGGTGTTCTTTGATATTCCATCTTGGTGCCATCACAGAAAAGACTGATCCTGCTGCCTTCTGATGGTGGAAACATTTGGAGCTAAACCTCTGGCTACGATTTTAGCAGAACAAGAACTTCATGTGGAATTAGGCCTGCAGTTTCTTTATTTAGCCACTGGATTTAGGATTTAATCCTAATCTTTTATCCTAAATCTGTTTTCCGGTGTCATAAACCCATTGCCCCTTTTTCCATCCTCTAAAATCACCTTTTAAATCAGGAAGCAGTTTTAACTGTGGGAAAATGAAAAGCTCAGGGGATTTTTTGAGCAGGAATGCACAGGAACACTGCTCTGTCTGGCTTGGCATCAGGGGATGTGACTTAATATGCAAATGAGTTCCTGTGGGGCTTCTACAAAAATGGTCTGTGTGAAACAGTCATGATGTCAGGGGTGTGACCTAATATGCAAATGAATTCCTGCTGGACTTTTTCTACAAAAAAAGCCCTGTCTAGCACAATTAACTTTCCTTTACCGTTTACAGCAGATCAAATATCCATCCTGACAGGTCCCTCCAGTAGGCTGAGTGATCCCAGGGCATGCATAACGCTTACAGAAACCCCCACTCCGTCTGCATTCCAAAGTATCATCTGCAGGATGAGCATATCCTGTTGGAAGAAAGGAGACAAAAAGGGGTGTTTTTGAGTTTGTCACAGGGGAGAGAGGAGAATCTGCTGCAAAGACTTACAGTCTAGGTCATGTTTCTTTATTTCTCTTTTTTAAGTAATACCGCATTTTATTTTGTATTTGACTCTAGTTTAAACAGTCTATTTTCCTCAAAGAGAATTAATTAGATGCTATATTTTAGGTTTCTATTGCTTTTTAAAAAATAAATTTTATTTTATTAAATCTAATCCAATACAAAGGGAGCACAGGGAAAATAAATAATAAAAATATAAATCTAACATACAAGGATCCAATTTAGACCATTGTATGAATATAACAAACAATTTACAAAAACAGTACATAATATACTAGGTATTTAGGATTGAGAGATAACCTATAATTCATTCTATTAAGTGGAAAAGAAATTTTCCAAAGGAATTCCAAAACCGGGGCCCAAAGCAAATCATAATCTATAGCCAAATTGGTATAATTATCGAAGAAAGGGTTATCCATTGTCTTTCCCATTACATACTGATCCCATAACTTATACCACATTTCTTTTGCTAATTAATTAAGGAAGCAGGGTTTTTTTAAAAAAAATCAGCATTTGAACCCACGAATTCCCACAGAGCAATTTTCTGCCTCTCAAGAAGGCAGTGTGGAAAACAGATGTTTTAGGTAGGGGTGCCAACTCTGGGTTGGGGAATTTTTGGAGATTTGATGGGAAGAGCCTGGGTATGCTGGGGCTTAGAGAGGGTCAGGCCCTTAGCAGAATATAATGCCAGAGAGTCTACTCTTCAAAGCAGCCATTTTCTCCGGGGGGGGGGGGGGCTGATCTTTGTTTTCTAGAGGTCAGTTGTAATTCCAGGAGACTGTCAGGGCCTCACCTGGAGGCTGGCAACCCTATCATGTCAAGGTACGGAAGTCACCAGCAAGAACAAAAGGATGGCCAGCTAACTTCCTCCCCCCCCCCCCGCCCCAGTAAAAAGAAACCTGCACTCAGTAATGATGGGGTGCTAATATTCTTGGGGGGGGGGGGATACTGTCTCCTGTCTCCTTATACACCAACTATATTTTATTACTATGCCCATTCAATCAACTAAAATTTGCACAGTGAATCAATAAAGATGCCTTTAAACTGATGATAGCTGTGCTATATTTATTACTAGAGGGGCCCCATGCCATTGAAACCTTAGAGAAAATGCCACCTTTTGAATCAAGACACCCAGCTGTAACTGGGATCTCATTTCATTTCACTTCATTTATTTTATTATTCATATATTCTGTGACTGAATCAGTAGTAATGATGTGAGGCTAGAAATCAATCAATTTCGTATTGCATAGTGCTCAATATTTGGTGTCCGATGGAATAAGTTGTGCTGACAGTTATAGAGTACAGTCCATCAGTGGAAGATCATTTTCAAAATGAAGGATAAAGGGCCAGCGTCTTTATGAGACTGGACTCAGTGGACTTCAGGACATCCACATACATTTACCCCTTCACATTGTAACATATGATATGTGGAATTAATTTATTTCATTAATATACTGCATATTTTTGCATATTGTTACTGCTATGATTGAAGTTATTGTTATGATGTTCCAACCTAGGATCAGCATAGGGGTAGTACATAAACACCTAGTTTCTTTAAATGAAACTCAGTCCTCAGGGTCAGATAAATTGCATCCAAGCTTGTGGATGTAATTTCTGAGCCTCTGGCTATTATTTTTGAGAATTCTTGGAGAACAGGAGAGGTGCCGGAAGATTGGAGGCAGGCGAATGTTGATAAAGTTCCACATATTATCCTTGTTGATAAGTTGGTAAATTGTGGTTTGGATCCTGTTATCGTTAGGTGGATCTGTAACTAGTTGACAGATCACACCCAAAGAGTGCTTGTGAATGGTTCCTCATCCTCTTGGAGAGGAGTGACAAGAGGAGTGCCTCAAGGATCTGTCCTGGAACCTGTTTTGTTCAACATCTTTATCAATGATTTGGATGAAGGAATAGAGGGAATGCTTATTAAATTTGCAGATGATACTAAATTGGGAGGGGTTGCAAACACAGAAGAAGACAGAAACAGGACACAGGATGACCTTGACAGGCTGGAAAACTGGGCTAAAATCAATAAAATGAATTTTAACAGGGATAAATGTAAAGTTCTGCATTTAGGTAGGAAAAATCCAATGCATGGTTATAGAATGGGAGAAACTTGTCTTAGCAGTAGTATCTGCGAAAAGGATCCAGAGGTCTTAACGGATCATACACTGAACATGAGTCAACAGTGTGATGTGGTGACTAAAAATTCAAATGCAGTTTTGGGCTGTATCAACAGTATAGTGTCCAGATCACGTGATGTGACGGTATCGCTTTACTCTGCTCTGGTAAGACCTCACCTGGAGTATTGTGTTCACTTTTGGACACCACATTTTAAGAAGGATATAGACAAGCTGGAACGGGTCCAGAGGAGGGTGACAAAGATGGTGAGGGGTCTGGAGACCAAGTCCTATGAGGAAAGGTTGAAGGAGCTGGGGATGTTTAGCCTGGAGAGGAGGCAGCTGAGAGGCGATGTGATCACCATCTTCAAGTACTTGAAGGGCTGTCATATAGAGGATGGTGTGGAATTGTTTTCTGTGGCCCCAGAAGGTAGGACCAGAACCAGTGGGTTGAAATTAAATCAAAAGAGTTTCCAGCTTAACATCAGGAAGAACTTCCTGACCGTTAGAGCGATTCCTCAGTGGAACAGGCTTCCTCAGGAGGTGTTGGATTCTCCTTCCTTGGAAGTTTTTAAACAGAGGCTAGGTAGCCATCTGACAGCAATGAAGATCCTGTGAATTTAGGGGAGGTGTTTGTGAGTTTCCTGCATTGTTCAGGGGGTTGGACTAGATGACCCTAGAGGTCCCTTCCAACTCTATGATTCTATGATGTTTCATAACTTAGGTGTTCTAGTAGAGGATAGTCTATGCCATTGGAACCACAGAGAAAATACCACCTTTTGAATCATGAAGCAGTTTTAACTGTGGTAACACGAAAAGCTCAGGCTCAATTAACACAGAGGTAACCATATTGAATTAACTATTGGTTCCTGTCATTCTCTGAACTTGATTTACACCGCTATTATGAAAGAGTCTAGCAAACCAACATCAGAAACCATAGACTCTAGCAAACCAAGATTAGAAACTATGACTTGAAGTTAAGCAGCCACACACAGCCAGTCTTAACTATGATTTCATATAACACGTGATTGTGAACATCCTGGCCTAAGCCTGGCTTGTTCCTTCCAGCTGCCCTCACACACTCTCCAGCAACAGGGAATTCTGTCCCAAGCAAATAAAACCAGCATATGTTTAGCAAACCAAGATCTGAGAGATCACTGGTTTAATAAAATTTGATTTCACAAACTCATCATTATTAAATCAGCCACACTACTGCATTTTGTCTGAATGGACGGACTCTCAGTGTAGCAATGAGAGAAATTAGCTTAGGGAAGCTTTCAGGGGAGCACAATACTTGCAGGATGGGAGACAAAAGGTGGGGAAGTAGGAAGCAGAGGCCTCCCACAAAGCACTTATGCAAGGGTACTGCCAGCCTTCCACACAGCCAGGGATGCAGAGGACTGAAGCAGCAGCAACAAGAAGACCACAAAATTTCACCACCTTTTTTTTTTAACTTTTATTTTTATTTCAAGTATAGTCAATCTAAACAGTTACAACAATCATGATGCATCATATCCATGTAATAAGCACCATTCAACAAAACTGTTGTCATAAACCTAAATCATTTACTTGTTTAGGAATGTCTCCAACTTCAATTAGATATTCTAAAATAGGTAACCACACTGAAGTGAAATTGGTTTGAACATTGCAGTTTTCTAAATATTTGATGTTATCAGTAACTTTAGCTAACATGTACATTTGCCCCCCAAGGACGAAATAACGAGATAGACACCAAGTGATTGGAATAAAATTGGGCCACTTTATTAACCTCACAAACAGCAAGGGTACCCCACCAGCGGCCTGGCCAGGACTAGGGGTCACCGCGACCGCTCCCCTGCCATAACGGGCGAGAGACCCAGCCCCCCGGCCAGAGCTGAGCGCCTCAGCTCCCTCCGGGCAAGCCCAGCAGGGAGGCCCGCACCAGAGGGCCCAAACCCAGATGCACATCTTGCCAGAAAGCACCCTCTAGCCGAGTCTCCCAGCAGTCTGCAATCTCCACCCGGGTCTTCAAACCCCAGGGTTGATCATGCCAGACCCCAAATTCCCCAAAAGGGGGATGCTTCACAGTCCTCCCCTGGCTGCATAGTGCCCTAAACCCAAAAAAACCTGCCACTAAAGTGACCGCCTATTTAACAGCACCTCCCAATAGCCAAATCCACAATCCACTGCAATGCTATGCAGGGTAGGCGAAAAACACAACCTGGGCAGCGCCAATCAGCCAGGGTGCGAAAAAATTCCTACCCGGCTCCTCAAAGAGGCAACCAGCAATGCCTACATAACATACAGGGCGGGTGGGAGGGGCCGAAGCCTTGCCTGACGCAGACTGAGAGGAGCACAGGTCTGGCTGTCAATCAGCCAGACCTCGCCCTCCAGCCTGCGCGCCTAAACGGGCGCCCTCTGTCTCTCCCCGTCCGGGGAGGCAAACTTGTGCCTCTGCAGCCCAGCCGCTGTGCTGTAGGCTGCAGGCACATGAATCCCACAATTTCCCATGCCACTGTTCTAGTGTTAGTGGTGTTTTATTCTTCCAGTGTTTAGCAGTTATAAATTTTGCTGCATAAAGTAATACAGAGCCTCTTTCTATTGTTGTATTCTGAGCTTGTAGTCTGAAACATGAGACAAATGTTCATTGAACATGGTGGGGCTCCTGAGAAAATGGATCTAGCATGATGTCTGCACTCCTTTTATCCAAATGGTGGGATTTTTGACCTGTCTTTACAGTTTATGCTAATTTGCCATATTATTTTCACTTTCTCAAATCACTTACCTGGAATTGTTTGGAAGATGAATAAGAGGATGGCAAAGAGTAGAAAAAGGATCCTCATAGTTGGTTTGAGCTTGGTGCAGTCCTGTTCTTGCTGGACTCTGAAGAAGAGTGTTTGAAATTGGCCTGAAGCTCTTGGTGAAATGGCAACAGAGGGTCTGTATTTATTAAGGTTTGGGGAGAATTACAACATGGTGAAATTTCCAAACCCCGGAATTCCATGCCTCTTTCTCATCACAGAACTTGGTGGGATACAGATATTGCAATTCCTTTCCTATAGCCCCATTTAGTACATAGATTACTGTTTAACTTGAAAGGAATTCAGATGACTCAGATTGGGCTGCTTTCCATAAAGGCTTGAATATCAGAGCAGAAGGAAGGTGGGTCTCTGCAATGCAGGCCTTGATCCTGGTTGCTCGACCTTTTGCCTTAAAGTCATTTGTGGTCCTCTGTCCTGGCTTTGTCACAAAGCCTACTCACCTAATGAACGGTTAATGATTCCTCCCCCCCCCATGACTAACCAAGTTGCAACGCTTTGGGCAGCATCAGGATTGTGTGCAGAGTCCAGAGACATTAGCTGTAGGTCAGCAGAGCAAAAAGAAATTTCCTCCCAAATTCTTCATGAATGTTGGCACATATGCTCTTACACACATGCTCCATGTCTGTATTTTATTTTAGTCTTTGACATTGGACATTATTCAGCAGCTGAAATGAAAATGGCACTAGCAATTGGATCATTGCCATCGCCATCATCAGCATCAGCATCCATTTATATAGTGCCTTTTAATATTACACTGCATTGTATTGCTTACACTGCACTGTTATTTTTGCACTGCATTGTATTGCTTACAGAAACCTGTGTTAGTAATATTAGAGATGCTCAGATATCTGCTGTCTCATTCCATGCCTTGCCTGCCAGTCTCTAGCACAACCATCCCCCTTTATGGGCTATACTGCTTCTTCGGTGGGTTGCCAATTCTGGCTAGGGAAATGCCAGGACACCAGTTCTAATTCTAGGAAGATCCCCTTTCCCTGTGGAGGAGCTGCTGAATGGGTATAAAGATGAGGGCATCAGGAGGAAAATGGAGAGGAGAGGAGAGGAGAGGAGAGGAGAGGAGAGGAGAGGAGAGGAGAACAGAGTCAGGGGCACCAGCCACACCCCTCAGCCCTGGTTGAGAGTAGCTGCCGCCAGAGCTCTGGCCAAGTAGTTCCTGCATAGTTCTGTAGGAGGCCACTCTGGAGTCAGAGATGCTTGAGGGTTCCTCACCTGGGTAGTGTTTTCACCCCACTCCTATTCCCTACAGAGACATTCTTCCCCTTCAGGAACTGCTTGAGGCCAACTGTAGTGGAGCCACTTACTGCTGATCACAGCATGATTAGTTTCCAAAACTTCCCACACTTGTGTACCACACATTTTGCAGTATTTCTCTTTGTTGCACAAAGGGAACTAAACACCTGGTCTAAGACCACCTAGCAAGTTCCTGCAAGAGATGAAGTTTGAGGGAACTTTGGATTTCAGTCTCTTAGCTGCTGTGCTAGTCCAGACATTCTAGGAAATTCTGATAACATGGCACCTAGTTACTGCCCCTATTCAACAGTTTGATTAAAATACTTCAGTATATTTGGAAGATGTGCTTAGTAATGGCTGAGTTTCCTTGGAGGCTGAATGAGCTGGAAGAAAGGTGCTGAAGTGCTGTTTCTGTAAACTTTGGAGATCATGAGAGGAAGGGAAGGGATTCTGAGGGGCATTTTTTGTTTTTGCCATCTTCTTGGCATGGAGCAAGAGTAACTGGAGGTGTGGGGGAGGTATCTGTGAGTTTCCTGCATTGTGCAGGGGGTTGGACTAAATGACCCTGGAGATCCCTTCCAACTCTATGATTCTATGAATGAAATCAGGAGGTTATTGAGCCAGTGGGAAAAAAAGAGTAGAACTGCGGGGGGTGGGGGGGCACTCATCAGTGATCACCATGGTGCCATGTGCCTTGTGCCTTTTCTGCAAGGAAGGAATTTAATGGTCTGTAAATTCAGGCCTCCATGTCAATTTCATCCCCTTTCTGGCAGGGAGAATTTCCTAGGGAAGAAAGACAATCCCTACTGTCTTGATAAAGTAAAAGAAGTCTGGGGTCTTGTCAGTGTTTGGAGGGAGGGACTCACCAAGGATTCTATATACAACACCTTGTACTTCCTGGAGGAAACAAGACAAGTGAATCTGAAAAATCCATTCAAAGGAAAAGATCATTTCTGCAACATTTCAAGGCACTTTCAATGTTTAAGGTCTTTTCTGTTCATTCCAATGGAGCAAAGTTGATGATCTCTGAATATTGCACACATATTGGTAAAAATTACGGTATGTGTTCCATGTCATTTCAAATCCCTTAAATAATTCATTTAGTCCACTGTAGTCTCTATGCATCAGACATTATGGGCTTTGTGCATCACATAATTTAGATGCCCCACCCTCTTCAATCTCCCAGGATATTTGTGGCTTCAGTAGGATGGTTTTTTTCCTCCTTTTTCTGAGGACCAAAGTAGGTGTGATGCTTATCAAGTGTTCTCTCCATGCCAGGTGTTGGTCTCCATGGAGAGCTCTCTCCAAGAGTGTTGTGAGGCTGTGATTCTGGTCAGGACCATGGCTTGGGGGAGTAGAGGATCCTACCTCTTCCTCAACCTGAAATGGCAGGGTGGGGAATTATTTGACTCACTGAATAACACCACATGCACTGATGCTTGACATGCAGCCACCCAATGGGGAATATAATGGTTTTGGGACTGTTGAGTCAGGAAAAATGTATGGGAAAAGCTGAAGTACCTTCTCCCCAGACTCATGGTCCTCCTGGGGTACCTGGTCTGCTCTGATGCTCAACTGTTACCAGCTTATGTCTTTCAGTGCATTTTCATTCCTTTATCTTATCTTTTGGCTTTGCAACAAAGGCGTTGGACATTCATATTTTTTTTGAACATCCATACTTTTTTTTCCTTCAGACTTGAGGAATTTCCAAAAGAAGCAGACTTTACGTTGCCTGTGAGAGATCCAGTTTACTGATTCTATCATCCATAAGAAGATCAGCAAGTTTACTGTTAGAGTGATAAATCAGTATATTTGAAGTAATCATTCAGAACAGGGCTATTCAGAATAGGCTTCTGGCAATGTTAAGAACCACTGAATTTTAAAAAGCTGGGATTTCTGATGCTGGGAACTGAAAATAGGAGAGATCAGCATGTTTTATTTATGATTAACTGAAGGAGGTTTTTTTGCATGGTTAACTCCAAGTGAAACAATTCCCAAGCAGAAGCAGTCAGACCATTCTTCCCGGATAGCCAAATTGCTGAATTACTCACTTGGGCACAGTTTGTAGAAAGTTGCAGTCAGGAGTCATTTTGTAGAAAAAGAGGTGCCAGAGGTCATTAGCACAACTCATTTGCATAACTCATTTGCCACACACTCCTGACATCAACAGAAGGTGTTCTAAATTATATCAGTTCAGCATCTACTTTAAAATGCTTCTTGAATTATAATTGTCATAATAAAACCTTCCTCCCATCATACTTTTTAAATTATTTTCTCCTATGTGGCCACAGTGGCATGATGAAGATTTCCATCTGTCTGCTTTATATGTTTTGGTTAATTTCCCTTTTTTTGTGGGGGGGAAAAATAGAAAGTTTGTAACTTCTTAGAGTTCAGCAAAATTCTCATGGGGGGGGTTGAACAATAGAGACCAGAAGCAAGTGGGGGGTGGTTTAAGAAACAAAGAGCACAATAAAATTTAGAGGTTCCAGAGCTTCACTTCTGTGAGATCCTGCCCAAAATGAGGTCTGTTTTCAGTAACGTCAAGCATCTTTGTTTCCTTCATACAGCAGTAACATGTAGTGGTTGAAATGTCAGAACAGAAAATCAGGATTAAAATAATCATTTTGTCATGAAGCAATACAGACCAGTATTCTCACTCCTTTATCTACCTCATAGACTTGTAGAAAAGAGCAAGAATCCATGAGCACCTGAAGTAACAGAAGTGAGCAGTGACTCATGAAAGCTCCTGCTCTGCCACAAATTTGGTAGCCTTTACGGTCCTACTGGACTTTAGTGCTATTTTCTGCTGCTACGGACAGACTAGCTTGGCTACCCATCTTGACTTGTCTCACAGACTTGCTGTGAGCACAAAATAGAGGGAAGAAGAACCATGTATGACATCCTGAGCTCTTTGGAGGGAGTGTGGGATTTTTTTAAAAAAAGGATAGACTGATCTGGTATTAATCCTAGTACTTATGCTTAGGTAACACTGAATTATAATTACAAAGAAGACAAAGGAGATGCCTATTTGTTTGAATTATAAATACACAGTATTCAAGAATCTTAGGACTGACATTATTTGCACTCGACTTGTTCATGAGTGAGTCTCAGGAAACAGGAAGAGGAAGCAGTGTTCTACCATTCCATCCAAGGACCAGCTATTATACTTAGAGCTGTTCCAAGTACAAAGAACATCCTATTCTTCCCAGATGATTGATTACCTGATGTATTGGCCAATTAATTTTTGGAAAATATTTGTAACACAATTTAGTCTTCTTCCAGTCTCCCTTGGAGTCTTTCATTGAATCAGAATTTCCCACTAAACATCAATCTTTGTCTTGTCTGAGCTATGAAGACCTGTTATCTCTTCTTTATTGTTCTTGCCTTGGTGCTCCTTCCTGATCCAGGTAAGAAACTGTTTTAGCTGTAGGTCACTTAAAAATGACAAGATTCATATTTCAAATTCTGAAATTGGATTCTTTTTCTGTTACATTCTTCCATCTGTTTGCTTCCTTTCTTATGTCTGCATACATTACTGAAGAGTTAAAGTCCTAGATGTTTTTAGGGAAGACCTGCTGTTTTATAAGGGCCATGAGCCAGAGCACTGAAAAAAATCTCAGGGGTTCCCTTCTTGCTATAAACAAAACCAATGAGCTTAGGCTTCAGAAAGTCACTGTGCTTCAGTCAGCCTTCTTTAA
Source organism: Heteronotia binoei (assembly GCF_032191835.1). NCBI lineage: Eukaryota > Metazoa > Chordata > Lepidosauria > Squamata > Gekkonidae > Heteronotia > Heteronotia binoei. Next base: position 240,453,892 of record NC_083223.1, read on the forward strand.
TATGTGGGGAATGTAGAAGAAGAAGAGGAGGAGGAGATTTAATATTTAGCAACATATTTCATAAAGGTAAGTGCTCTAAAGTTATAGAGACCTCAGCAAAGGACTTTAAGGGCAAGTGAGAAACAGAGATGTTTTGCCTTTGCTTTCCTCTTCAGAGTCTTCCCTGATGGACTTCCGTCCATGTACCAAGCCTACTTAGCTGACAAGATAGGGCTATACCATCCCACCTTCTCCCCTAATAATATATTACTTGCCTGATTTATGGTGTCCCAAAAGCACACCAAGAAGATGTATATGAATTTTTACTTAGTTGCTTCTTGATTCCTGTTTTTACAAACAGAGTCATAAACAGCAAACCTTCACCCCACAAAAGGAGAGCCTAAAAATTTGTACAAAAGTTACTGTGTAACTTAACAACAGCTGCCTGAAATTTCACCCCCACAAAACAGTTTGTTTATATTTATCTCTGGGCAGCCAAGATGATTTAGCTTCTGAAGAAATAAAGTCCTGATTCAATAATGGAGAGATCAATTCGACTCTTTGATCTGAAAACTTGGGGCAGTCAAAAAGAATATGATCTCCAGACTTGATTTTGTTGTTGCCACAATTGCTATCTGAATATAGAGAAATTTAATTTGTTCTACAATAAGTAGCCAAGAAGATCTGGGATTTCAAAAAAGAAAGCAAGTGAGCAACACCAGTGATAAAAACAAAAAAGACCAGCGAGGATTAAAAATATGTTTTAATTGGTGCAAGGAGCCTAATAAAACAGTCAGGGCCATTAAAAGACTCTATAGGCTCAAGACAACAATTCCCTCTGCCCACCCAATCCTGCCAACTTCCCAATTTTGTTCCCCTCTTTCTCATTCTCGTGTGTTCTAGAAGAAGGCACCAGGTACGTAATGGTGTGGAGTGCATAAAAAGATCTTTACTGTAAACATCATTATATTCAGCCCCCTTTCTTCAGTTATACTGATGGGATATTGTGGATATCTGCTTAACATACTGTTTTTTGAATAGGATTACTGGAAAGGCTGAATCCAGCCAGCCAGCTTTTCTGTTCAGTCTTGCCCAGTGGAGAACCAGTTTTATGTAGTGGTTAAGTGTGCAGACTCTTATCTGGGAGAACCGGGTTTGATTCTCCACTCCTCCACTTGCAGCTTGATTCCCCACTCCTCCACTTGGAATGGCCTTGGGTCAGCCATAGCTCTCACAGAGGTTGTCCTTGAAAGGGCAGCTGCTGTGAGAGCCCTCTCAGCCCCACCCACCTGAAAGGGTGTCTGTTGTGGGGAAAGAAGTTAAAGAAGACTGTAAGCTGCTCTGAGACTCAGAGTGGAGAGCAGGATCATCATCTTCTTCTTCGTTCTCCTACTTACTGCATGGCTTTTGTTCATGCAGATTCTATGAGCCCAAGAAGAGTCATTTTGGTTGATCAGACCTCCTTCTTTCTTTGCAGTAGAAAAGATTGCTAGATCCACTTAAGAATGTAAAAGCAAATAAATACTGCACTATGAAATAATTTTGCAAGCTATAAAGAAATGTTAAATGATAGTTATAGCAATGTATCTCTGCTTATCTGCTCAGCTGTTCTCCCATTTGTTTTTCTGTCTATACAGGATTTGCTATAATAAACAATGCCAATTCGTGTAGTGAAATCGTAGGGTACTGTGTCCTGTTTACATGTCCTCCTGGTTTTGCAAATGTTGGAAGCTGTGACAGGAATTTTCATTGCTGCAAAGGGTAAGTGTAAATGTACCTCTGAAAATAGTGCCCAAGGAAAACCTTGAAGGCGCTGATGTGATCAAAGTAACTTTACCAGGGTATGTCATAATGTTCTTTTGTCCCACTATTGGCTCTAGATAAACAATTTTAAAGGCTTTTAGAGAGCCACAAACTCTGCAAAACCTGATTGATCCTGGGCAAATGAAAGGATATCCTGCAGGCCATGGGGCATAATTCCTCTGCCATCTCTTCACTGCTCAGAAAAACCTCTCTGTTTCTGTGTCCAGCCAAGGCAAATGAGTAGATGAGACCTGCTCCTTGGATGGTTTGAGTTGGCCAGAATGAAACAGGGCAGAAAGAGCCAAGGGGGTTATTTCAGGTCAGGCCTGGCATGTGGAGTTCTGCTGCCCAAGGCAGAACCCCAACATGCGCCCCCTCCAAGTTGAAACTTGTGTGTGCACCTTGTGTGTGCACGCCATGATGACATCACTGTGACATCATCATGCTGGCCACTGGGCACTCAGTGCCCCTTTTTCAGCTCTGAGGGATCAGGGGGAAATCCTCTGATTCCTCAAAGCTGAAGGAACACGTCACCTTCCCTTCACCTGCACCCTCAAAGGACATGAGGGGAGGGAAACACAGCTCTTTCAGCTTTGAGGGAATGGAGGAAAATCCTCTGATCCCTCAAAGCTGAAGGAACACGCCTGCACCCTCAGAGGATGTGAGGGGAAGGAAACGCAGCTCTTTTGGCTTTGAGGGAATGGAGGAAAATTCTCCAATCCCTCAAAGCTGAAGGAACAACCCACGCTTTCAGTCCTGGGTGCTCTCTGAGTTCGTCCAAGACTGAAAGTGCCGTTGTTTCTCGGTGTTGAGGAGGCCAGAAGAGTTCCTCTGACCACTCAGTGCCCAGAAACAATGTGCCCCACAAGAGCCGGTGCCCGAGGCAATTGCCGAATATTGTCGGCTCTGTTTCAGGTACAGGGAGAAAGAAAGATGGCAGCTTGAGTGACAAAATCTTCTTTCATGTAACTTAAATCAAGTATTGTTTTGTTAATAGTTCAGTTGTAGTGCCACCACATTCTAGAGGAGCAATAGTAATGATAATTTATTTCTGACCATGTTCTGGGCATTTGTATAACATATGTAAGAGCATTAGTTGTTGTAGATTTTTCGGGCTGTATAGTCGTGGTCTTGGTTTTGTAGAACCTGACGTTTCACCAGCAGCTGTGACTGGCATCCTCAGAGGTATAATAACACAGAAGGCTAGAGTTCTCTCTGCGTCAAAGTGAGAAGAAGATGATAGCCAGTTAATTTATATCTACACAGGAAGGTGGGGTAATAATAATATTATAATAATAATACTTTTTATTTGTATCCCGCCCTCCCCGCCGGGGCAGGCTCAGGGCAGCTCACAGCATACAAATATAATATACATCAACAATTATAATTATAACATCATCATTAAAACAATTTACAAGTTATATTAAAATTATCATTAACATAGGGCTGAGTCGTCATTTTGTGGGAGTTTCTTAGGCTGTGACATGCTAATTGAGGAGCTTTTCTGAGGAGATTCTTTTGCTTATGGATTGGCTGCTGAAATTCTAATCTTTTTGGTAGTGCTGTTGTAAGAGCATTTTGTGTTTTTCAGGACTGGAAACAATGCCATGTTTTAGGTGACATGCTGACTACAGCTCTGCTTGAAGAAACATAATTTCTTCTTTTATGCCAGCCTGACAAACTGCATTATCAGCTAAAGAACCAGAAAATAATCTCTCATGTGAACTGTTTAAAAATCTTTACTTCCAACAAGCTATTGTGATATGCAAACAAGTAATAAAGTATCCCTCTGTGTCAAATATTTTCTTGTGTTTGAAAGGTGTGGGTGAGTAGTATTATATAAAGTCATAAGGATCACATCCAGGGCTTTTTTTGTAGAAAAAAACCAGCAGGAACTCATTTGCATATTAGGCCATACCTCCTGATATCATCATTGTTTCATACAGGGCTTTTTCTACAAAAAAGCCCAGTAGGAACTCATTTGCATATTCGGCCACACCCCTGACATCAAGCCAGCCGGAACTGCGTTCCTGTGCATTCCTGCTAAAACAAAAAGCCCTGATCACATCTATTTAGATCAGGGGTCCCCAACCCCTGGGCCACAGACTGGTACCAGTCCATGCCCTGTTAGCAACTGGGCCATGAGTTGTATAATTATTTAATTATATATCACAATGTAATAATAGAAATAAAGCACACAGTTGTATCATCCCGAAACCATTGCCCCCTCCCCTGGTCCATAGAAAAATTGTCTTCCACAAAACTGGTTCCTGGTGCCAAAATGATTAGGAACAACTGATTTAGATCACCTTCTTGCTTCCTACAGTCATCTATAAGTGCCCCTACGAAATCCACAGGAGAGCAGGAAACCAAAGTTCCCCTATGCTTTTGCCCCTGAGCACATGACTTTCAGAGATATACTGCATCTGAACATGGACCCATCTAGCCATCATAATGAATAGCCATTGGAAGGTCCAATCCTCCTTGAATGTATAAAGTCCCCTTTTAAAGTCACTTACTTTAGTGGCCATCACTACATTCTGTAGCAGTGAGATCCACAAGTATGCCATTTGCAAATAAGTATTTTAATCTGTTCTGCACCTATGTCCTATCAGCTGTATTGGATTCTATCTTCCTGAATCATGCATAATTTTATAAATGGTATAAACCTCTATTATGTATACCTCATATAGATTCCATAAGGAAGGTGCCCCTAGCTCTGCAACATCTTTTTTGAGATGGGGTGACTAGAACTATACAAAATTAAATCAAATTTGGTTACCTCTAATATACTGGTCATTTCATGCAACTTCTTTTTTGAGATGGGGTGACTAGAACTATACAAAATTAAATCAAATTTGGTTACCTCTAATATACTGGTCATTTTATTTTAATTCCCTTTCCTAATAATCCCCATCATAGAATTTGTCTATGTCACTGCTGCTGCACAATGGGACAACTTTTTCATCCACCACAACTCTAGAATCTCTTTCCCTGTCAGTTAAGATGTTGTACAGTGTATAATTACATATGTTAAACCACATATTCCACAGGGCCTTTACCTGCATATGCCATGGAAAGGGGGGGGGGGGCTTGCGGCTCAGTGGGAAGGCAATCATGTGTAGCAGGCCTCAGGCTGAGTCCTTGGCATTTCCAGTTACCATTAGTCTATCAAAGTCAATATAATTCACTTAGACTTCCAGCAGCTCTCCAAGGTCTCAAGGAGAGGTCTTTCACATCACCTGCTACTTGTTCCTTTTAACTGGAGACACAGGGGATTGGACTTGGGACATTCTTTATGCCACACTGATGATTTGCCACTGAGCCATGGCCCATCAGGTAGCAGCTGATGCAAAAGACCTCTACTGGAAACCCAAAGAGCCACTGTCAATCAGAATAATAGACTGCTAAGGTATAAGGCTGCTTTGCATGTTCCTGTGTGTTCAAAGGATTCCTAAGCACAAAACCATTGATGCAAAGTGTTTCTACCTGTGAGTGCAAATTAAAACACACCCTTTACTCTGCTGCAGTCTCACACTAACAGGGAGATAGTTTCAGAGTCATGTGGGTCTGCAGCAGAAAATCTAGATTCCAGCCAGTAGCACCGTACCAACAAGATATGAGGGATATGAGCCTTTGAGAGTAAAAACTCACTTAATTAGAGTCCTTGATAAATTTAAGCATTAATTTCTGGACATGGATCCTGTATACACAGATAAAAGATCCTTATTAAGCCAGGTGCCCACCTGACAATTCCCCAACCTTGTTTTTAGGGCATTTTGGCTTAGGGCATTTTGGCCTCCAGATAGAAGCAGGAATGGAGACCCCTGAGTCCTTATATCGCAGTCCTGGCTCTTTTCCTTGCAACACCCTCACACTTTCAGGTTGGATATCTCATTCTGGAGATACTGGAACAATGCTCCCAATATCTAATAAACTCCACAATCATGTAAGCCAAAATGCCCTAAAAACAAGGTTGGGGAATTGTCATAAGAACATAAGAACATAAGAGAAGCCATGTTAGATCAGGCCAATGGCCCATCCAGTCCAACATTCTGTGTCACACAGCGGCCAAATATATATATATATATATATATATATATATATATATATATATATATATATATATATATATATATATATATATATATATATATACACACACACACACACACACACACACACACACATACACACTGTGGCTAATAGCCACTGATGGACCTCTGCTTAATGGACCTGGCTTAATAAGGATCTTTTATCTGTGTATACAGGATCCATGTCCAGAAATTAATGCTTAAATTTATCAAGGACCCTAATTAAGTAAAACAATTAAAATTTATTCCATAAAATATAGGCATTCATACAAGGCAATGTGCTCATGAAACATACATACAGTCCTAGGAAAAATAGAGAGAGAGAGAGAGAGAAAGACAACACATGGATAGACAAACAGGGTGATAATTACCGATCGTAGTCTTCAAGAAGGCTCCAATGGCAACGATAGAGGATGGGGGAAATGGACCCAAAACTGATCAGGAATCGGGGATGGATCTAGACAGTGGAACTAGGGTACTGCTAGATGGAGTTGGGTCAGAGGTTAAATAGACTACCTTGGACCCTCAGGGGATGGGAGGTACAGGGGCAGAAAAAGGCGAGGCTCTGCAGTGACCATAAGGGCTGGACTTCTGCAGTAGGCAATACCAAGTTAATTGGTGGCACCTAATTGGATGCCCATAACTGACCAATGAACAAGCTTGGGTCCTTGTTACCTGGTTTGTCCTTCAGGTAACATTGGACCAAGGTGGGGATGCTCCAGGATGACCGTTGGGGAGAAGAATGGGGGAAATTACTGGGTAGAGGGGTGCTTAGGACTATTAAAGTTATCTAAAAAGGTGACAATAGATGGCCAAATTACTACTTAGGTAACACCCAGTTTACACAAAGAACTTGGCTCTGGCTGAAGATGATCTTTCTCTTCTTCAGTATTATTCCTGACACCAGTCTTTGTCCTTAGTTCCATTGGACAATGGCTTAGGCGTTCCGGCAGGGTCCACGCCTAAGCTTGATAGCCTCATGGATGGGTGACATCTGTTGAGTACGTGAGTCTCTCGTTTCGCTGAAATGGAGTCTTGGCACTGCTGGAAGATAGCTGGTGTTAGCCTCCCAAAGCGGATTCTATGGTCAAAGCTGAAAACCACATGGCCTGGATAGCTCCTAGTGGCACACCTTTTTCAGCTGCAACGATAGAGATGGTGTTCGCTCGAAGTGACTGGAAACCATCCGTTCTTCTTGCTAGCGCTCCTCCAGAGACACAGAGTGCTGCTTTAGCGTTCTGGCTGTTAGTACAGTATCCAATGGGCCAAAGGATACTTCCTTGAATACTACGATAACAGGAACAACAAACATTGGCAACATTGTCTGGCATACAGTATTAAAACACAAGGTTAAAAATAATTGAAATAAAAGTTGAGTACATAAAATCATTGCTGTTATCTCAGCCAGATAAATAACAAAAATTGATTGATAAAGCACACACAATCATGACAATAATTGATTAGAAAAACACACAAGTACATTAGAATTCATGGTTACAAGTGAATTCATACACTATTCCCTATAACTAATCTAATACATTTGTTTTCTATTTCTATATTAACCTTGAATCTTCTTCTCTTCGTCTTCTCCCCCCCCCCCTTGATAAGCTCCTTATACTGGGGTTTGAAGAGGTTCTTCTTCCCTATATCCATTAAATAGGTGAATGTCCTGGCAGAGGTGAGATAAAGAGCGCCTGGCGGCAGTCATTAGTCTTTCCACACACACCGCCCCCACCCTTGCATGGAGAATGCCCGGGTCGAGGCCAAAACTTCCGCAGAGCATACTCGATGCGGGGCTCTCCCGTGTTTCCCAAGCCAGCTCGGGTTCCTTCATCTCTCTCAGTCCTGGGCTCACATGGCATCGACCAGACCCAATTATGAAGAGGTTTCCATATACATATGTAATACAGACATGCAAAGGCTTCTGGGGTAGAAGTTTACACTCTTATTGCATTTGACATGTTAGTAAACAAAGTACATAACATACAGTACAATAGGTTTCCCACTACCCAGACTCTGAGGTTCCATTTTTACAGTAGACAAATGATGCACACTGTATTCTCAAGGCACGTTAGTTGGCATGGCCTGAGCACTAGTTGCTACGGAGGGTCATGTGTCCTGGGAGCAAAAGGCTGCTGGGTTGGCACTCCGAACCTGGGAGTCTGCGCATGTACAGTGCCCCTCCTCTTGCTCTGGGTTCAGAGAAGCCAACTTCGCTTGCCTTCTCTCTTTTTAATCTAGAGCCTTTGTGGCTCTGAAGGGCCCGGTGTCAGCCTGGCCCTCTTTTAGGGCCTACCTGGAGTCCCTCTCTGGCTGGGAGGGGGGACTCCCCCTTTACACAGTAAAAGATAGAACATTCAAAAATTTAACACAGCCTGTCACTCACTGAGATCCGTCCCTCAATAAGCCTATTGCTTTGCTTGAAGGGGGAGGGACCATTACAGTCTTGTGCCATATACTTCATGGTACACGTGCAGATATCCCTCGTGTCTACTTGGGCATATCCAGAACGTGGGCAGATTTATGCAAATGGGCCCGATTGTATGCAAAGCATGCTGGTAAACATATTTATAAACAATATTTCCCACACACAATCATAAACATTGAAAATTTCATTTCCACTGGGTAGTAGTTTCTAGTAGACCTCTAGTGCTTATGTGTAGGTCATTTATTCTCGGGTCCCTTGGGGCACCCAGACCTGACAACATATTGGATGGGAAGGGCTACTGGCAGGGTGGAAGGGAATGCTGCATGCGGAGGTGGCTCTCTCTGAACCCGTTGGCAAGAGCAGGGGCTTGCCCCCTTGCTTCTGCCTTTGATGGCCTTGTACTGGGATCCTTCGAGGTCCTAATACAGGTCCAGACTCCTCTGGTGAGCTGATAGACTACCTCAAATCCTAGCCCTCTTTAGGGCTACCTCTTTCTTTGTGAAAAATAGACGGGACAAACCTATGCTTATCCATCTCCATTTTTAAAAACCCAATTTTTGTGACTTCTCCCACCCAGGAGATGACAACTGTTGACTGGACACATCATATGTTTTACTCAGTGTGGCATCCTGCTGGCGGCCAAGGTGGCTTGCAAGGAACAGAAGGGAGGAGTGTAAGCACAAGTTTGCGTAGGAGGGGCCATGTAAATTACCCTTTTACAAAGCCTAGGACTTCCAGGCTTCTGCATATTGTTTTCCCAGAAACATATAACATATTGACATTAAGAACATAAGAACATAAGAGAAGCCATGTTGGATCAGGCCAATGGCCCATCCAGTCCACACGCTGTGGCTAATAGCCGCTGATGGACCTCTGCTCCATATTTTTATCTAACCCCCTCGTGAAGCTGGCTATGCTTGTAGCCGCCACCACCTCCTGTGGCAGTGAATTCCACATGTTAATCACCCTTTGGGTGAAGAAATACCTCCTTTTATCCGTTCTAACCCGACTGCTCAGCAATTTCATTGAATGCCCATGAGTTCTTGTATTGTGAGAAAGGAAGAAAAGCACTTCTTTCTCTACCTTCTCCATCCCATGCATAATCTTGTAAACCTCTATCACGTCACCCCTCAGTCGACGTTTCTCCAAGCTAAAGAGCCCCAAGCATTTTAACCTTTCTTCATAGGGAAAGTGTTCCAAACCTGTAATCATTCTAGTTGCCCTTTTCTGCACTTTTTCCAATGCTATAATATCCTTTTTGAGGATATTATAGCATTGGAAAAAGACATTGTCATCTCACAATATACAATAATATTTTTGTACTGAGTTGTAAAATACACTGTGGCATTCCATAACTGTAAGTGACAAGCACTTCCCATTGCGTGTCTTGGCCTGGCCGCGGTATTTAACCATTCCTTCTTCCACCGGGGGCTTGTGTGGCCCAGTCCAAACTACAGATACTCTTAGTTTGAAGTCTGGAGAAGATCTGTTCTGGCCCTTTGAGACCCTGGACAGGAGAAGTTTTTAGCTGGAGCTCCGTGCTCCGGAGGGCAAGTGTCACTGCCTGTCCTCTTTTAACCCTCTGGGCCGATGGTACTGCCCTACCTTTTTTGGTAAAAGATAGATCCAAATAGAACTTCTATGCATACAAGCTTAAAAAGAAAACTCATGTTCCCATCTTCCCTAGCACAGGTTGGAGCATGTGCAGAATGTCCAAATGCAAATGATCCAAAACCGAGGCTGGCTGGGGGCTATGGATACGTGGCAGGTTGGACAAAAATACACATAATGGCAAGTAGAAATCCAAGAAAAAAGATTTTAAACTTTGGGCAGGGATTACAAAAATTATTTTAGTGAAGGGGCCGTGCCTATTTGGCTCTAGCTGTGACCAGACAGCTAGTTGGCAAGGATAGGCTGTCCCAAGAAAGTGGCCGATTTCAGATCCCTGGTACGGCTACTCTGGTTCCCTTCTTCAGTGATGCAGTCAAGGGCTGCACATCCAGATGGCTCTGAGGGTCAGGACAGTTTCTGCCCAGGTTTCAAACTCAGGCACCGTCGGGCAAAATCCTTCTTCTCTCCAGCCTCCGATTGCACTGAAGGCTCATGGAGATTCAGAGGCAACTCACGGTATACAACAGCTTGTTGCGCAGTGTCTGCTTGACCTTCTGGTGGATCTGAGGGTCAGGACAGCTCAGACCAAGCGCTACCCTGGAGCCCAGTGGTGAATGATTGTTTGTTGTGCATTGAAGCTTTGACTCTGCCATTGGAGTCCCAACAAACAATGCTTCAAAACTATTAGGGTATCCGGAGTTTGGGAATACCTATCCTAGGGCACTCTCCGGTTCGGACCCACACACATCTAGGGCTCTTCAGCCCTCACATCATGTGTTAAATGATAGAACAATTCAAAAATAAGCAGTAAAGTTTAATGGCCAGGGTCTGCTGGCTTGAGACCCAGGCTAGAGGAAACGGGGCAAAAATGCAAGAGAATTCTGGGGAGAAAAGGCAAGGTCAAGACTAACTGTTGCTATTTCTCCTCGGTCAAAGGATAATATTTCATCATGTTGTGGAACACTTCCACTTTCCTAATTTGTTTTCTCATCCAGCACCCGAGTCCAATTAGGGCTGCACAGAAAACTAGTTGGAAGGCCAAAATTATGACAATGGGATGCAATAAGAACATAAGAGAAGCCATGTTGGATCAGGCCAATGGCCCATCCAGTCCAACACTCTGTGTCACACAGTGGCCAAAAATTTATATATATATATATATATATATATATATATATATATATATATATATATATATACACACACACACACTGTGGCTAATAGCCACTGATGGACCTCTGCTCCATATTTTTATCTAAACCCCTCTTGAAGGTGGCCATGCTTGTGGCCGCCACCACCTCCTGTGGCAGTGAATTCCACATGTTAATCACCCTTTGGGTGAAGAAGTACTTCCTTTTATCCGTTTTAACCTGACTGCTCAGCAATTTCATCGAATGCCCACGAGTTTTTGTATTGTGAGAAAGGGAGAAAAGTACTTCTTTCTCTACTTTCTCCATCCCATGCATTATCTTGTAAACCTCTATCATGTCACCCCACAGTCGATGTTTCTCCAAGCTAAAGAGTCCCAAGCGTTTCAACCTTTCTTCATAGGGAAAGTGTTCCAGCCCTTTAATCATTCTAGTTGCCCTTTTCTAGACTTTCTCCAATGCTATAATATCCTTTTTGAGGTGCGGCGACCAGAACTGCACACAGTACTCCAAATGAGACCGCACCATCGATTTATACAGGGGCATTATGATACTGGCTGATTTGTTTTCAATTCTCTTCCTAATAATTCCCAGCATGGCGTTGGCCTTTTTTATTGCAAACACACACTGTCTTGACATTTTAAATGAGTTATCTATCACGACCCCAAGATCTTTCTCTTGGTCAGTCTCTGCCAGTTCACACCCCATCAACTTGTATTTGTAGCTGGGATTCTTGGCCCCAATGTGCATTACTTTGCACTTGGCCACACTGAACTGCATCTGCCACGTTGACGCCCACTCACCCAGCCTCAACAGGTCCCTTTGGAGTTCCTCACAATCCTCTCTGGTTCTCACTACCCTGAACAATTTAGTGTCATCCGCAAACTTGGCCACTTCACTGCTCACTCCCAACTCTAAATCATTTATGAACAAGTTAAAGAGCATGGGGCCCAGTACCGAGCCCTGCGGCACCCCACTGTTTACCGTCCTCCATTGCGAAGACTGCCCATTTATACTCACTCTCTGCTTCCTATTACTCAGCCAGTTTTTGATCCACAAGAGGACCTGTCCTTTTACTCCATGACTCTCAAGCTTTCTAAGGAGCCTTTGATGAGGAACTTTATCAAAAGCTTTCTGGAAGTCAAGGTAAACAACATCTATTGGGCACATTCAAAACTGCACTCGAAGTCGGACTCCAGTCCAAAATCCAGTCAAGGAACGAATGTTTCCCAGTGTCCTTAATTTTTGTAAAAATCTTCGAGATCTCTTTGCCATTGTGCTTTGCTATCATGGTCGCTATGTCTCCAGCTCTTTTGATTTCTTACAAGGTTTGCCTCAGGCGGGGATGGGTTAATAACGATCTGATCGCTTCTAGACCCATCCCTAGAAAAACTGGCTTGATAGATTTAAAAACAGCGGGTGCTATTACAATTTCTTCCTTAGTCCAGATGGGGACCATGAACTGCACATCCCAGAATAGAGGAAAAATTGCAAAAACACCGATTTACTCCTGGGAGCATGGGCTGAATTTGGAAGGTGTTTATGACTACATAATCACAAAAAGTCCTCACACATGCACACCTGTTTCCCAAATACACAAATGCTGAAGCATTTTCATACCTCAGGGTATAGTGACATTCTTGTGCGGAGTCCCTTAAAGGGAACATGCAGGGGTGATGTGTTTGGAGGGTTTGCTCTTCGCAAATGAAACCCAAATTGTCTTTGTGCATTCATGCTTGCAAGCTTATGGCTTCCCATTCACTTCCATTAGTTCTAGCCCATTTATCTGAGTCTAGAGAGTACAGAACCTCATTTGGTCCTGTTTGCAAGCCTAATGGAATTATAGGGTGCACATAAAAAAATATTTTCGCATGAGGAGTAACAATCTTAATTCCTGAGTCTCTGCTAAGAAGGAAGTATTTACCAGCTTCCACCATGACTCTGGTTCCAATTCCAGGTTTGAAATTTCGGGTCTGATTAGCTGCTTAATCTCTAAGGAATATGAAGCAGAAGAAGAAGATATTGGATTTATATCCCACCCTCCACTCTGAAGAGTCTCAGAGCGGCTCACAATCTCCTTTACCTTCCTCCCCCACAACAGACACCCTGTGAGGTGGGTGGGGCTGGAGAGGGCTCTCACAGCAGCTGCCCTTTCAAGGACAACCTCTGCCAGATCTATGGCTGACCCAAGGCCATGCTAGCAGGTGCAAGTGGAGGAGTGGGGAATCAAACCCGGTTCTTCCAGATAAGAGTCCGCACACTTAACCACTACACCAAAGGCAGGCCACAGAAGGGCATAAGGCTATGGCTATGGGTATCATAAGGCAGGCCGCAGAAGGAGAGCCAGTTTGGTGTAGAGCCAATTATGACTATTAGTTTAAAGGGATCCCCTGCTTTCCATACCACAGTCGACACATTAGCTATGTTGCAGTATGGTCCCATGTTCTCTAGAAAGCTTGTAGAGGCTGGAGTGACGCTTGGGATTGCCTTTAACTCTTTTGGTCGCAATTTGTGTGGGCCTTTTGGAACGTATGTGCATATGTGCAATGTAATGGCACCAAGAGTCTTCCTTTATCAGCATGGGAGAAACAATACAATTCCTGCACATCTGCTCTTGTTCCTACACACAGTAAAACAAGATCTGGAGGTCTAATTCATTCTTCATCACAACTACGGAAGTCATGACTACTTGTGGGAAGTAAGACATAATTCTCCTTGTAATTGGACTTAACAACTTTACATAACATCACTTCCTTGTGATTCAAGCTGTTTTTACATCTCCAATGAGAAAAGGGGACCACAATGTTGTCTGTTAAACAATTTTGTGGACCAATGACCAACAACATAACATACAATGACCAGCATATCAATCTCACCTTTCCCTTCCTGATTTCTTTATTGACATAACTTCCCATAGTGTGTACCTAGGGATAGAATGACAAAAGCTACACTGTTGACAACCCTTTGGTCCTTACAGTCTAGAGATAGTAAAGGGTGAAAAGTGAGAGATATGGATTAAAAAAAAATGAGTGTAAGCTCTAGGGTAGCGTTTTCGTGCTCTTCTCTATCACGCCCCCCCTAGATTTCTCTGTACATATCTATGTGCTATCAGAAATCTCTTAACACCAAATTCTTCAGGTTGCATCTAGTGTCATGAATGTTTCTCCTATTGAGAAATCCACTAAATCTGGGCAGGGCATGACTGAGATTTGATGGATCTCTACCCTCTCAGGAGGTTGCATGGTTACTGGCTGCTGAAGCTGGGCTGTATTGTTGGGTGTCTTCCCTTTCCATTCTTTCAGCTGAGAGCAATGGAAATATGTGTACCAAGTTTCTCCGTTCCTCTTGGTAATTGCCACCTGGTATACAGCGGGGCTAATCCTTTGTGTGATTGGGACTGGACCTTGCCACTTAGCCTCCAGGGAATGCTCGTCCTGTGATAATTTCCTATAGAGTACTAGTTTTCCAGGATCCCATACACGAGGGTTTTTAACCCTACCCAACCTCTGGGTCATGCTGAGCTGTGCTTTTCCTGGCTGCTTAGCTACCTCCATGTGGATGTTGTGGACTTCTGCAATTAAAGATTGCACCCATGCATCGTTTACTACCACTGGTACCAGGTCAGAAGGAAGTTGTGTTTTAAGCCAGAATGCTTCAGGCAACACCATTTTTCTTCCTGTCATAACCATGTGTGGCATGTGGCCATGGACGGCAGTAGTTCCTCTGATGGCCATAAGGATGATTGGGAGCTTCTCATCCCAATCTCTGCCTGAGGATTTAACTGCTTTGCGTAGAGCTTCCTTGACAGTCCTATTAGTTCGTTCAATGGCCCCGGATGCTTGCAGGTGCCCAATGATATGAAATCGCTGCTCTACTCCGAGGGCTTTGCAGAGTTCTTTGGTTAATTCCCCAATGAAATGCGAGTCTAAATTGGAGTCCATGACTCTCAGGATTCCCCAACGAGTCCATAGATGATTGTACAGAATTTTAGCTGTGGTCATTGCTGTGTTGTACTTGCATGGGAATGCCTCAATCCATTTGCTGAACGGGTCAATCACTGTGAGGCAGTACTGGTTTCCTCGAGCTGTATGAGGGAAGGGGCCGATAAAATCAATTTGTATGCGTGCCCAGGGCCTTTCTATTCTCTGGTGCTGAATGGGAGCTTTGGGGCCGGTGGAATCAGCATTTACGATGGCACATGCTAGGCAATTCTCAACCCATTGTGCTACCTCTTGGCACATGCCTGGCCACCACCCTATTTCTCTCACTCGTTCCAGAGTTAGATCTTTTTCTCTGTGCCCTTGCTCGTGTAAAAATTTAATTAAATCACCCCTCACTTGAATTGGCACAATCCAATGTTCTTCCCCTTTTCTATCAACTGCCAATAAATTCCATCCTGTTGCTCAATCCTGTATCTGCCTGTGCTGTCCTTCTGAGCTTGAGCTAGCTGGAGTACTTCTGGGTCATCTTTCTGGAGTTCTGCCAGGTCCATTAGGACCTCCTGCTTTTTGCTCTGCATCCTAGTCATGACTGTTTGCAAAGGAAAAACCGGAGGGGAGTGGAAAGGGTTTGTGTCAGCAAACGCGGCTTCCTTGGCAATAGCGTCTTCCCGATTGTTCCAAATGCTGACTTCAATATTATTCCTCTGATGTCTTTTTACATGTGTAACATGAGTAAGGCTTGTCCTAGCTTCTACCTTATCTGCTATCTGGATCCATTTTTCCAGATGTGCCACTGGTTTCCCCTCACTATTTTTCCACCCTTGCTGTTTCCATATGGGAAGCCAAACTGTTACTGATTGCACCGCCCAGTGAGAGTCAATAAAGATTGCCAACGGAACATCAAGAGGTTCAAAATTGAGGATTGCTAGCACAGCTTCCACTTCCGCGGCTTGACTAGAGTGAGGGTGGGCTGTCCCCTTAAGAACTAGAGAGTCCTGTACTCTAATGGCTCCGTAGCCGGTTCAAGCAGACCCATCACAGAACCAACATACCCACCCCTGTTGTTTGGCTTCTGCTAAAGTCATTCCTCCCGTTGCTGGCCAGGGTGCGTGTTGCACAATGGGCAATGGGCACTCATGCTCTTCCCCAGTTACAATGAGGCCATATGGAGAAGGAGGCTCTTTCTGTTCTTTTTGAAAATCTACCGCTCTGTTTGTCAGTGCCAGTATCCACTGAGCAATGTGCTGGTTGGAAACCTGTCCATCTTTCACTTTCCCTGACAGAATGTATTTAAGAGGAGAGTGCGTGGTCTGCACAACTACCCTAGCTCCCCCTATGATGAATTCCCAGTGAGTAAGGCTCCAGACAAGTGCCAAACAAACTTTCTCACATGGGGAAAACTTCTCTTCCACAGCAGAGAGGTTCCGTGAAGCATAAGCTATCACCCATTGAACTCCTGCCTGCTACTGGATCAGGGTTTTGCCTAGACTGTGCTCAGAGAAAGCCAATTGAATATAGAAGGGCTGTGTCACATTGGGATGCGCGAGAGCAGGGGTTTTTGCTAGACTCGTCTTAAGCTCTACAAATGCTTTCTGCTGCTCAGGTCCCCATTGCCAAGCCACATCCTTTTTCAAAAGCTCGTAAAGAGGACGCGCCTTTTCTGAGAACAGCTCAATGAAGTCTCGGGAGAAGTTGAAAGTTTCCAGTAGGGCTCTCAGTGAGTGGGTGTCTGTGGGAGCAGGGAGCTTAGAAATTACTTCTATCCTCTGGGAGTCTGGCGTCCTGCCTTCTGCCCCTAGCGTAATTCCTAGGTACTTCACCTCAGTTCTTACCAACTAAGCTTTCTCTCTGCTAGCCTTGAATCCAGTGTCCTGAATGAGACTGAACACTTCCTCAGTGACCTCCCGGATCTTTTGTTCTGTTTCTGCGTGTATAAGCACATCATCAATGTAATTTAACATGTAATCCCTTCAATCTGGTTGCAAGTGGTCCCACATTTGCACTACATGTGCATGGCAAATGCTCAGACTTGAGTGGAAGCCTTGGGGCGTCCGCTTAAAGACGTATTGTTGGCCGCGAAAAGTGAACGCGAATTTGTACCAACAGGACTCATATAAGCGGATCGAGTGGAACACATTAGCCAGGTCCAAAACACTGTAGTATTTGGACCCTGCAGCAATGGCAGCTACGATCTCATTATACTTAGCAACCACTGGGGCAACGAGAGTGGTAACTGCATTCAGGGCTCTATAATCAACTGTCATCCTCCAAGTAATTCTGTCTGCTTTCAAAACTAGCCACAAGGGGGCATTGCAGATGGATTGCATTGGAATAATGACATCCCATTTTAGAAGTCCTTCTATTGTTTTCCCTATGCCTGCCTCTGCTTCGGCGGGGTATTTGTACTGATGCTGCGAAGGAGGATCCTTGCCTTCTGTGGCGGAACCGGCCCAATTCTGCCTTCAGACCCGGTCCCGTCAACTCCCTATTGAGTCGCCAACTCCTGGAGGGAGCTATTTCTCCTCCTTCCACTTGGGCTCGCTGCCACCACCTGCTCAGTCTAGGGGTTCAGATTGAGAGGAACAGGACTCCCAATCCCCCTCTCCAGCTATGAGGCCAGGCCTCAAGGCCCTCTGCCACCCAGTACTTGGGTGTCACAGAGACCACAGCACTTCTTCGGGGAACCCCTGGAGGATTGGCACCTTATCCAACTGCATGCCTTCCCCCTTTCCCGGGGCCCCCTTCTTAAAGCAGCGTGGTCTAAAGCAGTTGGGGATCTATGTGGTACAGAGTTTGACTGCCAGCATTCAAAACAGCAAAAATATTTAATTAAAAGAGAAAAAGAAAAGAAAAGAACAAAACAAAAACAGTTGCATGTAAAAGGTTAGCACAGCACAGCAGCCGCACAGCAAACAGCATGACAAAGAAAAGGTGGTTATAAATGCATCCTACTGTCCCTGGTCTAAACTTGCCCGGCTTTGTGGATGACTTACTTAGTCTGACTGCCTGGGGGCCTCCTTTTCCTGATTAGGCCTATCCCACAGTCAGGAGCCCCCATGCTCACAGCCTCCTCCTTTGAGCGCCAGCTGAGGACTGCCTTTCTTCCTGGTTAACTCAAATGCAAAGGACAAAAGAACTTCCTGCTGCTCTAGGAGACTTTCCCCCTAGAGTTGCTGGTTTGGCTCTGGAAGGGAGCAGGGGTTGGAGGGAGGCTAGGCCAAAGCCTGCTTAGCAGTTTCATGTTCCCTCCCAACTAAGATGGCGTTTCTCCACACCTTCAATCAAGACACAGGCTTTCTTTACTGTCCCGCACTCGGCCTTGTTGGTAATCCATACTTTGGGAAACTTTTGAACCCAAACATCTTCCATGAGGGATGCTAGTGGGAGAGGTGCCTTCAAAGCTGCGTACCGGTGAATAGCATTAATGAATTCTGGCCCTCCTAGAATCTGCCACAGGAGGCAGTTGGTCATATCAGCTGTTAGTCTGTTCTTAGTTAGGAAAGGAGCTGCTATCATGCCATTGTCTTCTCCCTGATTGCTACAGAATTTCATGATGGCGTGAAGTCTGCCTACGGTGACTGGGATCTTTTACCAAATGTATGAGGCATGACTACCACCTGCATACCCTGCCAGTTCCATAGTTTTCTCAGTCTGGGTTTCTTGTGTCATTAACCTAGGATGAAGCACATTAATGGAGGCTCCTGTGTTCACTAGCAATGTGGCAGATTTGCTGTACCCTGGAGCCCCAATGCCTGCCTTTACCATTGGTCTCCCCCACATATCAGGCTGTAATCTAGCTATGATTCCGTTGGGGAGATCAGTGGGCTCCGGGCACCCCTAGCACAAATCCATGTCCAGGGAAAAGGGGTTGCTTGTGCATTCCTGCATTTGCACAGCAGCCACGGGAATGTAGGGAGCTTGTGGTTGCGGGAGAGGAGGTGCTGATGGATACACAGTCCCTCTTTCCTTCATGAACTGTGCCTGCCTCCAAAGCAGTACAGCGGTATCTGCTCCGTCAAATTGCTCCATGTTCTCTCCTGCTTTGACCAGGAATTTCCAGATTTCTCTCCTATTGTACCCTCTCTCTTGAGTCCTACAGATTGCACTCAAGTCTGGATACAGTTTCTGAGGCTGTGCAAACTAATTGCTTCCGTCCTGGGAAGTCTTTGGGCTACCTTGGTTGCCTCCCTGGGGCGCAGTGCCTGTCTCTGTAAAGGGCTTACTGCGCAGAACGTTAGCAGCCTGCTTCTGTTTACCGGACTTTCCTCCTTGTTTGGTTTGACTCCCTCCACCCTTATGCTGTGGAGGCTCTCCAGTGTTTGGCACGGGGTACTGATGGTTTGCTTGCCTCTTTTGATACTGGGAGTGAGGTCCGTTATTTGCATACATTACAGTATTAACGGCCTCTTTTGCCTTTTCTTTCTTCCCAGCCTTAGTCTGCCTCTTTAGCTTGCTCATGAATGTGCTAACATGTTCTATATTAGCCTTTAATTCTTCCCATCTAGGATTCCTAACATTTCCTAGTCCTAATAGCTGTTGCGTAGCCATACTGAGTCCCAAGATGATGTCACTGACAAACTCCTCATTGTCATAGTCAGGCTCTGCATTTCCATCAGGAATACAATATCTGCTGCTGCAGCCAAGAACTTTTTCCTGGTTAGATAATCCATTGGATCTTCCTCGGGACTCTGTACAGTTTGGTTGTACAGGTATTTAACAGTATCTCCATCCCATGTGGCAGATATTATTGCAGCCACTCTAAGGTGGTGAGGACGTTAGCATTCCTGCGATCTATGGTACGTTCTATGATGGTCAGTTCCCGGCCTGTTGCTGCTACCTTTAGGACCTGGTTCAATTTGCCAATTGTAATACCCGGATATTGCTTCCGAGCCCGAGCCATCCACATAATGGATGTGTCTCTAGTGTACGGTCCTAGGAACTGATGCTCCATTTTCATGTCCTCCAATCGCCAAGGTCTAGTCTCCCTCACTATCCTTATTGCTTCAGAGCCATCCTCCTTCCTAGTGGTAGTTTTCTTAACAACCACGGGATGGACTGGGGCTGGCTCTTCTAGGTTATGAAACTCAATCTGTTCATCCTCATCTGATAAGAAATCATACAGGGCTGGAGGCGCAACAGCTGAGATTAGATCTCCCTTTAGCTCCAATTTCTTTTTGAACACAGCTATTTCTTTTTGGCAAGATTTGTGACTGCGTCACGTACCTTCCTGTTTTTCTCAGCCAAGTACTCGGCAGCATACTGCAATTTGCTGACCTGTGCTCGGCTTTCCTCTAATTCTTTCTCTAGGGTGGCTACTTGCATTTGGGCCTTTTGTAAGGCTGGCAATGTTTCTTGTTGTGCCAGGGTTAAGGTGTGCTTGTCTAGGAAGGCCTCGGGACAGCTTGTCCACCTTTTCCCTCAGGTCCTGGACCTCACACTGCAAGTTATTATTTTCTTCCATAATTTCTCAGACATACATTTCATTGCCTTTACGCAGTTGTTCTGCCTCCTTATCCTCCTGCTCCAACTGCTCTTGCATCTGCTTAATAACAGTGGAGCTATCCTTCAGGGCTGTGAACAACCCCCAAGATGCAAAAAGGTCTCGCTTGCCAGTGCTAAGCTTTTCCTTTGTGCAGTGTTCTTGGAATATGTCTCAAAAGAGCTGGTAGGGGCTGGGACTCGTGAACGATCTCTTTAATCACGGGTTATTCCCCTTCTTCACAAGCCACTTCTTTAGCTTTAGAAGTTCCTTTTCTTTCTTTGCAAAGAATGCCATAACGACACGTGGGATGATTGCCTGGGGAAATTAGTCTGCCGTCACACTAAGGTCACTTTGCCACAGCAAAGTGGACCCCGGGACTTACGAGGGGGAAAGTTCTCTGCCAGCTAATCCGTTAAGTTTCTCCTCACTGTGGGATTTGCTCAGCCCCGAGAATTACAAGGGGAAAATTTCCTGCCAGTTAATCCGTTCAGTTTCTCCTTACTGTGGGATGCGCTCTGGACCCCAGGAATTAAAAGGGAAAGTTCTTTGCCACGTCGTCCTTTCAGTTTGTCCTAACTGTAGGATTTGCTTGGCCCCACGAACTAACAAGGGAATGCCTAGTTGAAGCTGATCTGCTCAGCCTGCTTACTCCTAGGACTTTTCTTCAGTGCCCTACACTAAGGTTGTCTGCAACCGGCAGAAGCGGACCCCGGGACTTTTCTATGTGTATGCCTAGAGCTGATCTGTTTACCTTGCCCAGCTCTACAGACTTTTATGTGTGTGGATGCGTGTAAAGTGTATATGCATGTGTGCACAGTGCTCCAAGTAAAGAGAAAATGTGAGAAGGTAGCCCTATCCGTTCAGAAACAGTCCTGACCTATCCTGACGTTCCCTCCCCAGACAGACGTGTTTAGGAAGGCCTTGGGACAGTGGCCAGACTTCACGAGATTCT
Source organism: Heteronotia binoei (assembly GCF_032191835.1). NCBI lineage: Eukaryota > Metazoa > Chordata > Lepidosauria > Squamata > Gekkonidae > Heteronotia > Heteronotia binoei. Next base: position 240,475,330 of record NC_083223.1, read on the forward strand.
CCCCTTGCGATCCAGGCAGGCTCAGCCCCTTTCGGCAATATCTGGCCCTCTGGGTGCAGCTAGAGAATCTGCGCTGAATGATAGAGGGGGAGCAGCCCAACCCACAATATAGAAATGCTCTCTAGAGCCGTTCACACAAGTCAAGAATCACTCATTCATTCACACAACAGCCTAGCTAGCAAGACTTTCTGGGTGGTGTAATCCAACGTCTGGCTGTCTGAAGACACGCGTGTCGACTCGCATGTATTCACACAGTCAGGATTGCCCGCATTCTCCACCAATATCTGTAAGCCAAAATGCCCTCTAAACGAGGTTGGGGAATTGTCAGGTGGGTACTTAGCTTAATAAGGATCCTTTATCCGTGTATACAGGATCCACGTCCAGAAATTAATGCTTAAATTTATCAAGGACTCCAATTAAGTAAAACAATTAAAATTTATTCCATAAAATATAGGCATTCATACAAGGCAATGTGCTCATGAAACATACATACAGTCCTAGGAAAAATAGAGAGAGAGAGAGAGAGAGAGAGAGAGAGAGACAACACATGGATAGACAAACAGGGTGATAATTACCAATCGTAGTCTTCAAGAAGGCTCCAATGGCGATGATAGAGGACGGGGGAAATGGACCCAAAACTGATCAGGAATCGGGGATGGATCTAGACAGCAGAACTAGGGTACTGCTAGATGCACACATGAGTGGAGTTGGGTCAGAGGTTAAATGGACTACCTTGGACCCTCAGGGGATGGGAGGTACAGGGGCTGAAAAAGGGGAGGCTCTGCAGTGACCATAAGGGCTGGACTTCTGGAGTAGCCAATACCAAGTTAATTGGTGGCAGCTAATTGGATGCCCATAACTGACCAATGAACAAGCTTGGGTCCTGGTTACCTGGTTGGTCCTTCAGGTAACAATGGACCAAGGTGGGGATCCTCCAGGATGACCGTTAGGGAGAAGAATGGGGGAAATTACTGGGTGGAGGGGTGCTTAGGATTATTAAACTTATCTAAAAAGGTGACAATAGATGGCCAAATTACTACCTAGGTAACACCCGGTTTACACAAAGAACTTGGCTCTGGCTGAAGATGGTCTTTCTCTTCTTCAGTGTTCTTCCTGACACCAGTCTTTGTCCTTAGTTCCGTTAGACAATGGCTTAGGCGTTCCGGCAGGGTCCACGCCTAAGCTTGATAGCCTCATGGATGGGTGACATCTGTTGAGTACGTGAGTCTCTCACTTTGCTGAAATGGAGTCTTGGCACTGCTGGAAGATAGCTGGTGTTAGCCTTCCAAAGTGGATTCTATGGTCAAGGCTGAAAACCGCATGGCCTGGATAGCTCCTAGTGGCGCACCTTCTTCCGCTGCAACAATAGGGATGGTGTTCACTCGAAGCGACTGGAAACCATCCGTTCTTCTTGCTAGTGCTCCACGGAGTGCTGCTTTAGCATTGTGGCTGTTAGTACTCATAGTCCTTTCCAGTCTGGCAGCCAAACCCACGTTCTCCTAGCAGATGTGTGTGAGTTCAGTCTCCAGGACCCTGGCAACCAGGCGGGTGACTATAATGTTCTGAATATTAGGGGTATTTTCTTACATCATTACTGTTCTGGTCTCCATATGGAACTAAATGGGGGAGGGGAGGAAGACAAAGGAAGCGTTCCTGTACATATAAGCCATCTGTTGCTGCCCTTGGGTGAAAGATGGACTCTCTGAGAATGTCACTTCAGTTGTTTTGGAACACCAGGAAAATTAGACTGGGATACATGTCATGTTCCATTTGCCTATAAAACCTAAATGCCTTCTTCAATCTGAATGAAATTTGGCAGAGAGGCTCCTTGCAGTGAAAGGTCATATCCCAGGATGCAGCTGGAGGGCACATGCTGCAACAATGCTGCTGGATTGAGAAAGTCTGGATCCAGTCAGAAACTGAATAGGAAACATCCTGCTATAAGCCACCTTTAGTAGCATGACTGAAGAAAGCTGGCATATGAATCAAATCAATGAATGTTGTCTCTTTTTTCTGAGAGCCTCTCAGGTCCTAGAATGAATAAGAAAACTTGCTCTGCTGATTTTTTTCTCTCTGAGCCATAAAAGTGCCGCACCATTGGTGGCCACTTGTGTGAGATGGCTCAAGCAGGGGGAACACAAGTCCAGAAGGAAGGAAGAACAAGGCAGTGCCCATAAAGTGGTAGTGTGTGTGTGTGTGTGTGGGGGGGGTTCTTACTTGATTTGCCCTCAAGAAACAACAGGCTCTTCCTTGCCATTCCTCCCCTTGATCTCATTGGTGCATCTGCCCCTGCAGCACATACCATTGAACCCTGCTGGGGAGAGTCCAAGCCAGCAGGCTCTTTGAAAAAGCAGGTCCAGTCTCCTCCAGCAAGGACTGTGAGTGAGTGAACAGAAACTGGTGAGTGAACAGAATCCAATACATTGATTGGGCATTTTCTTAACTAATTATTTTCTTAAGATTCACTAAAGGATTGGGAAGACTTCATCCTACAATAGCTATAAAATGATTCTGGATTTTTCAGAACAAATGAATAAGTAAATAAATGAAGGTATATCTTCCTTGGCTGATTTCTGAGCCATAAATATCCTGTTTTATGGAACATTTTCTTATATTAACTGAAACTGTCAGTCAGTCCAATTTTTCCATCTAGTCACATGAGTGTTCATTATTAGTTGCCTTCTAAAAACGGGAGGAGGTGTCACCTTCAGAAGGACATTTGATATCTCCTCTGGTTGCTGATATTAAATTTTTAATGTGATGCATTTCACTTGACTTATCCTGAAGCCCATGATGTCTTTTTTTCTGTGCCATGGAACTCATCATATTGAGTGAGAAAGAATTGAAGGGATGAGTGTTATCTGAAAGTTCCTTTGCTGCCTTGAAAATGCTGGGAATGTTGGCAACACTTTGCTGTCTTGGAGCAAAGTACTGGTTTACAGCTTTCTGGTATCCCTGGGAAAACATATACAGTTTATGAGACATCTTATGTAGAACCACCCATGATATCACCAACATTCTTCCTTCCATCTTCTCAAATGGGTTTTATAGGTGTTTTAAATGTTAATAATATGGAGTAGAAAAGACAAGAAACACAGTATATTAGTCCTTGTCCACCACAGATGTAAACTGCTATACTATTCCATCTCTGTAGGGAATGCTAAGTATTGGAGTTGTGTGAGGCAGAGCTTGGAATCTTTCATGTATAACTATCAGTATTTCATAAAACTACAATTCCTTAGAAGCAATGATATAGATCAAAAATTTTATTTTGCCTTTATTTATTCTTTGAAAATATCTCTACCCCCACCTTCCTTCTACAGATCACAGATCACAATACTATAAAAAGAATTATTAAAAGCAAATAAAACAACAATTAACAGCTGATATACAATACATTAAAACCATTCTACAAAACCAGCCTTAAAGCACATTTAGCTCCACTACATGATACCCTCCTTGTCCCAGGATAAGTCTATACACAAAGCTCTCCAGAAAAACTCTATCTTGAAGCCTTTCTTCTGGGTGGCTGTTTGACAAGCAGCCACTGCCTTGCTATATGGATTTGAAATGTCAGTGTGTCCAGTGTGAAATCTGCACTGGACACACTAGAATGTAGGGCTGATTTAATAAGAACTCTCTTCTTCTTTCTATCATGATTTAGACACCCTTAATGCATTAGAGAAGTGATCCATGTGGCTGGCATCAGATAAATGGGCCAGTCATTCCAGTTTTTTCTAGGACAGCAATTCAATGCCTAGGAATGGAGCAATTGGGCCTGCTTGTGGTTCAAGGCTGCAGTGGTGTGGGGTGAACCCATGGCTAAACTGCTCATACCTAGGTGGGTGATGAACAGTGTTACCTCTAAGCTGAGTTAATGTGAGCTAGATCATAAATAAATTAAAATAAAAGGTGGGCATTCTACCTTGAAACAAAGCATGGAGGGGAAAGACTGATGTCAGATTGATGTATGATGTCTCATACATACTCTAGACCCAAACCAGCAAACTTGTCTATTTCACTCATAACTTTTACAATCCAATCCCATTTCTCTGGTATTTTTTCTGGCTTCCACAATTGCGCATACAATGTCCTAGCAGCTGAGAGCAAGTACCAGATTAAAGTTCTATCTTCTTTTGGAAATTTTTCCATTTGTGATCCCAACATTTGTGATCTCTGCAACTTTGTTAAATTCGTATCCCGAGATCTTAGAAATCTCTTGTTGAATCATCTGCCAATATTTTTTTCACTCTTTCACAAGTAAATCTTATGACCACATCTCTTGGCAGATTGTTCTTTTTTTGCATAGAGTGAATTTACTCTATACATATAGACTCTATACATATACATATAGACATATATATTTGTATTCCCTTCAGGATCTTCCTCCAAAAATTCTGCAATTATTTTTATTATGTATTCTTTCAGGTCTGATTCTTCATTTTCAGGTACACCTCTCAGATGGATGAGTTTCCATCAGTTTGCAGTCATGAATTGTCACTTTTTCTTGTAATTTTAACAAGGTGGAGTCATGTGTTTTCACTCTCTCTTCCACTTCTTGTACTTTCTTTGTTATTACCACAGTATCATTTCTGAGATTCTCTATTTCTTTTTTTAATTCTTTTTTTGAGTCCTCAATATCCTTTCTTATTTCTTTTTTAGAGGCAGTTATCATTTCTTTCACCCCCTTCATTATCCTAGCTTCCATTGCATCTAATTAGGCTTGCATTTTCTCTATTGAAGCAGACCTAGCATGAGTTTGTTTCGGGTCTGACATGTAAAAAAAGATCAAAAATTTTGATCTCACCAAATTAAATTTGAACCATCAGGTTTGATAAAGTGAAGCTTGCTCTTTCCAATGCACCCAATTTCGCTGTTCTCTGAGCCTCTCAGGCTCAGATATTAATGTTTAAAGCTTTTATTTCTTCCAAAATGGCAGTCGCAACTTTTGCTTCACTTTAAAAAAAAATTATTTTTTCCCTTTTACCAGTTCAAGTCTTCTTATCTACTATCCAACAGTAGTAATTTTTTAATTGCCAAATCTGTTAACTCCACCAATTTTTAATGTCCCAGTCACTTTAAAAACGATGTTAAAACTTAGTCCTCCCAACAACAATGGCCACCGATGTTTCTCTTTGGTAAACTGTTTACTTTGTTGACTTCCTTCTTCTTCCTCCAATACTTCCTGCTTTTCTTGCCTTCAAATCTTGTTTCACTGGTAGAGAAATCTCATGATATCTGATGTATTTCCTGTGTTGACTGTGAACGCTGCAGATCTGTAACAATGGAGCTGTCTCCTCAACCACAGATAGACTAAACAATAAATTCCTTTCTTCTTTTAACACTGTCTTTTAAGTTTACAAAGTTCTAATTTAGCCCCTTATCTTCTTCTCCTTTCAGGCTTTCAGTATTTCCAACTTCCACCTTTTACTTTTGTTTTGTTTAACTTTAATTAGTCCCGGAATGAAGAGATAGCAATCAGTACCTTTTTTCCGTAGTTTATCCAAATGAACACCAGTCCTCTGTAGATTAGATGTTTAAAATTGTAAAAGAAGGTTTGGATCCTGTTGAGCTTATGCCAAATTGATGACTCTAGAAACTTCTGCAGACGATGAATATGCAACTTCTCTCTGGAGATCCCTCAAAGGAGCCCCCCCCCCCCCCCGGGACTCCCTTTCAGCCAAGATAAGTCTCCTCAAAGTATCTGTGCATATCTTGGACAATTCTCTGGCTGAGAAATGTAGGCAGAAGGCATTAATTTGCCTTTTACTACCCTGAACAGAAGTGCCAGCCTGCCCCCGTTAGGGAAAGCAACTCAGCTCGCCATTTTCCAACCCCGGAAGTCTGGGGAGGGTAGGATATAAATCCAATAAAATAAATAAATAAAAATTCCTTTAAATAAAACTTTGACCACTTCATTGTGATCCATGGAAATACTTAAATGTTCAATATTGTCTTTTTTGTTCCCATTGAAAGGGTCAATGAGCTTTGCAAACTGTACTCATTGTTCTCAGAATGCTGTATCTGCATCATTTCATGCTTAAAATTATTAGCCCTCCCTGCCACCCAGTTCCTTATAGCCTCTGTGATTCCTGACCCTTACATGTTATACTCTGGCAAGCAGAAAGTCCCAGACTCAATTCCTGGCATCTCCAAATAAAAAGATCAGGTATGAAGTGACACAAAAGTTCTTGACCTCAGACCCTGGAGAACTACTGCCATTCCAAATCCTGAATCCTGACTTTGATGGACTAATGTCTGTCTGTATTTAAAATATTTAGTAGCCACATTTCTTCCATATGGACCTCAAGGCTGTTTACAATATTAAATGATTTTTTTAAAAAATTAACAAACTATAAAGGCAAATTTTAAAATCACAATTTAGGATAGTATAAGGAAGCTTCATGTGTTTATGTGTACATGTGGTTCATGTGGTTTCCATACATACAAACATCTTCTGGACTGTAGATAGTTAAGAATGCACTTAAGGACATAACCCAAAGCCTACTGGATCATAAGAAAGGTCTCTTTTAGTCCATTCTGTTGCCAACAGTGGTTTGCCAATTCTTCTGGAAAATCCATAAGGAAGGCATATGGGGAACAATCCTAGCATCATTAACACTCTAGTCACTGCGATTCAGAAAAATTAAACGTCCATATGCTATTGTAGCAGATAGTCACAAAGAGTTTGTGGATTGCTACCAATACCTTCTGCCTGTAATAGCTAAACAGAACCTTACTATTCAAAGGCAGTATATCTTTAAACTTTAGAGGCTAATACTAAACAATGGAAGAGTGCCTTGTGAATAACTCATGATCAGTTGAATTTTTGGTATCATCGCTGTGATACAGCATAAACTACAAGGTTCCATTCCAAAACAGTGACATGCAGCACCATTTTCCCTTAGCATCTACTTACAGAAACATTCATTGGGCCTAGTTTACTGAAACCCACAGCTGCATCTTCTACACCATCCTTGCTAAGCAGTTAATACACCATGTTCCTGAAAAATCTCTTTGCCATTTTGAATGATGACCCAGTGAAAATGACACCACTTCCCTTGCTGCCTCTGGGATTATAATTGACTGTGATCAACAAGCCTAAGAGCAGCATAATCAAGAAGAGGTTGAGCACTGCTCTCTTCCATTGACCTTTGCTCTGCAGAGTTCCTTATTACTTCTGTTCCACCAATCCCTCCAAAAACTAGAAAAATGGTCTTTTATTGAATTGCATGCAGTCTTTATGTATCCTCTATGACTTTGACAGCTTCACATTTCAGAATGATCAGAAAAGTTGCATCCTCTCATATTACTGGGGTTTTTTTGTCCTAGGATACAAGTTTCCCAGCCAAATATCTGTTTTCTTCTCATGGCTATGAAGAACTATTGCCTTTTCTTTACTGTGCTCTACTTGGCATTCCTTTCTAATCCAGGTAAGCAGTTATTTTAGTTCTAAACAGAACAACCTCTAACAATAACAGCTTGTTGGGAAAAATTTGTCAGCTGGGCTCTCCTTCTAATGGGGCTCTTCCTCCTCCCCCCACCCCCCATATCCCACTGCACATTAAGGGAGAGTCAAGTATAAGTTTAGCAAGGGTATATACTTCATAAAATTCTCATGTTCACTTCATTTTATAATGTCAGAAAGGGCATAGTTATTGTGAAACGTGGGGCATATTGATATCATTTAATAAGTACATTTTGGGAAAGGTTTTTGTTTTTTAGTATCTACACTATTTTTTCCTATGGAGAAATAAACAGCTTTCCAGAGCAGCTTTATCTGAACCAAATGGTACTAAAGTTTCAGGGAACAAAGTCCCTCATAAAGGTAAAGGTAGTCCCCTGTGCAAACACCAGTCGTTTTCGACTCTGGGGTGACATTGTTTTCACAATGTTTTCATAGCAGACTTTTTTACAGGGTGGTTTGCCATTGCCTTCCCCAGTCATCTACACTTTCCCCCAGCAAGCTGGGTACTCATTTTACCGACCTCGGAAGGATGGAAGGCTGAGTCAACCTGGAGCCGGCTACTGAACCAGCTTTCGCTGGGATTGAACTCAGGTCGTGAGCAGAGGGCTCCGACTGCAGTACTGCAGCTTTACCACTCTGCGCCCCCACACAAGATCCCTAAGGTTTTGAGTGAACTTGACTGCAGGGTCTGATTTTACAAACCACTACAGATGCCCCCAGCCATCCTTGTTTCCTATAAGTAAAATTGTTCTCTATGTTTCCTCCGTGTCACCTGAACTTATCCCTTCACTCCATTACTAGGGATCCCATGCGAGGCACTGCTCATTAGGATACTCCTAGTGGCTCTTCTCTCCACTGGCAAAAACCAGAGCCAGCCCAGGGTGGCTCCTCCTACTGCTAACTGCTCGGTCTAAAGCAAAATAAAATTACACAAAATAGTGCAAACTTTGAATTCTCCTGAACTCTTTTTCAGGCTAGAGATTTTTTATTAACCATCACCACCACCCTACCTAAAAAAGAGCTGGTTGAGGGAGGGGGATGTTTCAGGCCGTGGAAGAGAAGGCTGCAAGATCATGGCAGATAACATCTCTTTTTTTGGGGGGAGGAGTGTTAATAACAAACATGCAATTTGATGAAGAGCTCTGGAAAACATGAAAGCTTGCACTTTGATGTGCAAAAAACCCCAACTTGTGGACCTTGCTTTTGGTCAGTATGGCTGCTTTCAATTCTAGAAACAAAATGCACTCTGCTGGCACCAGTGCTGTGGCCTTTAGCCAAGAGAAGGGTTTGCAACACAGCATCAGAAACATCATCCAGGTTGATGTTGGCCAGATAAATCCAAGGCTAGTTCTTTTCTCTTTTTTTCTTTTTTCTGCTTTTAAAATTTAAAGGGGATTTGGGAGTTGACCTGGACTCCAGCCTCAGCTGGCCAGGTCTTTCAAACCATCAGTTGTTACTCAGTGTTTTTTATCCCTTTAAAATTTAATGAGCCGTTATATTCTGTTATTAAACCTGGTCACCAGAGTGTGCCACCAAACACCTGTTTGCCAGGTGCTACCTCACTGCAGTCTTAAACTTTCCCAAAATCTAAAGCACTCCTGATCTTATAATAGATAAATTTTTGTTCGTCCCAAAATTTCAGGAGTGTTTTGCTTCATTTCTAGTGTCCTTGAACTGAACCCAAATAGTGAATTTTGTGTATATTTTCAGATTGAGGGTGTCTGAAAGCACACCTTTAATTTCAGTGGTCTTAGAAGGATGTATTTCTGCTTAGGATTGCATTATATTTTTCATGCATAACTTACACTACAGTATCAGAACTGCTGATAGGAGAAAAAAAATATTGCCAAAAACTAGTGTAGTATAGGAACTCCATTAGATGATGGAAAGGGAAGGCAGATCAGGCAAGATGTTTCTTAAAATATCCTGGATCCAAAATGTTCTCTTTTTGAGAATGCCCATTTAGCCAAAAAGCCCATTTGGAGAACCTTAAACATGTTAAGGATGGGTAGAGGTAGCTGCACATATGGTTTAACATTTTAATCAGAACAAAAGTCCCCCATTTCAATATTCCCTTCATGTAAATTTACAAGTCTCAAGGAATAAGGTTCAGCACAGTGACTGAATATACTGAAAATAGGAATGCTGTGAATTTTGCTGTAAATATGTTTGAAAGTATTGACCATCTATGAGCTGATCACCCCCTGCATTTGATACATGCCAAACTTCCATGGATGCCTGCCAACAGATTTGCATTAGGGTTTTTTTTAGTTGCTTTTTAGATGCTGCCAATTCAAAGCATTCAACAGCTATTACCATCACTAGGGACCACTTAGATGAACAACAAAGAGCATGTAAAAACATTGCATTTTGTATAAATGATTTATATGATTTATGCCAGGTTTCATTGTCTATTTAAACAATTGCTTGCCAAGAAAAACTATCATGCAGCAAGGATAGAGGAGAACTCAATGTGGAAAATGAAATTCAGCATTGGTAAGTGTAAGGTGATGCACACTGGGACAAAAACTCCCAACTTCAAGTATAGACTAATGGGATCTGAACACTGAGACTGAACTTGCTGATGTCTGAACTTGTTGAGGCTAAGAGAAACAAAGATCATGGGATCATAGCAGATAGCTCAATGAAAGTGTCAACCCAGTATGCTGAAGTGATGAAAAAGGCAAACTCTATGTTAGGGATTATTAGGAAAGGAATTAAAAATAAAATGGCCAATATTATAATGCCCCTGTATAATGCAGCCTTATTTGGAATACTGTGTACAGTTCTTGTCCCCGTATCTCAAAAAAGACACGGCAGAGCTGGAAAAAGTACAGAGAAGGGCGACCAAGGTGATTAATGGGCTGTAGCACCTCCCCTATGAGGAAAGGCCGAAGACTCTGGAACTTTTCAGTTTAGAAAAGACTAAGGAGAGAAATAATCGAGATTTATAAAATTATACATAGGATGGAGACAAAGAATTTTTTCTCCTTCTCCCAAAGTACTAGAATTTGAGGGCATCTAATGAAGCAATCTCATGGATTGTTGCTTTGACGTGGCAAGAGGGCTTGCGTGGTTCAATGAGGCTGTGGGCTATACCATGCACGGCCACCCAAGATGGACAGGCCACGGCTGAGAACCCAGACAAAATGTGATCCACTGGAGAAGGAAATGGCAAACCGCTCCAGTATCCTTGCCAAGAAAACCCCATGGACAGTAACAAAAGGCTAAAAGATATGGCGCTGGAAGATGAGTCCCTCAGGTCAGAAGGTGCCCAATATGCTACTGGGGAAGAGCAGAGGGCAAGTCCAAGTAACCACAGAAAGAGTGAAGCGGTTGGGCCAAAGCCGAAAGGACGCTCAGTTGTAGATGTGTCTGATGGTGAAAGAGTGGTCCGATGCTGCAAAGAACAATACTGCATTGGAACATGGAATGTAAGATCTATGAATCAAGGTAAGCTGGATGTAGTCGAACAAGAGATAGCAAGTCTGAACATTGACATCTTGGGAATCAGTGAACTAAAATGGATGGGAATGGGTGAATTTAACTCAGAGAATCACTACATCTATTATTGTGGCCAAGAGTTCCATAGAAGAAATGGTGTGGCCTTTATAGTTAACAAGAGAGTGAGGAAGGCAGTAATGAGATACAATCTCAAAAATGATAGAATGATCTCAGTCCATATCCAAGGCAAACCATTCAGTATCACAGTAATCCAAGTCCATGCTCCAACCACTGATGCAGAAGAGGCTGAAGTGGACCAGTTCTATGAAGATCTAAAACACCTTCTAGAATTAACACACAAAAAAGATGTCCTCCTCATCATAGGGGACTGGAATGCCAAAGTAGGAAGTCAAAAGGTGACCAGAGCAACTGACAAGTTTGGCCTTGGAGAACAAAATGAAGCCGGGCAAAGGTTAATAGAGTTTTGACAAGAGAATAAGCTGGTCATAGCGAACACCTTCTTCCAACAACCTTAAAGGCGACTCTACATGTGGACATCACCTGATGGGCAACACAGAAATCAGATTGATTATATACTCTGCAGTCAAAGATGTAGAAACTCCTTAGAGTCAGCAAAAACAAGACCCGGAGCTGACTGCGGCTCATATCATGAGCTACTCATTGCAAAATTCAGGCTTCAACTGATCACATCCCTTATGAATATACAGTGGAGGTGAAGAATAGGTTTAAGGAACTAGAGTTGATAGACAGAGTGCTGGAAGAACTATGAATGGAGGTTCATGACATTGTACAGAAGGCAGCAATCAGTACCACCCCAAAGAAAAAGAAATGCAAGAAAACAAAGTGGCTGTTTGGTAAGGCTTTACAAATAGGTGAGGAAAGAAGGAAGGTGAAAGGCAAAGGTGAAAAGGAAAGATTCACCCAACTGAATGCAGATTTTCAGAGAACAGCAAGGAGAGATAAGGAGGCCTTCCTGAAAGAACAATGCAAAGCAAGAGGAAAATAATAGAATGGGAAGGACAAGAGATCTCTTCAAGAAAATTGGAGAAATCAAGGGAATGTTGTGTGCAAAGATGGCCATGATAAAGGACGAAAATGGTAGGGACCTAATAGAAGCAGAAGAGATCGGGAAGAGGTGGCAAGAATACACAGAAGAATTATACAAGAAGGATCTCAATGTCCTTGACAACCATGACAGTGAAATCGCTGACCTTGAGTCAGACATCCTGGAGTGTGAAGTCAAATGGGCCTTAGAAAGCATTAATAACAACAAAGCGAGCGGAGATGACGGTATCCCAGTAGAGCTATTCAAAGTCCTAAAAGATGATGCTGTTAAAGTGATGCACACATTATGTCAACAAATTTGGAAAACGCAACAGTGACCACAGGATTGGAAAAGGTCAGTTTAGATTCTAGTCCCAAAGAAGAGTAATGCCAAGGAATGTTCAAACTATCGCACCATTGCACTCATTCCGCATGCCAGCAAGGTCATGCTAAAGATCCTACAAGCTAGGCTTCAGCAGTATGTCGATCGGGAACTACCAGAAGTTCAAGCTGGGTTTCGGAGAGGTAGAGGAACTAGAGATCAAATTGCCAGCATTCGTTGGATTATAGAAAACACAGGAGTATCAGAAAAATGTCTATTTCTGCTTCATTGACTATTCTAAAGTCTTTGATTGTGTGGATCACAACAAACTGTGGCAAATCCTTAAGGAGATGGGAGTACCAGACCACCTTACATGTCTCCTGAGAAACCTTCATAAGGGTCAAGAAGCAACGGTCAGAACGGGATATGAAACAACTAATTGGTTTAGAATAGGAAAAGGAGTTCGACAAGGATGTATATTGTCACTCTGCTTATTTAATTTATATGCAGAATACATCATGCGGAATGCTGGCCTGGATGAAGGGGAAACTGGAATTAAGATTACCGCGGAAAACATCAGCAACCTCAGATATGCAGATGATACCACTCTAAAAGCAGAAAGTGAGGAGGACCAAAAAACCCTCTTGTTGAGGGTGAAAGAGGAGAGCACAAATGTAGGCTTGAAACTCAACATCAAAAAAAATAAGATCATGGCATCCAGCCCCATCACACCATGGCAAATAGAAGGGGAAGACATGGAAGTAGTGACAGACTTCACATTTCTGGGATCCAAGATCACTGCAGATGGTGACTGTAACCATGAAATTAAAAGACGTTTGCTCCTTGGGAGGACAGCTATGGTAAACCTGGGCAGTATAATAAAAAGTAGAGACATCACCCTGCCAACAAAAGTCCATACAGTCAAAGCGATGGTATTCCCAATAGTAATGTATGTCTGTGAGAGCTGGACCATAAGGAAGGCCGAGCGCAGAAGAATAGATGCTTTTGAGCTGTGGTGCTGGAGAAGACTCTTGAGAGTCCCTTGGACTGCAAGAAGATCCAATCAGTCAGTCCTAAGGGAAATCAACCCAGACTGTTCCCTGGAAGGTCAGATACTGAAGCTCAAATACTTTGGCCACCAAATGAGAAGAGAGCACTCCCTCAAGAAGATCCTGATGCTGGGAAAGACAGAAGGCAAAAGAAGAAGGGGACGGCAAAAGATGAGATGGCTAGACAGCGTTACTGATGTAACAAATACAAATTTGAGCAGACTTTGGAGGATGGTGGAAGACAGGCGGGCCTGGTGTGACTTTGTCCATGGGGTTGCAAAGAGTCGGACTCAACTGTGTGACTGAACAACAACAAAAAATGAAGCTGATGGGCAGTAGGTTCAGGACAAACAAAAGAAATACTACTTTACACAAGGAGTGATTAAAGTGTGGAATTCTTTGATGGCCACAAAAACAAATAGCTTTAAAAAGCGATTAAATAGATTCATGGAGGATAAGTCTATCAGTGGCTACTAGCCAGTGGTGTAGGGAGGAGGGGCGGGGGGCGGGTCGCCCCAGGTCTGGGGGGTCTGGGGGGCCCCTTGGCAATGCCAAAGGGCCCCTCAGAAGCCGGCTGCCTGGCGTCCCCGCCTCCGGGAAGGACTGAGGAGGCCGACATGTCCGGCAACGGCTTTGACCGGACTCCTGGCGCGGGTCGAGGCCGATGTAGAGGCAGCAGCCCGCTGGCTCCCAAGAGCGGGGCCGGCTTTGCAACCACGGCCTGGAGGGCCCGCGTCTTCTACCGGGAAGGCGGCTCCAGGCGCCTCGAGATCTTGAGTGCTGCAGAGCAGGCGGGGGGGGCGGGCCAGGCAGGTCACGTGCCACTAAGGCCTCCAGAGCCCCGCCCCCTCTGGGGCAGCTCAGGTCCTCTACGGCTGGCCCCGCCCTTTGTGGGCGGAGCTCCTGAGGCGAGCGAGGGTGCCCGTTGCCTTAGCCTTAATGGCGGCCTCGAACGGTGCCGGCGTCTCCCCCTCGGCGCTTTCCCCAGCCACTGCCGGCCCTCCCGGGACAGGCGCCGCAGCCGCTTCGGCGCGAAGCAAGAAGCGTCCCTCGAGCCCCGGCAATGGCAGCGCTGTTAAGAAAAGGCGGGTGGCCGCCCCGGGCGGAGCCGCTCCCGGACTCGGCTCTCAGGTAACCGCCCTGGAGAGTGTGCGCCTGCGCATGGGAAAGGGTTGGGCCTCGAGACGAGCAGAGCCGCGCATGCGTGCTGAGGAAGGGGTTCCGTCCTTTCCAGGCCATGAAAAGGGGCTTTGGAGGCGGGGAGGAGCTCTGCCCCGAAGAACAAAGCAGCAGCCAAGTTCAGCTTTAAGACCAACTCAGTTTTATTCAGAATGTAAGCTTTTGTATGCTTACATTCTGAATAAAACTCAGTTGGTCTTAAAGCTGAACTTGGCTACTGCTTTGTTCTCTTGCTTCAGACCAACACGGCTGCCTGCTGGGATCTGTCTGCCCCGAAGAGGCTGCAGTTCGCAGGTCTGGCTTTCTCTGCACGCATTTGTTGTTGTGGGTTTTAGCTTTCCGAGCCACTGCTGCAGCTCCGTGGTGCTTAGTTGGGAGGAACCGCGCTGAGCTCAGTGGGACTTCTCAGCATGAAAAGGTGTGCAAGGCGTTGGATCCTTACGTGTCACCTTGTAATGTCTGAATCGGACATGGCGTGTGCAGTGCGAGGTAGCCCGGGGAACTCTTTTCTCAGCAGTACCGTGGAAAGTAAAGACTTGGACTCCCGCTTTCTGGTTCTGACGTTGTATCTGGTGTTTTGCCTTGGAGTAAGGCTTGAAAGGCCATGGGCTACTCACTGTGAATTAAGAGTGGCTGGGAATGGACGTTTTAGTTTATTTATTTGCTTTATTTATAGTCCAGCTTTCTCAATGTGAATGAAGACAGATTTCATGGTGTAAATCGATACAGTCAATAGAATGGGACAGCCAGTAAGTGATGTAATGGGATTAGGAAGTAAAACTTAAAACCGGGTAAAAATCTGGAACAAAACAAACGTGGCATATTAAATGATGCAGAGATGACATAATAGGGTAATGCATTCTGCAACAGATAGTAGGTATTGCATGAGGTGGCATCACCCATAGTGTTTGTCCCTTAATGAAAGCATTCTTCTGGAGCCATTCCGTTATAATAAAGCACTACTCAGTTTTGCATAAAGTTTAATCCTTGGTGTAAGCTGTTATATGCATGCACATGAAAGTTTATACCAAGAATTAAACTTTGTTGGTCTTTAAGGGGCCACTGGACTCAAAAACTTTGCTCTGCTGCTTTAGATCAACAAGCCTACCTACTTGAATCAGTTTTGCACAGTTTGCTAATGTGCATTTTGCAAGGCAGTGCAGGGAAACAAGAACATGCTTTAGACCATCTTGGAGTGTCATCTGTTGCTATTACAAGTGGCATGGGTAGGATCTGGCTCTGTATGCAGTTAAATGAAGTTATGAAGTAAATGCAGCTTACTCCACAGGGAAAAACTGGAAAACAAATGTGGCTGTATTGTTTGCAGGTCCTTGAATGGGATATAGCACATGTATATTAGATATGTACGGTATTTATTTACTGTATTAATAGTCCACCCTTCTCACTGAGACTCTGAGCAAATTACACTGTTTACATTAATGTAGTCAATATGATGAGACATCTAAGAAGCATTGAACTAGGACTAGAAAGCTGGTTTTAGGTAACCGGCTCAAGATTGACTTAGCCTTCCATCCTTCCAAGGTCAGTAAAATGAGTCCCCAGCTTGCTGCGGGGGAAAGTGTAGATGGCTGTGGAAAGCAATGGCAAACCACCACATAAATAGTCTGCCATGAAAACATTGTGATGCGACATCACCCCAGAGTCAGAAATGACTGGTGCTTGCACAGGGGACTACCTTTACTTTAGGACTAGGATTACAAATATTTGAACGAGCAAAGAATATTAGACATGAAGCAGAATGCAGAAAAATGGTATTGTATCATAGAAAATGATACAGTGACATCAGGATAATACATTAATTGAAGAGGTCAATACAATGGATAACAGTCCTTTCCATGTATAAAGTGCCCTCCTGAACAATTTCTTTGTAGTATAGTTCTATTACCTTTATAGAAATACCTTCGTGAAGAATTCTGTTTTAAGTAGACTGTGGAATTACAGAAAGGTGGGAGCCTTTCTGACCTCATCAGGCATAGTGCGGGGAGGGGGGGGGGAGATGATTCAGAGTCAAAGATGTGCTAAATATTTGAAAAAACGTTTGTTATTAAAATGGTATTGTTGAGCATGAGATTAGGAGTGCCAGAGCAGGGCCAGGGAGGTGGGTTCAGATACCGGCTCTGTCATGTAGCTGTCCAGTGTCCTCCAGCCAGTTAATCTCCTTCACGAGGTCGCTGTGAGGGTAAAATGGGGAAGAGAGAAGTATCTATGCCACCCTCACCGCCCTGGAGCAAGGGAGGAATAAGAAAAAAATCTAGACAGAACATTTTTGCTCAGATCACAAGCCAATATGTACAAGGGCCATCTCAATGGAAAAGATGCAGGAGCAGTTAGAGGCTATGGAAGCAAGGCTGATGAAAGGAATGAAGGAGCTCAAGAAAGAAATTAAAAAGAACATTGAAGCTAGTACAGTAGCTCTAGAGAAAAAAAAATGAAGACCTTAAAAATGAAACTGTGGTAACATCAAAAAAAGTGGATGAGGTGGAGAAAATAGTAAAATAATATGATTCCACCTTAAAAAGTGTGCAAGAGAAAGCTGTATTGCAGGACTGTAAATTGACGGAAAACCTGGTACGTCTGAGAGGGGTACCTGAAAATGAAATGAAAATGAAATCCCTCGCAAGTGGTGGCCATCTTGCAGAAGTGACATCACCGGAAGTGACATCATATCCTGTTTCTGGCAGCGTGCACACACATAGGGGGGCCCACATAAATCTTGGGCCCCGGTACCCCAAAGCCCTAGCTACGCCCCTGCTACTAGCCATGGTGACTGAGGCAAACTTCTACATTCAGAGGTGCTAATTCTCTGAATCTCAGAACCAGGAGGCAATATCAGGCCTCTGTACCCTGTTGTTGGGCATCCAGAGAAACTGGTTGGCCACTGTGTGAACCAAGGTGCTGGACCAGATGGACTGCTGGTCTGATCCAGCAGGAATCCTCTTATGTTCTTAATTGAACTGTGTGAAGACACACATGCTCAGTAAAAGCCAATTGCACTATACTGTGTAGATAGGAAGCAAGCAGTGAGACAAGCCAACAAACACCCAATAACAAGGCAATGAAGAGTCAGATTGATTATCAAAAAATTGGCCCCCTGTTTGCAGTGAACAAGATATGAACCAAACTGGCAGGTGTCTGACCATTCCTCAAACATTGATGAAATCATTAGTCAACTAAGGGCTGGCACATCTGTAAATATAAGGAATACGTCTGTGATGCCCCCACTGCTGGCCCACCCCATGGGGCATCCTTGGCAGGGTGGAGGGAGACCAAAAAGGAGTGCTTATGGTTTCAGAAATGGAGGGGGCTGGACATTGCCTCATGCCACCACCTCTTCCGTGGAGTCAGGCACTCTCTTGCTCTCTCTCTGGACTCACCTGTTACTCCCCACCTTTCTTCCTCCCTGGCCGTCAGCGTTCTCCCCCCTTTTATATGCTCCTCACCTCCGTGCCCCAGTTCTCCTCCCCTTCCCAGTCCCATGTTCTCCTGCCCATCACCAACCCCCTTCTGCAATTGGCTGGCTCACTCCTGAAAGTGGGCTCTTCCTGCCCCCTCCTGAGCGTCCCGGCATGAGCCCCACCCTCAGGGACAGATGTGGGGTGGGGTGCACTCACTACAGTGGGCATGTTTGCTTCTGTGGCCCTCTCAGGGTTGTGCATCACTGACTGCGCTGCTGGTCATTCTGGCTCCAGAGTGTCTGAGCCAGGCAGGGACTGCTGCTATCATGTCAGGGTGGTGGAGCAGGGCAATGGGCCCAGGACTTGTTCCCCACCAGGCCTTCAACCTCAGGATGGGTAGCTCCTTCAGCCGGCCCCCAAGATGCCCACCGGTAGCACTGGAGGTAAGAAAGTGTGGGGGCACTGGGGGCCAAGCCCCCAACCTCCCAGTCACACCGGGACAGTCCTCCATTGCTGGGCCCGGGGTTGGGTGAGGTCAGGCTACTGCGGGCCTGGGAGATGGTGGGCCACGGCAGCCCGCACAACATCACTGTGAAATAGGAATCTTTCCTGCTCTAGAAATATGTGAAATATAGGTTTATAGTGATCTTTCATTTTGTCCAGTTCAATAACAGTTGTCTTTGTCTACAGGAGTTATTGGCAATCAGAAGGTTGAATTTTGTGTGAGAATGGGGGCATCCTGTGTCTCATTGGCTTGTCCTCCTAATTTTGTGCAAGTAGCAGAATGTGATAGGAGGACCCCTTGCTGCAAAGGGTGAGAATAAATATTTGTGACAAAGTATTATCACAGATGTGCATTTGATCTGGAAGGCAAGGAATCAGTGAACTGAAGATGATGTGATCAAAGCACAGTGGCCCATAGTGTACTTGTTTGTGAATAGAGTTGTCAATCCCCAGTTGGGCAACCCAAATGAGAATCACAGACACGAGTGGAAAAAGCCAGCCTCAAAAACAACCAATCATATACCATATGAACACAACACACAAATATCAGAAAAATCTCTTGTAATTTCAAAAATCAACTTCTTTCATACAAAAGTAAATCATACAAAAAGATGCAAGCACCAATTGTTTCCGACTCTGGAGTGACATCGCATCATACAACCATACTATTAATATAGAAACATCCTATATCTAAAGTCCCATTGATAATCTCACTCTCCAGATTGGTATTTCTTTATTCTGAGGGCGGTGGGGGGATCTGCAGATCATGTAGTCTCTTATGGCAAAATTTCAGTCTTCCATAGATCCAGCTCTTATAGCAACGAAGCCTTTGTGCTTTGGTGAAATAGGAGAGGGGGAGGAAGGTTTGCCAGTTTCTCAGCTGTAGTCCATCAGAAAAGAGAAAGGAGGGCACAATTTGAATGAGATGGGAAAAGTGCATGAAAAATGAATAAGCTGAGTTATTCCTATGAGAACTGGATCCATGGAAGACTGAAATATTGCCATAAGAGACTATATTATTTGTGAATTCCTCCTCAAAGTAAAGAAATCCCCAGTTGGAAGCAGGGGTACTCTGGTTTGGAGCCCCTCCCCCTGCTCCAGGGTTATCAGAAAGCGGTGGGGGGCTGTCCACTGAGGACCCCTTTATACCCAACTTTCATATTTACCTGATATAAATTGGCCATTAAAAACTGCATAGTGATGAACCTGCATAGTGATGTCTTTTGTCCATATTTGTAGATACTGGTAAAACTTATTAGACACATCTAAAAGAAATATTACCACCCAAACAAAGATAAATGAAAGGAAGTCCATTAATCTGAACCTATAATTTTAAATAATTATTCTCACAGAGATTGTTGGAGGACAGCTATATTACCTATCTAAGGGATGAGAAGACCATTCAAGAATATACAAATTAGATTTTTTTTTCTGATATAATTCACATTTACCATGATGAAATCTGTTTCATTTACATTAATTTGGAATCCAGACAATTTGCCTTTACTTTCCTGCCAATGCAAGCTTTGTTGAATTTACATGAGTTGTTGGTAACAATAAGCTGTAATTAGCATAAAATATATTTTCAAATACTTCCCAGCAGTACTGATGACTTTTATATCTTGTTCATTCTTTATCATTTCAGCTAGGACTTTGTTACTAACTGCAAAGAAGATGGCAGACAACATCTTTGTCTTGTTCCTCAGTTTAAGGTAACTGGAAGAAGAGGAAATTTATGGATCTGAAAACTCATCCTAATTGGCCTGTTTGTTGATTTTACTATATTTAAAAATTACCTTAAATACTGAAAGCTTGTGAAATTCCATACAGAAATTCATGTTTCATGCAATTAAATACTTTCTCCACATCAAGTAACATTGTCATCGTCTCTTCCATCTTTTTTACAGCTTTTTATAACTTGTATAGCTTGCTTTTTATTATCTATTAAATATCTATTCTCAGTACCTTTAATAAAACCTGTTTGATTTTGATGAATATATTTAATGGGGAGGCCAAAAATAGTTGGGCAATCCCATGAGGATGTAGCCCTATGCAGCCCATGCTCTCACCATTCAGTCAGAAACAGCCGTTGTTGGAATGGTTTGAGCTCTAATAGTATTTGTAGAAGAACTGGCCTGCTCTGGCCTGAAGGTCCTGTTTGGCCCTTCCCTCCTAGGGGTTCCCAGCTTCCTGGACAGGCTTTTCTTTGACTCTCAGGTAGCCCACCACCACCTCCTGATCATATTTGGGATTTTTCACTGGGAGGATCAGGACTCCAAGGTTCCTTTCCAAGTTCAAAAGCCTTGCTTCAGTGTCTACTGCTGCCCAATACTTCCTCACCACGGGGTGATGCCTTTGGCATCCTTGGAGGAATAGCTGCTTGTCAACTGCCTGCCTTTCTCTGGGCTCCCCTCTTCAGATAGTGCGTTTGAGACAGTGGAGGTCTATGTGGTACAGAGAACCACTCCTGGTATCAAAAGTTATAAAGTATTTATTTAAAACAAAATGTTTACAAGCATATGTTTAGCACCACACCAGATATGAGCAAAAGAAACATGCCTTATTTGATGTTAAAATAGAAGAGGCTCCTAAAGCTTAGTGTGGTATAAATCTCTACAGAGTCTCCATTATTTTGCTGCTGTCTGCAGCTCTCTGGATGAGCACATGCTCAAAAATGGCTGCCTTCCCAGAGGAGAGTTGTCTGAGTGTCCTCTCATGGACTCAGCATCCCAGGAAAAGAGACTGCCTTCCTCTTGCCAGGAGATTTTATCATCTCTGTTTCCCCTTCCTACTTGATCTGTTCAGGCCAAGTCAGAGAAGCATTTCTTCCAGCTCCTTCATGGGGATTATCCCTGGAGCTGTTCCAACCTAAAGTCCTCCAAACTCTGTGTTCCCTGCTTGGAAAAAGGGAGGAAGGCTTGACCCACCCCATTGTCTTTAGCTAAATCTATTAACATATGTATACAGACAAGCCAGA
Organism: Heteronotia binoei; assembly: GCF_032191835.1. Lineage (NCBI taxonomy): Eukaryota > Metazoa > Chordata > Lepidosauria > Squamata > Gekkonidae > Heteronotia > Heteronotia binoei. The sequence goes on from NC_083223.1 coordinate 240,496,754, forward strand.
AAGCCATTGCATTGACTCCCCTGCCCCCACCTGTTCCCAACTCAAAGGGGACAAAACTTTTAAAATGCAGTTGGGGATTGTGCTCCTTGCCAAACTTCATACTATTTAAGCCACACTCTCGATTGGAAGTATTGCTGGTTTTATTGTTAAGCTTCACTGGAGCATCACTGTTTTAGGACTAGCAAACCTAAACCCTATTCCTGTCCCTTTTTTTTTGCGGGGGGGGGGGGGGATTGCTTGGCTGTCTTGGTCTTGATTTTCAGGGTGTGGGTATAAAAGGAAATATTAAGAATATTTGTGAAGAATATTAAGAATTGTGAAGACTGTAGGTAGGTTCAGTCTCTGCTATTTAACAAATGGCTATATTATTGTGTTTTCATTTTCCCAGCAAGGAACTGCATATGGTTTGTGTCTAACTTGGTAGGAATCAGGTGAGGTTACCAAATCCCAACAATTTATTGTAAATTTTTAAATGTGTGGTAAGGTTGGAACTGATACAAAAAAAATCTGTCACACACACAAAGCCTGTTACTTTTTAATGCTGACCATTGAAATATGTCGATATAAGCACAGGTCCATCAGTGGCTATTAGCCACAGTGTGTGTGTATATATAAAAATTTTTGCCACTGTGTGACACAGAGTGTTGGACTGGATGGGCCATTGGCCTGATCCAACATGGCTTCTCTTATGTTCTTAAATGGAATTGGAATGTGCTGAAAACTTTACCTGAGATCCTGCCAGCCTGAGTCAACTGTTAGCCAAAATGCCTTTTTTTCAAGTTAATTTGTTTTTTTTTAGTTAATTAGGCAAGATTGTATAAATATCACAGGGTCAATAACCTAAGTATACCAGAGTCTTTTCTTCCCAGGAACACTGGCATCTATGACAAGACTTTAACTTTAGCAAGTTATATTTGAAAAAATAGTATTATATTGGAAAAAACGCAAGCATACAAGATAAGAACCACACACTCTACAAGCAGTTCAGAGCTAAGAAAAATACCTATGAAAAGATAGGGATGTTTGCATTAGCAGAAGATATTGTTGAGGGGTAATATTAAACCTGTCCTGAAGAGAAGTAGAAGTTCAGCAGCGAAGATACGGGAAGGGAAAAGGTAAGCATGAGATGACCACCTGCAATAATGGACCTAAACTGATCAAGAATGGGGATGGCTTTTCCAGCGAGATAGGGGGCTGGAAAGTGTCACAATTGAATGGCAGAGGGGTCTGCCTTAATAGACAATTTTGTGACTTGAGGCTGGGTCTCGTGAGGAGATTACCTGGCTGGTCAGTGGTTCCCAGGAAATTTGACAATAGCACCCAGAAAGTGATAATCGCTTCTCTGAGTGTATTATATGCTAAAACAAAGAAAACTATGCTAGGCAATTTAGAGCCTGATGGGTTTCCAGTGGCACCTTTTGAGGAAATATGGAGAAAACAAAATAATAATAATAATAATAGATTTTATTTGTATCCCGCCCTCCCCACCTAGGCGGCTCAGGGAGACTGACAACATTTTATACATTTACAATGATGAATAAAAACTTTAAATTTAACAATAAAAGATTAAACATTATAAAAACCAGTTAGTATATTTAAAATACATAATTTAAGATGATTTAAATTAATCTGGCAGCGATAGTGATATTCTGACGCTGGTTCTGCCAGTTTAAATAGTTCCATAGTAATGTAGGTCCCTAAGCAGGACTATGCTGGCGGATCCTTTATTCACGACAATTCAGCAGTCGATGTATGCTTGTTTAAAAAGGACGGTCTTGCAGCCCCTGCGGAACTGGTCAAGGTTCCGCAGGGCCCGCACTTCCTCCGGAAGCTGATTCCACAGGGCAGGGGCTGCAGCTGAAAAGGCTCGTGCTCTGGTGTTCTGGAGCCTGACCTCTCTCGGCCCAGGGATAGTCATTTTATTTTTTCCGACTGACCTCAGTGCCCTCTGGGGTTCATATGGGGAGAGACGGTCCCTCAGGTAGGCTGGTCCTCGGCCATATAAGGCTTTAAAGGTAATGACCAACACTTTGTACTGGACTCGGTATGTAACTGGCAGCCAGTGCAGTCCGCGCAGCCCCGGCCGTATGTGCTCCCATTTCGGGAGCCCCAGCAGTAGCCTGGCTGACGCGTTCTGCACTAGCTGCAACTTCCAGGTCCGGCACAAAGGTAGCCCCAGGTAGAGGGCATTACAGTAGTCCAATCTTGAGGTGACCATTGCATGGATCACTGTTGCGAGGTCGCGATGCTCCAGGAAAGGGGCCAACTGCCTTGCCCACTTCAGGTGGAAGAATGCTGACTTGGCAGTGGCTGCTATCTGGGCCTCCATTGATAATGAAGGCTCCAGTAAAACACCCAAACTCTTTACCTGGCACGCTGATTTCAATGGTGCGCCATCAAAGGTTGGGAGAGCTATTTCCCCTCCTAGCGCACCGCGACCCACACAAAGGACCTCTGTCTTCGCTGGATTCAGCTTCAGCCCACTCAATCTGAGCCATGTCACAACAGCCTGTAAAGCCCGATCCAAATTCCCTGGGGCGGAGCCAGGCTGGCCATCCATTAGTAGATAGAGCTGGGTGTCATCTGCATATTGATGGCCATCCATTAGTAGATAGAGCTGGGTGTCATCTGCATATTGATATAAATGTTGAACAGCATTGGGGAGAGAACTGCTCCCTGAGGCACACCACAAGCTAGTGTGTGTCTCTGGGATCACTCCCCCCCAATAGCCACCCTTTGTCCCCGACCTGAGAGGAAGGAGGAAAGCCATTGCAAGGCCAACCCCCCAACCCCAATGTCGGTGAGGCGGCGCTTTAGCAATTGATGGTCGACTGTATCAAATGCCGCCGACAGGTCTAATAACATCAGTACTGCAACGCCGCCCCGATCCAGTTGCCGCTGGAGGTCATCCACCAAGGCGACCATGTTGGAACTCAGTCCTAAAATGGCTGACTGACTTCATCTTAGTAATAGTAATGTTGTTTCTGCAATGTCATGCTGAGTCATGCTGCATCATGATCCAGCTGTTACCTGTTACTGAGGTAAGGTGGAATGACCTCACCTGTAATTAGGCTTTGTGCTGACTCACAGAGCTGATGCAACCCTGATGATTGGTACGTGTACTTAGGGAAGCTCAGTGAGCTTGCTCAGTCTGCCTGTAAGGATTGTGGGTTCTGTGAGGCCCGCTATCTGGGTGGCAGCGAGACACTGCTGGTGTTGGATCCTATGCTACTGTGCTTGGATCATGCTGTGTATACTTACTGCTGTATACTGTTATCTATCGTGCTGTGTATACTTACTGCTGTATACTGTTATCTACTGAAGTGTGTACTGATTACTGTGTATGACCTTGGCCTGGCAACGACTCTGAATATTGGATACTTTCCTGGTAAATATATCTACCATTGAATACAGCTGTTTCTCTTGTCTATTAATTCCTGTGTTTTGCCTGTCCCTCTCCTTCAGCTCTTCTGCTGCGTGCAAAATACTCTAACATTGGTTATGGGCCCAGAGCTCCCAGTGCTCCCAGTGTTTCTAGAGGTGCTGCTGTTCTGAAGACAGAGGAGGCAACACAGTGTTTTGGAAGAGACGGAGGCAGACTGCCAAGTTGCCCAGGTGTCCAGTGATAAGTAGCAGAGATGGAAGCTGCAAATGTTGTTTCCTTCTCTGGGCTCAGCATTACTAAGCTGAATGGGACTAACTATGCTACGTGGTCCCAGAAGGTCAGTCTGTTATTAAAGCACCAAGAGCTGTGGGAGGTGGTGGCTGCTCCTTTACGGGGGTTGTTGGCAGCTGCTGAAGACAGAAAAGCTGCAGACCTTTTGCGTAAAAAGGATGTTAAGGCTTTGTCTTTAATAGGTCTTTCTCTAGACGACTCCCAGCTGGTGCATATAGCAGGACTGGAGACGGCTAATGACTGCTGGAATGCTTTGAAGGAAATTTACGTCCGAGGAACTGTCGGTTCTCAGATTCGTTTGGTGAGGAAGCTTCTGCATACCAGGCTGGCAGCTAATGCAGATATGTTATCTCATATAGAGTCTATGCGTAGGATGTTTCTAGAGCTAAGAGAGCATAACCAAATTTTTTCTGAATCACAGGAGGTGTGCATACTTTTAAGTTCCTTAGATGCATCATATGACGCTGTGATAACGAGCCTGGAGGGTTTGCCTGAGACAGGGTTAACCATGAACGTCGTAACTGGACGGCTTCTTGATGAATATGGCAAGAGACAGTCCAATTCCTCTCTACGTGTGGAGAAAAAGCCTGTCTGTAAGCCAGAGAGGGGCAGTGGATTTACTGTTAAGGAGGATCCTGACTGTCAAACAGGTAATGTAATGGCTGTAAGGAAGAAATGTTTCCGGTGTGGCTCATCTAGACATTTGTTTAGGAATTGTCAAGGCCAGAAAGGGAAAGAGAGACGGTCTGAAATGAGGTCTGCTGATAAGAGTGGTAATGTGCATCTCGTTACTACTGGTAAGTCAACTAATCACACTCAATCTTTCCTAATTGACAGCGGAGCATCGGAGAACCTCTGTAGAGAGAGGAGTTTGTTTACTTCTTACACACCTGTTGATAACCAGTCTGTTGTTTTGGCAGATGGCGTTAAAGCAACTGTTTTTGGCAGAGGGAAAGTGTTCCTGCCAAGCCTAAGGAAGGAGCTGCTTATGGGTTTTGTTCCTTCACTTAAGATGAATCTGCTGTCTGTGTCTGCTCTGTGCAGGGAAGGTTTCAAACTGCAATTTGACACCTCGTGCTGTGAACTGAGGACCAAGGACGGCTTGTGTGTAAAGGCTATGCTGAAGGAAGATTTATACTTCTTGCATACCAAGGTACAAACGTGTAATAACGTCTGTGTAAATAAACCAGTGCATGATAATTGCTGTCATCTTTTACACAGGAAATTAGGCCATGCTGTTTTTCCTGCTCTAAAGAAGACTGTTGAACAGGCAGAAGGCCTTAGTCTTAAACCTTGCAAGGAATTTCTTGACTGTGAAATCTGCAAGCTGGTAAAGTCTACAAAAGCTCCTGTGCGTACTCCAAGTAAATTTACTAGTAAAAAACCTCTTGACCTAGTGTTCTTAGACCTGATAGGGCCCTTTAAGCAGTCAGTGGGCGGGGCCAAATATGTCTTAAGTATAGAAGATCACTATTCAAGGTATGGTTTTGTTTACCTGTTGAAAGCTAAAACTGAAACCTTTCAAAATATGCAGAATTGGCTAAGGTTTGTTAAGAGAAAAACTGGAAATGTGCCTGCATGCATTATTTCTGATAGAGGCTCGGAATTTGTTAATAAACGTTTTCAAAGTTTGTTTGCAGAGCTTGGGATTGAGCACAGATTGACTGCTCCGTACAGACCTACCCATAATGCTTTTTGTGAGAGAAGAGGCCGTACATTGCAAGACATGTGCCAGTGTATGTTACGTGATGCAGATATGCCCTGGAGATTTTGGGCAGAGGCTATGTGCTGTGCCAACTACAACCTGAACAGAGTTTGGTGTTCATCTACTGGCAAAATACCAGCAAGCCTATGGCATGACAAGGTAACTAACTTGGCAAATTTGCATGTATTTGGAGTTACAGCTTTTGTTCATATTCCACAACAGCTCAGACGTAAAGGCCAACTGAAGGCTAGACGTATGAGGTTTCTCGGGTATGAGAGAAACGGGAGCTGTTATCGTTTTGGCACGCTCGACAGTCGTGAGGTGGTGATTAGTGCTTCAGCCACGTTTCTGGAGAGATCAGAGGGCTGGGATCGTTGCACCCAATCGCCAGCGTTCTGTCCTGAGGATGACCAAGGAATCCGGTTACAAGTCAGCTCGATGCCTAGCAACCCAGAGGCGGGAGAGGCGGCTGAGTTAACCCCAAAAGAAGAGATGCCTGACGAGGAGGAGATGGAGGAGAAGCCTACTCGTGAGGAATCATCCGGGAGGAATGTGCCAACTGATGAGCCTGCATTGAGGAGATCTACACGTGAAAGAAGAGCTCCTGAGAGATTTAGTCCTGTAATGTCTGCTATACATGAGCCTGAGAAATATACTGACATTTTCTCTTTGTCCAAGGAAGAGCAGTGTAACTGGAAGGCTGCTATGGACGATGAACTTTCTTCCCTGAAACGTTTAAATGTTTATGTTGAGACTGATACTGTACCTGCTGGTGTAAAACCCATAGGCAGTAGATGGGTATACAAGGTGAAAACAGACCAGTCTGGGGGAAAAAAGTATAAGGCGAGGCTTGTAGCACAAGGTTGCAGACAGACTAATGAGACTTATGACGAAGTGTTTGCTCCAACGTTAAAAAGCAGTTCACTTCTGACTGCGTTAACTGTGGCAGCCAGAGAAAAACTCCATTTTACCCATTTGGATGTCTGTGTGGCATACCTAAATGCTAATTTGGAGCACCAAATTTATTTAAAGAGACCAGAAGGTATTCCTGGTACTGGAAAGGGATACTGGTTACTTAATAAGAGCTTGTATGGTCTAAAGCAAAGTGGTCATCAATGGTCAAAATGCCTAGTGGGTACACTTAAACAGCTAGGGTTTACCCAGAGCATTGCTGATCCATGTGTGTTTACCAAGGGAAGTGGTGAAACAAGATGTATTGTTCTTACTTTTGTGGATGACTTGGGGATTCTAACCAAGACAAAGAAACAAACAGATGATATTGTTTCAGCCTTAAGTAAGAAGTTTAAACTGAGAAATCTTGGTACTGTACAGACCTATGTGGGTGTAGATATTGCAAAAACTACACAAGGTTTTAAACTGTCACAAAAACCTAAAATCATAGATTTGTTGGACAAGTACAAGATGACTGATTGCAAAACTGTTTCAACCCCTATGGTGACTGGCTTTGTAAATGATGTTACAGATAGCCCACCATGTAATGTTGAAATGTACAGGTCGTTAATTGGTAGTCTGAGCTATATCAGTAATTGGACACGGCCAGACATATCAGTAGCCTGTAATCTGTTGGCAAGAGCTACCCAGAACCCTAAGCAGAATCACTGGATTGCTGCTAAGCGAGTGTTGAGATATTTAAAGAACACTGCTGACTGGTGTCTTTATATCGAACCTAGGGGGGAGCTAGCACTGAAAGTCTATACAGATGCAAGTTTTGCAAGTGACTGTGAAACCAGAAAGTCAACAACAGGTCTTTCCATATATTTGGGAGAGGTATTAGTATGCTGGAAGACACAAAAGCAGCGTGTGGTTGCCTTGTCCACCACAGAAGCAGAGTTCTGCGCCCTTTCTACCCCTTGTACTGAGGTAGAATGGTTTAGACAGCTACTAAAGGACCTGCATATAGAGGCAGAGAAGCCTGTTGAAATTCTGGAAGACAATCAAGCTGTGATTGAGATTGCAAAAGCAGAAGGAGTAAAGACAAGGAATAGATACACTGACATAAGGTACCAAAATGTCAGATCATTCCTGGTAAATATATCTACCATTGAATACAGCTGTTTCTCTTGTCTATTAATTCCTGTGTTTTGCCTGTCCCTCTCCTTCAGCTCTTCTGCTGCGTGCAAAATACTCTAACAGACCAGCACCGTCTCCGTCCCATGGCCCGGTCGGAAACCAGACTGGCACGGGTCAAGAACGGAAGCGTCATCTAGGATCACAAAAAGGATCACAAAAAGGGGAGACAGAATCTAGCTGGTAATGAGAGATTAACCCAACAATGTTCTGTTGGCAAAGATGCAGTTTTAAATGGATGTCAGGAAGACTCTTCTGCATCAGTTCTTTTGTCTCTGCTGGGCATCCATTTGCATGAGTAAAGCTGATGTGCAGAGACTGGAATGCCATGTGTGGTGAAGAAGCTGTCTCTTTATGGCTGCTGCAAGAACAGTTATTTTTGAAATTATGGCTTCTCCCTGGTCTGCTGCTGAACTTGTCTCTGTGAAGACAGGACTGCAGGCTTCTGCAACAGGGCTGGGCAACCAGAGGATGAAGTACAGTCCAAAGTCCTTGTGGTTTCTTGTCCACGTTATGATATTCCTAGTGAGGGGTGCCTGTTAACTGTCTAGGCTTAGCACCATGGTGGTTCAGGAAGGCTAAATGTCCAAAAGCTGGTGTGGCATGCATGCCAGTTTAGTTGCAGTCCATCAGAGTCCAAAGTCAAGTGTTGGGGACATTGGAAATCAGCTCTCTGGCAAGACAACAATACTGATCTTGATGGACCAAGGGTCTGTTTCAGTATAAGAGAGGTTCATGTGTTCACTTTGTTGGGCTTGCATAGTTTTTTTTTCTTTTCTACAATATGTCTGGAATTCTTCCATCTTATTATCTCTATATCTAATTCTCAAAGGAGCTTATCTGTGGATACTTAAATCCAGAAACTAAAGCCATGGTCAGGCAAGACAGATCTTTCTACATACCTGAGAAGAAAAAAACTAAGTTTGCAGAAAAATCTGAAATCTTTTAAAAAAGTGCACTGGTGTTAAAACCCTTTCTAATAATAGTAGTGCCTGTTTGCAACTAGACCATCACATTTGCATGATAATGTCAGTGCCAGGTTATAACAAAAGTGACAGCATTTCACCAGGAACACCAATCACTCGCCAAACCAGGTTACCCCTCCCCCTCAACTGTAAGTTACCCTCATCAGCTGCTGGTTGTCAAGCTATGCCTGGCAACCCTATTCCCACCCTGATCCACCCACCTGCTGTTTCGGGGAGGGACTGTGGTTCAGTGGTAGAGCATCTGTTTGGTAAGCAGAAAGTCCCAGGTTTAATCCCCAGCATCTCCAACCAAAAAGGGTCCAGGCAAGTAGGCATGAAAAACCTCAGCTGGACAGCAGCTGCCAGTCTGAGTAGACAATACCGACTTTGATGGACCAAGGGTTTGATTCAGTATAAGGCAGCTTCATATGTTCATATATCCCCCTCCTTTCTGCCTTACCTGTCCACCTGCCTGATTCTTCCAACCATAGGTTGAACACCCATACTTCATGCTTGCTGCTTTTATTCATCCATCAATCTGGCTTTCCCTCCCCAAGCAGTTTATCCACATACCTAAAGGTGTAGGTCTCTCTCTCTCTCTCTCTCTCTCTCTCTCTCTCTCACACACACACACACACACACACACACACAGTTTCTCTCTTTGCAGTTGGTTGTCAGGGATGCCTCCTCTTCCCCATTCCTCTATTGATCCAGAGTCTGTTCAGTTATCCAGTCTTGTTGACTATCTCCACCATTACTGCACAGCATATTGAGTTGCAACAACCCCAAGTCATCCCAACTCCCCACCCCCAATATCTGCAAATGTTTATGCATGACTGTATAGTTTTTTAAAAACTGTTCTAACACACACACTCTTTTTAGTTTTTAATTTTCAGTTTTTAATTTATTTTCAAACCTGCATTGCAGCATTTCCCCCCCTTTCAAACATTTTATGCTCTTATTTTTTAATTATGCTAGGTGTTTGTAAATGCCACTTTAAACTGGTCCAGACATCTTGCATCACCAATTTGTGGTTGTTCTTTTAAAGGCAGGACATTAAGGGTCTCTGATGCTCTGCCTGAGGGCTGATTCACATGTTATATAATCCCTGCAGAAGATGTGGTTACCATGAGGACCTTGGGTCAGTTATGCATTTGGAGTTCCATGCTAGGAGCCCAGCTCCAGATGAGTCCCAATTCAGATTAAGATAGTGGCACATAAAGAGAAGGATCTCTAGCCTTCCGTCCATGCCACTTTCCCAACCTGAAACTGTCTCAGGTATCTGCAATTTGTTCCACTAAGGAAATTTACAGGTAGCTATAGCTACATTTCAGGTCTGGAATGTTATAGTATAGCTTGATCTAATCAGAATTGGAAGCTAAACAGGGCTGGTACTTCAGCTTGGGGGAGGGGGCAGCAAGGAAGGCAACAAAGACAATGGTGAACTGCTTCTCATTTGCTTTGAAAGCCCCTCTGTTGGGATTGTCATAAGTCAAATGCATAAGGATTTTTAAGTTCCTTCAATGGGTAAATAGTGGTTCCCTGGGTCCATTTTAGGCTGGGGAAATGATGTCAAAAGAGAAGTACCTCTCCTGAGAAGCCATGGTCTTTATATGAATTGTGTCTTCATGCACCCAGAGCCCACCTGCTGAAAGTCCATGTGTGAAACACTTGGATGATATATCATATAATCTGCCCCTAAGTGTCAATGAAAGCTATTTGATTTTTGCAAATTAACCATCTAACTGCCAGCAATGCCTTGGTTTTCTGCCCGTTGATTCCACAGTTTTAAATTGCACTTGAAATGAGAGGTCACAGATACAAGGTTCCTATATTTTATTTTTAATTTGATGAATAATTTTTTAAAGAAATTGGTCTTTTGTGAGGTACTTCAAAGAACTGTGCACAAAAAGGACCAAGGTAACATTAAAACATGTCCAGGAGAGGTAAGACAGGGAAAGCATGCATAATCTTGTCTTGGCTTCTGAATCAGTTAACAGACTCTGGGAAGGAAAGTGGTATGATAATGGCAGAGAAAGGGTTAGCAGTCAAGCCACAGATGGGTGTGATAAGGTTTGCAGAAACTTTCTTCAGGTGGTGAGCAGCAAGAGTGCTTTGAAGTTTCTTCCGGAAGAAGAGGACAGGTCCTTGCGTGAATGGACCTATCATTGCACCTATCCTTGTACAACACGTGGGGGCCTGTAAGGACTTAAAAGGGACAGAGTTACAACTCCAGCTCACTGAACCTCTGCTATCTAACAGCGGTAAATTCATTGTTTAAGGACCTTGCATATTATAAACACAGCCATTTTTATAAACAATATAACAAAGGGAACAAAGCCCTTGCTAAGCTAGAATCATCTGTCTTCAGTTTTGTTCTGGTTGAACAGACACCTTGTAAAGCTTGTTTGATATATTTTCCTATAGGTATGAGAGAAGATACTGGCACATCTCTAACCCTTTCTGCATCTATTGATTCCCCTGCAAAGGCTCCCTGAAGCAATTATTCCCTACCTATGCCAGTTATTTGCCCTAGAATTTAGCTATACAGTCTAAAATCAGCAGGGGATTCATTTGCAAAGAATATTTGGTAGGTGGTTGAAATCCTTTCCCTGCCCTTGTAAACTGTAATTTCATCCTTTGGACTGATGAACATATATACGTATAATCCAGCATCAGCAATTGGTGAGGTGGGACATATAACAAAGCCTGAGGCCTCCCTGGGGCCCACTCATGTGTGTAAATGCCCCTACTTGTAAATAATTCCAATATAAAATAAAAGTCCAGTGGCACTTTAAAAGCTAACAGCTGCCATTTGCCACTCCAAAACTTCACCAACATTATCTGCTTTTATTATTTTTATTTTTTAAGCCACCTGGGGAAGATTTCTGGTAAACATAGTCTAAATAAAGCAGGAGTCAAGTTGCAGCTTTGAGGCCAACAAAGTTTTATTCAGAATGTAAGCTGAATGCAAGCTGAATTCTGAACAAAACTTTGTTGGCCTCAAAGCTGCAACTTGACTCCTATTTTGTTCTACTGCTTCAGACCAACAAGGCTGCCCGCTTGGGTAGTCTAAATAAATAAGAATCCCCAGCTCAATAAAGAGCAGAGATTCAGGTTTCAGGTTGCTGCAGGGCAAGGAACATAAAAGCAAGCTCCATATCAATAACTCATGCCTTCATTCCTCCCTGTTTCCCATAAGACTTCCTACTACGATTTCCTTTTACATATCTACAGGAATGGAAGGTTTTACTGCTCCTCGATCACTCATGTATGCTCATGCTACTCAGATCAAATGTTTGCTCAATTTGTTAATTTTACTATTCTATCATTGTACCATTTTACATTCTAAACTACTGACTATCAGATAATGTTACTTCACTGTCATTGGTTCTTAAATCTGTACCATGTTGCATTCTGGGCCACTGCCTACCAGCTATGTATGGCTCTGCTCAGCTATGTATGGCTTTGCTCACTGTGCTGGATTCCTCATCTGATGAAGTGTGCTTAAGAGCACATGAAAGGTTACGTTCTAAGTAAAAATTGGTTGGTCTTAAAGGTGGAGCTTGACTCCTGCTTTGTTTATCATACAGTGTGATGGAAATTATTTTTCAGTTGTAAGCCACTTTTCCACTGAAAACCAAGCACACTACAGCTGCATGCACAGGATTTTTTCTGTGTTGCTTTCATGCAGCCAAGAAAACAAAATTTGGTATGATTTCTCTTTACCAGAGTAAGCAAATTGCAGTAGGAAAGGATGTAATTAAAGAAGAAATGGTAGAGCAAGTGGGAAAGGGCCAAACTAAAAGGGCATGATTAGAAGGGAAAGTGGCTATACCAAGGGGGGAGAGGAACTCAGTTTTTTGCTCATGAAAACCAGGAACCAGCCGTGTATATATTTGGTAATTTGTGAAATACGTTACACTAATCTTTTTCCTATGCTTCTGTATGCATTATTAAGAAAATCCTGCCTGTGATGTTTGGCCTCGGATAGCTACTTCAGACATGCAAGCTGGTTTTGGGCATTACAGTCACTGAATGGCCGACCTGGACATGTGTACCAGTTCTTACATCTAGCACATTGCCCCATAGAAGGATGTACATAAGAAAAGGGATGAAAGACCATTGCTGACTTGTCAGTATTCTTATGCAAAAGCGCATCAGCATTGGGGTGGAAAAGATTAAAGATAAAACTACTTACTTTGTACAGCACTTCAGTATTCCTCCTTGGCAAGTTCCTGATTCAGTGCTAGCTGGAGGACAAGTCATTGCACACATATGTCCTCCCATTTTGCATGTCATAGTATCTGAAGGAGGCTGAGCATAACCTGCAGAGAGAAAGTACAGCATAAGTTTCTTGGCATTGATGCACAGAAAACAATAAAACAACAGTGGCTAGTCAAGGAGATACCTCACATTTTGCTTCTTATAGTATGCCATGAATGCATGGTTGTGTTGTTGGTGTTGCTGTTATTTGTATGGTTTTCCAGTTGACTGCGGCCACACACACGAAATAATGCACTTTACTGTGTAAACTGGAAAAACCCAGTTGGAAAAGTGCATTATTCAGTGTGTGTGATTGCAGCTTGTGTGTGAGAGAGATCACAGCCCAGTTGTATAATCCTAGTCCTATTATATTGTGTATTGGAGGGCCTTGTCATTGGCTTGAACTGTGTGGGGTTTTTTTTAAATAAAACATGTAGTCCAATTCAAAATTCAGTGAGAAAGATGGGCTATAAATGAAGTCAATAAAATTATTAGATATCGTATTTTTCGGCCCATTAGACGCTCCGGACCATTAGACGCAGGTGCCTGGCTGGGAGACAAGCGGCGAGATCGCTCCCTGCAAAGTGCTGGGTTTGCGATGGGGGCGGAGGGAGCGATCTCGCCACTTGTCTCCCAGCCAAGCACGCAAGCGCGGTGTGCTTCCCCCGCGCCTGTGTGCCTGGCTGGGAGACAAGCAGCGAGATCGCTCCCTGCGAAGTGCTGGGTTTGCTATGGGGGCGGAGGGAGCGATCTCGCCGCTTGTCTCCCAGCCAGGCACGCAGGCACGGAGAAAGCATGCCGCCCCCTCCACAGCCTGCACTCGCGAAGCGCTGTGTTTGCGGAGGGGGGCGGGTGCTTTCCCCATGCCTGTCTGCCTGGCTTCAGCTGCTGCTTACAGCAAGCGCCAGGATCGCTCCCTCCGCCCTCCGATCCTGGCGCTTGCTATAAGCAGCAGCTGAAGCCAGGCAGACAGGCACAAAGGAAGCACCCGCCCCCTCCGCAAACCCAGCGCTTCGCGAGCGCCAGCTGTGGAGGGGGCGGCGTGCTTTCTCCCTGCCTGTTTGCATGGCTTCAGCGCTGATGCTTAAAACAAGCGCTGGGATCGGAGGGCGGAGGGAGTGATCCTGGCGCTTGCTGTAAGCGTCAGAGCTGGAGCCAGGCTGGCAGGCGCGGGGAAGCGCCGGGACGGAGGCAGCGGATTGCCCCCCCTCCCCCGGAGGAAGGTACGTATGGTACCTTCATTCCATAAGACGCACACACTTTTCCCCCCACTTTTTTTTTGGGGGGGGGAAGTGCATCTTATGGTGCGAAAAATACGGTACCTACCAACATGCTTCCGTTCAAGGCGTTCCTTTCAAAGTGCCATTGCAACAATCCAGTATCCACTTTACTGTATATTTTTCTCTCAGATTAGTTGCAAATTTTATGGGAGAATCAGCTAAGCATGTATTGCTAGGTCATGCAGAGAAGCGTCTGACCTGGTACCAACCAAACCCAGGAGATTTCCTTCTCCAACAAACTGACTTCAAAGCTTGATTGAGAAGGTTCTCTAGTTTTTTTTTTCCTCTATCCACATCTAATTTAAGCCAGAACAGCTCTAGAACAGGGGATGAGTATTGTGCTCTGTTTGTGCATCTGAGTGTCTGCTGTCAGAGCCAGACTAAATGGGCATTGATCTGATCGTCAGGTGATTCTTCTGCCCTTTGAAATGTTGGTACTATTGGAAGCCATTCTTTATGACTGCTCAATAAAAGCCAGACTCTCTTTCTCCTGGGACCATCTAAAACTTAAGTATCTTTTGGGATGACTTTCACAGTTTGGGGATTCAGAATGTAGGACAATGCAAAAAATTTAAAAATGCAGTGCTTATTCTACTTAACTATTTTATGTATGCTTAAGTCTCCCAGTCTAATTTTCTCTTACAGTTCAATGAGATCAGTAAAACAGTATACATTACTGAGGGACCAAGAACCTTAGTTCTAATGACTCATCAGTCATATCACCCCACCCCCCTCCAAATAAAACCAAAACTGGGCTTCCTTGATGTACCATAGCTCACTGAATTGTTATGAGGGTAAAGCAAAGGGAAGAGTCACACATGATTCATGCTGCCCTGAGCTGTTTAGAGGAAAGATGGAGGGAAAATGAAATTAAATTAATATCCTGTTCCACTGCCACTTAATTGAACCTTATTGACTGAGATTTCAGGATATATAGAAACTTTTCTCTGTCTTTGTAATAATAGAGCTCAGAGGCACCAAAACTAACTGGAGGTTTGTTCAAGACAAAGAAAAGAACGTACTGCTTCATACAGTGAGTACTTGATGCATAGAACTACTGCTATAAGATATGGCAGTAGCCATACTCTTAGACGATTTTAAAAGGCTGGATATATGTAAAGAGGATCAGTCTGTCTTAGGCTGTGAAAGCTGAATGGGACCTCTGGGTTCAGACTCAGGGTCAGAGTGCCTTGATTGTCAGATACTAGGGAGTGGTCAGCTGATGGGAACTATTTCCAGTAGGTTTCCCTTAGAGTTACCAACCTCCAGATGGGGGCTGGAGGTCTCCAGGAATTGCAACTTATCTCCAGACTAACTAAATTGCTTATTTATTTATTTAAAACATTTATTTTAACTCTCCAGGAGAAAATGGCTGCTTTGGAAGTTGGACTGCATGGCATTATAGTCTACCAAGGTCACTCCCCTGCCTTAATACCACCCTCAAATCTCCAGGTATTTCCAAACCCAGAGTTGGCATGGCAACCCTTGAGTGATACCAGACAGGTGTTTAAAGCTGCCCAGGGGTCGGGAGGCAGGCGAACCAAAAAACATGTTCACATGTGCACATCTGTCTCCCATCTCGGTTCTGCCCCAGTCCCGCCCCCAGCCTGCTGGGAGCCAGCTCGAAAAGGCACCACTTTCAAAGTGGTCCCTTTTTGCTGGGGCACCTCTGGGGTGCCTCCCCAGCTGTCTGGAAAGCCAGGAGGCACACGGAGAGTGACCAGGGAGCCGTGGATGGGATGCAAGAGTGTTCCAGATGCTCCCAGGGCACCCACGGCCAACCCCTTTTCTGAGCACCATCTGGAAGCTCCGGGGTGCTCAATTTCTGGCTGGCTCTCTTTGGAATGGCTTGAAATTGACCCAAATTGGCCGTCTGTTATCAGCCCTTGTTTCTGTGCGGCATCTGACTGGCCATTGCTGGAAACATGCTGCTGGACTAGATAGACCCTAGGACTGGCTCAACATGGCTATTCTTATGTTAAATAAATATTCTCTACTTTTTGCTAAAGTTGTTTTCCTTTTCTCAAGTGTTAGCATTTTTTTAGGGGAGGTTTCTTTTCTACCCCAATTCTCTTTCATCTTACCTGGTGAAAATTGGAAGATTAAGACGATCACAGCGGCGAAAAGGAAAAGGGCTCTCATGGTGAGTGACTGACTGAGGCTGAGCTTTGAAGGAAGGAAGAAATTCAACAACTCTTGAAGCTGTCAGGCTGAGATTTTATGGAGGACGAAGCTGAAAGCTCCTAGTGTATTTATGGAGTTGAAATGATTGTGAAATGCAGAGGCCTGGGGTGCTTGTCAATAAGTAACTGTCCCTAATGGTTTGGGGAAAACACTAGCACTTGCTCATTAAATTGCAAATTTCCAACTGTGCGACAAATGATGATGCAATGTGTAAGATGGATATCCATTAACCCCTCTACATATTATATAATTTGAACACCATCCAAGTCACACTGAGTTCTTGGTGACCCAATTTATTGGGGAAACTCTTGAGAACTTTTGTGAATGGGGGAAGCAGTTTTAAGTAGTGGCCTCCAAAATGAAGAAGAGATCTTCTAACCTTCTGATTCTGTCCTTTCTTGGCATCTGAACTGCCCATAGATAAAAGAATTTTAAGTTATATTCTTACAGCCCTTTAAATTGATTAAACCTATTACCAAAGTCTCAATAGAGGTGCCTTTTTGAGTGTTAGTCTAGGGTGATTTATGATTTAACAGGTGTTAATCTAACATCTAAGAGCCAATTTGGTGTAGTGGTTAAGTGTGCGGACTGTTATCTGAGAGAACTGGGTTTGATTCCCCAGTCCTCCACTTGCACCTGCTGGAATGGCCTTGAGTCAGCCATAGATCTGGCAGAGGTTGTCCTTGAAAGGGCAGCTTCTGGGAGAGCTCTCTCAGCCCCATCCACCTCACAGGGTGTCTGTTGTGGAGGAGGAAGATAAAGGAGATTGTGAGCCGCTCTGAGACTCTGAAGTTCAGAGTATAGGGCAGGATCATCATCATCATGATTTAATAAACATGAAGTGCAACCTTAAGCAGGTCTACTCAGATTTCTGCTTTCTCCCACAAAAGCATTCTTAGGACTGTACTGTATCATTACGTTATACTTATCATTGTATTTATCATTACATCCTGTGGTGGTGTTTCCTTATCTTTTGATTTACAAACCCATAGCATGATGCATGCACAACTCTGCTGCATTGATTAAAATTAGACTTCATTGATTAAGCAACTAACACTGTAATGAATTGAGGCCTAGGTTTGGGATAGAGATGGCTTTTGTGACTCTTTTGGGCAATTTCTGCCTTTAGATGGGCAAATGGAATGCATCTCTATTGTTGTTAGATGTGTCAGCAGCATGTGATATGATGGACCATGCAAAACTGCTGAGGGACGTGGAAGATGTTGGGGTAGAGCAGTGCTGAGGTGGGTCTGGTCTTGACTGTAGCAGGAGAAGCTGAATCAGCCCCTTGGGAATTGACAAGGGGATGCCACGAGGCTTTGTGTTATCTCCTACATTGTTTAATATGTCCCATTAATGAGATCTTCTACAGTTTTGGAATAGGTTGTCAACAATATGCTGATGACTCCCAGCTATACATTACCCTGGATGAGACTGCTGCTGTCTGTCTTAGCCTAGTGGCTGAATGCTGTAGTCAAATACATCTCAGATATTTGTTTTAATGTCTGTTAAAAGGTTTTAGTAGATTGTTTATTGCATTGTTTTTTTGAGTATTGAAGTTTTTTTGAGTATTCATCTGACTTTACGATCCAGTTTTATTGCATGGTTTATTATGTATCTCATTCTGGTCTTTAATGCATTGCTTTCTAATTCTTTCAAGTGGGTAGCTGTGTTGGTTTGTATTTGCATTGTACCTCTGAATCCTAACCCCCTTCTTTGCGCAACCCTTTCCCCACATTCTGACTGGGATATAAGGGCTTAGGAATCTCCTTTTCTGTCCGTATCTGACAAGGGAAAATTTGACTCTCAAAAGCTATACCCTGGAAATCTTGTTGGTCTAAGGCAGGCATGTCCAACTTTGAACAGGTCGTGATCTATTTTTTCTGGACAAAAGTGCTGGTGATCTACCACCATGAAAATTAAGTTTCAAATTAGTTTTGAATTAGATTTTAACCCACCAAAGTTGGGTTTCACCGCCCCCCCCCCCATTTACAATGTACCTTCTGTCATTAACTGGTAAGCAAAATAAGCAAAAACAAAACAGAGAGACGAAGATTCAGAAAGAATTCCAAACAGTTTTTTCTTAAATGTTTATTGTTATAACTTTTTTAACTGTCTTAATAACTTTCTTTAACTTTTATTGAGTAATTTGTGTTAAATGTAGGTCTCTTAAAGACAAAAATAAACTTTGGACAAGGCTGTAAAACAATTGGACTAATTTAATTGTTCTGAGAGGCTTTTCCCCCTTCTTTTTCTACACCAACCTACAGGGAAGCATCTAAGGAGGACGGAATCACTCCAGAGACTTCTCCAAATACAGATAAATGCATTTGCTTATCTAAACTATTTTAAACCAATTGCTAGGAAACTGAAGGAGCTGAGAAGGAGTCCTCTTAGCAACTATATTCTTAATTGAATGTTATCTCTAATCTTTTAAGACTGAGGCCAATTAGGTGATTCCTGCACCTGAGACTAAATGCCAGTCCTCTATGCTTGACTCTTTGCCAGCTCTATTGCTATTGCTATTTGACTGAAGTAGTTAAGATTTTGATTTAACACTTATTCATAACAAAGGAAATGGTGGCACTGATTTTGCTGTTTTATAGGGGTTTATTTCCCTTCTGGCCTTGAAACTGAAAATTGAATTGAGAGCCAAAACCTGCCAGCAGTTCACCAGAACAGCTTTGTGAGACTTGTAGCATAAGCTCTATTATGGAGGGGGGAAACTGACATTACCCATTTAGGAAGGATGGCATCCCCTAGGCAAGGAAGCAAATGAGGCTGGAAGACTTCTTTACCCCTAATAGATTTGCCTGCCTTGCTCAAGAGGAGGACTCTACCCATTCCTCTGAACAGACACTGATCTCAAATAACAGCAGTGATTCATGATCTTTGCTCAACCCCACCAGCAGGTCAGCTTGGTAAAGCTGAGGAACTGAGCCTATTAGCAGCACAGACAAACTTAATTGCTGTGTCACTCCCTAAAAATTATGATAAACTCTACTCGATAACAGCCTACTTCTCGGGAAGTGAAATGAATAACCTTGTACCAGATGGCTCCTTTAATCATCAAGGAAACCTAAGAAGCTGAATGGAAAATGAATGTGAGAGAACCTTGAACTCTAAGTTAAAACCTAATGGAACTATTTCATCTTCTCCTAATAGGAGGCCAGAGAGTGCTTCACTAATTTATGATCCAAATTGTGTGGTTATAAATGTTTTTCCTTACCAAGGAAGATATATAAACTGGTCTACTAGATGGTCCGCTAGGAAGCATCTAGCTTTTCTTCTTTAAACTAGACCATTTTCTATTGACCTTATTAAGGTTGAACAAATTCCAGATCCACTACACTATGAACGTTTCCTGCTGCTATTTTGCTCTAACCAAGTACCTACTAATGTGCTGGCACATTGTACTGAGTATGCTAAATTTGGGATTAAGTTTCAAAGATATTTTAGAGACCATGCTGTTCAACAATCAGTCCTGTTCAACAAATAGTCCCAAAGTTTTGCCCACTGAAAGGGAAGACAGGTAATACAATGAATAAACAGAAGAAGCAGAGTGGATTGAAACTTTCAGAATCATCCAATCCATCAATGTTAATGGATCTTTAGTCTCCTGTAAAAGTGCATCCTCCTGTTGGGACTGAGAAACTTCAGCCCCCTATGATGCCTGAAACTTTGTCTAGGCCAGGGTCTGAATTAATGGAAGTGCTAACCTCCAAACCTGCTGAAACAACTGAAGATGTTGAAGGTCTTCTTGCTTCCTTTGGGGCACTTCCCTCAACAGAGCAAGATGACCTGTGAAGTCGACATCAGGCTCTGTTGTCTTCCCTCAAAGAGATTAGAAATAACCCACATCTGCCAGCTGAGTCCCCCTCGCTTAACGCTGCCTTTCCCAAAACAATTGATAAGATTACAACAACATCAGATGTTCTGCCACAAAATACTAAACATATCCCTTTGGAGCCAGTGGTTATAGTAAAAAAAGGAACCCATGAAATCCCAGGATGGCCCCTGCCCAACTAACTCTTCCTCTAAGGCTCCTACGAAGCAACAACTCCCAAGTGTTCATATGAAAATATTATCCTGGAACATAACAGCTTGGGGCTGTAGATTGAAGGACCCTGTCATTAGGTCATAGGTCATATATATCAGATTTTCACATTATTATGGTTCAAGAAACTTGGGCTAGAGAGGGCATTAGTCTACCTGGCTTTACAGTTTTTGAAGTAGATGCCCACCCTAGCCTACCTAGTGGCCATCCAAAGGCTGGATTAACATGTTTCATCTCTTCAGATCTAAACTATATTGGGATATCCCAAATAACTGCTGAACAGTTTGCAATTGCATTATTGCTACAGTTTTCAGATTTCTCTCTGATAATCATCACAGTTTATTTTCCCCCTCTATCTATTCATAGAGAAATAGAATATCTTTGGAAGAGTTTGAGGGATTTTCTTGATGTGGTTACTCAACAATATCCTAGAGCTCTACTATGACATGATAGAGGTTTACAAGATTATGCATGGGATGGAGAAAGTAGAGAAAGAAGTACTTTTCTCCCTTTCTCACAATACAAGAACTTGTGGGCATTCAATGAAATTGCTGAGCAGTAGGGTTAGAACGGATAAAAGGAAGTATCGTATTTTTCGGACCATAAGGCGCTCCGGACCATAGGACGCACCTTCCTCCTGGGGGGCGATCCGCTGCGTCCGCCTCCGATCCCGGCGCTTCCCCCGCGCCTGCCTGCCTGGCTCCAGCTTCTTCCAGCAAGCGCTGGGATCGCTCCACACTGCCCCCACCACAAACCCAGCGCTTCGCAAGCGCCGGCTGCGGAGAGGGCAGCGTGCTTCCTCCGTGCCTGTCTGCCTGGCTCCAGCTCTGACTCTTACAGCAAGCACCAGGATCGCTCCCTCTGCCCTCCAATCCCAGCACTTGCTTTAAGCATCAGAGCTGGAGCCAGGCAGACAGGCACGGAGGAAGCACCGCCCTCTCCGCCAACCCAGCGCTTCGCAAGCGCCTGCTGTGGAGGGGGCAACGGATCCCCCCCCCGAGGAAGGTACCTTCGCTCCATAAGACGCACACACTTTCCCCCCCACTTTTTTTTTGGGGGGGAAGTGCATCTTATGGTCCGAAAAATATGGTACTTCTTCACCCAAAGGATGATTAACATGTGGAATTCATTGCCACAGGACGTGGTGCGGCTACAAGCATAGCCAGCTTCAAGAAGGGTTTGGATAAAAATATGGAGCAGGGGTCCATCAGTGGCTATTAGCCACAGCATATTATTGGAACTGTCTGGGGCAGTGATGCTCTGTATTCTTGGTACTTGGGGGGGGGGGGGGGCAAAGTGGAAGGGCTTCTAGCCCCACTTGTGAACCTCCTTTTTTTTGGCCACTACGTGACACAGAGTGTTGGACTGGATGGGCCATTGGCCTGATCCAACATGGCTTCTCTTATGTTCTTATTAGCAGGTGACTTTAATGCCTGTATTGGCCAGAATGACAATGCTCTGATAACAACTGTGGACAGGGGCTCTCCGACTAACCCCACATATCCTTATTTACATCAAAGAACATCAAAGGACTCTAAAGTAAATTTGGCAGGCAAACAGCTATTTAAATTTATGATGAATTATGGTCTGGTAATCCTAAATGGAATTGAGAATTGAGACCCCCCCCCCCCCCATGGGTGATTTCACCTGTGTTACACATAGAGGAGCTAGCGTAAATCGACTATGTACTGGTTTCAACCTACTTGTTGCCTAGGATTTGTGAATTTATGGTAGCTGACTATCATGCAGGTGACCACCTACCTCTACAGCTCACAATATCACTCTGTTTAGAGTGTGTGTTGCCACCCAGACCTTCACCTGAGCTGTGGCAAGGAGGGAAAACTTTGAGACCAATTAAATGGTATAGGAAGATCTTGTCTCACTAACCTGTTAGAGTTCTTTGAGGAGGTGAACAAACATGTGAACGAAGAGGACCCAATTGATGTTGTTTACCTTGACTTCCAGAAAGCTTTTGATAAAGTTTCTCATCAAAGGTTCCTTAGTAAACTGAAGAATCATGGGGTAAATGAACAAGTCCTCCTGTGGATCAAAAATTGGCTAATTAATAGGAAACAGAGAGTGAGTATAAATGGGCAATTTTCTCAGTGGAGGGTGGTAAGCAGTGGGGTGCCGCAGAGTTTGGTACTGGGTCCAGTACTTTTTAACTTGTTCATTAATGATTTGGAGTTGGGAGTAAGCAGTGAAGTGGCTAAGTTTGCGGATGACACTAAATTGTTCAGGTTGGTGAGAATCAGAGAGGATTGTGAGGCACTCCAAAGGGATCTGTTTAGGCTGGGTGAGTGGGTGTCAACATGACAAATGAGGTTCAATGTGGCCAAGTGCAAGGTAATGCACATTTGGGGCAAAGTCATGTTTGGTTTCTGGGAGTTCCTGCCTGGCTCATTGGAGCCTTAGAACTTAGCTTGGGGACAGAGGAACAATACGGAGCTTCCCGAGCCAATCACTGGCCCCCTGCTGGTTCAAACGACCCAATGGCATCCTAGTGCGGGAACTTGGAACTGTATATAGTTGGCCTCATTGGCCCAGTTGAGCAGTCTTCCAGTTCCACAGTTACTATGCTGTAACTTAATAAAGAGCTATAATCACTGCAACTGCGTCTTGTCTATGCATTGAACCCACTATATTATATTTACACAGCAAAAATCCAGGTGCAAAATGCATTATTTAGTGCTGTGTGAATGCACCCAGAGAGAGACATTCACAGAAAGTGAACCTAGCATTAAAAACTTAGCCCAGCCCCCTGGGGGAAATAAAAAAATTGGCCTTGTGCTTAAAAGAAAGCAAAGTAGGAACCAAGTGAACTTTGAGAGGAAGAGCATTTCATAAATGAGATGTCACTTCAGGAAAAGAAAAACCCTGTCTCTGGTTGTTACCTGCCTCACCTCTGAATGTAGAAGCACAGAGAGCAAGGCTTAAAAGGCAGATCTTGTGGAAGGCTGGACAATATGGCATGAGGCGGTCTTATGCCCAACCTTCCCTCCAATTAAACACAAACCAAGATGAAATTTACAGTAGAATATAAGAGATTTATGAAATCATGAAAAGTGAGAAGGAAGTGAAGAGAATGATATTTTCTCTCCTTTCATATCAGTAGAATTCAGCTATAGAGTTTGGACTGACAATCTTGAGTTTCAGATTGGCCATTGTTGATGATGGAATGCCAGATTAGAGATTTCTTGGTCTGATCCACTGTATCCATATCAATTTGTCCATATATTTTATATTTTATTTATATCCCACTTTTCTTCCTGATAAAGACCCAAAGTTTATCACATCATTCCCCTCTCCCTGACCTCATTCTCACCACAACTACCTTGCATGAAGCAGGTTAGGCTGTAGGAATGTGATATGACCAAGGTTCCCCATGAGCTTACATGGCAGAAGTTGTTGTCCCTGTTGTCTCAGGACCTAATCGCTATGCCACACCAGTTCTCATGTTCTTAATTCATTACTTTTTCTTGTCTGGCCTTCTGCTTATAAAGCCAATAAATTATAAATTTCATTCAAATGCTATTGATATTTCAAGTTTTGATCATCCCAGAGAACATCTTTCCTAGCTCAGTTGCACCTATCTTCAACCTAGCAATGGAAGTCCAAGCCAACAGCTAGTCCAGAAGATTGTCACAGGTCAGTAGTGCATGCCTGGACACAGGCCATTGCCTGCCTACCCCAGCAGCATGTCCAGAAATCTGTCACAGATCAGTAGTTTGTGGCTGAGGTTGATACAGGCTGTTGCCTTCCAACTATTTTTATTTGCAAAGGTTCCTTGAACTGACAAGGACATTGAGTGGGTTTTCTTGGACTCACACTTCATCACTATAACAACAACCCAGAGGTCAATCAGGATCACCTGAGCAACTGCGTCTGTAGGGCTTATAGGCCACATGCAGTGCCCACTTGCCATTATAAAAGGAAGCTGAAAACCCCTGAGGACTGATTGGTAATAGAGGTAACAACTTGGCAGTGCACCAATAGATGGGGATTCCGTCTGTTTAATGAACTTTAACAACATTAACCAGGAAACAGCTGCCACCTTCACAAATGCAATGCTTGCCAAAAAACCCCAAGAAGCAGCTACATTTTACAAAGGACTTTAGTCTGGCCCATGAAGGTGGCAGAAAAGTGGGTGCACGACATGATGTGGGTGAAATGGTACAGTAACATTGTCTCAGCCTGGGTAGCTTCTCCTTATTCATGTCCCTGGTGTTTTTTTGATTCCCTGGAAAATCATATTATAATATAGTGGGTTCAATGCAAGGAGGAGATGCGGTTGCAGTGATCATAGCTCTTTATTGAGTTACAGCATGGTAGCAGCTGAACAAAGAAGACTGCTGAACTGGGCCAACGGGGCCAACTATATACAGACCAAAATTCCTGTGCTAGGACGCCATTGGATCATTCATACCAGCAGGGGACCTGTGAGTGGAGCAGGGCAGCAGGGATTTGAATCCTACTGTCCATTGTTCCTGAGTCCCCAAGCTCAGTCCTAAAGGCTCCAATGAGCCAGACAGGAACATTTGTAATATTAGCCCACATACACAACACATATACTATTAATTGCTCTTCATAATGTTTATGATTAGTGTTGAGTAGGATTTATTGTTTGGCTGGCTTTACAGCCTGTTTCAGTTGCCTTCTTTAAAGACTTAATACCTCTGTTTTATCACCTATATGTTCTGATGCTTTACTGTTTTTTTGTGTTGTTCCTACTGCAGATTTTTAAAAATTCTCTAAGCAAGTTTTCCATTGGCAACTATGTAAGAGTAGGCACTAAATAATAGAATTATAGAATCATAAGTTGGAAGGTACCTCCAGGGTCATCTAGTCCAACCCCCTGCATAATACAGGAAATTCATAAATACCTCCCCTACACACACACACACAGAAGATGGCAAAAAAAAAACCCTCCAGGATCCCTGGCCAAACTGATCTGGAGAAAAATTGCTGTCTGACCCCAAAGTGTTGATCAGCATTTCCTGGGATGTAAGAAAAGGCCAGAGAACTAAGCACTAGTGCAACCTCTCCTGCCCTCCCTCATATGGTAAAGGTGAGGACATTCGACTGGAGAAGGGCAATGAGCAAGATTTCTTTGTATACTCATTTCTGTGTTGGTCAGTGGATGTGGTTCTCCATTTTTTTGTGTTTGTCATTGTTGTGTGGGCATGTTGCATGGTTTCTAGTTCTGATTTATGTGATATTCACCTGTAAAACATTCATTATTTCTTTGGGGTTGTATCCAACCATGCTGCTCAGCTAAGGCTGGCATGATGCTTTAGAGGAAGACACACCCTGCCAATGGAGTAATTTCTTGCACATTTTTGGACACACCATTATGTACATTTAATGTAGAATGTTGATATTCATGCACAAATAATTTTGTCCATAATTGTATAGGGGAGGAAATCAGTGCAGGGAAGCAGAAAAGGGCAAAGAAACCATCACAGGTTTATTTATTTATTTATTTATTTATTTATTTATAATTTGATTTTTAGCCCGCCCTTCCCATAGAACATGACTTCAGCAGAAGGGAGAAATGAAATCAAAACTAGGATTCTGAGGTGCAGGCAGCAGCAATGAGAAATTCACAGCTATTCTGAGAAAACCATATCTTACATAGCAGCTTTCCTCATATCCAAGGTGCATACCACAGGGCCTTTGCTGAGATCTCAGTGCCAGGTCTGCAATATTAATGGCACAAACCTCACAAGCAATAGAAAAGAGTAAGAGTCCAGTAGCACCTAAAAGACTAAAAAAAATTAGGGTGTGAGCTTTCATGAGTTACTGTTCAGTTCTTCAGAACAAGCGGTGCTTTCACACAGCAACTGTTTGCAAGTGGATTTTGCTATTCTCATACAGTAAAAATCCAGTTGCAAAGCAGGTTATTTAATGTGTGTGAATACACCCAAGGACACTGAGTGGGTTTTCTGAAGAAGTGAGCAGTGATAGGTTCATGATAGGTTCCTGATACACCTGCAAAAATAATGATTTTTCCATTGACCACTTCCCTTCCCTTGGTACCTGTTTTGAATAGTGTGTTTGCATGGTGGTGTACTATGTTGAACAGAGAACAACTACCAGCATTCAAAATAGTAATATATATATATATATATATATATATATATATATATATATATATATATATATATATATATATATATATATATATATATTAAAGTTAAAAAGTCTACAAGCGGACTCTCTGCACAACAATGGATTGCTCAAAAATACAAAAGAAAGTTGAAAACACACAATTCCTCTGTCCCTCACTCTATACATGCCCTAGTCGGTCATATTAAACTGAAAGTTGCAGAGTTCTTAAAGCTATCCATTACCTGGAAGCCTTTGTCTAGTCAGCCCTTTGTCTGTTCCATTTGAGAATGGCAGTCATCAGATGGAGTTCTGGTGTGAAAGCTCCTTCTGCCAGATATAATCAGCCAAGGAAAAAGGAAAGGTTCCCTGTGCAAGCACCAGTCATTTCCGACTCTGGGGTGACATTGCTTTCACAACGTTTTCACAGCAGACTTTTTACGGGGTGGTTTACCATTGCTTTCCCCAGTCTTTTACACTTTCCCCCCCAGCAAGCTGGGTACTCATTTTACCGACCTCAGAAGGATAGAAGGCTGAGTCAACCTTGACCCGGCTACCTGAATCCAGCTTCCGCCGGAATCAAACTCAGGTCGTGAGCAGAGAGTACTGCAGTACTGCTGCTTTACCACTCTGTGCCACGGGGCTGCTAATCAGCCAAGACAGACCTGCAAAAAATGGATCACTCCCTCCATTCCCAAAGACTTTGTTATCTCTGTTTTCTCATTCCTTGTGGATCAAAGAATGGTTTCCTTAAATCTCCAGAAAAATACAGTCTAGCTTCTTGGACCTCCAAGTCTCTATGTCCCTTCTGAAGTTCAGATCCCCAGTTAAAGTGCAAGCTGGCTATTTCATTGTCTCTGGCCAGGGAGTTCATTAGCATTTCCACCTCTTCTTCCTATCTTCAGCTAGGAAACTCATTGTAGAGATTATATCAATCCTAAACCTAAATTTCATTTCTTGCAATTTGTGCTTATGCACTTCCTGTTATGCTTCCCATATTATTTATGGTAGCCATAAACATCTTTCTGGAGTTTCTGCATCCATGCCTTTTGCCACTCATTCATGTATCATGAGTTGCCTTTCTTAGGGTTTTGTGAAATAGAGCCTTCCAATCAGGGCTTTATTTGTAGAAAAAGCCCAGCAGGAACTCATTTGCATATTAGGCCATACCCTTATGCCAAGCCAGCTGGAACTGTGTTCCTGTGCCTTCCTGCTCAAAGAAAGCCCTGATTCCAATTAGGTTTACCAGCCTCCAGGTGGGGCCTGGAGATCTCCAGCTGGCAGAGATCAGCTTCCTTGGAGAAAACGGCTGCTTTGGAGAGTGGACTCTATGGCATTGTACCATGCTGAGGCCCTTCCCCTCCCCAAACCCTGCCCTCTCCTGGATCCACCCCCCTTCAAATCTCCAGGTATTTTCTAATACAGGCCTGACAACCCTACATCCCAATAAACCATTTACCTCATATCAGAAACACCATTATGGATATGAACCTCAAAGTGGAGCCTGGCACTCTCTTTGAATTACTACTAATCTCCA
Source organism: Heteronotia binoei (assembly GCF_032191835.1). Classification (NCBI taxonomy): domain Eukaryota; kingdom Metazoa; phylum Chordata; class Lepidosauria; order Squamata; family Gekkonidae; genus Heteronotia; species Heteronotia binoei. The sequence continues at coordinate 240,524,620 of NC_083223.1, forward strand.
GACAACAGAAATCTGGAGGAAATGGCAGGCTTGGGAAGCAGACTCCATGGTGTCACATTCTCACTGAGCTTCCTCCCAGGAATTTCTCAAAATTTAATTGACCATCCTAAACATTAGGGAACTTGTGAATTCCTGTTGCAAGTCATATGCTCTGTGTCAGCCCCTAGAGCCCAAGTGAGAAAGCTGAACTAAAAATGCCTTAAATAAATAAATTAATTGATAATAATAATAATAATAAATAACACCCACTAGAGTGGCCAAGTCCAATTCAAGAAATATCTGGGGACTTTGGGGGTGGAACCAGGAGCAAGGGTGTGACAAGCATAATTGAACTCCAAAGGGAGTTCTGGCCATCACATTTAAAGGGACCATACAATTTTTAAATGCCTTCCCTCCATTGGAAATAATGAAGGATAGGGGTACCTTCTTTTGGGGCTCCTATAATCGGACCTCCAGGTCCAATCCTTTTGAAACTTGGAGGGTGTTTTGAGGAGAGTCATCGGATGATATATGCTGCAGATTTGGTGCCTCTACCTCAAAAAACAGCCCTCCCCCTGAGCCCCAGATACTTGCAGATCATTTCTCCATTATACCCTATGGGAATCAGTCTCCATAGGGAATAATGGAGTGCCCAGCAGACATTTTCTTCCCTCCTTCCTTTCTGGTGTTCCTGAAGCAGGGGGAGGGCCTCCAAACTGAGGGCTCCCCTGCCCCCACATGGGGATTCTAAGCATTACAGGAGAATCACAGACAGAAGAAAAACATACTACATAATACTATGATTAAACAAAACTGCCACTCTCTTACAAATTATTCTATACTGTTTATAAAGCTTGAATCTACTGACATCTCACAATTTATGTTACTAATAAAAACCCCACACAATTCATAACAATATAAAATGCCACAATTGTTAAATATTCAATGTCCCAAAAATTCTCTTAAAGTCCAGACTCCATACTTGGAAGACAAAATGTGCTTGTACAAAAGCACCCATTCTTCAGAGATTGAAATTGTTATCTCCAAAGAATGGGTGCTTGTAATAGTGAACGATATAAGACATTGGAATTGTGAGTTTCTTCTAGATCCCTCCTTGATAAAGATCTTCTTGGAAATGGAGTTCTACCTTGGAGGAGGCACAAGGAGTCACTGTACCCAGTAAAAAATGGAAGTTTGAGTGTTACAAGCACGTTTGTACAAGCACCTTTTGTCTCTCAAGAATGGAGTTTGGACTTTAAGAGAATTTTTTGGGACACTGAATATTTAACAATTGTGGCACTTTATATTGTTATGAATTGTGTGTTTTTTTTATTAGTAACATAAATTGTGAGATGCGAGTAGATTCAAGCTTTATAAACAGTATAGAATAATTTGTAAGAGAGTGGCAGTTTTGTTTAATTGTGTAGTATGCTTTCCCACCTGCGGATTGGCAACCCTAACACCCACCAGGGTGATATGAACATAAGAACATAAGACCATAAGAGAAGCCATGTTGGATCAGGCCAACGGCCCATCAAGTCCAACACTCTGTGTCACACAGTGGCAAAAAATTTTATATACACACATACACTGTGGCTAATAGTCACTGATGGACCTGTGCTCCATATATTTATCTAAACCCTTCTTGAAGGTGGCTATACTTGTGGCCGCCACCACCTCCTGTGGCAGTGAATTCCACATGTTAATCACCCTTTGGGTGAAGAAGTACTTCCTTTTATCCGTTTTAACTTGTCTGCTCAGCAATTTCATCGAATGCCCACGAGTTCTTGTATTGTGAGAAAGGGAGAAAAGTACTTCTTTCTCCACTTTCTCCATCCCATGCATTATCTTGTAAACCTCTATCATGTCACCCCGCAGTCGACGTTTCTCCAAGCTAAAGAGTCCCAAGCGTTTCAACCTTTCTTCATAGGGAAAGTGCTCCAGCCCTTTAATCATTCTAGTTGCCCTTCTCTGGACTTTCTCCAATGCTATAATATCCTTTTTGAGGTGCGGCGACCAGAACTGCACACAGTACTCCAAATGAGACCGCACCATCGATTTATACAGGGGCATTATGATACTGACTGATTTGTTTTCAATTCCCTTCCTAATAATTCCCAGCATGGTGTTGGCCATTTTTATTGCAAACGCACACTGTCTTGACATTTTCAGTGAGTTATCTACCACGATCCCAAGATCTCTCTCTTGGTCCGTCTCTGCCAGTTCACACCCCATCAACTTGTATTTGTAGCTGGGATTCTTGGCCCCAATGTGCATTACTTTGCACTTGGCCACATTGAACCGCATCTGCCACGTTGACGCCCACTCACCCAGCCTCAACAGATCCCTTTGGAGTTCCTCACAATCCTCTCTGGTTCTCACCACCCTGAACAATTTAGTGTCATCCGCAAACTTGGCCACTTCACTGCTCACTCCCAACTCTAAATCATTTATGAACAAGTTAAAGAGCATGGGACCCAGTACCGAGCCCTGCGGCACCCCACTGCTTACCGTCCTCCACTGCGAAGACTGCCCATTTATACTCACTCTCTGCTTCCTATTACTCAGCCAGTTTTTGATCCACAAGAGGACCTGTCCTTTTACTCCATGACTCTCAAGCTTTCTAAGGAGCCTTTGATGAGGAACTTTATCAAAAGCTTTCTGGAAGTCAAGGTAAACAACATCTATTGGGTCTCCTTTGTCCACATGTTTGTTCACCCCCTCAAAGAAATGTAACAGGTTAGTGAGGCAAGATCTTCCCTTGCAGAACCCATGCTGAGTCTTCCTCAATAACCCGTGTTCATCAATGTGCCTACTCATTCTGTCCTTGATAATGGTTTCTACCAACTTTCCCGGTATTGAAGTCAGACTGACAGGCCTGTAATTTCCCGGGTCTCTTCTGGAACCTTTTTTAAAGATGGGGGTGACATTTGCTACCTTCCAGTCCTCAGGAACGGAGGCAGATTTCAATGAAAGATTACAGATTTTTGTTAGAAGATCCACAAGTTCAACTTTGAGTTCTTTCAGAACTCTCGTATGTATGCCATCCGGACCCGGTGACTTATTAGTTTTTAATTTGTCTATCAGTTGTAGGACCTCCTCTTTTGTCACCTCAATCTGACTCAGTTCTTTCAATACCCCTTCCAAAATTAGTGGTTCTGGGGCGGGCAAAAAGTTCTCATCTTCCACAGTGAAGACGGAGGCAAAAAATTCATTTAGCTTCTCAGCCATTTCCCTATCCTCCTTCAGTAATCCTTTTACCCCATGGTCATCCAAGGGCCCCACTGCCTCCCTGGCTGGTTTCCTACTTCTAATATATTTGAAGAAAGTTTTATTGTTGGTCTTTATGTTTTTTGCAATATGCTCCTCATAGTCCCTTTTTGCCTGCCTGATCACAGTCTTGCATTTGATTTGCAACAGCCTGTGTTCCCTTTTACTAATCTCACTTGGACTGGTTTTCCACCGCTTAAAGGAGTCCTTCTTACCTTTTACAGCTTCCATTTCTTTGTTTGTTAACCACGCAGGCCTTTTCTTATGCCTGTTTGTGCCTTTCCTAACTTGTGGTATGTATTTTATCTGAGCTTCTAGGATTATAGAACTTGTAGTAGCAAAGTCCTACAGCTTACAGGGACCTCATTAACAACATCCACTTGCTGGGAGCGTGGGATGAAAATGTACAGAATTTGAATGTGATGCCAGTAGGTTTGAATGTGTTTGCATGTCCACCAGCAATGTAATATGTACCCAAGCCACCACATTAGTGTAATATTAGCACCAGATTCCCATGGTCTGTAAATATTTGTAAGCCTTTCTATGCCTTTGTACTAGGTTCTTATTCAAGTTATTGTAAACGTTTATTATGATTTAATAAAGAGTTAGAAGCCAAAAAATGCATAGAATTAATATTTATACATTTTTATCTCAATCTTCATCCTAAAGTGTCAGCTACTCTCTTTCCAACTGTATCATCACAACAACTGTGTGAAATAATAGCAGAGCTTCTTTTGAACAGGAACGCTGTTCTGGCTTGTGTGGCATCAAGGGGTGTGGCCTAATATGCAAATGAGTTCCTGCTGGGGGTTTTTGACAAAAAAGCCCTGAATAATAAAAAAAACAGCAAGACTCCAGTAGTATCTTAAAGACTATGAGCTTCTGGGAGTCACTGCACACTTCATAGAATCATAGAGTAGGAAGGGACCTCCAGGGTCATCTAGTCCAATGCCCTGCATAATGCAGGAAACTCACAAATATCTCCCCCTAAATTCACAAGATCTTCATTGCTGTCAGATGGCCATCTAGCCTGTGTTTAAAAGAAGGAGAGCCCACCACCTCCTGAGGAAGCCTGTTCCACTGAGGAACTGTTCTAACGGTCAGGAAGTTCTTCCTAATGTTGAGACAGAAACTCTTTTGATTTAATTTCAACCCACTGGTTCTGGTCCTACCTTTTGGGGCCACAGAAAACAATTCCAAACCATCCTCTATATGACAGCTCTTCAAGTACTTGAAGATGGTGATCATATCACTCTCAGCTGCCTCCTCTCCAGGCTAAACATGCCCCCCTCCTTCAACCTTTCTTCATAGGACTTGGTCTCCAGATCCCTCACCATCTTCTTTGCCCTCCTCTGGACCCATTCCAGCTTGTCTATATCCTTCTTAAAATGTGGTGTCCAAAACTGAATACAATACTCTAGGTGAGGTCTTACCAGAGCAGAGTAGGGTTGCCAAGTCCAATTTAAAAAATATCTGGGGACTTTGGGGGTGGAGCCAGGAGACATTAGGGGTGGAGCCAAAATCAAGGCTGCGACAAGCATAATTGAACTCCAAAGGGAGTGCTTGCCATCACATTTAAAGGGACTGCACCCTTTTCAATGCCTTCCTCCATAGGAAATAATGAAGGATAGGGGCACCTTCTTTTGGGGCTCATAGAATTGGACCCCTTGGCCCAATCTTTTTGAAACTTGGAGGGTATTTTGGGGAGAGGCACTAGATGCTGTACTGAAAATTTGGTGCCTCTACCCCAGAAAACAGCCTCCCCAGAGCCCCAGATACCCGCAGATCAATTCTCCATGATTTTCTATGGAAATAAATCTCCATAGGGAATAACAGAGTTCCCAGCAGACATTTCCCTCCCCTTCCCCCGCTTTCTGATGTCCCTGAAGTGGGGGGAGGGTCTCCAAACCGGGGGATCCCCTGCCCCCACCTGGGGATTGGCAACCCTAGAGCAGAGTAAAGCAATATCATCTCTTCACTGTACTTCTGTTGATATAGCCCAAAATTGCATTTGCCTTTTTCAAAATACACTTTTTCTACAGCTACAGTCTATAGACAGATTAATATGGCTACCCATCTTGACCTGTGTGAAACAAGCTAGGCAGAAAGAGAGAAACAACTAGCTCAAGGTCACCCAATGAGCCTCATGGGAGAAACCAGCTCTTAGTCTAATATTTTGACCACTACAATACACTGGTCTGATGCTGATGATGTATGTATGGAACCCAGGTATGGTAAAAAGTAAAAAGAAAGTACTTTGCCAAGTTTGCCCTCTGGTTTGTAATCTAAACTCTTTCATGGATGAATTATTTATTTACTATTCACCAGTCACCTTCAACTTGATGCCTAAGGCTGGCATTTAAGGCAAACCTTATGCAGAAATGCCCATTCAACTCTTCAGATTCTTTTTATCCTGCCTATTCAATCCCTGCATGGGGTATTTAATCCTTAAGGTTATAACCATGAATCAGTACCATAGTTCTAAAGTGGTAGGTGCTTTACTCACTTTGTATGCATGAAAAACACACAGGAGAGGTGGCTGTTCTCTCTCCAGCCCTGCTTCCCCAGACCCATACTTGCAATTTAATAGATTTTCTTCAATCCAGTAAGTCCACAGATGGTGGACTTGAAATTCAGAGCTATGGGTGGTCCATATCACAGTCCCTGGACCTTATTACAACATACAAACTTTGTATGATCATACAATTTTTGTTGTATGCTGAAAAAAGCTATCAAAAGGAAGAGATATTTCAGTTCTGCTGCAAAGAAGGTGGAATTCTGTGATGTGTTTCCTTGTTCACCTTACCTGCTTGACTCAGTGTTTATGGAACATTTTGAGTCTGATCCCAGATACTTAGTTCTTGCACATTTCCACACTGCTTTTCTAATAGATGTCCCTTTCCCTTCCTTGTTCATTCACCCCATGCACCTGAGAAAATGGTCATCTCGATCTTCCTGGAATAGGTGAGAGAAGCTGCTTGACATGTCTTTCTACTGTTCCAGCCTTGCCCCTTTCCCCTCCCTGCTGTCTTTTTAAGTGGTACAAACGTTGGGTCCAAAAGTGGTAGGTGTTCATTATGTAAATTAGGTAACATTTACATACTGTCACACAGGCTCAGCCAAGTCTCAGCTGGCCCTAAGGCCAAACTCCAGTCCCAATACATAACAGTTATCTTTACAATTGAACTTTCTGAATTCCCCATTATTCTCTGGTTTTGCATTGTAATGGATTTTGGAAATTTCCTCTGAGTCTGGTCAAACTGTTTTTCCTCTGGCCCTTTGGCATTTGTTCTCGGAGTCTAAAAGTAAGTGGAGAGGTCAAGCCCCCCACACACATTTTTAATTTTTTTTTATTTAGATTTTAGGGACAGTTTTCAGACACTCCTGTCAGCAATCTGGCAGCTGCATTCTGGACCACTTGCAGCTTCTGAAGCATCTTCAAAGTTAGCCTTGCATAGACATGTACAGTAGTCAAGACTTGAATGAATTACTGTACATACAAAACCCCAAGCACTATGATATTTAGGCTACTATACTGTATATTTGGTAAATTTACAAATTTAACTGACATGAAGAAATAACAATAACAATCATTAAATAATCTTAAACAAGCAACTAGTCATAAAGTTGTTTCATGTTACATCTTCATAGCTTTTCATTCTTCATTAATTGTCTCCCTCTTGGCTATCTTTTAGCTTGCTTAGTAGTTATCTTCCTCTTGTTGCAATTCAAAACACTTGGTACATGATGTAGTTGAATGGAATATATCTATTATTAGGGAACATGTATTATATAAAATATACTATTGCAAAACATCACTATACATTATATAAAGAGCAAGCCAGTCGATAATTTTTGCTTAAACAAATGCAATGACTTCTACTCTAATCATAGCTAGCCTTTAAGATACTAGCAACTAATGATTACTCGCATCATACTTTTAAAATTACTTTCTCCTATGTGGCCACAGTGGTATGATGAAGATTTCCATCTGTCTGCTTTATATGTTTTGGTTGGGCTTGAATTCAGCAGGAGCTCACAGGAGTGCAGCTTAGGCCTGTAGCTATGGGGGAGCAGATCAGGACACTCTATTTAAGCCCCCCTTCCCTCCAAACTATTTCTCCCCCCCCCCCGCCAGAGAGTACAAGAGGGAGCAAGAGAGAGAAAGGAGGGAGAGCAGGGGGAAAGAGAGAGAGCGGGAGAGTGAGAGGAGACAGCAACAGTGAAAGTGACAGAGAGAGAGAGAGAGCAGGGGGGGGGAGAGTGACAGCGAGAGAAAGAGCTGGAGAGCAGCGACAGAGAGAGAGGCAATGATAGAGAGAGAGAGCAAGGGAGAGACAGCGACAGCGAAAGAGAGAGGGCGAGCAAGAGGAGGCAGCAACAGCAAAAGCAACAGAGAGAGCAGGGGATAGAGAGTGACAGTGAGAGAGAGAGCTGGAGTTGTAGGCAAAAAACATCTGGAGAGCCACTGTTCCCCACCTCTGTTCTAAGAGAAGACATGCAAATACATGTCTTAGAGTGTTAGGAATATTAAGAGTGATTATGGCTGGTTACAGACAGGCAGTTTATGATCCTGTTGTCACATCTCCTCTCAAGTGTGGAGGAGCATATAGACAAGGTGGACCATGGAATTCACTGCCACAGGAAATGGTGGCAGCTACAAGCATGGACACCTTCAAGAGAGGATTAGATAAACATATGGAGTTGAGGCCATCATTGGCTACTAGCTGTAAAGTATAACTGGAACGCTATGTCTAGGGCAGTGATTGTTAGGGAAACTGCTCTCAAAATGAGATTGGGGAATTAGGTTGAGAGACAGCTAGCCCAATAGGAATCTTTGTTATCTGTGTATACCAGGCTCAACCACTCAGATAGTCAATGCTCAATAAAGGACTCTAATTTAATAAAATCAATTGTAATTTATTTGAAACAATAGTTCTTTCACACAAGGTACAAAAGCAATCACACATTCACACAGGTCTAAAGAAACATAGAGAGATCGATAGGGGAACATAAAAAGGATGGACGTACAGGGTGATACTACCTCTCGCAGGCTCCAAGGAAGACTCCGATGGCGACGAATGAGGGAATGGGGGAATGGACCCGAAACTGATCAGGAATCGGGGATGGATCTATACAGCGGGTTAAGGGGGTTGCTGAATAGAGAGCACACCTGTGGGTAGCTAGTCCACAGGTTATATAGAGTCACCTTAGTCCTGAGGGAATGGGAGGTGACTGGGAGTGGTAATGGGAGGTTCCGCTGATGACCAAGAAGGCTGGACATCGGCTAGACCAATGGCGAGTCCATGGCGACACCTGATTGGGTGTATGCTTCAACCAATGGACATCACCTTCATCCTGGGCATCCTGGAAACTTCCAAGTTGCGACAGGGCCTGGGGCGGCTCCAATGATATCAGTATGGGAATGGTTGGGTGATTGGGAGGAGATGGGATTAACTGGGAAGGTGACAATAGAGAATCAGATATGGACCTAGGTATTCCGGTGTAGACAAAAGGGCTTGGAGATATCAGGAGAGATCCTTCCTCTTTCTCATCATCTCCTGGGTGAAGCCTGTTGTTCAGGATATTACTTGGCAATCAGGATTAATAGTGGAGCCATTAATCCATTCATAAACTAGATAGGTTGCTTGTGGGCTAGGAATGACTCAAGGTGTGTACGTGAGGTTCCCACTAAGAAGGAATGAGGCCCGACCAGGCAGGAAGATGGCTACATGTGGCGTTAGCGAAACACAGTGGCTTCCATGCTTAGCGCTTCAACACCGTTCGCCTGGACAGCTCCGTAGCGGCGTAGCCTCCTCCTCGCCATGGCGGATTCCACGCGGTAGCGGGGAAACGTTTGTGTGCGTCTGCAGACACTCTGTGCCTGTCTCAAGCACTTGTATAATGAGTAGATGGTACACATGAGTCCTATGTGGTCCTGGATAGTTTTACTCGCATTCACTGGCCAGGCGGATGCAAGCTTACTACTCCAGGCGCCCTGGCAACCGTATGTGTGTGTGACAGAGGGGTCATTTTCTCACAGTTCCCCCCCTCGAGACTGACGTCACCGTCTAGTGGCAAAGTCTCGTATACATAGAAGATAGAAAAAGAAAAACGGGGGCTTCAGTAAGCGGGCGGTGCGCCCATGAAACGTGAGGTGTCTACTATGGAATACCGGCTACCTGCAAAAAGGTTGGAGCCACTATCTAAGACTACTCAAAACACAATTTTAAAAATGCCAATGGGCCATCAGATCCTTCCTTGGCGCTCATGCTTACAGGGAGGCCTGTTGGGATACATTGTGCATACTCAGCTTTTCATGTAGCATTATAAAATCCATAAAAACACATGGTAAAATCACATAGTACAAAGTATTTGAATCAAAGATTACTTAAAAGCAAAATCATGCGCGCAGTCTAGGCCAGCTAGGCTGCAATAGTTGATTGGGTAGGAAATAAACAGTACATATTATCAGCGGATTCATGAGGCAAAGCAATCATTCGTGATCGTCATGTTACATTTCATGTTTATAAATCCTAACACTATGCTAATACATAATTCATCTAGCTATTTTCTGACCTTTGGTCTTCAGGCTTCTTCTTCTCCCCCCCTCGATAATCTTCCGCGCTGGGGAAAGAAGAGGCTTCCCTTCTCATTCGGCTTGTCTGTAGTCTTTTCCTGGAGGGGAGGAGGTTGGTGGCGCCGAGTAGTCTGCGTCGCTTATCCCACCCCCCCCCTTGGATCCAGGCTGCCCACAGTGAAGCCAAGTTTCTATCGGAGCATGCTCCAGACGGAAATCCCCGACGTTGCTCGGACCTTGTCGGGGGTCCATTCACATGACCTGGGGAGACCCTATCTGGAGGGGTCTCTCATGTATCCATGCAAATGAAGGGGGGGAAAGGATCCTGGGAGAAATTTTCACACGTTTTGCTTATGTTTATACATGTTTTGGACAACATTTAGCAAATTCTGGCGAAGTATTTCTACACACCAGACTTCCTAGTGATTTTACAGTCTTCTAAAGTTTGCCTTTAGATTGCTCCCTTCAACCTTAAGGCATGTCGCTCCTCATGCCTTCCCGGCTTTGCGGAGGGGGAAAGCATGCGTTTGGAAGTGCGGACCCATGGGTCATCACCCCGAACCGGGGAGCACGGCCGCGGAAAGGCCTCTCCTATTGCTGTAGGTTCGGGGAAGTTGATCCAAGGGTCGCTTTCCGTATTTTAATCGGGAGCCCGTGTGGGCTCCGGAGAGCCAGCTATAAGCGTGGCTCTCTTTTAGGGCCTATTGGAGTCCCTCCCTGGCTGGGAGGGGGGGACTCCCCCTTTACTTGGTAAAAGATAGAAAAAAAAACATACACATAAGAAAACTTTAGTCCAAGTTGGTATTTGGCCTAAGGTTCCCTGCCCGTCAATCAAGGTCCCGACCGGCAAGGGTGGGATCTGGGTTGCACGGTAGTTCCCACTTCCTGTGAGGTCGTGCCCATATCATGATGCCAACAACCCGTCGGTGGGCGTGGGAGATGCAAATGATCCTCTTGCAAGGCAGTTTGGGGGATTTTTCCATTTCCCACACTAACCTGGCCGCACAGTGGAAATCATGGAGAGGAGTGTGTTGAGTTGGGCCAGTTACTCCATTGGGTAGGCTTCTCCGAACCTACACCATAAGGAGAGGCCTTTGCCTCGGCAACTCCCAACCTGGAGATGCGTCTTGGGAAACCAAGAAAGAGCCCCTGCAAAAAGGGATAACTTGGTTCTCACACCCTCCAACTCCATACTCCCTGGTTCGGCCCTGCAATTTTTCCGAAAAGCCTGCCCACCCAAGGGCGGGCACCCTTTCTTTGTATAAGAACAGATCTTTAAACATACACACACAAGTATGACCAATCGAGGACCCATTTTGTGTTATCCCTCCCGCCCGGGAGATGGCAACTGATACACTGCCACATCACTTCTTCCGCATCGCACCGCCGTCTATCGGCAGACAGGGCGGTTTACAGAGGCGCCAGGCAAGGATGACATACAGTTTCTAAGCATACCAAGTGGGAGGCACATATGCAAATATCCTCTTGCTCTGAAATGGGTTTCTTGGATCATTGTGGGGGCACCCCTTTACAAAAATACCCCAAAAAGGCTTTTGTCACCCTCACACGGCTTTCCTATTATGGGGTGTATCTTCTCCTTAGGGAATAACAGAGTCACTGTGACTTGGGGGTGCCTCTGTGCGTTTGGCTTTTCCCGGTGGGGGCCGGGCTTGGTCATTCCGCCTGGGTCCGTGTGCGCCTTTACAAACTCGGGGTGCCCCTGCACGCATGGCACCTGGTGCAGAGTCTGTTCTGGCCCCCTGAGACCCTAGGTGGGCGGAACTTTTAGCTGGAGCTCCGCGCTCCGGAGGGCAAGTGTCACCGCCTGCCCTCTTTTAACCCTCAGGGTCGCCTCGGCGGCCCAACTTCTCTGGTAAAAGATAGATAAAACTTAAAATCAACACTTCATTGCCAATATGTGGCGCTGGAACTCCAAGTCCCAGATGTCCCTAGCCCTGCGCTTCGGGTTAGTGCATGCGCAAAGTGCGTTTATGCAGATGAACTAAGCCTAAGGCGGGTTGGGAGCAAGGTATTGTAAAAGCATTTTCCAATAAGTGGACCTGGGTTCGGCCCGCTCCTGTGGGAATAGCGGCTCGTGGAAGGGCCACTGTTCAGGTGTAACATTGGCCCCAAAATCGCTCTTCACCGGTGTTGCCTTTAATCTAAAAGATAGTCGATGGACGCGGGGCGCCCGAGGGAGGTGGTTTTCCTAAACTCCTCGGTTCGGGTGCTCATGCACTGCCTGAGTCCCTCCCACAGTTATGTGGGTAGGGCTGCACGCTCGGGTGTCCCAATGGGTCAGAACAGAGGCTGCACCAGGTTCCTGATACCTTGAGTGTCTGCAACTTCTTCCCCTCTCCGTTCCCTGTGTTCCTTCAGGATCACAGAGCGCCGGAAGAGCCGCAGGGCTCAAATACTGGAATACTGGGAGTCTCTCTGGGTCAGAACAGGTTCTGTCTCAGAGTCACTTTGGGCCTTGTAGTGATGGATCACTTGGTGGGACGGCAGCGGTTGAGGACTGCTATCTAGACTACCAAGAAGTGATTCAACACTTGCAATGATACCCTGAGTTTGTTCTGCTCAATTTGGGCTTCCCTCACCCTACCCCTTTGGGCTAACAAGCCCACCCTTTACATGGTAAAAGATAGAACTTTTCATAGGAGCAAAGTGAGGGGCTATGGGATACTGACATTCAGAATTTTAAACTGGCTGTGGGGACTACATTTCCCATCGTCCTCCGCTTCCCAGCCCAAAAGTTGGGGCATGTGCAGAAGAGGTTTATGCAAATGCCTCAAGTCCAGGGTGTCCTGGGAGAGATGGGGCAGTGGGTTTTTCAATTACAAAAGCTTTATCTATGGGTGAATAAGGAGAGGGAAGTTTCCCAAACCCATAAACATGATGCAGGGATTTAGAATATAGTGTAGGCCGAGCTACCATTTGACTTATTGTGACCTTTTAGGTAGTTGGTGGGATCGAGGCACCACAGGGGGAAGATCGGGCGGCTTTAGCCCGTGACCAGACCGGTCCCCGCTGTTGTAAAACATGTGGGGCTGCAGAACCGGGGGTCTCAGCGGGTCAGTTGAACTGAAGCGCCTGGCGCAATCCAGTTCAGATGGGAGCCTGAAGTCGCACGGCTGACCCCGCGAACATGTGGGAGCCTTCCAATGAAGACTTCTGAACCTTCGAGAGGCATCCCTTGTCCTCCCTTGCAAGTGCTACCTTGCCACTGCTGGTCCGCAGTCCACGGTTCGGTATTGTCGCTCTTCCCCTCTCCCCTTCCCCTGGGCTACACAGCCCTCCCTTACAAGTAAAAGAAAGATCTTGGGAAAAGGAATGAGGGAGAGACCTCTTCCCCCCCCCCCTCTCGCGTGAGTGGGGAGGGGAGTCAAGGGGCTCTTAGGGCTTCTCAATGACGAGGGGACGGTATCTCCACATGGTTTGGAGTTCGTCCACCTTCTTCAGCTGCTTCCTCAGCCAGCACCCCAGGACAATTATTGCAATACAGAGAATAATTTGGAAGACCAAGATAACCACAATAGGGTGCAGGGCTACATTTAGTATGGCTGACCCAGTCGGGCTCCAGCCAAGAAGCGTGTCAAGGAACGAATGTTTTCCCGTGTCCTTGATTTGTGTTAAAAGGTTGGAGATTTCATGCCCATCGTGTTTAACCACCATGGCTGCTGTATCTCCGCTCCTCTTAATGTCTTGCAAGGTTTGCTTTAAAAGGGGATGGGACAACAAGGATCTAATCGCTCGCAGCCCCATGCCCAGAAAGACTGGTTGAATAAATTTAAATAGGCTAGGGGCCAACAGGATTTCTTCCCTAGTCCATAAGGGGACTGTGAATTCTATATCACATCCTACAATGGAAGATAGGTTGCAGAAACATCTGTTGACACCTGGCAACATGGGTTGGATGTGGAAGGTATTTATGATGAGATACTCACAGTGTGTCCTCACGCAAGCACACCCTCTTCCTAAATACACAAAAGCGGAGGCATTCTCTTGCCTAAGCGCATATTTGCATTCTCGAGGAGAGTCCCTTAAGGGGTTCACACAGGGGTGGTGAGTTTGTAGAGTCTGCTCATCACAAATAAATCCCAAGTTGTCTTTATGCACACACGCCTGTAAATCTACTGCTTCCCAACTTCCGTTGTCATTCCTAGCCCATTTATCTGAGTCTGATGAATACAAGACTTCGGTTGGCCCCACTTGCAGCCCTAGCGGCACAACGGGGTGTACATAAAAGAACCTTTTTGCAGTGGGCATCAGGATGAGAAGTCTCAGTTCCTGCCTGTCCACAGAAAAAGATGTATTAACCAGAGTCCACCAGGCTTCCAATTCCAGTTGCGGGGCGGGAATTTCTGGTCTAATTAACTGCTTGATCTCTAAAGGAATATTTCCCTCCGTGGCCTGTCTGATCATGCCCATGGTTACTGCTAAATTCATAGCTTGAGCCTGGGTGCACGCCAGTGCCAAAGAAATATTGACCTGTAGAGATTGAGTGCCTTTCAACAGCAAGGCAAAATCCCTTTCAATTTGGTTTTCCCAATTTACTAAGATGGAGCTGATAGAATGCTGGACTTCAGAGATGGTGTGGAAAGAGTCATTAATGGGTTTTCCCAGCTGAGAAATATAGGAGGTAGCATAGGCAAATTTATTTTCTAGCGTTTCTATATTAATAGAGTCTAAGACCGCTACTCCTCCAGCAACTGGTGCTACCCAGTCTCCTACAGATCGTTTCGATCTGCGAGGTGTGTTCCCCACCCATAACTGCAGCCAAGCTTCCCAACCCTTTTTACTGGGTTCCAAGTAGGGAGTACATTGTGGCAATTTTTCGACGGTATTTAATCCCGTCAGGCTGACCCTGATTTCCTTTAGTACCATCTGTGGGCGAATTAAGACTTGCTCCCTTATATCTCGCTTAATCACATGGGAGCCAATTATATGAGAATTGGCATTCAGAGTGGTTTCAGCGTCTGCGATGAGAGGATTAAATTGGAGCTGAGTGAGATTTCCTATAAGAAGGGTGTAGTTTCCTTCCTCCGATGGAAGTTTTGTACTGAAGATACCTAGTTTAGTAAATTTCGTAACAGTCATCTGCCCCTGCTGACATAGAGGGTCTATCACCATAAACCAGTCAGGGGGTCCCTGTGTTTCTAATTCTGAATCAGTAACAACCCAATTTCTATTTGTCCATGTAGTTAGCTGGTAGTGCTGCGTCTCTCCACTAGGTGTCTGTATCGAGAACGCAAGTGGTTTTTCTATTCTTGAGCCAATGGATAATATAAATTTGAAGGAGTCTCCTGCTTTCCATACTGCGGTCGACACAATGGCAATTTCACAGTATGGCCCCATATCCTCAGTAAACCCTTTAGAGGCTGGAGTAGCGCTAGGAGTTATCTTAGGAATTGTTGTCAATTTCCGTGGGCCTTTCGGAACATAAACACAATGCATTGGCACTAAAGGTCTCATGGTATCCTCATGAGAAAAGCAGTACAATTCCTGTGTTAACATTCTGGTGCCAGCACATAACAAAATTATATTTGGTGGTCTAACCCATTCTTCGTCACAGCTGCGAAAGTCATAGCTGTTTCTGGGAAGTCTGCTGTCATTTTCCCCATAATTAGACTTTATGACTTTACATAGCATGACTTCTTTGGGGTATAGGCTAGTTTTACATCTCCAATGAGAGAATGGGACTATGGTGGGCAATACTGCCCTACTAGCTGTACATTCCTTGTGCATCAACATTACATATATATAATACATTGTTCCCCATAACAACCTCACCTTTGTGTTCTGGTAATCCATATTGTGTACCTAGAATAAAAGATAAAATTGCGCTGTAGACCCTTATTGCTATATCTACAGGCTTAAAGGGGTTAAAGTACTAAAACAAGGTTAGGAGAGAGAGGAAAGGAAAAGAGCAATTCACAGAAAGAAAAAAAAACTTGCTGCAATCCTAAAATTACATGGTTGTGTTCTGTGTTCTTGTCTCCTATATCCCCCCCCCCCTAGATTACTGTGTACAGGTCTCTGTCTCAGGAATCTTTTCCTATTTTTGACTTGTTCAAGTTACACCTAGGGTGAGGAATGTGTCGCTTAGGGAGAAATCTACCGGTTCGGGGCATGGCATAACAGAGATTTGTCGGATTTCAGCTCTTTTCTGCGGCGGCGCCACCTCAGGTTGCTGAATCGGGTTAGTGTTGGCGGGAGCAGTCCCATTCCATTCCTTGAGTTGGGAACAGTGGAAGTACTTTCGCCAAGTTTCTCCGTTCTTTTTCTGGATCTCCACTTGGTAAACTGCTGGACTGATCCTCTGTGTTATTGGGACCGGACCTAACCATTTGGCTTCCAGGGAGTGCTCGTTTTGCGAGAATTTCCTATATAGCACTAGCTGTCCTGGATCCCATACCCGAGGGTTTTTAACCCAGCCTAGTCTTTGATCCATTGCCTGTTGTGTTTTTCCTAGTTGTTTAGCTACCTCTAGGTGGATATTGTGGACCTCCGTGACTAGTGATTGCACCCACGCGTCATTCACAACCACCGGCATCCAGTCAGATGGAAGTTGTGTTTTGAGCCAGAAGGCTTCTGGCAACACCATTTTCCTTCCTGTCATGTCCATATGCGGTGTGTGACCATGGACGGCGGTAGTTCCCCTCAGCGCCATCAGGATAATGGGCAGCTTCTCATCCCAATCCCTGCCTGTGGATTTTACTACTTTCCGTAAGGCTTCCTTGATAGTCCGGTTTGTCCTCTCAATTGCTCCTGAGGCTTGGGGGTGTCCTGCAATGTGAAACCGCTGTTCCACCCCCAAGGCTTTGCACAGTTCCTTTGTAACCTCTCCGATGAAGTGTGACCCCAAATCCGAGTACATGACCCTCGGGATCCCCCATCTCGTCCATAGGTGGTTGAATAAAATTTTAGCAGTTGTAGCAGCAGTGTTATATTTACAAGGGAAAGCCTCCACCCATTTGCTGAAAGGATCGATCACCGTGAGGCAGTATCGATTTCCTCTTGCTGTGCGGGGAAGGGGGCCGATAAAATCAATTTGTATTCGAGCCCAGGGTCCCTCTATTCTTTGGTGTTGGATAGGAGCTTTGGGTCCTGATGTGTCGGCATTAACCATAGCACACGCAAGGCAATTAGTCACCCACTGCGCGACTTCCTGGCGCATGCCCGGCCACCAGCCCGTCTCCCTCACCCGTTCCAAAGTTAGATTTGCGCCGCGGTGTCCCTGTTCGTGCACAAACTTGATTAAATCCCCTCTGACCTGCAGAGGCACAATCCAGTGTTGCTCGCCCCGGCTATCTACTGCCCAGTAAATACCATCTTGCTGAATAATGGTGTATTTCCCAGTTTCATCCTTCTGGGCCTTGGCGAGCTCCAGGATCTCTGGGTCGTCTTTCTGGAGCTCGCCCAGATCCATCAGAGTTTCTCTCCCTTTGCCCTGGTTCCGAGTGGTGACCGGGTGCAGAGGAAAGGTGGGGGGTGAATGGAAAGGGTTGGTGTCCGCGAATGCAGCTTCTTTGGCAATAGCATCTACCCTGTTGTTCCACATTCCTTCCTCTGTATAGTTTCTCTGATGTCCCTTGACGTGCGTCACATAGGTAGAGTCAGTTCGCGCTTCTATCCTTTCAGCTATTTGCAGCCATTTCTGGGAGTGCGCGACCGGTTTTCCCTCGCTATTCAGCCAATTCTGTTTTTTCCAAATGGGCAGCCAGGCTGTTACTGCTTGCACCGTCCAGTGCGAATCAGTAAAGATGGCGAGGGGCACGTCCAGAGGCTCAAACTGGAGGATTGCTAACACTGCCTCCACTTCTGCGGCTTGGCTGGAGTGAGGGCGGACTGTTCCTTTAAGGACTAGGGAATCCTGCACCCTAATGGCGCCGTAGCCGGTTCGAGCTGAGCCATTTACATGGAAGGAGGACCCATCACAAAACCAGCAAACAAGTTCTTGTTGTCGGGCTTCTGCTAGGGTTATTCCTCCATTAACCGGCCAGGGTATATGTTGCACCACTGGCAACGGGCACTCATGGTCTTCCCCTACAACTACGAGGCCATAGGGCGAGGGCGGTTCCTTTTGCTCCTTCTGGAAATCTACCCCTCTGTTAGTTAACGCCAGTGTCCACTGGGCGATCCTCTGGTTCGAAACTTGCCCATCTTTAACTTTCCCTGAGAGGATATACTTAAGAGGGGAATGAGTGGTTTGAACTATCACCCTTGCTCCTCCTATTATAAACTCCCAATGGGTTAAACTCCAAACCAGAGCGAGGCAGACCTTCTCACAGGGGGAGAATTTTTCCTCCACGGAAGAAAGATTCCTGGAGGCATAAGCCACCACCCGCTGGGATCCCGCTCGTCTCTGGATCAGGGTCGCTCCTAGGCTGTGCTCCGAGATAGCCAACTGAATGAAAAACGGCTGGGTCACGTCGGGGTGGGCGAGCGCCGGAGCCCTTGCGAGATCGCTTTTTAGCTCTGCAAAGGCCTGTTGCTGCTCCGGTCCCCAGTACCACTGCACATCTTTCTTCAGGAGCTCATAAAGAGGTCGGGCTTTCTCGGAGAACATCTCTATGCAGTCCCGGGAAAAGTTAAAGGTGCCTAACAGAGCTCTTAGTGAATGGGGGTCTGTGGGGGCGGGGAGTTTGGAAATCACTTCTACTCTCTGCGAGTCCGGTGTTCTCCCTTCTGCCCCTAGTGTGATACCGAGGTACTTCACCTCGGTCTTTACTAGCTGAGCCTTTTCCCTGCTTGCCTTCAAGCCAGTTTCTTGGATGAGGTTGAGGACCTCTTCAGTGACCTCACGGACCTTCTCCTCTGTTTCTGCATGGATCAGCACGTCATCTACATAACTGAGCACGCAATCCTTTGATCCAGGTAGCAGTCGATCCCACATCTGTACGACATGCGCGTGACAGATACTTGGGCTCGAATGGAAGCCCTGCGGGGTCCGCTTGAATACGTACTGCTGGCCGCGGAAAGTAAACGCGAATTTATACCAGCAGGACTCATGCAAGCGGATCGAGTGGAACGCGTTGGCCAAGTCCACCACGCTGTAAAATTTAGATCCCGCTGCAATGGCTGCCACTATCTCGTTATATTTGGCGACCACCGGGGCCACCGGAGGAGTCACTGCATTAAGGGCTCTGAAGTCTACCGTCATCCTCCAAGTTACTCCATCTGCCTTAAGGACCGGCCACAAGGGGGCATTGCAGATGGACTGCATTGGGAGGATGACGTCCCACTTCAACAGACCCTCAATTGTCTTCCCTATTCCTGCCTCCGCTTCCGCGGGATATTTGTACTGACGCTGGGGAGGAGGATCTTTGCCCTCTATGAGAACACAAGCGTTCCTCACAGTCCCACACTCCGCCTTGTCAGTAATCCATACCCCGGGGAACTTTTGGGTCCATAGATCTCCGGTTACTGAAAACACAGGAAAGGGCGCTTTTAGAGCAGCACATCGGTGTATGGCATTAATGAAGTCCGGGCCTCCTGGGATGTGCCACAGGAGTCCGTTGGCCAAATCCACAGTTAAATGGTTTTTCTTTAGGAAGGGAGCCCCAATCATTCCATCATCTTCTCCTGCATTAGCGCAGGCTGTAGTGGAGGTTTTAAGTCTCCCTACAGTAATGGGAATCTTCCTCCAGATGTGCGAGAGGTGACTTCCTCCCGCATACCCAGCTAGTTCCAGAGTTCTGTCTGTCTGAGTTCCTTGTGTAACTAACTTCGGGTGGAGCACGCTAATCGACGCCCCTGTATCTACTAACAAATTGGCAGATTTCATCCTCCCGGGAGCCCCAATGCCTGCCTGTACCATTGGTCTCCCCCAGGTGTCTGGCTTAAGCTTAGCCATTACTCCCTCGGGGAGATCAGTGGGTCTCGGGCACCCCTAGCGCAAGCCCTGGTCTTCATATTCCGGACTGTTGACGACCGTCTGCTGTTGAACTGCAGCTATCGGCGCTGGGTACAATTGAACGGTGGGGTGCATTGGAGGAGGCGGGTGTTGAGTTACTGCAGCCACGGGTTGAGGAAACCCTTGAGGCGCATTGAAATGAGGCTGGGCAGGCGGAGGTGGGGGTGCAGCGTACTGTTGATTTCCCCACCCCTGCACTATTTGTTGTTGTTTTTCTATCAAGTGTGCAGTGGGTGCTAGATCCAAATTGGTCATGTTCACCCCTGCTTGTACTAGAAAGTTCCAAATTGCTTTTCGCTGACTCTGCTCTCCGGGCGACATTGCGTTCCAAAACTGCGCTCGCTCAGACCGCCGTGGGTGGGGGTCCCTATACCTCTTACTATGCTCCTGTAAGTCTTGGTAGGCCTCCCCATAAGGACCCGTCATTACATGGGGTTGTAGGGCCAGAGGTGGTGGAGCCATTGGAGGGGGTAAGGGAGCCGAAGGCTGAATGGGTGGAGGTGGAGCTCTCGTTTGATAATGGGGAATCTCTCCCTCCGCTCCTTGTCTCTGCTTGGCATATTTCCCATTGTTTCGTGCCTGACCCTTCCGGTTTTGTACTATCGGAGGATTTGTTACCATTTGTTGAGGATTATATGGGCTGGGATTAATTTCCCTCTTCTGGTATTGAGAGTGAGGGCCGTTGTTAGCATAAGTGACAGTATGGACTGCCTCCTTAGCCCGGTCCTTTTTAGTACTCTTTTTCTCCTGCCCAAACGTGTCTATATATCTACTAAGATTTTGCAGGTTGGCATGAAGTGTGCTCCACTCGGGGTTAGGTGCATGTGTGGGTCCCAATAGCTGCCGCGTTTCTACGTTGAGGCCTTTAATGACATCTGTGACAAAATCGGCGTCATTGTAGTCGGGAGCCTGACCCTCCTCCTCCGGGAATATTACCTCGGCGGCTAAGGCTAAGAATTGTTTTTTTGCTAGATAGACCAAAGGGTCCTCACCTGGACCTTGCACGGTCTGAGCATATACATATTTAATATTCTCTTCATTCCAAGTGATTCTTAATAGTTCAGCCATCCACTCCAGGGTGGTTACGGCGTCTGCCTTTGAGAGTATCAATTTTTCTCTCACCTTCTCTACATGAGGGCCGGTTACAGCCAATCTCAAAACCTGATTCAACTCCCTGATTGTTATGTCCGGGTACTCGCGGTACATTTGCATCATCCATCGTATAGAAGTTTCCCGATTATACGGACCGAGAATTTGGTGGGCCATTTTAATATCTTCGGTTTTCCAATCCTTAACCTCCTTAGCTACCTGCACTGTCTCTTTGCCGTTCCCTTGTCTAGTGGTGGTTTGTCGGGTAACCACCGGGCATACTGGGGCGGGAACAGTTTCACAGGGTTGTACTTCCTCCTCATCCTCACTTTCCTCATCTGATGTAAAATCATAGAGGCCAGATGGAGAGACAGTCGCTATGAGAGCATTTTTGCGATCTATCTTATTCTGCAGGAGGGCGATCTCCTTTTTGCATGCCTCATGATTGGCTGCTTCTCTGGCTTTCCGGCTCCTTTCGGCAGCGATTTCAACGGCATGTTGCAACTTATTATTGCGATCTTTTGTTTGCTCCAGCTCCTTGTCCAATGCTTTTAACTGCACTTGGGCCTCTTTCAGAGCGGACAGGGCATCTTGATGCGCTAAGGCTAGGGTGTGTTTTTCTACCTTAATCTCCTCTATGGTTCGACTCGCATGTTGCCAGTCGAGATCCAGGCTGTTGTTTTCCTCTTTTAAGTGTTGCACATATGCCTCATGCTTACTACTCAATTCTGCCTTTTCGGCCTCATATTTTTGGAACGCCTGCTCTAATGCCGCTGCATGGCTTTTAAGAATTTCCTCTAATTCTTTTTCCTTTCCTTCTATCAGCTGGTCTTTTTGTGTAAGCTGTTCCTTGAGTTGTTTATTCAAGGCTGAGCTATCCTGCAGGGCCTCAAACAAACCCCATGTTACAAAAAGGTCTCTTTTGCCAGAGCTGATCTTTTTGTCTTGACTTAATTCGTCTAAGGTCTCTCGGAGGATCTGAAGGGGGTCTGGGCCTTCGCCAAAGGCTCCCTTCTTCCAAGGGTTATCTCCTTTCTTTATCAGCCATTTTTCTAGCTTGGGGAGTTCTTCCTTTGCGGCCAAGCGTTGCATGGCGGCGTAAATGTTAGTTTGTTTTCTTTGTTTGACTTTGGTTAGGGATTTTAAATGTCAAGCCAGCCGCCAGCTGCGCCTCGACCAAAGAAAGGGTAGTGAGCCAACCGCCGGTTGCGTCTCGACTACGGTTAGGGTAACGAGCCAGCCGCCGGCTGCGCCTCGACCAAAGAGAGGGTAGTGAGCCTACCGCCGGTTGCGTCTCGACTACGGTTAGGGTAACGAGCCAGCCCCGGCTGCGCCTCGACCAAAGAGAGGGTAGTGAGCCAACCGCCGGTTGCGTCTCGACTACGGTTAGGGTAACGAGCCAGCCCCGGCTGCGCCTCGACCAAAGAGAGGGTAGTGAGCCAACCGCCGGTTGCGTCTCGACTACGGTTAGGGTAACGAGCCAGCCGCCGGCTGCGCCTCGACCAAAGAAAGGGTAGTGAGCCAACCGCCGGTTGCGCCTCGACTACAATTAGGGTAACGAGCCAGCCGGCTGCGCCTCAACCCAAAAATGTTGCCCGTCAGTCAGATTGCATCGGTCCACTGGCCCGCCTGCCTTCTTGACTGTCGGGTGCCTTAGACTAGCCTTGGCCTAGGTTCGTGTAAGGACTTGTGGTGTGTGTGTGTGTAAGTGTATGAGTGTGTATGTAGTGTGTGTGCGTGTGTGCACTAAGCTCTAAAGAAAAGGGAGAAGGGAAGGGCGCTCTTTCCAGGTCTTAAACAATCCTAGCCTGTCCTGACATTCCCTCCCAAGATAGACGCGTTTAGAAGGCCTCGGGACGGCGGCCAGACTTCACGGGACTTCCCCCTTGCGTTCTATCGGGCTCAGTCCTCTTTCGAGGTGTCTGGCCTCCTAGGTGCGGCTGAGAAGTCCAGTTGAATGATAGAAATGGGGGCAGCCCAACCCACAATGATAGAGATGCTCGCTAGAGCCTTTCACACAGAATTCATTCACTCAATCACTCACGCAATAGCCTCGCTAGCAAGACTCTCTGAACGGTGCAACCTTACGTCTGTCTGTATGAAGACACGCGTGTCGACTCGCGTGCGTTCACACAAACAGGATAATGCCCGTATTCTCCACCAATTTCTGTTAGGGAAACTGCTCTCAAAATGAGATTGGGGAATTAGGTTGAGAGACAGCTAGCCCAATAGGAATCTTTGTTATCTGTGTATACCAGGCTCAACCACTCAGATAGTCAATGCTCAATAAAGGACTCTAATTTAATAAAATCAATTGTAATTTATTTGAAACAATAGTTCTTTCACACAAGGTACAAAAGCAATCACACATTCACACAGGTCTAAAGAAACATAGAGAGATCGATAGGGGAACATAAAAAGGATGGACGTACAGGGTGATACTACCTCTCGCAGGCTCCAAGGAAGACTCCGATGGCGACGAATGAGGGAATGGGGGAATGGACCCGAAACTGATCAGGAATCGGGGATGGATCTATACAGCGGGTTAAGGGGGTTGCTGAATAGAGAGCACACCTGTGGGTAGCTAGTCCACAGGTTATATAGAGTCACCTTAGTCCTGAGGGAATGGGAGGTGACTGGGAGTGGTAATGGGAGGTTCCGCTGATGACCAAGAAGGCTGGACATCGGCTAGACCAATGGCGAGTCCATGGCGACACCTGATTGGGTGTATGCTTCAACCAATGGACATCACCTTCATCCTGGGCATCCTGGAAACTTCCAAGTTGCGACAGGGCCTGGGGCGGCTCCAATGATATCAGTATGGGAATGGTTGGGTGATTGGGAGGAGATGGGATTAACTGGGAAGGTGACAATAGAGAATCAGATATGGACCTAGGTATTCCGGTGTAGACAAAAGGGCTTGGAGATATCAGGAGAGATCCTTCCTCTTTCTCATCATCTCCTGGGTGAAGCTTGTTGTTCAGGATATTACTTGGCAATCAGGATTAATAGTGGAGCCATTAATCCATTCATAAACTAGATAGGTTGCTTGCGGGCTAGGAATGACTCAAGGTGTGTACGTGAGGTTCCCACTAAGAAGGAATGAGGCCCGACCAGGCAGGAAGATGGCTACATGTGGCGTTAGCGAAACACAATGGCTTCCATGCTTAGCGCTTCAACACCGTTCGCCTGGACAGCTCCGTAGCGGCGTAGCCTCCTCCTCGCCATGGCGGATTCCACGCGGTAGCGGGGAAACGTTTGTGTGCGTCTGCAGACACTCTGTGCCTGTCTCAAGCACTTGTATAATGAGTAGATGGTACACATGAGTCCTATGTGGTCCTGGATAGTTTTACTCGCATTCACTGGCCAGGCGGATGCAAGCTTACTACTCCAGGCGCCCTGGCAACCGTATGTGTGTGTGACAGAGGGGTCATTTTCTCACATGATGTTCTGTATTCTTGGTACTTGGGGGGGCAGCAGTGGAATGGTGGGGTTTTTGTCACTGTGTGAAACAGAGTGTTGGACTGGATAGGCCATTGGCCTGATCCATATGGCTTCTCTTATGTTCTTAACCATGTTTGAGAATGGCAAGAAACTTTTGTGTACTTAAGCAAGGGAGTATGCTTATAAACAATGAAGAGGGGATAGTTATTCTTAACCTGTTGAAGGGTCTTTAAAGCTCATGCTTTAAGGTTTCTTGTAAAAAGGATTTCTTAAGAAATCATGAATACATATAAAATAAAGTTCAGAACTGCTCAATTGGATAGATCTGTAGGATTAGTGATAGAATAGACTTACTGACAAAGTACACATTCATGCCCAACTTCCATATTTAGGGAGCAAGCCTAAGCAGTTCTACTCAGAAGTAAGCTTCTCAGTTATTAACCAGAGCTTAGTTGCAGGAAGTGTCCTTTGGACAGCAGCCATAATTCCTGATATATAGCTAGACATATTTTCCTTAGCTGTAATGAAGAACTCAGAAGAAACAGTATTTGAGACCATAATCCTGAAATTTGTCCATTTATATAAATGAATATCAATTTATATGTTTCCTAAGTAGAGTGGATGCTCTCCTCTGAAACTGTAATTCCCAGCTATCCACCAGATATGAAGAGCCTTCATTTTCTCTTGATTGCCTTCTTCCTGATGCTTATGGCCACTCCAGGTAAAATGTAAGCAATATGTATGCATCTTGCAAAAAAGAACATTCCAAACTGAAGCTGGGGTTTATCAGATGGCTCGTTATATAGTGCAAATTCAGTGTTATTGCTGAGTTGGGGTTCATTGGAAACAAGATACAAATTAGATGGAGTGATACATTTCTGTCACATCAGCATCTTCTGAAACAAGAATTTGTGAGCACTGGATTTCACAGAAACAGCAACAGGATACATCCACCACTGAAATGGCTGGTACAGTTCACCAGCTGAAGATGAAGGACAAGGGGAGTCATGCAGAAAAATCTGTAATTGTCCTCAGTTGTTTTTTCTTAAAAAAATCAGATCATGGCACTACAACAATGTTATGCCTTCATGAATGGCATACGTGGGCTAGGTTTGTACTTGCTAGCTGCAGTGCCAAGTTGCTTGGGTGAATTGCCATTTGGAAGATATAACTCTACAGACAAAACATTTAATGTGATTTCACAACGCCATAGAAACTGAAGTTTTCCTTAATTAGAATGTTTACACATTCAACTGCCAGTAACCAAAGCAAAGAAATCAAGCAAAGTGTGTGCCATGCTTGAAACAGCCTTCTTTGTTCCATGATCAAAAAATGTAACTAGGAAGAAGAAGAGTTGGTTTTTATACTCTATCTTTTACTAACCAAAGGAGTCTCAGAGTGGCTTAAAATCACCTTCACTTCCTCTCCCCACAACAGACACCCTGTGAGGTAGGTGGGGCTGAGAGAGCTCTGAGAGAACTGTGACTGACCCAACTAATTTCATGTGAAAGAGGAGTGGTGAATCAATCCCGATTCTCCAGATTGGAGT
Source organism: Heteronotia binoei (assembly GCF_032191835.1). Classification (NCBI taxonomy): domain Eukaryota; kingdom Metazoa; phylum Chordata; class Lepidosauria; order Squamata; family Gekkonidae; genus Heteronotia; species Heteronotia binoei. The sequence goes on from NC_083223.1 coordinate 240,550,450, forward strand.
CCACCACTCTTAACCACTACACCACACTGCCTCTCTAAGAATGCAATTCTCTAAGAGTGTAACTTACATCCATGAGCACAAGAAGCAAAACCTTGACATTTAGAGCATAGTTGTGAGGGCATGCATCTAGGGATTAATCCAACATTCTCCTCATCCACATTTCTGCCAAAAGTATAGATTTCTAAATTACTTGGTCTTGCTTCGGAGGTGGAGTTATGCTCTAGGAGACTTGTACAGAATGCTGTAGGTATGTAGTTTGCCACAGCTTCCAGTTCATGATGTATTTTGCTTCTCTGTATCACTAATAGTGTGCATTTATACAACACTGTGTGCATTTATACAACACTGCAATAAAAAGAAGCAATCTCCATGTGATCAAACATATCATGGTATCAAGAAGATTCTTGATTTATGATGACTTTTCTGAGCATAGAAGCATATGTGCACATCAGTGAAGCACTTAGAAAAATTCTTGATGCATTATTTTGTCAATGTATTTGCACATGTTGATTAGTGGAAATATGTGTGTGGAATACATAAAGGGGCAGAAAACTGCATCATACTGGGCATGCTGCAATTGTCAAAAGATTCAGGACAGGAAGTTCTTTGCTCAGTGAGTAACTAAATAGCAGAATTCACTGTCTAATGTACAGTAGAGCAGGCTACCTTTAACCTAGTCAGGGCCCAAACCCAATAGCAATGAGTGTTAGGCTTGCCAATCCCCAGGTCCCAGCAAGGGATCCCCATTTTTGCAGGCTCCTTCCCACCCCCAGTCAGCTGGCCAGCAGGAGGAAGCCCTGCCCCCACAGCCAGCACCTGCCTTTAGAACTAGAGGAACCTTGGAAAGGCTTGCTTTCTGGATGGTGTGTCTGTGCCTTTAAATCTAGGACCCAGCTGGGGTGAGCGGGCAGAGCAAGATGGCTGCTCCCAGTTAGCTGTGAAGCTGTAGCAGTCCAGAGACCCTCCATTTGTTTCACAATCCTTTTAGAAGACGTTTGCATAGTAAAGAAGAAACTAGAACCTCTGATGTAGCAGTCCAGAAACCCTCTGTTTGTTTCACAATCCTCTTAGAAGATGTTTGCATAGTAAAGGAGAAACTAGAACCTTTGCTGTAGCAGTCCAGAGACCCTCCATTTGTTTCACAATCCTTTTACAGGATGTTTGCATAGTAAAGGAGGAACTATAACCTTTGCTTTCCCTGTGTTAGAACTTGGAACTCGTGAGTAAATTGCTCCAGTGAGACCACACAAGTGTGGGAGATGGGCTGTTTGGGTATGAGGAGATGAAGGCTGTATTCAGGGGAACTGCACTGCTGTATTTTTATGTATTTATTTTGGGAATGGGAAAGTCTCCTGACTCTGCCCTAAAGTCTCCTAGCTCCACCCCCAAAGTCTCCTGGCTCCACCCCAAAGTCCCCAGATATTTTCTGAGTTAGATTTGACGATCCTAGTGAGTGTACAATGCATAGTAAAGAAGAAACTAGTGTGTGTACAATGAGAAAACGAGGATGTAGGAGTTCAAACCTGAGGCCCTGGTATTGGTTCCACTTCAGACCAGTGCATATAAGTTTCATTGAAAATGGAAGAGCCTGTTCAAATGCACAAATGGGTAGATTATGAAGTAAGAATACTGAACATGTAGTGACAGCTACAGTCATGTTGTCCTAATCTCTTAAAAGCTTGGTAGGCACTAAAGGAGTGTGGGAAGTACTGGAGTCATGCAACTAAGGCCAGAAAGAGTCAACCTGCTGATGCAGGGAGAGTTGCACTTAGAATCCAGCCTTCCTGCACCAGGAACCAAGCAGGTAAGGCAACTGAAGGCAACCTTTACGGATGTGGTGTCAGGAAGGATGCCTAGGGCACACAGTGTAGACAGTGCATTGCATAGAGTTAAGCACAGATACAATTGTGTGAGTGGAGCAAGAACTCTGGCCTTGAGCCATAGAATGGGAGGAAGAAGATATACTTTGCTTTCATGAGTGTTTCTTCCCCTCAGACAGCACTCATTCCACCAGCTTTAATCATAAAGAAGCAATTAACTTTTACTGGTGATTATGTTTGACAACCAGTTTTAATTGTTTTAATTGTTTGAGTAGATCTGCTTAGATCTTAAAGTTGCCACTGGACTCAAACTTTGTCCTACTGCTTCAGACCAGCAGGAAAATACCTCCAATGCTGTTTGTCAGTCCCATTTGATTCGCTAGAGCTTACTTCCAGGAAAGTGTCCTTACGACTGCAGCCTCTTCACTTGCACTGCATTTTCCCCATAAAATAAACGTATTTGAAACATTGTTTGCTTAGAAATCAATATTACACAGATATTTTACTTATAAATGGTGTACACTGAATAGATAAATAGCATTCCACAATGGTTAGGCTGCAAGAGTTACTGGCCCATATGGAAACTACAGGCAGCCTTTTCAGTGTCACAAAGAACAAATCAGGAAGCAGAATGACTGCACTACATTTTTATTATTATTTTTAGAAGAAGAGAGCCTTGAAGTAGCAAGAAATAACTTTATCTCATGATAGATCCCTTAAAACCCAAATCAACAGAAATTCTCATTTTTGTAGACCTAACCATGGACCGACAAGCCTTCAGATTTTCAAAGATGTTCCAGTACTCCCTCATGTCCTGTAGAAAGAAAAGAATTAGAAGAGGCAGTCTTTATTCACACCCAGACAAATGGAGAAAATAAAATGTCTTAATTGTTTGCTGAACCTGAACTACAAACATGAACCAGGAGGATTAAGCTCCCCTTGTGAAATATGGATTCCCAGATGATATGCAGAACAATTTTCTCCCACCCCCACAAATATGACACATGGGCAAGCTAAAGTAACAAAAAGGGGGAGCACAGTAAAAATATCTAAGATTCAACAAACCCAAACAACTGTGTTCAATGACATTACAAAAATTATACAATATGCAAAGAAATATATTCAACAAATGCTGGCACAATCCTTGTTATACAAATTCTGTTTGCAATAAAGTCCTTCCCACCAAGCAGTCTCTTTACTTTTTTTTTTTTTTAAGAAGAATTTTAGCAGTCTCTTAATGCTGTTCAGGTGGATATTATTAAGGTGGTCTAAAAAAATCCATCAATTCTACCTCACCATGGCTCCAAATAATAAAGGTATCATCTACAAACGAAAACCAGACTGTAGGTTTGTGGGGTGCAGATTTTAAATCTGTTTTTTTCAAAATATTCCATGTAGAAGTTAGCTATAACCGGACTGAAATAGGGGTCCCAAATCCCCCGCTAGGCCTGGAGACCCCCGATTTGGAGCCTCCTCCTCCCGCTGGCCATAAAAGGGAAAGCGGGGGGGGGGAGGGGGAGAACGGCAGCCCTTCGCACCCAGCCCCGATCGCAGCAGCCAGAGCTCTTCCGTTTTCTCAGGCTGCTTCCCGCCCCCAGTCAGCTGGCCGGTGAAGGGAGGGGAGCCCAGCCACGCCCCCAAAGGACCATGTGCCTTTGCACCTCCGGAGGTGAGTGAGTTCTGTCTCCTGCATCAGATTTCCCAGAAAGGGGGGGGGGAGGGGGGGAGGGGGGTGGAGAGGGAAACGTCTTCTCATAGGGTATAATGGGGAATTGATCTGGAGGTTTCGGGGGCTCTGGGGGAGCTGTTTTTTGAGGTAGAGGCACCAAATTTTCAATATAGTATCTAGTGCCTCTCCCCAAAGTATCCCCCAAATTTCAAAACGATTGGACCAGGGGGTCCAATTCTATGAGCCCCAAAAGAAGGTGCCCTTATCCTTCATTATTTCCTATGGAAGGAAGACATTTAAAAAGGTGTGCTGTCCCTTTAAATGTGATGGCCAGAACTCTCTTGGAGTTCAATTATGCTTGTCACACTCTTGTTCCTGGCTCCGCCCCAATGTCTCCTGGCTCCACCCTCAAAGTCTCCTGGCTCCACCCCCAAAGTCCCCAGATATTTCTTGAATTGGACTTGGCAACCCTAGGCTGAAACCATCCATTTATTCAAAGAATTCATTATCCCATTGGAAGTAACTGCTTGTCAAACAGTGGTGGAATAAGCTCCTCCATTAGCATGTCACAGCCCAGGAAGCTCTCGCAAGGTAATGACTAAGCCCTACCACAACTACCTGAGTAGATATAAATTACATACCTACCAACTTATTCTAAATTTGACCCAGAGAGAACTCCAGTTTCCTGGGTTACACCTCTGAGGATGCCAGTCACAGCTGCTGGCAAAACATCAAGTCTCAGAATGCCAAGACCACAGCCACACAGCTCGGAAAATCTACAACAGCCAATGGACTCTGTCTGTGAAAGCCTTCGACAACAAACTATTTCCATAGAAAGTGTAGCCTTACGTTTTACAACAGCGAGAGCCAAAGCTGCAGTTCCCAATGGTCACAGTTCCACGAGGACATGTCAAAGAACGGCAGCGTCCATTCATACGTGCACACTTTTCAGAGTCAGTCTCCCTAGACACACAGATAACCAAATGGTCAGTGCAGGACATACAAATGTCTATAACATTTTTGCACATCGTTCCCTAACAAGATATATCAGCAATTTTCTCAACATACTCATTGTAACGAATGCAATTATTATTACAATTAGCCTAGAGTTATAAATCAGTCACTCATTGTGATGAACAGAATTTTTATTACAATTTGCCTAGAGTAATAAATCACTCTGTGGAGAAACACCATTTTGGGCCTACGTTTGTCTGGGAGTGGCTAGAGGAGTCTCTCAAACTCTAGGCAGGCTTTGGGGCCTAGTCTATTGCTCCTTCCCCCTCCCCTCCTGTCTGGAAGCAGCAATTCTGAGGAGGCCTCCTAGAGAGACAGGAAGTCTTTCAGACTGGTCTCCCAGAAGGCTGCAGGAGGGAAAACCAGTTCCTGAGCGGGAGCTGGGTTTTATATTAGTGATTTTTGGTGGGAAGCCTTCAGTTTGAGTTGGGCTTTGAGTTCAGTCAGTTGGGTTGGTGAGTCTGTCTGTGCTGGATGGTATGGTCAGGGCAACTATAGTATAATAGGGAAAGAAGTAGCGTTTTTCCCTAGTTTGATTTATTTCTTCTGTTCACTATTTTAAAATGCCCGTATATAGTTGTAAATTTTAAATAAATGTTTTGTCTTTTTAAAAGGTAGGCCCTCTGAACCACATAGTTTCCCCAACCACCTTAGACCACGCTACTGCAAGAGGGGAGTCCAGGGAAGGGGGAAGGCATACAGTTGGCAAGGGGTCTCCCAAAGAAGGACTTTGGTCTCTGTCATAACTAGGTGCTGGGTTGGCAGAGGACCTTGAGACCAGGCCTCAGAACTGGCGAGGGAGATTGGGAGTCCTGTTCCTCTCAGTCAGGAACCCCTAAATTGAGCAGGTAATGGCAGCGTGCCCCAGTGGCGGGAAAAAGATAAGCTCCCTTCAGAAGTTGGCAACTCAAAACGGGATTGACAGGACTGGGTGTGAAGGCAGAATCGGGTTGGTTCCGTCACACACTCATTACCTTTTTTCAGAAATGGGATGTTTAAATGACCCTTTCATAGCATTTGTGTTGTACCTGAAAGCTGTCAATTAAGAAAAGAATGAAGAATATAATGTCCATTCTGCTTGTTTAACAATCATATTATAGAACATCCTCACTATAAAATACCTTCTTTATAAATACTTTCTTACATACAGGGCTTTTTTGAGCCAGAATGCACCGGAATGCTGTTCTGGCTGGTATGGGCAGCGTTCCAGCTGCCTTGGTCAGTGTTCTGGCTCAGCCCAGGGAGCTCAGCTGCACATGTGTGGCAGCCTCCTGACCTCATGCAGCCATGCTTGTGCGGTAGCCTCCTGATGACGGGGTTCAGGAGGCCAAGTTGCACTGAGTTCGAGTAAATTGCTCCCATCCCCTTTCTTCCCCCTCTTTCTTCCCTCCCTCCATCCCTTTCTTTCTTTCTTTCTTTCTTTCTTTCTTTCTTTCTTTCTTTCTTTCTTTCTTTCTTTCTTTCTTTCTTTCTTTCTTTCTTTTCCAACTCTCCTTCCTTTCATTAATTCTTTTTTTCTTTCTGTCAGTCTTTTTTTTCTCTATTTGCTTTATTTTCCACTCCCCCACTCTTTCTTTCTTTCTTTCTTTCTTTCTTTCTTTCTTTCTTTCTTTCTTTCTTTCTTTCTTTCTTTCTTTCTTTCTTTCTTTCTTTCTTTCTTTCTTTCTTTCTTTCTTTCTCCCTGTTTGCCTTATTTCCCACCCCCTCTCTTTCCTTCCTACCTTCCTTCCTTTCTCTCTCTGTCTCTCTCTTTCTGTCAGTCAGTCTTTTCCCCTGTCTATTTGCTTTATTTCTCTTTCTTTCTTTTTTTAAGCACTACACCTTGCTGGCTCTTGTGATCAAGTAGTGTGTTGGAATTTGATTATTTTTTCTGGGATGGCTATATATTTGTGGACTTTTTCCAATGCTATAATATCTTTTTTGAGGTGTGGTGACCAGAACTGTACACATTTCAGTCAACAAATAGATAACAAATAGCACTTTTGGTGATGTCAGAGGTGTGGCCTTGCATACTAATGAGTTCCTGCTGGGCATTTTCTACAAAAAAAAGCCCTGCTTTCATAACATAAGAAATCCCATAGAAAGTGTAGCCTTACCTTCTACAACAGCGAGGGACATGGCTGCATTTCCCAATGTTTACTGTTCCAACAGGACATGTTCGAGAATAGCAACGTCCACCCATACCGGCACACATTTCAGAGTCAGACTCCCTAGACATCACGGATAACCAAATGGTCAGTGCAGGATATTCAAATGTCTATAACATTTTTGCACATCATTCTCTAACACAGGGGTGTCAAACTCATTTGTCATGAGGGCCAGATTTGACACAAATGGGATTTTGTGGGGCTGAGCCATGTGATAAAATGTAATGCCAGGTAGCAGAGATATAAACTTTATAAAGGATACAGAAAAACACAATTAAAGATGTTATTTTTAACCTTAAAACATGCTTAAAATTATTGTGATAATTATTGTGATTTCAGCTTGCTTAGAGCTATCAAAGAGGTTCTGGGCATTTTTAAGTAAGCCTTTCTCAGCACTTGTATTGCATGTCTTTGTTATTCATGGAGGAAAGAATAGAGAAGACAACAGTGTTGTCTGTTCTGCTTCTTTTATTATCACACTAGAGGAAGTTCTTTCTCTGAAATATCTCATTTAAAATAAATATTCTGATACATAAAAACTGAAAATATTTCCATAGGGAGTTGAGCCTCACCTTCTACAACAACGATACACACTGTTGCAGCTCCCGGATCTCTTAGTTCCACGAGGACATGTGCCAAGATAGCAGTTATGGCCTCTACCTGTACACTTGTCAAAGTCATGTTGCATGATGTTTCCTGTACAACAATAATGATATTTGCAACACAGCATAGCCAAAAGAAATTTATATCAACTAATGAAGAATAACATTTGAAAGTTTAGCTTGGAAAAAGATGACCAACACTCAAGCAGGAAGCTGCTACAAGAGATCTATAACAGAAACTGTAACAGCTTGTGGCTATAATTACTAAAGACAAAATACAATTTATGAATAGTTCAAAATATTATTGTATGTTTTTTCTTGTCAATAATAACAATTACAAAATTTACATCTCAATACAAAGCTCTCCTGATGAATATATACAAACATAGACTCAAAGGAATTGATTCCCCACTCTGCAGGGATGAAAGCTGTCTTAAAGGGAAAGAATTCCAATACACATTGAATTCTCAAAGACCACAGTGAAAGTGAATTCTTTTAAAATAGAGAAATGGGGACATAAACTGCTTTCTTTGTGTTGTATATGTGATTGGAAATGTGTATACTGTATGGTGTTCTTGCCTGGCTCATTGGAGCCTTTGGGACTGAGCTTGGAGACTCAGGAACAATGGACTGTAGGGTCCAAATCCCTGCTGTCCTGCTCCAATCACGGGTTCCCTGCTGGTTTGACTGGTCCAATGGCATGCTAGTATAGGAACCTTGAATGTATATAAGTTGGCCCTATTGGCTTAGAATGCAGTCTTCAGTCTTAGAATGCAGCCCTATTCTATGCTGTGCTGAATAAAAAGAGCTATGATCACTACCACCTTGCCTCTTCATTGCATTGAACCTACTATATTCTACTATGAATTCCACAGGAGTGTCAGAAAGAGACTGCATCTCTATTTGAAAAGAATTCACTGTGGTCCTTGAGAAGTTGATGTGCATTGGAACTCTTTCCCTGTAAGAGAACTTTCATCCCTGTAGAGTGGGGAATTAATTCCTTCAAGTCTATGTTTGTATATATTCATCAGGAGCTCATTGTATTGAGATGTAATTTTTGTAATTGTTGTTATTGACAAGAAAAAGCATACAATAATATTTTTGAAGCATTCATAAATTGTATTTAGTCTTTAGTAATTATAGTCTCAAGCTGTTACAACTTCTGTTATTGGAAAAAGACAGCATGGTGAATATGACTAGAGAGTAATGCTGAGGAAAACATTAGGATTTGGAGATCACCTAGTGATCATTGCAAGATATAGGAGGGGGGATGCATTTTGTATAATACACAGTAATATATGTCATTCACTGATGGAAGTTGTGGTTTAAGTCACTATTAAGCTAAGCATATCAATGCTTGTTCTTTGACAGTGCAAATACATCTCAGAGAGGCCTGAGAGGAGCAGAACAGAGCAGAGCAGCTCTGAAAGGCTGAGACAGCTGGAGAAGTTGCTAAGAATTTCTGTGTTTTGAAAGACTTCATTCTGAGGCTTGGGTGACTGCTGAAAAGGCTGAGTTGTGATAGCTGGGGAACTGCTGTATGTTTGGGTGAGTGGGCTAAAGGTGAAAGTGATTGATTGATTGATTGATTGATTGATTGATTGAGAGTAATTGTTGATGATTGCTTAGGAGTGGTCTACTCCACCCTCTTTGCATTTTAAGCTGCGCCTTGCCAAAGGCACGAGAGCTAAAGGGCTCTTGGCCTGTGGCTCTTTGCCTGGGGGCTTCCTAAGGACCGGGAACCCAGATCCCTGATTTCCTTGTTCTCCCAATAAGGTAAGTTGACCTTCCAGAAGGGGAGCCACGTAAACAACAGCATTTAAAGAGGACTGTATATTTAATATATATATATATATATATCATGAAGGTAGAATGCCAGCAGGGGGGTGGGGGCTTTCCAGTGTTTTGCACTGAGTGTCACATGTATGACTATCTGCCCACAGGACAGAAGTCTTGGGTGTGTGCTCGATGCAAGGAGCTCCTGGTCCTCAGGGAACGAGTTCGTACCTTTGAGGCCGAGGTGACTGCCCTGGAGAAGCAGAGACGGTCAGTTAGGCAATTGGGGAAGACTCTCAGGGGCGTATTAGATGAGCCCCACTCTGAACATGGCAGCCCCGTTGCTGCCAGAGAGCATGAGGGTCGAGAGGGAACAGGGCACCTTGCTGAGGACAAGGGGAATGCGCCCTCAGAAGGGACCTCTTCTTCGGTTGGTGAGCAGGTATCCTTTCGCGCCAAGGAACCATCCCTGGGCAGGGGGAGAAGGGGGGTCTTGGTAGTTGGTGATTCGATCCTTAGGCAAGTAGACAGCTGGGTGGCAAAACCGCGTATTGACCGTATGGTGACTTGCCTGCCTGGTGCGAAGGTAGCGGACATTACACGTGTAGTAGATAGGCTGATAGTCAGTGCTGGGGAGGAGCCTGTGGTCGTGGTGCATGTTGGCACCAACGATGTGGGGAAATGCAGTCGTGAGGTCCTGGAGGAAAAATTTAGGCTGCTAGGTGGGAGACTTAAGGCCAGGACCTCCAAGGTGGCCTTCTCAGAAGTGCTACCTGTTCCACGTGCAGGGCAGGAGAGACAGGCGCCAATTAGAAGTCTCAATGTGTGGATGAGACGATGGTGTAAGGAGGAAGGGTTTAAGTTTGTTAGGCACTGGGATGCTTTCTGGAACAAGCGGGAGCTGTACAAAGAGACGGTCTCCACTTGTCTCCGGATGGAACCAGGCTGCTGGCGCTTAAAATCAAAAAGGTGGCAGAGCAGTTTTTAAACTAAATCTTGGGGGAAAGCCGACAGGAGATGGAATGTCTCTGGTTCGGGAGGATGGGGAAATGGCTGAGAAGCTGAATGCATTTTTTGCCTCCGTCTTCACCGTGGAAGATGAGAAGTGTTTGCCCGCCCCAGAACCACTAATATTGGAAGGGGTGTTGAAAGACCTGAGTCAGATTGAGGTGACAAAAGAGGAGGTCCTACAACTGATAGACAAATTAAAAACTAATAAGTCACCGGGTCCAGATGGCATACATCCGAGAGTTCTGAAAGAACTCAAAGTTGAACTTGTGGATCTTCTAACAAAAATCTGTAATCTTTCATTGAAATCTGCCTCTGTTCCTGAGGACTGGAAGGTAGCAAATGTCACCCCCATCTTTAAAAAGGGTTCCAGAGGAGATCCAGGAAATTACAGGCCAGTCAGTCTGACTTCAATACCGGGAAAGTTGGTAGAAACCATTATCAAGGACAGAATGAGTGGACACATTGATGAACACAGGTTATTGAGGAAGACTCAGCATGGGTTCTGTAAGGGAAGATCTTGCCTCACTAACCTGTTACATTTCTTTGAGGGGGTAAACAAACTTGTGGACAAAGGAGACCCGATAGATGTTGTTTACCTTGACTTCCAGAAAGCTTTTGATAAAGTTCCTCATCAAAGGCTCCTTAGAAAGCTTGAGAGTCATGGAGTAAAAGGACAGGTCCTCTTGTGGATCAAAAACTGGCTGAGTAATAGGAAGCAGAGAGTGAGTATAAATGGGCAGTCTTCGCAGTGGAGGACGATAAGCAGTGGGGTGCCGCAGGGCTCGGTACTGGGTCCCATGCTCTTTAACTTGTTCATAAATGATTTAGAGTTGGGAGTGAGCAGTGAAGTGGCCTAATTTGCGGATGACACTAAATTGTTCAGGGTGGTGAGAACCAGAGAGGATTGTGAGGAACTCCAAAGGGATCTGTTGAGGCTGGGTGAGTGGGCGTCAACGTGGCAGATGCGGTTCAATGTGGCCAAGTGCAAAGTAATGCACATTGGGGCCAAGAATCCCAGCTACAAATACAAGTTGATGGGGTGTGAACTGGCAGAGACTGACCAAGAGAGAGATCTTGGGGTCGTGGTAGATAATTCACTGAAAATATCAAGGCAGTGTGCGTTTGCAATAAAAAAGGCCAACGCCATGCTGGGAATTATTAGGAAGGGAATTGAAAACAAATCAGCCAGTATCATAATGCCGCTGTATAAATCGATGGTGCGGTCTCATTTGGAGTACTGTGTGCAGTTCTGGTCGCCGCACCTCAAAAAGGATATTATAGCATTGGAGAAAGTTCAGAAAAGGGCAACTAGAATGATTAAAGGGCTGGAACACCTTCCTTATGAAGAAAGGTTGAAACGCTTAGGGCTCTTTAGCTTGGAGAAACGTCGACTGAGGGGTGACATGATAGAGGTTTACAAGATAATGCATGGGATGGAGAAAGTAGAGAAAGAAGTACTTTTCTCCCTTTCTCACAATACGAGAACTCGTGGGCATTCGATGAAATTGCTGAGCAGACAGGTTAAAACCGATAAAAGGAAGTACTTCTTCACCCAAAGGGTGATTAACATGTGGAATTCACTGCCACAGGAGGTGGTGGCGGCCACAAGCATGGCCACCTTCAAGAGGGGGTTAGATAAAAATATGGAGCAGAGGTCCATCAGTGGCTATTAGCCACAGTGTGTATGTGTGTGTATATATATATATATATATATATATATATATATATATATATATATATATATATATATATATATATATATATATATTTGGCCGCTGTGTGACACAGAATGTTGGACTGGATGGGCCATTGGCCTGATCTAACATGGCTTCTCTTATGTTCTTATGTACCCTTATTCAGAAGTAATGTACCTGGGACTAGTGTTCCCTGTAAGCTGAGTTAGTGTGACTACCTCACAGTTTTTTAAACTTCAGCTCACAGATTTTTTTTCACTCAGGAAAAAAGACCCTTGAGCAAACTAATTCATTCAGTAGCTCACAACTCTACTGCCAGTAGCTCACAAAGAGTTTTTTGCTTTCATGAAACCCACAGCTTAGGGAGAGTATTGCCTGGGAAAACCAGTTGCACACCAGGACCTAGCTGAGAACTATGCAGAATGCCAGAAATATGGTACAAATGCTGAAAGCTCTTTCAATGATGGGATCTGCAGGAAAATTTGAGCCATAGAACCTGCTTTACTTAAAATTTAGCCTTGTGCACCACAGTAGGTGCAAGGGGTTAAACATCTCTTACATATTTCATAATTACCTGAGTCTTCTGGAACTCCATCTTGAATGCCTTGCAAAGATTCATCTTGGTCTTGAAGCTCAGGCAAACTTTCCGAGGTCTCTTCTGGTTGCAGCTCTTCCTCTGGATCTAACCCAGAGTCATGAGCCCTCACAGCAAAAAAGAAGCCAAACACAAAGAGAAGACAGAAGAACTTCATAGTGGTGGGTTTGTCAGCTAGGAACAGTTGCATGAATGGGTGACTGATGATGATGCTTCCACAGATAGAGCTGATGTCTTTATATACAAAATGGCCAATTGAAAGAAAGCCAAATATTCCTATGAACTATGTTTTGTTGAGTTTGAACCTGTACCCTCTCCCAATGCACTAGATGGGCCAGTGAATATCAGTGTTATCAGCATGGCATTTCAGATAGTTTTATTTATGTGCCAAATTCTCTTTGATGTTGCCTCCAACCTCAAGGCTCTTGCCTCCAAACTGCAATATGTCTATTTACCCTGCAGTTATTCCTAAGAACACCCCTGCTTCCCATCTGCTGTTTACAATTAGCAACTGATGCCTCCTGATTGGCATTTTTGATATATCCCTGACTGACATTTCCCCTTCACATTGTTGGTTCAGAAGAGCTCCAGTTCTAGGTGGGGGTATGCTGGTCCTTGCCTAACATTCAAATTAGACATGAGATTTATTTTTTTTAAGGAATTGTGTCCAGGAAACCCACAGGTGCAGGGAATAGCAGCAGCTTCTTCCTCTTCCTCTTCTTCTTCTATTTTTTTAAAGAAGATCCCAACTTGACCCAGAATGCTGCTGCAGGGGTGGAAAGATTCCTGCCTCCTCCCTGCCAAGCCGTGCCAAAATAGCAATAAGAAGAGTGGTACTTCATGTGGAGCAGCAAAAACAGGGAACATCCCCACTTTCTTTTGGCATGGGAAAATGGCTTAGGAGGGAAGGGAGGAGACCTTTATTTACAGTTAATATTTGCAATATTTGTTTTCTTTACCAAAGGTGCAAACAAAGCATAATTGGAGGCACCAGATGCTCATCCAAGACATCAGATCTGCTATCCTGCATCAGTTCCAGGGAGAAACCCTCTCCCTCAAGCTCATGCACTTTTCCCACAAGTGATGCCAGTCCTGGCTACTCCTTTCTGCCAAGAGAGATGGTCAATCAGCTTGACAGTTAAAACATCAGCATTTGGCCATGTCATAAATTTAAAGCAATCTCCTAATGTGCCACCCAAGTATTAAAGAATAACATGGGGAAAGTTCCATATCCTACGTTTACCACTCTTTCACTGTTTCCAAGCCAAGATGAAAAGTTGTAGAGCACACCTTTGAACCTCAAAATGATTTGACTTTAATCGCAGATGGAAAGGGAAAAGTCTTCCCCTTCTTTAAGCATCATCTTTTAGATGGCGTTCTTGATTAGCTTATACTGGTCAGAGGGCCAGTGGTCCAGCTTCCTATAAAGTTAGTTTACAACCATCTGGCACAAGTTTTTCTAAACATGGCCCATTAATACTGTCAAGATCAGTAATGGGTCAGGAACCATCTTGCTGCATCTGCTTTCTGCTGCTTTGTTACTTGGGCTAATTTGAAGATGGTAAACTGCTTGCATTCATGTATGTACGTGTATGTAGAAAGAAAATCACAATTGAAATGAGGATTTGCAGATCAAAATAGTGGGGACATGAAATCCTTAATTTAAAAGGCATCTTTTCATAGTAAAATATGCTACAGCTGCTGGTTCATTTTTAGTGTCAATGGATCTATTCTTGTGATGTGGATTTTCCCATAGAAGATGCTGCAATGTCTTGCCTCTTCCCTCAATATCTATCTTTTCTGTTTACCTTTTGATAATAAATTATAATAATCCCAACTGCATCTTATCTGATGGGGTCTTTTTTCTACTGTGCAGCTGACATACCTTATCTCTCTGTTATCTTTGGGCATATGTTTTCATCAGTTCTTCCTGCTGAAGGCTTTGGCTTAAGATGAGAAAGAACAATACTTAAAATAATTGATTGCCTATGCTGATGGTGTCATCAGGAAAGATTTGGATTTCTGGACCACAGCTTACTCTTGAAAGATGGTGGTCATCTATTGGGAGATGGTTTGTACCTTATGAAGGTAGGGGAAAAGATGTTTGCTAAGAGCCTTGGTAACCTAATAAGGAGGGCTTTATACCCATTATACCCTATACCCCATTATACCCTATGGGCCATTGAAATCAATGGCAAATAGGGTATATTTGAAGCCGCCTGGAGGGGAGGGAGTTTGAGGGAGAGCCCCCAAATTTGCAGGGGACCTGAAGGGGACTCTCCCCTACAAACCCCCCAAGTCCCAAAAAGATTGGGCCAGGGGGTCCAATTCCTGGGGCACCCAAAGCCAAACCTAACTTCACACCAGAGAATTCTCTATAGGACCCAAATGCACTATATACATCTATCTTCTCTATGAACCCTGCCACACAAAACACAATCTGCTTATTCTGTGTTGCTCTTTTGTTAAGCAACTCTGGCCACCCCTGGAGTAGACAATACTGACTTTGGTGGACCCAAGCACTGATTCAGTGTAAGGGAGCTTTGTGTTTGTGACTGGAGTAGACAATACTGACTTTGGTGGACCCAAGCACTGATTCAGTGTAAGGGAGCTTTGTGTTTGTGACTGGAGTAGATAATACTGACTTTGGTGGACCCAAGCACTGATTCAGTGTAAGGGAACTTTGTGTTTGTGACTGGAGTAGACAATACTGACTTTGGTGGACCCAAGCACTGATTCAGTGTAAGGGAGCTTTGTGTTTGTGTCTTCTGGTGCAATTTTGTTCTCAGATCCGGTATTTACTTCATCAGTATATGGGATAAGGCACTTTCTCAACTGTGCTGCATAATGCAGCCTATTTATTTTGTCCTGTTTGCTCTGTTGGCTCTATCTGCGCCACCTTCATCACTTTCGGGGTGTGGATCCCCCAGTGGGGTGGGCTCCCGACTCCCTCCGCCGGCTGTTTCTGATAGCCCTGCGCCCCCTCTTTCATTTGATATGTGTCCCGTGTGGGTGCCACCCTCCCGCCGGGAGATGCTGCAAAATGAGCCCCCTTGAGGCTTATGGCGGCAGGGCTCGGGGGAAGCGAGCTAGACTGCTGTTCTTTTGAGGGGTTATAGAGTGTTTCGAGCCCGTCCCTGTGGCATCGGTCCCATCGTTCTCTCTAGTCTTCTCACTTTGAAAAAAGTAAAAAAAGAGTTTTATTTAACTTTATTTCCCCCTTTCCCTCTCTATAAATAATCTTGGTGTTTCCAGCGGTGATATTTGGGGGATTTTTGGGGACGTCACAGGAAGTGCTGTGAGGTCACTTCCTGTTTCTGGCAGTGGCATTTGGGGGAAATGATGTCACAGGAAGTGATGTCACTTCCTGCTTCCGGCAGGTGGCGCGGGGGAAATGATGCCACAGGAAGTGATGTCACTTCCTGTTTCCGGCAGGTGGCGCGGGGGGGGGGAAATGATGTCACTTCCTGTTTCCGGCGGTGGCGTGGCGTCACCGTAAGTGACATCACCGTAAGTGACGTCACTTCCTGTTTCCGACGACGCGCGCGCTTTGCGCATGCGCACCCCTACCTTCCCCCCAAAAAAGGTGTCCCTGGCTGGCCTTCAGACATTATGACCACCCTAGTTCTGGGTCTCTCACCCAGGTGCCAGCTTCCCCCCCCCCAAAAAAAAAACCAGAACCAGGAAAAGGGGCAACAGGAGAAGGCCAAGAAACTCAACTGTTAAAAAGTGACCTTTTAAACAATGAAAATTAGGCCAAACAGCCCCCCCCCAAGAACCAGAACCAGAAGAGAAAAGGAACAACAGCAGCACAAACACAGCAGCAACAAATCAAACATATAATCCTTTTAAAACAGTAAAAAACTTAACTTTTAACAATACAGGAACTTTACCAACCCCTCCCCTCCAAAAAAAACCTTCACCCTAACCCCAAGAAATCCAAGCCACCCAAATCAGGAAAAGTAAAAGGACACTGCACTTTTATAAGTCCTCTCACTAAAGTAAGATATGGGCAAATTGGCAAACCCCCCCCCACCCCAGGCTTCCTCCCCCAGCTAACCCTAACCCCACCCCCAAATAAGCTACCCACCACCCAAATCTGGATAAGTAAAGTGATTCTGAGTCTTTAAAAGTCCTTTTACCAACTAAAATAAAAACAAGAGCCCCAAGACTGTCTTACCTTAGACGTCTTCTCTACTCCAGGCAAGTCTGATAAGGCTGAGAGAGAGCAGCAGCAGCTGAGGCCAAGGGCCAGCACAGCACAATCTCTCTCACACACCAATGCACACCAACACAGCAGCAATGGAGGAGTCCAGCCGGGCAGACTTCTTAAAAAGGTTCTCTGGCCCTACAGAGAGCAGTTTCAAAAAATAGCACTGCTCTGTGATTGGCCAGAATACAGTGCTTACTTGGATACCCAAGTAAGCAAAAGATCAAAAGAACAACAATATTGCTGATGGCTGGGGGATCAGCTACATAAAAGCCCTGCAAAGCATGCATTTGCAATGCATTTTGCAAATGCATGCTTTGGATTGGCTGCTGGAGCTCCTCTTCCCCCTCCCCCCTTCCCTGATCCCAGGGAGGCAATGGGAGAGGCGGGAAAAGGCTACCAAAGGCAGGAAAGGAGGGAAGCAACTCCCCTGAGGCTGCAGAAGCCCCTTTCCCACTTTTTCCATGGATTTTCGTATACTTCCGAATATCTATACGGAAGTATACGGGGAGCCATACTCGGCTCCCGCATAATGGGCCCCAATTGGATTCGGCTGTATGCGATTCCATATACAGCCGAATCAGGGGTGATTTGGCGGTTGATTCGGTTCGGCCGAACTGAATGCACACCCCTAATTTCAACTACCCAGACATCTGTTTAAAGTCCAACTCTGCTAAACACAAAAGGTCAAAAAAATTCTTGACTTGTCTTGTTGACAACTTGCTTTTTTCAGAAAGTGGAGAAGGAAGCAAGGGGATCTGCTATCTTGGACTTGATTCTCACCAACAAGGAAGAGCTAGTTGATGAGGTGGTAGGGTTGCCAAGTCCAATTCAAGAAATATCTGGGGACTTTGGCGGTGGAGCCAGGAGACTTTGAAGGTGGAGCCATGAGCAAGGTTGGAACAAGTACAATTGAACTCCAAAGGGAGTTCTCACCATCACATTGAAAGGGACTGCACACTTTTTCAATGCCTTCCTTCCATTAGAAATAATGAATAATAGGGGCACCTTCTTTGGGGGCTCATAGAATTGCCCCCCCAGTCCAATCCTTTTGAAACTTGGAAGGTGTTTTGAGGAAAGGCATCAGATGCTATGTTGCAAATTTGGTGCCTCTACCTGAAAGAACACCCTCCCCAGAGCCCCAGATACCTGCAAATCAATTCCCCATTATTCCCTATAGGAATCGTTCACCATAGGGAATAATAGAGTGCCCAGTAGACATTTCCCTCCCCCCTCCCGCTTTCTAAAGCTTTCTAAAGTGGGGGAGGGCCTCCAAACCAGGGAATCCTCTGCCCCCACCTGGGAATTGGAAACCTTCCCTCTTTCTCTCTCTCTCTCTCACACACACACACACTTACTGGGTCTGGATCCTCCACAACGACATCTGAAAAGAACAGGGGCTAGACTGCTGTCTTTTACACACTCTAACTTGCTCCGAAAATTAAAGCAAAACAAAGGGAGGGGCTGTTCTCTGATGAAGCTGCTACTGACCCTTCCCCATTAAGTGCTTCCTGTTTCCTGCTTCCTGCTCAACTTTAAAGGTACACATTTTAAAAACGGACCTGTTTGCAGGTTTCTAAACCTGCCAGAGCTCTAGAGGTACATGGTGGCTGTGGGGGCGGGGCTTCCCCTGCTGGCCAGCTGGCTGGGGGCAGGGGGAAGCCTGTAAAACCGGGGAATCCCCCGCTGGGACCTGGGAATTGGAAAGCCTATGAGGTGAAAATAGTAGGCACCTTGGGCAGTATTGATCATGTGATTTTGGAATTTACAGTCTTAGGGAAAGGAAAAGCTGTACGTAGTCAGATGTATAGGTTGGACTTCAGAAAGGCAAACTTCAACAAATTTAGAAATTGAAATGGAGATTTGGAGATCAAAATAGTGGGGATATGACATCCTTAATTTAAAATGTATCTTTTCATAGTAAAATATGCTATAACTGCCGATTCAGTTTTAGCATCAATGAATCTATTGTCATGTGGCTTTTTCCTTAGAAGATGTCACAATGTCTTGCCTCTTCCCTCCACATTTATCTTTTCTGTTTACCTTTTGATAGTAAGTGATAGGGATGGACACAGACCCAAACACCAAACTAAAATCTGGCCCGCACTTTACCTTGTTTGAGGTTTGGACAGTTTGGTTCGAAAGTCACATGTTCGGACCAGGAAGTCTCCGAACTTTCTGCCTGGTTTGGAACCTCTTGTGCACTCTTGGCAAAGAAACTCCACCCATGGAGTTTCGCTCTGAAAAGTGAGTGTGGGTGGGATATTTCCAGCCATTGAGGGACCAATAGTGGCAGTCTGAAGCGGACAGGCAAGTCTGATTTCCAATGACAGGCATCGATCTGACTTCCTCAGGATGCGGGGTGGGGGGGATGTATTTAATCACTGGAGGTGCATTCCTGTCCTCTGTTTGCATCTGGTTTTTGCGAGTTTTGTTCTCCTTGCACGTGAAAGAATATCTTTTGGTGGATTAAGGGAGGGGGGAATTACTGGGGTGGGTGGAGAAACCTCTGGCCTCTATACAAACTGCCGGAGTAAAAGCATCACCTCTCTCTTTTTTCTCCTTTCCTAGCATTTTCCCCCCTCCCCCCCCCCCCTCGCCATTTTCTTTGTTGTGAGGAGTGGAAAATTTGGATAGATTTATTTCTTTTAAAACATGTTTTTGATTTGGGGGTGGACTGTTCACTTTTGTGGGTTCTGAAAACTGCCCTTTCTCTGCATGCTGGCTGTGGGGTCCCCTTTCTGCTCCTCCAAAAAGCACCCCGTTTCTTCCTACATTGCCTGAGTCTCTGCCTGAAGGAGTTTCCTCTCTCCTTTCCTACTCAAGCATCCAAACTATCTACAGATTTCTGGGGGGATAGGCTAACTGCCCTCTTCCCCGGCTGTGGGGTACCCTTTCTGCTCCTCCAAAAAAAGCATTCTTTCTCCTCTGCCACTTATTCCCACACATTCCCACACCAGTGCCCCCTCCCACAGCTGTGCAGTGAGTCCAAGTTGCTAGGCTTGGTTGTCCCTGTCACCTTCCCAGGTAGGATGGAAGGCTTGGCCCCAATCAGTCATCATGTCACCAGGGCTGGGTGGCTGGTCTAAGGAAGACACAGCCACTTGCAGCCATGTGGATGGTCCTTGGGGAGGTACTCTGGGAGTTTGATGCCTGTAGCTTAACCAGGTCCACAGTGTAGTGTCTCAAACTGGTACTGGACAACTCCACCAAGAACAGTTTCCTGGAGGCACCTTGCTTGGTGGTCTGCTACTTGGATCCCCCCAAATCTGACATGCATGTAACATGTGGGCCATGTGGAGGGTCACACAGGGAGCAATTGTGTGTGTTGGCCTCTAGCTCACCCAGGTCAGTTTTTGTCACTCCTGAACCAGCAGAGGTGACATCCCATTGAAAAGCATTGCACTGAATGACCTTTTTAGGAGTCTGTAACTCAGCCCTCCAAAGTCCAATGTGGACCAGATTTGGTGGGTACATTGAGGAGAGTGATTTGGAGACAACCTGCCATTTTGGAGCCTTGAAGCCCTGTGGGGGGACTTTTTTAAAACTGAACCAGTTTATGAACTGGTTCGCGAATCAGGCTGCAATTCGGTTCTGGAACTGGTCTGGTTCTATTCATGAACCAAACCAACATTTTCTAGTCTGTGCCCATCCCTAGTAAGTGATAATAATCCCAACTGCATCTTATCTGATGGGGTCTTCTTTCCTCTGTGCAGCTGACATACCTAATATCTCTGTTGGGCAAGTCTAATATTAGTACATTTCATTTCCAAAGGCAGATCATACGCTTTGCTACATGGCTAGGGGAAAGCATAGACCAGGAGTATCAAACTCATTTGTTATGAGGGCCATATCTGACATAATGAGATCTTGTTGGGCCAGGCCACATGTGTCATAAAACATAATGCTAGGTAGTGGAAATATAAACTTTATAGGGCACAGACAAAAACAACTAAAGATTTTTAAACTTAAAATAAAACATGCTTAAAACATTAGCACGTTTGCAATATTTTGTTTAACAGACTGATAACTGACACCTCTTGCTCTGAATCTGCATCAAAATCTGGAGACAATGTGCTGTAGCAATCTTGACTATGCTGTCACGATGTTTATCTGTAAAATGTAAGCCTACTTTTGATTTATTTACTTTCACTACAGAAGTCTCATGGTCAGTGCTCTATGCCCTAGGACCCAGGGGAAAACATGAAATGGCTTGGCATTGTGAGCTTTTGTACATAAGTTGCTTTTAGTGCTGGTCAAGAATGTGTGACGGCGCCATGACAAGGCTGATGGCTATGTGTTTATCTGTAAAACTATAATCTTCTCCAGAGAAATAACTGCAGCTCCTGCGAGGCAGTGTAAGAACGAAGAGACAGCCATGTATAGTGGTCACTATCAGCCTACTATCTGGGAAGTCTAGGTTCAAAATCCCCAGTCTACACAGGAAATGTGCTGGACACATGCTCTCAGCCTAATTCACATCACTGTGGATTGTGGTTGTTCCTCATCTAAATAGTTCCCATTGCTTTCCTATTGAAAAAGACTGAATCAGGGCATGAATATAGTGAAAAGCAGGAGGAAACCCAGTTGCATCCAGGAGAGCCCTGACAAAAGGAGCTTAACAACAGAGAGAGAGAGAGAGATGCAAGGCAGAAAAACATACGTCTAATCATCTTTCCTTAAAGTAACATAAATGAGATGCCAAAGACAGTTTGGAGGAATGAAGTCTGCTGGGCAGTAAAGTAGTTTACCTTTAGCTTTAAAGTAGTGATTATTTTAATTGCAGTTGTGTTTGGGGAAAAGTACAGAAAAAACATTTCAGTCAACAAATAGATTGGATACTGCCAACCAGAAAAGTTGTCTGACTTACCCAGCATCAGATCTGGTGGGCTATATCAAAGGCAGTCAAAGGCTTCCCAGAATGACTCCCTGATCTCTTAACATTGTGAATTAATTGTTGGGAATTTAAGGGAGCCTGCCTGCCTGCTGTTAGCCAAATTGCCCTCAAGTTAGGTATAAGGGATTTAATTAGGTTGGCAAAGATGGCAAAAATTGTACAGGAGCATAATCTATGTATATAGGAGTCAGTCCTCCTCAAGAGTCTTGTTGAAATAACCCATAGAAGCATTTACTCAACCGAACCTTTTAGATTGGCTAAACATACTGACATATAAAGAATTATTAAAGGAAGACACCAAATTGAAGAATAATGAGGAACTAAAAGCTCAAATGATAAACTTAGATTGGTGGATGAAAGCACAACTAGAATCAAGATATATGAAAGACAAGACTCAGGGCTTTGAAAGAGATCAGAAGATGCCTGAAAAAATGCTCACTGGCTCAAATAATAGGATGATTAAAAAGATTTATGCCACCCTTCTGCACCAAAAAAAAATGCAAGATGAGATAGCAAAGGAGAGCTTGGTGAGGTGGGCCCATAACTTAGGTTACAGCTTGCAATTAGAAAAATGGGAGCAAATTTGGCGAACAAATATCAAAATAACTAAATCAATCCCATTTAAAGAGAACAACTATAACAGGGGTGGCCAACGGTAGCTCTCCAGATGTTTTTTTGCCTACAACTCCCATCAGCCCTAGTCATCACCCCTGATCTATAAGATGTTTTATAGGTGGTACATTACACCAGACAAGTTAGCTAAAATGTACCCAGGCTTGCCAAATATCTGTTGGAAATGTAATAGCAAGGAAGGCTCTTTCTTTCATTTATGGTGGTCCTGTATGAAGGTCAAAAGATATTGAGTTATAATCCATAAAATCTCACAAAAAGTATGTAATGTGATAATTCCATTTAAGCTGGAAACCTTTTTGTTGAATGTTATGCCTGAAAATGTTAAAATGAGTCTTAAGCATATTTGTA
The DNA here is from genome assembly GCF_032191835.1 of Heteronotia binoei. Lineage (NCBI taxonomy): Eukaryota > Metazoa > Chordata > Lepidosauria > Squamata > Gekkonidae > Heteronotia > Heteronotia binoei. The sequence continues at coordinate 240,572,866 of NC_083223.1, forward strand.
TTCATATGATAACAGCAGCAGGAATCCAATTTGCAAAATATTGGAAGAAAGCAGAACTACCGACTAAATCTGAAGTAATTTCCAAAATTTTTGAAACAGCTGAAATGGATATCTTAACAGATCTTTTGAAGGAAGAAAGCAAAAGGTTGAAATGTAGCAACCTTTTTATTTATGGCTTGAAAACGGCAAGATAGTACATTAAACAAACAAGGTGGGGAAATTAATAGAGTCAATGTGGTAGTACATTATGGAGAACTGGGTTTATCAGATTGATTTGAAGGAGGTCTATACCAAACACTATGAGAGTTAATGTTAATCTGGAATATTGTTTCTTTTCTTTTCTTTTTAGAACTCTGTTATTTCCTACCCCACGCCCCCTCTACCTTCCTTACTTTTCTAAAAAATCAATAAAAATATTTTAAACAAGAGTCTTATTGAAATAACAAGGAGATTTTAAACTAAAAATAGAATTTATTGGGAAAAACTCTCAAGCAAACAAGACAACACAAATTCTCATCACACATACAGATCTAGGAAAAATAGGTAGGAAAATGATATGGATGTTTGCATTAGCAGGAATTGTTGCATTGAATGGGTAATACTAGTACCTGTCTGATGAATGGAGAAAAGAGTCCTCAGTGAAGATGAGATAAGGGAGGAGAAGAAAGAGGTGACCAGCATTACTCACAATAAAGGGACCCAAACTGATCAGGATTGGGGTGGCTCCGGCAGCAATGTAGGCTACCATCAGAGTCACACCCAAATGGCCAAAAACCTGGCCAATATATAGACAATTTCATATCTCAAGGCAGGGTATCCTGATGAGATTCATCTACGTGGTTATAGTTCCCAGGAAATGGAACAAAAGAATTTTATGGGCAATGATGGTACACAAAGTGTGAACCATATTTTACACAAAAGAAACTGGAGTGGTCAATTTAGTATTTAGTATTTTAACACCTCAGGTAGGAACAATAGGGAGACAAAAGAGAGGAGAGGGGTAACAGGATGTAGCTGATGATAGGCAATCTTTCCAACGATGTTCTATTTAGAGGGAGGTTCTTCTTGATGAGTGGCAGGAAGATTTTTTTGTCTTGAGAAAGATATTATAACAGTTCTTTGTTGACAACTATGCCTTCGTGCCTGCATTTCCAAAGCATATGCAAGACTCTGGAATGTGGTGCAAGAGGAAGAAACCTCATGGCGGTTTGCAGGAGAGTGTTGAATTCTTGGAATATCTCTGGAATATGGTTTCTCTCAGGGCTGCTTCTGGTCCTGTCTTGTTGGAGACAGAGGTGCAGGTGCTGATCTGCAGGGCTGGACAGCTGGTAGAGGAAGCATGATCCAAGGTTCACTTGATTTTATAGACATGGGCTATCCACAGTATAGCAAGTGCAGGCAGGGAGCATGTTGAGGCCTGATCTGATTAAATGTTGTATAGCCCATGAGAGCTAAGTGTCTATATACAGAAATCACTGTTTCAAGTAGTTATAGTGGCTTCCCAGAACACTATTTGCTGTTTTCAACTCTGGGTGCTTACCAAGCCAGCAGAAGCATGCATATGCAGACACTATGTTGTTCCTTGATTCTGCTTGCTTTCCATGGCATTGGCATCCTTTCTTCCAATCAGATCATGGCAGTGCCAGATTAAACCCTGTGGAGGCTCCTAGACAGTTGAAATCTCAGGGGGCCCCTCACAAATTATCTCACTAGGAGAGGCTGCCCTGCCTCCCACAGCCTGCAGGCACCTTCTCTAAAGCCCCTTTAACAAAGTTGTGGGGAAGAAGCAGAGAGAGGTAAACATTGTGTGTGTATGTGTACAAAACTATTGCTCTCTGATTCTTGCCGGTTTCCTGAGAAATGGCCTCCCTCATACACCCGAATTATATCTAGTGAGCATTGTTAAAGGGAAAATGTCTAAGACATCCAAGCAATTGCTGTTACATATAATCACAGCAGCTAGATTATTATATGCTCAATATTGGAAGGTCCCCAAAATACCTGACAAAAATGAATTTCTACTTAAGGTTTTAGAAGCTGCAGAGTTAGACATGAGATTAAGGGGGGGAAACCTTCAGGATCGTCAAAAGATCTGGGATCCACTGTATTCATGGATTAATAGTTTGGGAATTGACACGAGCAATCTGAAATGGAGTTGTAAATTTACCCCTCCAGCTCAAAGGGATGGGTGAAAGATCTTGATTGTAACGATTGTTGACAGTTTATATTTTCTTTTTGTTTGTATATATGTGTTACACAATAAAAGCATATTTTAAGTGGGGGGGAGGGAAGGAGTTTCCCCAAAACTTCCTTCCCTACCTGAAATGGCATTCTTCCTTCCAGTCAGATCCTGGCAAGGAAGGGGCACAGAGTGCTTCCAGGCAATCACCTATGGTGTTATTTTCAACGATTGCTGTCCCAGAACCTGGAATTGGCTGTCCATTGAAAATAATATTGTCTGCAATGTACATGTGCAAAAACTCACCTATATCAGGATCTGATAAAATAAAGTCGTTGTGTGCTGCATGTTCTTGAATTTCAGAGGTCTTTTTTTTTTAACTTTAAACATTTTATTAAGGCATAAAAGTAGCTTACAATCCATAGCGCAAGAAGTTTACCGTCAAGATTAACAGAAATAACATCGTAAGCTTAATAGACAGAATACAGAGCAAAAACAACCTTTAAAAACAAAATACAAACTGAAGGTAATAGTAATTATAATTATAATAACACAGTATTTGAAAATAAAATAAGATCAGGGAAAGGAAAAAGGAAGATATAATACACTTTAAATAACTTGAAATTAACTTGTTAAGAGAATTTTATAGCAAAAGGAAATCCTTATACATTTTATTTTTAGAATAAGAGTTAGCATAAAATGGATCGGTGTCAAGCTTTTCTAGAATGGGAAGCCAAGTTGCCAGATATTTAGCGTAGGCTTGGTATGGGTCATTGTGGTCTATGGCTGCTTGAATTTTATCCATTACAATGTGTTCCCAGACTTTAAGTAGCCAGTTGTCAAGTGTCAAATTCAATGAGTTTTTCCAGGACTGCGCAATCGTGGTTTTAGCAGCTGTCAGGAGTTTAACTATCAAGGATTTTTTAGAAGATGAAAGACGGGTATCGGACCAATGATTGAGAAGTATCGTTGTTGGTTCATCTGGGATCGAGACCCCAGTTAGGGAGGAGAGATGGGCACAAATTGAGGTCCAGAATGGTCTGATTTTGGGGCAGTCCCACCAGCAGTGAAAATAAGAGGCTTTGAGCCCACAGTTTCTCCAGCAGTCTGAAGAGCCTAACTGGGTCATATGGGAGAACTGGTTAGGAGTAAGGTACCAACGTGCTATCAATTTAAAGTTTTGTTGAGATATATTTATAATGGTAGATTGTAGGGCATCACTAGCCCATATAGAGTCCCATTGGTCGGGAGAAAGGATGATGCCACAGTCTTTATGCCATTGGGTGGTGTAAGAGGGTAAGGTTGCTTCGAGTTTAGACAATAGGATTCGATACAGCCGTGAAATGAGACTTTTAGGCGTTCTCTCTTCGTGAAAATGAAGAACCAGATGTTCGTAGTCAGATGAAGGGCGAGAAAATGAAGAGATCACTTTAGGGTCCTGAAGAAAGTGCCTGATTTGAAAGTATTCAAACCAAGGTGCTGGCTTAGTCAAAACTTGGTCTAGATCATTTTTAGGTAGAAGTTGTTTAGAAGATGAAAGAAGATTAAAGAAAAAAACTTTTGAGGAGTCTCTCCAGACCTTGAAAGAAAAGGGTAGTTGGGCAGGAATTTCAGAGGTCTTGAGAAGAGAAGGAGGACTGTGTTCTATGCAGTTTTGGTGGAAATATGTTCAATGACTGCTGTACAAAGACACTCCCAAATTGGCTGTTCCTTGAAAAGAACATGCACACAAATGAGCTACTTTGGGGAGGCGGTTTTCCAGTGAAATGGTGCCCCTTTGCTGCATATGCTTGAAATTTGGGGGCTCTTGATAGGACAGAGAGGACTGCATTTTGTGCAATTTTCGTGGTGTTATGTTCAATGACTGCTGCTCCAGAGATCCTCAAATTGACTCTGCATGAGCAGAAAATAGTCCAAAAAATCTAGAATTAGGGTGGCCAGACCGTCCCGGTCTCCCGGGACATTCCCGGATCTGGCCACCCAATCCCGGATCCCGGGCTGCCTATACCGGGACCATTAAAGGTCCCGGTTTAGGCAGCCCAGGAGCCGGTGGGCCGCGGGCGCGGGCGGGGAAGGCGGGGAGTGAGGGAGGGAGCGTCCCTGCGCCTGCGCAGGGCCCCTGCGCACGCGCAGGGACGCTCCCACCCTCACTCCCCGCCTTCCCCGCCCGCGCGCGGGGCCCGGCGGCAGTGGTGGAGGCCTCTCCGTGGCCTCCGCTGGTCGCTGGAAGCCCTCCAGAGACTCTGGAGGGCCTCCAGCGACCAGCGGAGGCCGCGGAGAGGCCGCGGGGCACCCGGCGCTGGTCCCGGAAGGCCTTCCAGAGCCTCTGGAAGGCCTTCGGGGACCAGCGCCGGCCAGCGAAGGCTTCCCCGCGGCCTCCGCTGGTCCCTGGAGGCCCTCCAGAGTCTCTGGAGGGCCTCCAGGGACCAGCGGAGGCCGCGGGGAAGCCGCGGGGCACCCGGCGCTGGTCCCGGAAGGCCTTCCAGAGGCTCTGGAAGGCCTTCCGGGACCAGCACCGGCCAGCGAAGGCTTCCCCGCGGCCTCCGCTGGTCCCTGGAGGCCCTCCAGAGTCTCTGGAGGGCCTCCAGGGACCAGCGGAGGCCGCGGGGAGGCCGCGGGGCACCCGGCGCTGGTCCCGGAAGGCCTTCCAGAGCCTCTGGAAGGCCTTCGGGGACCAGCGCCGGCCAGCGAAGGCTTCCCCGCGGCCTCCGCTGGTCCCTGGAGGCCCTCCAGAGTCTCTGGAGGGCCTCCAGGGACCAGCGGAGGCCGCGGGGAAGCCGCGGGGCACCCGGCGCTGGTCCCGGAAGGCCTTCCAGAGGCTCTGGAAGGCCTTCCGGGACCAGCGCCGGCCAGCGAAGGCTTCCCCGCGGCCTCCACTGGTCCCTGGAGGCCCTCCAGAGTCTCTGGAGGGCCTCCAGGGACCAGCGGAGGCCGCGGGGAGGCCGCGGGGCACCCGGCGCTGGTCCCGGAAGGCCTTCCAGAGCCTCTGGAAGGCCTTCCGGGACCAGCGCCGGCCAGCGAAGGCTTCCCCGCGGCCTCCGCTGGTCCCTGGAGGCCCTCCAGAGTCTCTGGAGGGCCTCCAGGGACCAGCGGAGGCCGCGGGGAGGCCGCGGGGCACCCGGCGCTGGTCCCGGAAGGCCTTCCAGAGGCTCTGGAAGGCCTTCCGGGACCAGCGCCGGCCAGCAAAGGCTTCCCCGCGGCCTCCGCTGGTCCCTGGAGGCCCTCCAGAGTCTCTGGAGGGCCTCCAGGGACCAGCGGAGGCCGCGGGGAAGCCGCGGGGCACCCGGCGCTGGTCCCTGGAGGCCCTCCAGAGTCTCTGGAGGGCCTCCAGGGACCAGCGGAGGCCGCGGGGGAAGCCGCGGGGCACCCGGCGCTGGTCCCGGAAGGCCTTCCAGAGGCTCTGGAAGGCCTTCCGGGACCAGCGCCGGCCAGCGAAGGCTTCCCCGCGGCCTCCGCTGGTCCCTGGAGGCCCTCTAGAGTCTCTGGAGGGCCTCCAGGGACCAGCGGAGGCCGCGGGGAAGCCGCGGGGCACCCGGCGCTGGTCCCGGAAGGCCTTCCAGAGCCTCTGGAAGGCCTTCGGGGACCAGCGCCGGCCAGCGAAGGCTTCCCCGCGGCCTCCGCTGGTCCCTGGAGGCCCTCCAGAGTCTCTGGAGGGCCTCCAGGGACCAGCGGAGGCCGCGGGGAAGCCGCGGAGCAGCCGGCGCTGGTCCCTGGAGGCCTCCAGAGGCCAGCGCCGGTATCGGAGAGGCCCGGCGCTGGTCCCTGGAGGCCTCCAGAGGCCAGCCCCGGCAGCTCCCTCCCTCCCTCGCCGCGAGGCCGCCGCCGGAGGACTCCCCGCCGCCGCCGCCGCTGGATCCGCCGCCCTGGATTAAGGTAAGGGGGCCGAAAGCGGGGGGGGGGCGGGGGGCGGCCTTCCTTTCTTCCCTCCCTCCTCCCTTCCTTCCTTCCTTCCTTCCCTCCCTCCCTCCTCCCTTTCTTCCTTCCTTCCTTCCTTCCTTCCCTCACTCCCTTCCCTTCCTTCCTTCCTTCCCTCCCTCCCTCCTCCCTTTCTTCCTTTCTTCCTTCCTTCCCTCACTCCCTTCCCTTCCTTCCTTCCCTCCCTCCTCCCTCCCTTCCTTTCTTCCTTCCTTCCCTCCCTCCCTTGCCTTCCTTCCTTCCCTCCCTCCCCCTTCCTTCCTTCCTTCCCTCCCTCCCTCCCCCTTCCTTCCTTCCCTCCTTCCTTCCTTCCTTCCTTCCTTCCTTCCTTCCTTCCTTCCTTCCTTCCTTCCTTCCTTCCTTCCTTCCCTCCCTTCCTTCCCTCCCTTCCTTCCTTCCTCCCTCCCTTCCCTCCCTTCCTTCCTTCCTTCCTTCCTTCCCTCCCTCCCTTCTTCCTTTCTTCCCTTCTTCCCTTCCTCCCTTTCTCCCTTCCTTCCTTCCTTCCCTCCCTCCCTCCTTATGTTGTTATGTGATGCAGAGTGTTGGACTGGATGGGCCACTGGCCTGATCCAACAGGGCTTCTCTTATGTTCTTATGTGACGCAGAGTGTTGGACTGGATGGGCCACTGGCCTGATCCAACAGGGCTTCTCTTATGTTGTTATGTGATGCAGAGTGTTGGACTGGATGGGCCACTGGCCTGATCCAACAGGGCTTCTCTTATGTTGTTATGTGACGCAGAGTGTTGGACTGGATGGGCCACTGGCCTGATCCAACAGGGCTTCTCTTATGTTGTTATGTGATGCAGAGTGTTGGACTGGATGGGCCACTGGCCTGATCCAACAGGGCTTCTCTTATGTTGTTATGTGATGCAGAGTGTTGGACTGGATGGGCCACTGGCCTGATCCAACAGGGCTTCTCTTATGTTGTTATGTGACGCAGAGTGTTGGACTGGATGGGCCACTGGCCTGATCCAACAGGGCTTCTCTTATGTTGTTATGTGATGCAGAGTGTTGGACTGGATGGGCCACTGGCCTGATCCAACAGGGCTTCTCTTATGTTGTTATGTGATGCAGAGTGTTGGACTGGATGGGCCACTGGCCTGATCCAACAGGGCTTCTCTTATGTTATTATGTGACGCAGAGTGTTGGACTGGAGGGGCCACTGGCCTGATCCAACAGGGCTTCTCTTATGTGACAATACTGACTTTGGTGGACCCAAGCACTGATTCAGTGTAAGGGAGCTTTGCGTTTGTGTCTTCTAGTGCAATTTTGTTCTCAGATCCTGTATTTACTTCATCAGTATATGGGATAAGGCACTTTCTCAACTGTGCTGCATAATGCAGCCTATTTATTTTGTCCTGTTGGCTCTGTTGGCTCTATCTGCGCCACCTTCATCACTTTCGGGGTGTGGATCCCCCAGTGGAGTGGTCTCCCGACTCCCTCCGCCGGCTGTTTCTGATAGCCCTGCGCCCCCTCTTTCATTTGATATGTGTCCCGTGCGGGTGCCACCCTCCCGCCGGGAGATGCCGCAAAATGAGCCCCCTTGAGGCTTATGGCGGCAGGGCTCGGGGGAAGCGAGCTAGACTGCTGTTCTTTTGAGGGGTTATAGAGTGTTTCGAGCCCGTCCCTGTGGCATCGGTCCCATCATTGTGGGGCCCAGGGGGCCGGCGCAGCGGCACGCTGAAGCAGCCTGTCGGTCACTTCCAGGTTCCTGTCCTGCATCTTGACCGGTGTTATTAGTGACAGGCTGCTTCGGCGTGCCGCTGCGCCTGCCCCCTTGGTCCCACAACGATGGGACCGATGCCACAGGGACGGGCTCGAAACACTCTATAACCCCTCAAAAGAACAGCAGTCTAGCTCGCTTCCCCCGAGCCCTGCCGCCATAAGCCTCAAGGGGGCTCATTTTGCGGCATCTCCCGGCGGGAGGGTGGCACCCGCACGGGACACATATCAAATGAAAGAGGGGGCGCAGGGCTATCAGAAACAGTCGGCGGAGGAAGTCGGGAGACCACCCCACTGGGGGATCCACACCCCGAAAGTGATGAAGGTGGCGCAGATAGAGCCAACAGAGCCAACAGGACAAAATAAATAGGCTGCATTATGCAGCACAGTTGAGAAAGTGCCTTATCCCATATACTGATGAAGTATATACAGGATTTGAGAACAAAATTGTTTCCGGCGGTGATATTTGGGGGATTTTTGGGGACGTCACAGGAAGTGCTGTGAAGTCACTTCCTGTTTCCGGCAGGTGACGCGGGGGAAATGATGTCACAGGAAGTGATGCCACTTCCTGTTTCCGGTGGTGGCATGACATCACCGGAAGTGACGTCACCGGAAGTGACGTCACTTCCTGTTTCCGGCGGCGCGCGCAGCGCACCCCCCCCCCCCCCCCAGTGTCCCTGGCTGGCCTTCAGACATTATGGTCACCCTATCTAGAATGCAAAATCACCACATGGATATTTAATAGGAACCAGTAACACCATACGCAAAATGAAGCAATAATGATTTTTTTTTAAAAAAAAAAAACCCTCCCTCAAGCCTGGATCTGAAACTGTAACAAATTTTTTAAATGGTGTACACATGAAGATATTGCAGTCCAGTGAATCTAAGTTGCATGCACAATGGCAAAACCTGTATTAAGTGAGCCAGTTGGTGCATAGACCAGGAGTGTCAAACTCATTTGTTATGAGGGTCGGATCTTGTTGGGCCAGGCAATATGTGTCAGGTCACGGAGATGTAAACTTTATAAAGCAGGGGTGGCCAACGGTAGCTCTCCAGATGTTTTTTGCCTACAACTCCCATCAGCCCTAGCCAGCATGGCTGATGACTGTGGCTGGTGGGAGTTGTAGGCAAAAAACATCTGGAGAGCTACCGTTGGCCACCCGTTATAAAGTGTACAGACAAACACAATTAAAGGTTTTTTTAAAACTTAAAACATGTTTAAAACATTAGCACTCTTGCAATATTTTGTTTATTTAAAAGTCTGATAACTGACACCATTTGCTCTGAATTATTGCATCAAAATCTGGAGATAATGCTCTAAAAGCAGAGAGTCACAAATTCAAGCAAGGGTGGGGGGTTGCAAGCTTTGCGCAAGAAAATAGGAAGTGAACACAAAACAATGCTGGCTGTAAGGGGAGAGATCTTGAAACGGATATGAGCAGTTTGAAACTGACAATAGTGTTTCCAGGGCTGGAGAATTCCACTTCCTTCTCCCAGCATTTCTTTGAAGTTTGGTAAAAAGTTGTTTGAGCAGAAACAGTCTGGAAATGTATCCATTCATGAACCCACTCAAACCCTCCATGACCTGCTTGAAAGTTCATGGAAAGTTCATGCCAGTTGACCTGCCATGAACTTCTGTTCACAAACCATGAATCAGCTAAAATTTGTCATGAACTTTAGTTTGTGTGACAGTTTGTGCCCATCAGTAAGCATATCTGTGCTACTGCTTCCACCATGAAAACACCACAAGGGGATGAGTCAGCCAACATATGGAAGAAGCACAGGAAACTATATAAAAATAAAGACTAACAGTTGTTCCTGTGGTCATGATTTTTTTTAAAAAAACAGACAGCAGAGAAAAGGTTGACAGAATATGATATCATAACCATTTTATTTGTTGGGGGGGGGGGAGAAAATTGTCTTTGTTCTTTAGAAAGAAGCCAAACATGTTCAAATCCATTGCAGCTTAAAAGAAACCACTTCAAACAACAGAGAATCACAGAGTAGGAAGGGGCCATACAGGCCATTTAATCCAACCCCTGCTCAATGCAGGATCAGCCTAGAGCATCTCTGACCAATGTTTGTCCAGCTGCTGCTTAAAGACTGCCAGGAAGGGGGAGCTCACCACCTCCCTAAGTAGCTGATTCCACTGTTGAACAGCTCTTACTGTAAAAAAGTTTTTCCTAATCTTCAACTGGTACCTTCCTACCCTTATTTTAAACCCAATATTGTAAAGAAATAAAGTAGTAAAAAAATAAAGCTCAAGCTTTGACAGAAGAAACTAGGTTATGTCAAATGAAAAAAATAAAATCCTTGCACATTGGTGAATATATCACTGGAATCATTGTCCGGATGAAATTGTTGTCCAGGGGCTCATGGTGGCTCTCAGCAGCCCTGCAAACACCCATACCAAATGGCTCAATATTAGGTCAACAGAATAAGTATAGATGGCTAATGAGCCTAAGTAACTTCTTAATTCCAGGAAATTATCAAACAGGTATGCTAGCCCTAATCCCATCAAACAGAGGATGGAAAATGATTGTGCAAACTGAATGGAATGCAATTTTTTTTTACTTCTGTCATTCCTTTTTCTAACAATCATACATGATTTTACAAACACTGCAAATTTAATCAGAACATAATCGTTGACTTCTCTGTGCAATAAAAATTGTTCAAATTCTGACAACTGTATCCACAAACAGGGCTGGCCCTGGGGTGCATGATGCCCCAGGCAGACTCACCACCCACCACGCACTACCGCCTGCATAGCAGATGAAGAGGAGAAGACAGGGGAAGGTGGGGCAGGTGATCAGAGACAAGAAGGGATGAGGAGGAGGCAGAGCAGGAGGACAAAGAAACCAATGGGGAAGATGTGGGACGGGTGAGCGGAGGACAAGATGGGATGAGGAGGAAGCAGGGCTAGTGGGAGGATGAAGGAAATCGGCAGGGAAGAGGCAGGATGGGCAAGTGGAGAATGAGGCAGGAGGATGAAGAAAATTGACAGGGAAGAGGCAGGACAGGCGAGTGGAGGACGGGACAGGGAGGAGGCAGGGCGAACAGGAAGACAGAAAATCAGCAGGAAAGAGGTGGGACAGGCAAGCGGAGGACAAGGCAAGATGGGGAGGAAGCAAGGCGGACAGGAAGACAATATAAGCAGGGAAGAAGCGGGATGGGCAAGCGAAGGACAAAATGGGACAGGGAGGAAGCAGGGCGGGTGGGAGGATGAAGAAAATCTATGGGGAAGAGGTGGGACGTGCGATCAGAAGACAAGATGGGATGGGGAGGAGGCAGGGCAGGTGGGAGGATGAAAATCAGCAGGGAAGAGGCAGGATGGGCAGAAGAACAGAAACTATGGGGAGGGGCTGGGCAGGTGGGAGAATGAAGAAGAGAAATGACAGGGAGGGGGCAGGGCAGGCGAGCAGAGGAAGAGAAGTGATGGGAAGGAGGCGGGCAGGAGGATGAAGAGAATCAGTGGGGAAGAGGCAGGACAGGAGAGTGGGTGAAGAGAAGCGATGGGGAGGGGGTGGGGTGGGCAAGCTATGGAGGAGAGAAAGTGGTAGGCGGGTGGAGGAAGAGGCAAACTAGCCATTTGTCTAGGGCAGGGGTGGCCAACAGTAGTTGTCCAGATGTTTTTTGCCTACAGCTCCCATCAGCTGCAGCCAGCATGGCTGATGCTAGGGCTGATGGGAGTTGTAAGCAAAAAACATTTGGAGAGCTACCATTGGCCACCCCTGGTCTAGGGCATGGGGAAAGGTGGAGGGCCAAATTCAGCACCCCAATCCTGCTGGTGCCCTGGGCAAATGCCTAATTTGCCTAGTGGGTGAGCCGGCCCTGTCCACAAAAGTACTTCTTATACTGTGAAGATCCTCAGGGAGTTTTCACTCCAGATAATAATAATAATAATAATAATAATAATAATAATAATAATAATAATAATAATAATAATAATAATAATAATAATAATAATAATAATAATAATAATAATAATTTTATTCTTATATCCCGCCCTCCCCCGCCGAAGCGTGCTCAGGGTGGCTCACATGACATGGTTTACACCATGATTACACTAAAATCCATCAATACATTAAAAACAATTAAAATAGTTAAATACAATTCAGATTAAGTTAAATAACAATTAAGATGCTTCCAGCGTTGTTCTTTCAGGGAATTTCTCCCAGACTAAGGTCACTGCTGCCCTCTAAGGGCACTTCTGTTTGACTCATACAAGGCTGTTCATTGATTTGCTCTGAGAGGAACTTACAGGGGGAAAGGAATGGACAACTCCCACAGTCTGAGAATAAGGAAGGGATGGAGTCTGTCAATTGATCTCTATTTATTAAATCCTGCTGTTTATCCCATACCCTGAAATGAAGACATGAGACAAAATGTAGACGTTAAACCAAGGTTTATCAATTATAATGTGAACTGCACAAATGATTAAACTGACTTCCTCATCCATATTGTGTGTGTTCCCTAAGAGGCTGCCCATTGCATTCACCAGTTTTTGGGCAGCCCTCTTTGGCTCCAAAATCAACATAGCCACAGGATATATCTTATTTTTTCCTTGTCTCCACTAAACATGTGCACAGAGATGTACCCTATCAAACTCACCCCACCCCAAACAATGCACATTAAAAATGTGCAAAGGTTAATGTGCAGAAGCAAGGTATTAACCTTCCCCAGCCCTCTGGAACTTGCAGCCATCATTGTTATAAAAAAGGGCCAGTGGGAGTCAGAATGCAGAGGTAAATGCAATATGACATCAGCTTGATCAAAGCTGGGAAATACATGTCAAAGAGGGAAAAGCGAAAAATTACCACCTATGACAAGAATATTATGCCCCTATTCAGCCCTGGGGGTCTACTGTCCTGAATTTGGTAATGAATTCCAGTTTAGCAGTCTCATGGTGCAATCACCCTTTGAATCTCTCTGTGTAGGAGAATAATCAATTTTAGATCAGCCAATTAATGCCCCGACATATTCAAATGTTCTGCTCCTGGTTTCTGAGTACTGTGATTTTTTAATGTCAGATTTATTCTTCTGTGATCAGTTTGTCCAGTGTAAAGAGAACATGGGCATTGCTGTTTGTTCAGAGCCATGTAGAGATTTGTAGGTATAACCAGAACCTGGAACTGAACCCTGTTACTGATCAGGAACCAATGAAGTGTCTGCAGAATGGGTGTGGCATGGATGTTTCTCTTAATGCTTGATACTAGCTGGACTACAGAGTTCTTTTTTTAAAAGGTATTTATTCGGTTTTATAAAAAGGGGAAAGGGGGGAAAGAGGGGGAAAGGGGAAGAGAACAATAAGGAAAAGCTAAAAATCAGTAATATAATCATTTCTACTATCATATCTTATACAATGAATTCACAATCACAATAAAGACTGTAAATCTGCTATCACTACTTCTAACTATGTAAGTGTTTCACTGAATAATGCGGTAAGGTCTTCATCCTTATTTTTTGGTATATTTTGAAATCTAAGCAAATCCTAATGTTTTTCTCAACATTACTCTCTAGTCATATTCACCATGCTGTCATCTTTTTCCACCAAGCAATCAATGACTTTTCTTGCACACAGACAGCCCCTTAATCTCAAACAACTCCTCACCCACAACAATACAACATCTCATCTGAGTATGGACACCAGTACCAGAGCTTGCAGTAAACCCAAATACCAACTTTGCTGCTACATACACCCAGACAACACAATCACTGGACCTAACTACATTAACTACACCCAGAGTTGGTGCGTGGGAGTAGATGGGGTAGGTGGCTGCCTAGGGCACCACCCCACCTGGGTGTGCCACTGGGCACCCCCTCTCTCCCCTGATGAGCTGGACCCGAGGCTTGTGTACTGCACTCCTTGTGAGGAGCACGGTATGCAAGTGCTGTAGCTCTCCCTGTCCCCAATCAGACTTCCTGCAATGCAAGAAGCCTGAGCAGGGCCGGGGCCAGTGCTTGCGTACCACGCTCCTTGCAAGGAGCGTGGTATGCAAGCGTCGTAGCTCTCTCTGCCCCTGATCAGGCTTCTGCCTTGAGCGGCAGAACCCCTAGCACTGGCCCTGACTACACCATCTCAAGTTCATTCACTTGTTCATCTTCCAACATTATATATGCCATTAAATGCCAACAATGCCCTTCAGTTCTCTACATAGGGCAAACAGGACAAACCCTCCGCCAAAGGATAAATGGACACAAATCTGACATAAGGAATTACATAACTGAGAAACCTGTGGGATAACATTTTAACGTTCCAGAGCATTCAATGGGTGACCTCAAAGTAGCTGTTTTACTGCAAAGGAATTTCAAGAACAGAATGAAGACAGAAATTGCTGAATTACAAATTATTTTGAAACTTGGAACAAACACCTCCCCAGGACTGAACAGGGATATTGGTTTTTTATCACATTACATATGCTAAACCTATTCTCACTGGGTATAACTATATATCCAAAGTATTCCAATGTATCTCTCTTATAGAATAGTGTATCAGAATAATGGTGGGGGGGGGGTTTGTATTGACATACTCAAATAAGAGATATAAGGGAGGCAGTGTGAGTCCCCACTCTGGGAGAGCACTCTCAGCCGTCCTTGAACATAAGAACATAAGAGAAACCATGTTGGATCAGGCCAACGGCCCATCAAGTCCAACACTCTGTGTCACACAGTGGCAAAAAAATTTATATACACACATACACTGTGGCTAATAGCCACTGATGGACCTCTGCTCCATATTTTTATCTAAACCCCTCTTGAAGGTGGCTATACTTGTGGCCGCCACCACCTCCTGTGGCAGTGAATTCCACATGTTAATCACCCTTTGGGTGAAGAAGTACTTCCTTTTATCCGTTTTAACCTGTCTGCTCAGCAATTTCATCGAATGCCCACGAGTTCTTGTATTGTGAGAAAGGGAGAAAAGTACTTCTTTCTCTACTTTCTCCATCCCATGCATTATCTTGTAAACCTCTAACATGTCACCCCGCAGTCGACGTTTCTCCAAGCTAAAGAGTCCCAAGCGTTTCAACCTTTCTTCATAGGGAAAGTGCTCCAGCCCTTTAATCATTCTAGTTGCCCTTCTCTGGACTTTCTCCAATGCTATAATATCCTTTTTGAGGTGCGGCGACCAGAACTGCACACAGTACTCCAAATGAGACCGCACCATCGATTTATACAGGGGCATTATGATACTGGCTGATTTGTTTTCAATTCCCTTCCTAATAATTCCCAGCATGGTGTTGGCCTTTTTTATTGCAGATGCACACTGTCTTGACATTTTCAGTGAGTTATCTACCACGACCCCAAGATCTCTCTCTTGGTCAGTCTCTGCCAGTTCACACCCCATCAACTTGTATTTGTAGCTGGGATTCTTGGCCCCAATGTGCATTACTTTGCACTTGGCCACATTGAACCGCATCTGCCACGTTGACGCCCACTCACCCAGCCTCAACAGATCTTTTGGAGTTCCTCACAATCCTCTCTGGTTCTCACCACCCTGAACAATTTAGTGTCCTCCGCAAACTTGGCCACTTCACTGCTCACTCCCAACTCTAAATCATTTATGAACAAGTTAAAGAGCATGGGACCCAGTACCGAGCCCTGCGGCACCCCACTGCGAAGACTGCCCATTTATACTGACTCTCTGCTTCCTATTACTAAGCCAGTTTTTGATCCACAAGAGGACCTGTCCTTTTACTCCATGACTCTCAAGTTTTCTAAGGAGCCTTTGATGAGGAACTTTATCAAAAGCTTTCTGGAAGTCAAGGTAAACAACATCTATCGGGTCGCCTTTGTCCACATGTTTGCTCACCCCCTCATGTTTGTTCACCCCTCTCTACCAGCCCAGCCCAGGCAGGCCACCCCTGCCCACCCTCAAGAAACATCCTGCTGTGCCTTGGCCAGGGGCGGCCTGCCTGGGCTGGGCTGGTAGCGAGCCAAGGCAGGGAGGCAGTGTGAGTCTCCACTCGGGAGAGCACTCTCAGCCATCCTTGGCTCTCTACCAGCCCAGCCCTGGCAGGCAGCCCCTGACCAAGGCACAGCAGGATGTTTCCTGAGGGTGGGCAGGGGCGGCCTGCCTGGGCTGGGCTGGTAGCGAGCCAAGGCAGGGAGGCAGTGTGAGTCCCCACTCTGGGAGAGCACTCTCAGCCGTCCTTGGCTCTCTACCAGCCCAGCCCAGGCAGGCCGCCCCTGCCCACCCTCAAGAAAAATCCTGCTGTGCCTTGGCCAGGGGCGGCCTGCCTGGGCTGGGCTGGTAGTGAACCAAGGCAGGGAGGCAGGGTGAGTCCCCAATAGGTATCCTTCCTTGCCTTGGCCAGCTAAGGGACATCATGAGTTTTCTTGAGTGGGGTGGGTCTGCCAAGGCAGTCAGGCAGTGTTAGTGCCCACTCTGGGGGAGCCCTCCCCCCCCATAAATGTCACGATGTGCCTCTGCTATCTCATGGAAAGCATGAGTTTTGGGAGGTGGGGAGATTCTGCTTTGCAGGGCTGTGTAGCTAGCTAGGCTAGGCAGATAGACTCCTCTCCCTGAGTCTGGATACCCGCAATCCACCTCCGGTCCCTTGACTGGGTAGTTGGCTAGGAAATGGTGGTAAATTGCTGTAATCCCACCTCGTGGGGTGTATTTGGGGAGAAAGCTCGCCTTGGCTTTGTAGATAGCCATCCCTTGGGCAGAGAAGCAGAAGTCAGGCCTACTTCCAGTTCTAAAGCAGTTATTGTAAAATGTTTGCTAAGTCAACCCACCTTCCTGCAGCAGAACCTGTATTTGTGTTTGGTCGCTATCTTCCAACGTTCCCTCTGTAATGTCCACCATCCGGTACATATCAACATCTAAAATAAGAAAATAATACACAGTTCCGATCACAATTGCTGAAGCATGGCCTTAAGCACTAACCATTCATTCTCATGTAATCCCTGCACCACAAACACGTGGGAAGCATTCTCTGCCCCCCCCCCAATTAAGCAAACCCCTTAAAACTTTATTCTTCAGGACACACCTGCGCCATCGTTAGCCTCCGTGATTACGGATTGCACCATCTCCTCTCCACGCGGTTCCGTTTCAAAAATTAGTAGAGTTTCCTCCTGGGGTCTCGGTTCCTTGGGGCAGCGGTTTCTTGGATGATTTCTCTCCGAGCTTTGCGTCACTCTTTTCGGCCAGACATCTGCGTCTCCGTGCAGTATCTGGTCTATCTCATCATAAAATGGGCAAGTCTTTGTGTCTTGTCCGGTTTTTGAATTCAGCGCCGCCACCTTCTTGTACTCTAATCGCAGGAATTTCGTTTTGTTCCTGCACTCCTGAGCAGTCCTATTGTGACCGCGGGAACGCATCCCTGCAGAAATTTCCTCGTAGATGTCTATGTTTTTGTGTGACTGCCTTAATGCCTTCTGTATTCTTTGTTCGCCCCAGAGAGCAAGCAGATCCACCCGCCATGACCTCGTTCTAGAGGACCGTGATGCACACATCACTTTTAAATGTGCCAAATCACTTACAGTTGTGCTATTCCATTTGCACTACTTTTTCGGAATGATCGCTTCACATGCTGAAAAAAAGTTCAGGGATTTCTAAGCAGCTCACATCCATAGTTAATGTAATTAACATTTATTTTTGAAATTTAGTTTTATTTACGTAAACAGGCGCTAATAAGCGATTTATTGAGGCAATGTTCGATCACTCAATTGCGCAGTGATATCCTTTGTATTTGCTTGTGGTGGGAAGCGCTGGTGCGCATCAGACGATTCACCAACGATGGCGCGTTAAAACACAGAAAATCCGCTCAGGAACCATTGTAAGTGTTCTGCGCCGGATTTAAAGCAGTATCAAAGTAATCCGCGATCAAGACGCATCAGCACGGGACTTGCACGAGCTAAACACCATTTGCAGATGCTGACGTATGGACGACCAGTGAAAATCCGACATGATTCCGGACTCCACTCATGCCGGTAACGGGATATAATGAACGTCTGACCTCACCCATTGGCTGTTTATAGGGTGACCATAATGTCTGAAGGCCAGCCAGGGACACTGGGGGGGGGGGGGTGCGCGCGCGCCGCCGGAAACAGGAAGTGACGTCACTTCCGGTGACGTCACTTCCGGTGATGTCATGCCACCACCGGAAACAGGAAGTGGCATCACTTCCTGTGACATCATTTCCCCCGCGTCACCTGCCGGAAACAGGAAGTGACTTCACAGCACTTCCTGTGACGTCCCCAAAAATCCCCCAAATATCACCGCCGGAAACAATTTTGTTCTCAAATCCTGTATATACTTCATCAGTATATGGGATAAGGCACTTTCTCAACTGTGCTGCATAATGCAGCCTATTTATTTTGTCCTGTTGGCTCTGTTGGCTCTATCTGCGCCACCTTCATCACTTTCGGGGTGTGGATCCCCCAGTGGGGTGGTCTCCCGACTTCCTCCGCCGACTGTTTCTGATAGCCCTGCGCCCCCTCTTTCATTTGATATGTGTCCCGTGCGGGTGCCACCCTCCCGCCGGGAGATGCCGCAAAATGAGCCCCCTTGAGGCTTATGGCGGCAGGGCTCGGGGGAAGCGAGCTAGACTGCTGTTCTTTTGAGGGGTTATAGAGTGTTTCGAGCCCGTCCCTGTGGCATCGGTCCCATCGTTGTGGGACCAAGGGGGCAGGCGCAGCGGCACGCCGAAGCAGCCTGTCACTAATAACACCGGTCAAGATGCAGGACAGGAACCTGGAAGTGACCGACAGGCTGCTTCAGCGTGCCGCTGCGCCGGCCCCCTGGGCCCCACAATGATGGGACCGATGCCACAGGGACGGGCTCGAAACACTCTATAACCCCTCAAAAGAACAGCAGTCTAGCTCGCTTCCCCCGAGCCCTGCCGCCATAAGCCTCAAGGGGGCTCATTTTGCGGCATCTCCCGGCGGGAGGGTGGCACCCGCACGGGACACATATCAAATGAAAGAGGGGGCGCAGGGCTATCAGAAACAGCCGGCGGAGGGAGTCGGGAGACCACTCCACTGGGGGATCCACACCCCGAAAGTGATGAAGGTGGCGCAGATAGAGCCAACAGAGCCAACAGGACAAAATAAATAGGCTGCATTATGCAGCACAGTTGAGAAAGTGCCTTATCCCATATACTGATGAAGTAAATACAGGATCTGAGAACAAAATTGCACTAGAAGACACAAACGCAAAGCTCCCTTACACTGAATCAGTGCTTGGGTCCACCAAAGTCAGTATTGTCACATAAGAGAAGCCCTGTTGGATCAGGCCAGTGGCCCCTCCAGTCCAACACTCTGCGTCACATAATAACATAAGAGAAGCCCTGTTGGATCAGGCCAGTGGCCCATCCAGTCCAACACTCTGCATCACATAACAACATAAGAGAAGCCCTGTTGGATCAGGCCAGTGGCCCATCCAGTCCAACACTCTGCATCACATAACAACATAAGAGAAGCCCTGTTGGATCAGGCCAGTGGCCCATCCAGTCCAACACTCTGCGTCACATAACAACATAAGAGAAGCCCTGTTGGATCAGGCCAGTGGCCCATCCAGTCCAACACTCTGCATCACATAACAACATAAGAGAAGCCCTGTTGGATCAGGCCAGTGGCCCATCCAGTCCAACACTCTGCATCACATAACAACATAAGAGAAGCCCTGTTGGATCAGGCCAGTGGCCCATCCAGTCCAACACTCTGCGTCACATAACAACATAAGAGAAGCCCTGTTGGATCAGGCCAGTGGCCCATCCAGTCCAACACTCTGCATCACATAACAACATAAGAGAAGCCCTGTTGGATCAGGCCAGTGGCCCATCCAGTCCAACACTCTGCGTCACATAAGAACATAAGAGAAGCCCTGTTGGATCAGGCCAGTGGCCCATCCAGTCCAACACTCTGCATCACATAACAACATAAGGAGGGAGGGAGGGAAGGAAGGAAGGAAGGGAGAAAGGGAGGAAGGGAAGAAGGGAAGAAAGGAAGAAGGGAGGGAGGGAAGGAAGGAAGGAAGGAAGGGAGGGAAGGGAGGGAGGAAGGAAGGAAGGGAGGGAAGGAAGGGAGGGAAGGAAGGAAGGAAGGAAGGAAGGAAGGAAGGAAGGAAGGAAGGAAGGAAGGAAGGAAGGAAGGAAGGAAGGAAGGAAGGAGGGAAGGAAGGAAGGGGGAGGGAGGGAGGGAAGGAAGGAAGGAAGGGGGAGGGAGGGAAGGAAGGAAGGCAAGGGAGGGAGGGAAGGAAGGAAGAAAGGAAGGGAGGGAGGAGGGAGGGAAGGAAGGAAGGGAAGGGAGTGAGGGAAGGAAGGAAGAAAGGAAGAAAGGGAGGAGGGAGGGAGGGAAGGAAGGAAGGAAGGGAAGGGAGTGAGGGAAGGAAGGAAGGAAGGAAGGAAGAAAGGGAGGAGGGAGGGAGGGAAGGAAGGAAGGAAGGAAGGGAGGAGGGAGGGAAGAAAGGAAGGCCGCCCCCCGCCCCCCCCCGCTTTCGGCCCCCTTACCTTAATCCAGGGCGGCGGATCCAGCGGCGGCGGCGGCGGGGAGTCCTCCGGCGGCGGCCTCGCGGCGAGGGAGGGAGGGAGCTGCCGGGGCTGGCCTCTGGAGGCCTCCAGGGACCAGCGCCGGGCCTCTCCGATACCGGCGCTGGCCTCTGGAGGCCTCCAGGGACCAGCGCCGGCTGCTCCGCGGCTTCCCCGCGGCCTCCGCTGGTCCCTGGAGGCCCTCCAGAGACTCTGGAGGGCCTCCAGGGACCAGCGGAGGCCGCGGGGAAGCCTTCGCTGGCCGGCGCTGGTCCCCGAAGGCCTTCCAGAGGCTCTGGAAGGCCTTCCGGGACCAGCGCCGGGTGCCCCGCGGCTTCCCCGCGGCCTCCGCTGGTCCCTGGAGGCCCTCCAGAGACTCTAGAGGGCCTCCAGGGACCAGCGGAGGCCGCGGGGAAGCCTTCGCTGGCCGGCGCTGGTCCCGGAAGGCCTTCCAGAGCCTCTGGAAGGCCTTCCGGGACCAGCGCCGGGTGCCCCGCGGCTTCCCCGCGGCCTCCGCTGGTCCCTGGAGGCCCTCCAGAGACTCTGGAGGGCCTCCAGGGACCAGCGCCGGGTGCCCCGCGGCTTCCCCGCGGCCTCCGCTGGTCCCTGGAGGCCCTCCAGAGACTCTGGAGGGCCTCCAGGGACCAGCGGAGGCCGCGGGGAAGCCTTTGCTGGCCGGCGCTGGTCCCGGAAGGCCTTCCAGAGCCTCTGGAAGGCCTTCCGGGACCAGCGCCGGGTGCCCCGCGGCCTCCCCGCGGCCTCCGCTGGTCCCTGGAGGCCCTCCAGAGACTCTGGAGGGCCTCCAGGGACCAGCGGAGGCCGCGGGGAAGCCTTTGCTGGCCGGCGCTGGTCCCGGAAGGCCTTCCAGAGGCTCTGGAAGGCCTTCCGGGACCAGCGCCGGGTGCCCCGCGGCCTCCCCGCGGCCTCCGCTGGTCCCTGGAGGCCCTCCAGAGACTCTGGAGGGCCTCCAGGGACCAGTGGAGGCCGCGGGGAAGCCTTCGCTGGCCGGCGCTGGTCCCGGAAGGCCTTCCAGAGCCTCTGGAAGGCCTTCCGGGACCAGCGCCGGGTGCCCCGCGGCTTCCCCGCGGCCTCCGCTGGTCCCTGGAGGCCCTCCAGAGACTCTGGAGGGCCTCCAGGGACCAGCGGAGGCCGCGGGGAAGCCTTCGCTGGCCGGCGCTGGTCCCCGAAGGCCTTCCAGAGGCTCTGGAAGGCCTTCCGGGACCAGCGCCGGGTGCCCCGCGGCCTCCCCGCGGCCTCCGCTGGTCCCTGGAGGCCCTCCAGAGATTCTGGAGGGCCTCCAGGGACCAGCGGAGGCCGCGGGGAAGCCTTCGCTGGCCGGTGCTGGTCCCGGAAGGCCTTCCAGAGCCTCTGGAAGGCCTTCCGGGACCAGCGCCGGGTGCCCCGCGGCTTCCCCGCGGCCTCCGCTGGTCCCTGGAGGCCCTCCAGAGACTCTGGAGGGCCTCCAGGGACCAGCGGAGGCCGCGGGGAAGCCTTCGCTGGCCGGCGCTGGTCCCCGAAGGCCTTCCAGAGGCTCTGGAAGGCCTTCCGGGACCAGCGCCGGGTGCCCCGCGGCCTCTCCGCGGCCTCCGCTGGTCGCTGGAGGCCCTCCAGAGTCTCTGGAGGGCTTCCAGCGACCAGCGGAGGCCACGGAGAGGCCTCCACCACTGCCGCCGGGCCCCGCGCGCGGGCGGGGAAGGCGGGGAGTGAGGGTGGGAGCGTCCCTGCGCGTGCGCAGGGGCCCTGCGCAGGCGCAGGGACGCTCCCTCCCTCACTCCCCGCCTTCCCCGCCCGCGCCCGCGGCCCACCGGCTCCTGGGCTGCCTAAACCGGGACCTTTAATGGTCCCGGTATAGGCAGCCCGGGATCCGGGATTGGGTGGCCAGATCCGGGAATGTCCCGGGAGACCGGGACGGTCTGGCCACCCTAGCTGTTTATCTCATCACATATACCAACACATCTTCCACTATATTTTAATGTATTCTTTTTTTTTCTAATGGCAAACTAGAATTATGTTTATATGTGTGTTACATGTTTAAATCGAACCTCTTGAGAAACTAATGCCCTCATTTTAAACCCAGAGCTAACATCACAACGGACTCTTATTTATGACACTTAACATAGACATCAATATGCTATTCTGACTTATATTGGCCCCTTGTTGATGCAGCCCAGTTTACATAAACTAACAATCGCCAGATGCCAAATTGTGCTTCTTTTAATCTGCTAACAAATATTTCCATGATTTTGCATACTAATTCACTGCCCACTTTCTCTATATTTAGAACTGAATGCCATTCCATGCTATTGTCTGATGAAGTGTGCTTCTAGCACACAAAAGCTTACATTCTGAATAAAACTTTGTTGATCTTAAAGGTGAAACTTGACTACTACTTTGTTCTATTGCTTTAGACCAACATGGCTGCCCACTTGGATCTCCCACTCAGCTGTTTCAGGCTATCTTATGCAGTCTCTTTAAACTTTAAAGGGACTGCACAAGACAGCCCGAAACAGCTGAGCAGTGGAGACCAGGCTGCCTTTAACCAGGTCAGGGCCCAAACCTAACAGCAGTGAGTGTACAATGAGAGGGTGTAGGAGTTCAAACCTGAGGCCTAGGTATTGGTTCCGCTTCAGACCAGTGCATATATGTTGCATAGAAAATAGTAAGGAGTGTGGGAAGTACTGGAATCAGGCCACTAAGATCAGAAGGAGTCAACTTGCTGATGCAGGGAGAGTTGCACTTAGAATCCAGCCTTCCTGCACCAGGAACCAAGCAGGTAAGGCAACTGGAGGCACCCTTTAGGGATGTGGTGTCAGGAAGGATGCCTAGGGCACACAGTGTAGAAGGTGCATTCTGTAGAGATAAGCACAGATACAATTGTGTGGGTAGAGCAACAACCCAGGCCTTGAGCCATAGAGTGAGAGGATGAGGATCCGATATACTGTGCTTGTGTGTGTGTTTCTCCCCCTCAGACAGCACTCATTCTGCCTGCTTTGTTAACCATAAAGAAGCAGTTAACTTTTACTGGAGATTACAAACAACACTGGCGATAAATTCAGGTTGGTCTGAAGCAATAGAATGAAATTTGTGTCCAGTGGCACCTTTAAGACCTAAGCAGGTCTACTAAAAAGCCAGTCCCATTTGATTTCACTAGGGCTTACTTTCAGGAAAGTGTCCTTAGGACTGCTTGCTTTGCACTGCATTTTCCCCGCAAAATAAACATATTTGAAATATTGTTTGCTTAGAAATCAGTGTTACATGAATATTTTACTTATAAATGGTGTACGCTGAATTGATAAATATCATTCCACAATGGTTAGGCTGCAAGAGTTAGTGGCCCATATGGAAACTACAGGCAGCTTCTTCAGTGTCACAATGAACAAATTGGGAAGCAGAATAACCACATTACATTTTTATTATTATTATTAGAAGGAGGAGGAGGAGAGAGCCTTGAAGTAGCAAGAAGTACAGTAATTTTCTCTCGATAGATCCCTTAAAACCCAAATCAACAGAAATTCTCATTTTTGTGGAAACTGGACACCCTAATCATGGACTGACAGACAAGCTTTCAGATTTTCAAAGATGCTGCTGTACTTTCTTATATCCTGTAGAAAAAAAAGAAAAAGAAGAGGCAGTCTTTATTCACATCCAGACAAACAGAGGAAATAAAATGTGTTAAATGTTTGGTGAATCTGAATTACAAAAAAGAACTTTTGAAAAAGCCTCTTCTAAACCCAGAAGAGTTGAACAACTTCCACTCAATCTCTAATGTACCACTCTTGAGCAAGCTGACTAAATGAGTGGTAGCTGGGCAACTTTGGGGAATCCTGAATGAAACAGATAGTTTGCATCTGTTCAGGTCTTGTCATGGGCCTGAAAAGGCCTTGATCACCCTGGTGGATAACCTGCTTTGGGAGATGGACATGGGAGAATGTGACCCTGTTAATCCTCCTGGATCACTTGGTGGTTTTTGATACAAATTTTAGCACTGGTGTGTCTATTTCTGTGATGGGGTTTTCCTGAAATTTTCTTAGGTGATGCCATACTGTCATAGATCCTCCTTCAGTATCTATCATTCCCGTTTATTCTTCTGTTGTATGAGATAATGTCCCACTATACGTTATCTGACAGTGGTCCTCTTTCCCCTATGCAGCTGACATACCTATCTCTTTGTTATCTTTGGGCAAGTTTGTAATATTAGCACATTTAATAACTGAGGGCAGATCGTACATTTTGCCACAACTTTAGAGAAAAGCATAAACTCTTTGAGGTCAGAACAGCTGAGAAAAGTCTGGTCAACTGTCTTTCTTTAAGATGATATGAATGAGATGCCAAAGACAGAAGCAGTGAAGCTTGCTGAGCAATAGAGGCATGATTGTTTCTAAGTACATTTGCACTTTGGCAAAAGTGCTATAAATATTTTGATGAACACATAGACGATTCAACACTATGTAGAGCTGTGCCACAAGGGCTATTCTGTTCTGTGGAAGGTGACTCTTCAACGCTGGCATTCTGTGGCAAGAAGCAAGAGCCTGTGGATGTTGCAGGTAATTATAAGACATATAACACAAATGAAGCTGGAGTTACTCATGACTACAATATTTTTGATGCTATGCTCCTCACAACCTCTGGTTGCATTGTTTCAGTATAACAGGAAAAAAGAGATGCTGAGCCACATTAATGACCTTAATTGAGATGGTTATTTACCAACTGGGAATTGCAAAACAGCAGAGCTATTTTATAACATAGATGTGCCTCACACTCTTCCTGGCAACAGTCATGTAGTTAGAAAGATCAGGGTTTACAGCACTCCCCATGTATATATATATATATATATATATATATATATATAACACAAAAACAGTATATATATATATAATATAACACAAAAACAGTAAAAAAGTGAGGAAAGAGGGAGGGACGACACCTCTCATCCATCTTGTAATATCACAAAGAAAGGTTTTATAGGGAAAATGGCAAAATCCTTAGCATTCGGGCATAAGCCACTTTGGAGGAGTTCGTATTATTGATGTGAGTCTGACATGTTGCCGGGAAAAGAAATTCCAACAATGCAAGTATGCAGTTCCATGAGTGACTTGAGATGGGCCCCAGGACAAATGGGAGCTTTTTACTTCCTGGTCCAGGCATCAAACAGATATTGCCACACATTCACTTTGATGAACACAATTATTATTACAATTTTCCTAGAGTTATCAAACACTCATTGAGCTTCCTCTCCCCCCCCCCAAAAAAAGAGAGATGTTTAAATTAGTCTTTCATAGCATTTTTGTTCCTTGTGAAGGTTGTTAATGAAAGAAAGAATGAAGATAATGGTGTTGTCCATTCTGCTTGTTTAACAATCATATGATAGAACATCCTCACTGTAAAATGCCCTCTTTATAAATACCTTCTTATGTAACATAAAAATATTACTATTTCCATAGAAAGTGTAGCCTTACCTCCTACAACAGCGAGAGCCACTTCTGCAGTTCCCAATGTTCACAGTTCCACGAGGACATGTCAAAGAATAGCAACGTCCAGGTTGTCCACCCGTACCAACACAGCTTTCAGAGTCAGGCTTACTAGACATCAGGGATCACCAGATGGTTAGTGTAGGACATACAAAGGTCTACATCATTATTGCACATCATTCCCTAACACAAAATATATCAAGGATTTTCTCAACATTATTAGATATAAAATGAATGATCTTTAAAATGCAGAATGTTTAATAATGTACATTGTGATGCGGCGTCACCCCAGAGTCGGAAACAACTGGTGTTTGCACAAGGGACTACCTTTACCCCTTTTTTACATATCATTATAACAGTCCTGTGTGACTAGCCAATTCATATCATTCCGCTTTTTACAGAGTATGAGAATTTTACAACTTTCTTAGAGCTATCAAAGAGTTCTGAGCATTTTTAAACAAGCCTTTCTCAGCATTTGTGTTGCATGTGTTTGTTATTCATGGAGGAAAGAACAGAGTGTTGCCTAATCTGCTTCTTTTAGGATCACACTAGAGGAAGTTCTTTCTCCAAAATATTTTATTTAAAACAAACATTCTGATACAAACATAAGAATTGAACACATTTCCATAAGTAGTTGAGCCTCACCTTTTACAACAGCGATACAGTGTGCTACATCTCCCAACACTCATAGTTCCACGAGGACATATGCCAAAATAGCATTTATGGCCCCCACGTGTACATTCAGCAGAACGACCTTGAGGGATGGTTCCTGCACAACAATAATGATTGTTGCATATATAGCCAAAATAAATTTATATCAGCTAATGAGGAATAACATTTTAAAGTTTAGCTTGGAAAAAAAGATTTCAGTATGGTGCATATGACTCGAGTAATGCTGAGAAAAACATTAGGATTTGGGGGTCACCTTGTGATCATTGCAAGATATAGTGGGGGAAATACTCTTTACGTAATACACAGTGGAAGCTATGATTGATGTCACTATTAGGCTAAGGTCATCAGTGCTTGTTCTCTGTGACAGCGAGAATACCCTTATTCAGAGGTAATGTACCTGGCACAACCAGTTGCTGGGAATAAACTACACAGGATAGCTTTCTCCTGTTTCAACATGCTTTGTTAGAACTTCCCAACAGTGGAAAAATAGAACAAAATGTTTGAGTTAGATTTCTGTCCATGGAAGTATGATTTCCATGGCTCCATCCTTCTGCAGTTGCTTCCTGAAATGCTGCTCATAGGAGGTACCGTAATAGTTAAGGGGACAATTGGAGGTCTTTCACAAGGGAAGGGAACTAGGAAGATCATCCCCCATTCTTTGTGTGTAAATCAAAGGCAGGATCTGCTTGTTTCCATGAGGACTGGATCAGAAAGTCGTACCAAGACTTGGCTGAGCACAATGCAGAATGCCAGAAATATGATGCAAATGCTGAAAGTTCTTGCACAGATAAGATCTGCAAGCAGGTTAGAGATTCATAAGCTGTTCTATTTAAATTTTAGTCTTGTGCACCACAGTAGGTACAAAAGATTAAACATCTCCTATGTGTTTCATATTACCTGGGTCTTCTGGAACTTCATTCTGGTCTTGAAACTCAGGAAAACCTTCAAAGGTCTCCTCTGGTTGCAGCTCTTCCTCTGGATCCAGCACAGAGTCATGAGCCCTCACAGCAAAAAGGAAGCCAAACACAAAGAGAAAACAGAAGAACTTCATAGTGGTGGGTTTGTCAGCGTCACTAGGAACAGTTGCAAGGATGGGTTACTAATGATGATGCTTCCACAGAGAGAGCTGATGTCTTTATGTACAAAACGGCCAACTGGAAGAAAGCCAAATTGCCCTTCCCAAGGACTGTGTTTGGTTGGCTTTGAATCTGTACCCTCTCCAAATGCACTAGATGAGCCAGTGAATATCATTCTTATCAGTATGGCATTTCAGATTGTTTTAATCTTATGGACAGAATTTTCTTTGATGTTGCTTCCAGTTTCAAGGCTCTCACCTCCAAACTGCAATACGTCTATTTGCCCTGCACTTATTCCTAACAACACCCCTGCTCTCCATCTGCTGCTTACAATAAGCAACTGATACCTCCTGATTGGCATTTCTGATATATCCCTGACTGATGTTTTCCTTCACTTTGTTGGTTCAGAAGAGCTCTAATTCTAGGTGGGGGTGGGCTGGTCCTTGCCCTAACATCCAAATTAGACATGAGAGTTTTAAAGAATTGGGTCCAGGGAACCCACAGGTGTGGGGAATATCTTCTCCTTTTTAAAAGGAGAGCCCAACTGGACTCAGAATGCTGCTGCAGGGGTGGAAAGATTCCTGCCTCCTCCCTGCCAAGCTGTGCCAAAGCAGCACTAAGGAGAGTTGTTTTTCCTGTGGAGCAGCAAAAACAGGGAACATCCCCACTTTCTTTTGGCACGGGAAAATGGCTTAGGAGGGAAGGGAGGAGACCTTTGTTTACAGTTAATATTTGCAATATTTGCTTTATTTACCAAGGGTGCAAACAAAGCATAATTGGAAGCACTCAGATGCTCATCCAAGACAGCAGACCTGCTATCCTGCATCAATTCTTGGGAGAAACCCTCTCCCTCAAGCTTATGCACTTTCCCCACAAGTGACACCAGTCCTGGCTACTCCTTTCTGCCAAAAGAGATGGTTAATCAGGTAGACAGTTTAAACATAAGCATTTGGCCATGTTTTAAATTTAAAGCAATAGCCTGTCTCCTGGTGTGCCATCCAATGATTAAAGATTAACATGGGGAGAGTTCCATATCCTACACTTACTATTCTTTTGCTGTTCCCAAGCCAAGAAGAAAAGTTTTAGAGCTCACCTTTGAATGTCAACATGATCTGACTTAACGAATCTCATATGGAAAGGGGGAAAGTCCTCCTCTTCTTTAAGCATCATCTTTTGGAGGGTGTTCTTGATTCGCTTATACTGGTAAAGGGGCAGTGGTCCAGCTTCCTATATAGTTAGTTTACAATCATCTGGCACAAGTTTTTCTAAATGTGGGCACATTAATACTGTCAAGATTAGTAATGGGTCAGGAACCTTCTTGCTGCATTTATGCTTGCTGCTTTGTTACTTGAGGATGGCCTTCATGTATGTAAGTGTACGTAGAAGAAAATCAAAACTGAAATGGGGATTTGGAGAGCAAAACAGTGGGGATATGAATGAAGTTTGCTGGGCAGGAAAGGAGTGATTATTTTAATTGATGCTGTGTTTTGGGGAAAGTACAGAAAAAAACATTTCAGTCAACAGATAATTCAGCCAACCAGAAAAGTTGTCTGACTTACGCAGCATAAGATGTGGTGAGCTATATCCAAGGCAGTCAAAGTTCCCAGAATGAATTAATTGTTGGCAATTTAGGGGAGCCTGCCTGCCTCCTGTTCCATGGGAAACAGCATTTCTCCCAGACAGACTTAGCCATGGGATTGTTCAGGAAAGCTGCCTTGGCGAGGGTCAGGTATTGATTTAAGATGATGTGGCCCTGTAGCTTGATGGATACAAGTGGCTTTCAGACTGCATTAGGGGATTTTCCTGTTGATATGGTTGGCACTCCTGTTGATAACCTGGGCAGGTGATATTAAAATAATAGTGAATGACTTCATGCCTAGCTAAAGGACACCAGATGTCAGTTATGTTCTGTTGCCTACTTTAGTCCCATTGTTAAGCAGACCAGTCCCACAGCTGTCATAGCAGCCATACATTCCTGAGCCATTCCAGATTGCATAGACTTGGCATGGATGTTAGAGTCCTCCAGAAACTGGGATAATCAACATAAATTAAAAACAAACAAACATTAAAAGCCATGTCATCAACAACAAAGACTTACTGCCCCCCTTTTTTAATGAAAACTGGGAATTCTGAAGGCATGATAGATTGCTACAATGGTATAATGATATTTCTAATAATCTAACAAACCAAAGAAAAGGGGGAAAACAGTGCAGCAAGAAGAGATAGGTTCTATAGAGAAAAAAATATATACAGAAATCACTGTTTCAAATAGTTATGGTGGTTTCCCCGAACACTATTTGTTGTTTTCAACTTTGGGTGCTTACCAAGTCAGCAGGAGCATGCATATGCTTCACTGCTGTTCAGGACTCTTAGACGGACCATCTCTCATGACCCAGTGCTGCAAGTACATGACCCAGGGATGCCCTTCAGTCTTCAGAAAATGCCTCCAGTTTAGGTGTTATCCTGCCTCAGTGGAAAGGGGAGTAAGAGCACCTGGTATTGTTCATAAGTAGGAAATTAGAGACGAAGGAGTGGAACTATGCTACCATGGAGAGGGAAGCTTTGACAGTGAAGTGGGCCATAGGTTTATTGATTTATTCATTCAATTTTATATCCCATCCTACCCCACAAGTGGGCTCAGGGAGCTTGCAGCATATGGTAAAACAATAAATAATGATTCGTAAAAAACAACAGCCCAGGGCTTTTTTTGTAGCAGGAACTCCTTTGCATGTTAGGCCACACACCCCTGATGTAGCCAATCCTTTAAGAGTTTACAGGGCTCTTAGTACAGGGCCTACTGTAAGCTCCAGGAGGATTGGCTACATCAGGGGTGTGTGGCCTAATATGTACAAGTTCCTGCTCCAAAAAGAAAAGCCCTGCAACAGCCAATTCATCTAAATAAACTAGTTAAAATATCTGATGGCAGTTTTTTTTAACTACAGTGCCTGCTACAACAATGTCAAGGAGGGCACATCTCTCTTGAAAGATATACTCTTCTACTCTTTATGATAGTGCTTTGTTCTCTCTCATGACTGGCTATGCCCCCCCTCCAGTGGCTCCAGTGGATGAAATAATCTAATTGACCTCATGGTATCTGGCCTTCAGCAATACTCCTTCATGCCAAGCAGAGGAAGACTGGAATTTTGAGGTCCTCATGGGGACCTTCCTGGATGGGTGGAATCTGTTGCAGAGTTACCTGGCAGGATCCAGTAGATGGACTGGTTGCCAAGAATGTCAGGCTCAGGTCAGGCAGTGGAGTGCCCATCACAGGACCATCAGATAGCACCAATAAGGAGGTTACTAAACAGGAACCTTACCACTATTGGGTGCCCACTGGGAAGGCCTGGCCAGGGACCAGCCAGCTGGTTGGCATTTGGCCCCATTCACCAGAGAGAGATTGAGGTGACTGAGGTTGCAACACAATCTGAAGCCAGTGGAACCAAGAGGAAGAAATATGGGCTGGCACAGATGTCAACATGAATGGATTTTAAATTTTTGTATTCATACTTCACCTTTCTCCCCAACAGAGGCCCATAGCAGCTGACATCATTCTCTCATCCTCCATAGCAGACCTATCACTGCGAAATTATATGCATCTGATCTGTGCTAGATTTTTTCAGCTGTTGAAGTAGGATTTAGCTCTTGCTATAATTCATTAAGCTATCGAAGATTTTAGGTTTTCACGGCTGGTAACATCATTAGGGTTTGTAGAATCTTTCGGGCTCAAGTGCCGTGTTCTACTGGAGAAAGTTTTTCTTCCAGACGTTTCGTTCTCAGCTGTGGAGAACATCCTCAGTGGCGTTGCAGCCGGAGCAGGCGCTCTGAGCACCTGGTATTGTTCATAAGTAGGAAATTAGAGAAGAAGGAGTGGAACTATGCTACCATGGAAGGGAACTATGCTACCATGGAGCAGCCAAGAAGATCAGAGCGCTTGCTCTGGCTGCAACGCCACTGAGGATGTTCTCCGCAGCTGAGAACGAAATGTCTGGAAGAAAAACTTTCTCCAGTACAACACAGCACTTGAGCCCGAAAGATTCTACAAACCCTAATTCATTAAGCTGCTCAGAACTAATAAATTAAGAAGCAGTATGAGGTAGATAGATAATAGCAACAATGTCTGCTACCTTAATAGGCACTTGTGTGCAGATTAGGGTTACCAACTCTGAATTGGAAAATTCCCTGAAATTTGGAGAGTTGAGCCAGGTAGGATAGAGTTTGAAGGCAGGAAGGAGGTCAGTAGGGTGTAATGCCATATAGAACACCCTCCAAAGCAATCATTTGAGATCTCTGTCATCTGAGATCAGTTGCAATCTCTGGTGATCTCTGGGCCCCACCTAGAGATCGGCAACCCTAGTGAGGTTGGATGTGAAACCATGCTTTGACATTTCATGTACCACTTGTTCATTTGAATTAGGCAGATATCCAGCATCTTCTTCAATTCTTCTGTTTTTTTCACAGAGACGTCCTTGCTGTCATAGTGTAGTGTGGAAGCGTAGTGTGGCGTAGTGGCTGGAGTGCTGAACTAGAATCTGGAAATCTGGGTTCAAATAAACACTCTGCCATGAATATTTGCTTGGTGACCCTGGGCCAGTCACATGCTCTCAGGCAAATGTAGCTAACAGGGCTGTTGTGAGGATAAACTGGAGGAACAGAAAGGAGGGTGAGGTGAGGCAAGTGTCTTAGATCCCCACTGGGGAGAAAGGCATAGTATAATGAAGTAAATAAAAAGTCAACTCTGGTCGAGATGAACCCTCCAACCACTCAGAGAGTTTTACTTCAAGTGACATAGGGAGGGGAATTTGAAAACTTGAAAGACTCATGTAGCTGTTCATACTAACAGAACTTTCAAAAACCATTATTTGTAATTTCCCCCAATTCCCATGGGATCTCTACAAGAATATATGTATCTAGGGGCTTTTGGATCAGATATGATAAGAATCATGTGTTCATGGGTGCTGATAAACACAGGGGATAGAGTTCTTTGGAGAAGACTGAAATAATAAAATACCAGTGAGAAGGATGCAAATCTCATTTAATCAGTGAAGGAAGATGTACAGAAAGAACCAAGTGTTAATTATCCTTTGTAACCATGTGGATTCTTTCTCTTCTCTGGTCATGTATGCTGGGTCTTTCTCAAGTCTCCATTGGGTGTGCACTCTCTAATGGAAACCCAGGCAGCAGCGTACATTTGTAAAGCACCTTCCAATAGATACTTCATTCTGAGAGCAATTGCGTTGGCAAGTGCCTCCTACAGAGGCACACACAATGGGACTTCTTGGGCGAGCAGCTCCTACACAAATGAAACAGAGATCATTATTGTTCTGTTGGCAACTAATTACATTGTACCTTTCCTAATTCAGACAGAGGTATCACAAAAAGGGCTACAGCCTGAGGAATAAGCCTCCAGGCAGCATCCCTTGCTTCCACCTTTCCTTGCCACCCTTCCTGCCGCTTGTCTGTCTCCCTAGCCCACCTCTCACCACCCACCCACTCATCCACCCCACCATCTGTCATTAGCCACAGAGACTGATGGTCCTTCTGGCCTTATTTCCAAAGGAACCACTAGACAGAGCATGGCAAATTCAGTCAGTAGACATGAGCATTCAGGAAGCCCCACAGGATATGTGCAGCTTGCCCTGGGGTCTTTAAAGAGGCTTGGAGAACAAAAATGGAAGGGCTGTTAAATGCTCTGCTCCAGGGCGAGTGAGGGGGCAGCACTGATGAAGATGATGATATGACAATAATAATGGTGACAAAGAAGGGAAAATGGTGAATGGTGCATGCCAAACACAATGTGTTTCTCAACACTCTTGCCTCACTCTCATTATAGAGCCAATTAAGAGTACAATACATGCAACCAGGGCTTGAATTCAATAGGAGCTCACAGGAACACAGCTCCTGAACCCCCAGCCAGGGTCTGCATGCAGTGGGGAGTTCTCTCCTGCACGCAGATCCTGGGGCATATGCAAATGAGATATGCCACTGAGCTCCTGCACCTTTTCTTCTACAAAATGACTCCTGCATACAGCATTTGATCAAGTGTGCTGCCCTGCAGATCAGCACAAGTTTCAGCAATGATACCTTTAGAAGGATCATGCATTATGTCTGGACGGGGGGTATCAGTACCAAAACCTGAGGAGATCGCCATGGCAGCATCACTAACAGCAACATTGTATCTGACAGATATGTTGATTTATGCAGTCCATCTGCTGGGATAGAATTTCTATCTGTTGAAGTACGGTAATAAGACTCTTGAGGACTGTATGAGGGTCCTTGCTTTCAAACCAGAGAATGGTGTATAACAGAACTATTCTAAACTATATCAGTGGGAAGAAAACGTGATATCCTCAGTCTGCAATGCTTGGAGTCTTTTGAAAACAGAGGTCAATAACTGTTTTCTCAATTGAAACAGAAAATTTACTGTGCATAATTACAGACAGTAAAAACAGAATCAAATTAAGCTCCAAGTGCTTGTTGGAATGGTCCAGACCTGAAAGTGTCTTTATTTCTCAATTCTGAGGTTCATAAATTGCTTCCCAACCAGATTTGCTGAACTCATGAGAAATGAGCACCAGCTTCCCTACTTTGTTGTTGATGATTGAGCAAATGCTCCCCCCTGTGTCAGATACAATCTGCCTGAAATGAGTTACACATTTGTTTGCTTACACGGAAATTCACTTGGTCTTGGCTGGATATGACAGACAGAATTGTGAGAAGATCTATCCAAACCATTTAGGGCAGTGTGTGGGATGATGATCCCAAAGTCTGGATATTTCATCATAACAGCTACAGATTTTTTTGCCTGTGAACACTAGAGGACAAATTAACAAAACAGCAAAGACCTATGGAATCATGAATCTGTTTGCCACAGAATTATGATGTACTTTTGTATATAGCATGGACTCCTCACTACATAAACCGCAAGAAACATATCTCTCTACTTCCACTCACCTTCTGCCTCTTTGGCATCACCTCCAGCTTCTTCAGGATTGGCATTTCCCTGGACCTGGAAAACCAGGAAGGCCACAGCAAAAAGCAGGAAAAGGGTCTTCATAGTGGAAATCTAGCTAGGTTTTTCTTTTGTCTGGAGACAAATGAAAGGGTGGAAAATGGATGGAGGAGAATATATCAGGATCCCTATATTTATACAGATTTTGATGGCAAAATGTCAAAGAATCTATTATAAGGATGCATCTGAAATAGGGGGGAAATTGCAACAGTGCAAACATCCTTAATCAGTATAAATGACATCCTAACTATGCTCTCTCTGATGCTTGTCCTGACATTTTGGTTTGTTCATGGCCTGTCTGGATAAATTATTCTTACTTCCCAGCTGTGGGGTTATTTGCTGGTCATTAAGCAATTGCAACTCTTCCTGGTGGATGGAAAAATACAATAGCCTCAATGAATGGGAACATTTTGATAGTTATGATCTGAAAACTGCTGCTTGAGAATCAAGTGAAATATGCAAATATTGAAGTATGCAGGGTATCTAATTCCATAGAAAGTTGTACTAGTTAACTATTAATTTTTGCAGCAACAGGGAAATAAGAAAGTTGGGGGAAGCAATACCTTATATACTGGTCACATTTTATCCTGGTTTTTTTGCCACAAATCTTAAGGTGGTACACATGGTTGAGCCCCATTTCTTCATGTTCACAGTGACTCTTCAAGGCAGCTTCAAACAGGGATCATTAAATCCAGCGGCAACTGGATCGAGGCGGTGTGGCAATACTGATGTTACTAGACCTGTCGGCTGCATTTGATACAGTCGACCATCAGCTGCTGATTCACCGCCTCGCCGACATAGGGGTAGAGGGGCTGGCCTTACAATGGCTTTCCTCCTTCCTCATGGGTCGGGGACAGAGGGTGGCAATTGGGGGTGAGCGATCCCAGAGGCGCACACTAGATTGTGGGGTGCCCCAGGGAGCAGTTCTCTCCCCGATGTTATTCAACATCTATATGCGCCCCCTCGCCCAGATTGCCCGGAGATTTGGGCTGGGTTGCCATCAATATGCAGATGACACCCAGCTCTATCTACTAATGGATGGCCGGCCCGCCTCCGCCCCGGGGAACCTGGACCGGGCTTTGCAGGCTGTTGCAACGTGGCTCAGACTGAGCGGGCTGAAGTTGAACCCAGCGAAGACAGAGGTTCTCCAGGTGGGTCGTGGCACTCTGGGGAAGGAAATATCTCTCCTGGCCTTTGACGGGGCACCACTGAAGACGGCGCAACGGGTGAAGAGCCTGGGTGTTTTACTGGAGCCTTCATTATCAATGGAGGCCCAGATAACAGCCACTGCCAAGTCAGCATTCTTTCATCTGAGGCGGGCGAGGCAGTTGGCCCCTTTCCTAGAGCGGCAGGACCTAGCGATGGCGATCCATGCAACGGTCACCTCAAGACTGGACTACTGTAACGCTCTCTACATGGGGCTGCCTCTATACCGGACCCGGGAACTGCAGCTAGTGCAGAATGCAGCAGCCAGGCTACTACTTGGTCTTCCAAGATGGAGGCATATACGGCCTGGGCTGCGCGGACTGCACTGGCTGCCGATTGTATACCGGATCCGGTACAAAGTGCTGGTCATAACCTTTAAAGCCCTATATGGCCAAGGACCGACCTACCTGAGGGACCGTCTCTCCCCATATGAGCCCCAGAGAGCACTGAGGTCAGTAGGCAAAAATAAACTGAATATCCCTGGGCCGAAAGAAGTAAAACTGCAAAGCACCCGCACTCGGGCCTTTTCCGCCGCAGCCCCACAACTCTGGAACCAGCTCCCAGAGGAGGTGCGGGCCCTGCGGAACTTAGATCAGCTCCGCAGGGCCTGCAAGACCGCCCTCTTCAAACAGGCGTTCATTAATGATGGTACCAATGTTTACTGCTAAATTAATAATGCTTACCGCCACTGTTAGTCTAGGAATGTTTTAATCACTGATTGGTTTTAAGGTGTTCTTAATGTTTTATTATTGTATTGTTCATTTTAAATGTTGTAAGCCGCCCTGAGCCTGCTCTGGCGGGGGAGGGCGGGGTATAAATAAAATTTTACATTACATTACATTACATCTTGTTGTATGTTTGAGTATGATTGTTGACCATAATAAATAAACTACGGTATGTCAGAGAGGATTGAGCATTATGTGTAGAGGTTAAAAAAAATCTACCACAAAAGCTAAATCCAGGCCTCATTTTGGGCAGGAGCTAACATGAACAAAACCAAATCACAAAAATTCAGTTCATGCCCATCCCTTCCTGTAGGTCTAAACTGGCCAAGGTAGATTTCCTGAATGGTCCCAACACTAAGACTGGCTGAGAGAAATGCTGTTTACCACAATACAGGAGGCAAGCAGGCAGGCTCCCTTAAATTCCCAACAATTAATTCACAGTGTTACAGATCTGAAAGTCATTCTGGAAAGCGTTTTGCTGTCTTGGATATAGTCCACAGTATCCAATGCTAGGTATGGGTGGAGAATCCAATGCTGAATTCTCTATTTATTGACAGAAATAATATCCACTTCTACTGTTCAACAAGCTTTATTCCTCCAAACTGTATTTGGCATATTATTTATGTTATTTTAAGGAAAGATGATTAACCAAACTTTTCTCTGCTGTGCTGACTTCAAAGAGTTTATGCTTTCCCTTAGCTATGCGGCAAAGTGTGTGATCTACCTTTGATAAGAAAATGTAGTAATTAGGGTTTGTAGAATCTTTCGGGATCAAGTGCCGTGTTCTACTGGAGAAAGTTTTCCTTCCAGACGTTTCGTTCTCAGCTGCGGAGAACATCCTCAGTGGCGTTGCAGCCGGAGCAGGCGCTCAGACCTTCTTGGCTGCTGTGCATTGAGTGGGGCTAAGAAGGTCTGAGCGCCTGCTCCGGCTGCAACGCCACTGAGGATGTTCTCCGCAGCTGAGAACGAAACGTCTGGAAGGAAAACTTTCTCCAGTAGAACACGGCACTTGATCCCGAAAGATTCTACAAACCCTAATGATGTTACCAGCCGTGAAAACCTGAAATCTTTGATAAATGTAGTAATATCAGACATATGCCTAAAAGATAACAGAGAGATCAGGTATGTCAGCTGTACAGTGGAAAGAAGACCCCATCCGATAAAATGCAATTTGGATTATTATCACTTACTATCAAAAGGTAAACAAAAAAGATAGAAGTGGAGGGAAGAGACAAGACATTGCGGCATCTTCTAAGGGAAAATCCACATCACAAGAATAGACCAATTCACACTAAACCTGAACCAGCAATTGTCCTACATATTACTTTGAAAAGTCACTTTTCAAATTCAAGATTATTATGAATTTCATATCTGTGCCATTTTGTTCCCCAAATCCCCATTTCAATTTCCTTTTCCTTTCTGCACTTGTTTATTTTCACACCATTTTATGTCAGCACCAAATATTGTTCCAAAAGAGACCAAGTGCATGCGTGTGTGTCTTTTAAAATCTACATGGAAGGCTAAATTCCCCTGAATATAAAAGTTTTGTCGGCACACATGCAATCATACACTTATCTTTCTCTCCCCAGCTGGCTTTGGCAGACACTACTAGCCTCTCCAGGCCTGGCCACATCAGCATCTGGGAGCCTTTCTGAGCCCAGCTGCATTAGTGGCTGCATTTGAAAGCCTCTCCAGGCCTGGCTGCACCAAAATGGAATTTGGTAGCCTCTCAAGACCCTATGTTGGCATCTGCTTCCAGGAACTCTTCTGGGCCCAGAGCAGCCAGGCCTGGAGCTGTGCCAGCTAAGCAACAGGAGAGCAGCTGCAACCCCAGATCAGCTTCACCACACCATGGCTGCCCTGACTAGTAAGCTAAGGTGGGGGGGAGGGGAGAAAGAGAGATGGGGAGATATCGACAATAAAGGCAGAGTGGGGAAAATAGACAGGGAATAGGCTGGCAGAGAAGGATGAGATTAATGGAGACAGGGTGGGGCAGGAAAAGGGAGAGGGGTAAGTAGATAAGGGGAGTGATTGAAATGTATTGGCTACATTGATTCAAGGGTGTGAAGACTACAGGCTTTTTTGTGCACCCCTTCCCCCCAGCAATCTTTACTGATCCCAGAAAAAGTTGATTCCAGAGAATGCAGGACAAGTGTGGGCTAATGGATGTAAATATCTAGAAGCGCCATCTCTTGAAATGTCCATCAATGTGTTCTTTATTTTTTTTTATTATATTTATATTCTGCCCTCCCCTGACGGTCTCAGGGCGGCTGAAATGCTCTGTGAATTTTGGGGTTTCTCAAATGGAACATCAAAGGAATTTCCACTGGAGGCAAAACGGTTTTGATAAGGCTGGCCCAATTTTTCAGCAAGGAGCTCTCACCTCTCCAGATTTGATTCATGTGTCTATCTCATGCTTGTGTGTGTGGGGGGGGGAGCTAGCCCCAGAACCCTGCACAAATAAAGACATAAGACAACCATACTTTGGTTTATCATGGTTATTTACATGTCTGATCTCTATCTCAAGCTGTGGGGAAACAAACTCACAAGCTCTTTTTCTGCCCACATAAGAGTTTGGAAGTCTCATGGCCATTCCAAGTCTTCACCTGCCAAGATATGTCCCTCTTTTACTTTTTTGTGTCTATAGCATTATACACTGCTTATGTCACTTCTCTCCCCAAACCTCACCTTTCCAAGGCTCCACCCGCCCCGCCCCCCCTTGAACTCTAGGAATTTTCCAAGAACCTGGAGAAGATAACCCTAACCAGGGAAACTGATCTCTGTAGCTGGGAGATCTGTAATAATTTCCGATTTCAAGGCCCCACTTGGAGGTTAGAAACTCTATAAGGAGAGACAGAAGCAGGAAAATGGAATCTGGACCGGGCGTTACAGGCAGTGGCTAGGTGGCTTAGGCTGAGCGGGCTGAAGCTGAATCCAGCGAAGACAGAGGTCCTTTGCTTGGGTCGCTGCGGCCCGGGAAGGGAAATCCCCCTGCCAGTTTTTGACGGCGCGCCGCTGACAGCGTCGGGCAGGGTCAAGAGCCTGGGGGTGCTATTAGAGCCTTCTCTGACGATGGAGGCTCAGATAGCAGCCACTGCCAAGTCCGCTTTTTTTCACCTTAGGCGGGCGAGGCAGTTGGCCCCCTTCCTGGAGCGCAACAACCTAGCAACAGTGATCCATGCTACGGTCACCTCGAGGTTGGACTACTGTAATGCCCTCTACATGGGGCTACCCTTGTGCCTAGGGTGACCATAATGTCTGAAGGCCAGCCAGGGACACCTGGGGGGGGGGAAGGTAGGGGTGTGCGCGCGCAAAGCGTGCGCGCGCGCCGGAAACAGGAAGTGACGTCACTTCCGGTGACGTCACTTCCGGTGATGTCATGCCACCGCCGGGAGCAGGACGTGACACCACTTCCTGTGACATCATTTCCCCCGCGTCACCTGCCGGAAACGGGAAGTGACATCACTTCCTCTGACATCACTTCCCCCAAATGACATCATTTCCCCCAAATGCCACTGCCGGAAACAGGAAGTGACTTCACAGCACTTCCTGTGACGTCCCCAAAAATCCCCCAAATATCACCGCCGGAAACAATTTTGTTCTCAAATCCTGTATATACTTCATCAGTATATGGGATAAGGCACTTTCTCAACTGTGCTGCATAATGCAGCCTATTTATTTTGTCCTGTTTGCTCTGTTGGCTCTATCTGCGCCACCTTCATCACTTTCGGGGTGTGGATCCCCCAGTGGGGTGGTCTCCCGACTCCCTCCGCTGGCTGTTTCTGATAGCCCTGCGCCCCCTCTTTCATTTGATATGTGTCCCGTGCGGGTGCCACCCTCCCACCGGGAGATGCCGCAAAATGAGCCCCCTTGAGGCTTATGGCAGCAGGGCTCGGGGGAAGCGAGCTAGACTGCTGTTCTTTTGAGGGGTTATAGAGTGTTTCGAGCCCGTCCCTGTGGCATTGGTCTCATCGTTGTGGGACCCAGGGGGCCGGCGCAGCGGCCCGCCGAAGCAGCCTGTCACTAATAACACAGCTCGAGATGCAGGACAGGAACCCGGAAGTGACCGACAGGCTGCTTCAGCAGGCCGCTGCGCCGGCCCCCTGGGCCCTACAACGATGGGACCGATGCCACAGGGACGGGCTCGAAACACTCTATAACCCCTCAAAAGAACAGCAGTCTAGCTCGCTTCCCCCGAGCCCTGCCGCCATAAGCCTCAAGGGGGCTCATTTTGCGGCATCTCCCGGCGGGAGG
Source organism: Heteronotia binoei (assembly GCF_032191835.1). Classification (NCBI taxonomy): domain Eukaryota; kingdom Metazoa; phylum Chordata; class Lepidosauria; order Squamata; family Gekkonidae; genus Heteronotia; species Heteronotia binoei. The sequence goes on from NC_083223.1 coordinate 240,613,565, forward strand.
GTGGCACCCGCACGGGACACATATCAAATGAAAGAGGGCGCAGGGCTATCAGAAACAGCCGGCGGAGGGAGTCGGGAGACCACCCCACTGGGGGATCCGCACCCCGAAAGTGATGAAGGTGGCGCAGATAGAGCCAACAGAGCAAACAGGACAAAATAAATAGGCTGCATTATGCAGCACAGTTGAGAAAGTGCCTTATCCCATATACTGATGAAGTAAATACAGGATCTGAGAACAAAATTGCACCAGAAGACACAAACACAAAGCTCCCTTACACTGAATCAGTGCTTGGGTCCACCAAAGTCAGTATTGTCCACTCCAGTCACAAACACAAAGCTCCCTTACACTGAATCAGTGCTTGGGACCACCAAAGTCAGTATTGTCACATAAGAACATAAGAGAAGCCATGTTGGATCAGGCCAATGGCCCATCCAGTCCAACACTCTGCGTCACATAAGAACATAACAGAAGCCCTGTTGGATCAGGCCAGTGGCCCATCCAGTCCAACACTCTGCATCACATAAGAACATAAGAGAAGCCCTGTTGGATCAGGCCAGTGGCCCATCCAGTCCAACACTCTGCGTCACATAAGAACATAAGAGAAGCCCTGTTGGATCAGGCCAGTGGCCCATCCAGTCCAACACTCTGCGTCACATAAGAACATAACAGAAGCCCTGTTGGATCAGGCCAGTGGCCCATCCAGTCCAACACTCTGCGTCACATAAGAACATAAGAGAAGCCCTGTTGGATCAGGCCAGTGGCCCATCCAGTCCAACACTCTGCGTCACATAAGAACATAAGAGAAGCCCTGTTGGATCAGGCCAGTGGCCCATCCAGTCCAACACTCTGCGTCACATAAGAACATAACAGAAGCCCTGTTGGATCAGGCCAGTGGCCCCTCCAGTCCAACACTCTGTGTCACATAAGAACATAAGGAGGGAAGGGAAGGGAAGGGAAGGGAAGGGAAGGGAAGGGAAGGGAAGGGAAGGGAAGGGAGGAAGGAAGGAAGGAAGGAAGGAAGGAAGGAAGGAAGGAAGGAAGGAAGGAAGGAAGGAAGGAAGGAAGGAAGGAAGGAAGGAAGGAAGGAAGGGAGGGAGGGAGGGAGGGAGGGAAGGAAGGAAGGAAGGAAGGAAGGAAGGAAGGAAGGAAGGAAGGAAGGAAGGAAGGAAGGAAGGAAGGAAGGAAGGAAGGAAGGAAGGAAGGAAGGAAGGAAGGGGGGAGGGAGGGAGGGAAGGAAGGAAGGAAGAAAGGAAGGGAGGAGGGAGGGAAGGAAGGAAGGGAAGGGAGTGAGGGAAGGAAGGGAGGGAAGGAAGGAAGAAAGGAAGGGAGGAGGGAGGGAAGGAAGGAAGGAAGGGAGGGAGGGAGGGAGGAGGGAGGGAAGAAAGGAAGGCCGCCCCCCCGCCCCCCCGCGCTTTCGGCCCCCTTACCTGATTCCAGGGCGGCGGAGAGTCCAGCGGCGGCGGCGGCGGCCTCGCGGTGAGGGAGGGAGGGAGCTGCCGGCGCTGGCCTCTGGAGGCCTCCAGGGACCAGCGCCGGGCCTCTCCGCTACCGGCGCTGGCCTCTGGAGGCCTCCAGGGACCATGCCGGCTGCTCCGCGGCTTCCCCGCGGCCTCCGCTGGTCCCTGGAGGCCCTCCAGAGACTCTGGAGGGCCTCCAGGGACCAGCGGAGGCCGCGGGGAGGCCTTCGCTGGCCGGCGCTGGTCCCGGAAGGCCTTCCAGAGGCTCTGGAAGGCCTTCCGAGACCAGCGCCGGGTGCTCCGCGGCTTCCCCCGCGGCCTCCGCTGGTCCCTGGAGGCCCTCCAGAGACTCTGGAGGGCCTCCAGGGACCAGCGGAGGCCGCAGGGAGGCCTTCGCTGGCCGGCGCTGGCCCCGGAAGGCCTTCCAGAGGCTCTGGAAGGCCTTCCGGGACCAGCGCCGGGTGCTCCGCGGCGTCCCCGCGGCCTCCGCTGGTCCCTGGAGGCCCTGCAGAGACTCTGGAGGGCCTCCAGGGACCAGCGGAGGCCGCGGGGAGGCCTTCGCTGGCCGGCGCTGGTCCCGGAAGGCCTTCCAGAGGCTCTGGAAGGCCTTCCGGGACCAGCGCCGGGTGCTCCGCGGCTTCCCCGCGGCCTCCGCTGGTCCCTGGAGGCCCTCCAGAGACTCTGGAGGGCCTCCAGGGACCAGCGGAGGCCGCGGGGAGGCCTTCGCTGGTCGGCGCTGGTCCCGGAAGGCCTTCCAGAGGCTCTGGAAGGCCTTCCGGGACCAGCGCCGGGTGCTCCGCGGCGTCCCCGCGGCCTCCGCTGGTCCCTGGAGGCCCTCCAGAGACTCTGGAGGGCCTCCAGGGACCAGCGGAGGCCGCGGGGAGGCCTCCGCCACCGCCGCCGGGCCCCGCGTGCGGGCGGGGAAGGCGGCGAGTGAGGGAGGGAGCGTCCCTGCGCAGGCGCAGGGACGCTCCCTCCCTCACTCGCCGCCTTCCCCGCCGGCGCCCGCGGCCCACCGCCTCCGGGGCTGGCTAAACCGGGACCTTTAATGGTCCCGGTATAGGCAGCCCGGGAGCCGGGATTGGGTGGCCAGAACCGGGAATGTCCCGGGAGACCGGGACGGTCTGGCCACCCTACTTGTGCCGGACCCGGAAACTGCAGTTAGTGCAGAACGCTGCTGCCCGGCTGCTACTAGGGCTCCCAAGATGGGAGCACATTCGGCCGGGGCTTCGGGATCTTCACTGGCTGCCAGTAATATTCCGAGTCCAGTACAAGGTGTTGGTCATTACCTTTAAAGCCCTATATGGCCTAGGACCTGCCTACCTTAGGGACCGTCTCTCCCCACACGTTCCCCAGAGAGTACTACGCTCCGGTTCACAAAATCTGCTGGTAGTCCCCGGGCCAAAGGAGGCCCGTCTAAAATCCACTAGGGATCGGGCCTTCTCAACAGCGGCACCTTATTGGTGGAACCAGCTGCCGGAGGAGGTGCGGGCCCTGCGGGACCTAGGGCAGTTCTGCAGGGCCTGTAAGTCAGCCCTCTTCCGGCAGGCCTATAACACCTAACTGATAATGAAAACATCTCTGGATGGAACAAAAATGCTCTTATAGACCGCTGGTTTTATTTTATCTTGTTTTATTAATTATGGTTTTAATTGTACTTGTAAACGTTTTAAATTGAATTATATGAATCGTTATGTTGTAAGCCGCCCTGAGACACTTCGGTGAGAAGGGCGGGATATAAGTCCATTAAATAAAATAAATAAATAAATAAATAAAAGTGGAGAGACTATGGGGGCTATCAGGAAAGGGAAAGAAGAAATTGTGGGGGAGGGGAAAATGAAATGCCTCCCACAAGTCTTTTTATGTCCTATAAAATTAAGATAGGCTGTTTAATTCTTCTAAAATAAAGCCACTTTCCCATGCCAAAGCAGAGTGCATGAGGGAACCGCAGTTTTGCTACTCCACACATAATATAACTTCCATTAGTGCTGTTTTGGAATAGCTGGGGATGGGAGCCTTTCCTCCCCTGCAGCAGCATTCTGAGTCAACTGGACATTCCTTTTTCTTAAAGCAATTCCTCCATAACTGTGAGTTCCCTGAACCTAACACTTTAAAAACTTGCATACTGTTTGAAACTTAGGCAAGGACACACATACACAACTCCCCCCCCCACACACACACACACATAGAATTAGAACTCTTCTTGAGCTCTTGAACCAACATGTGAAGGGAGAAATATCAGAAAAGGAAATATCCAGAAATGGTAGTCAGAGACACCAATTAATGGTGCCTAGGATGCATCAGCTGCTAAATGAGGAGGTAAGCAGCAGATGGGGAGCAAGGGTGTTGTTAGGAATAACTGCAAGGTAAATAGACAGGTTGAACTTTGGAGGCAAGACCCTTGAAATTGGAGGCAACATCAAAGAAAACTCTGTCCCTAAGATTAAAACAATCTCAAATGCCATACTGATAAGACTCATATTCACTGGCCCATCTAGTACGTTTGGAGAGTGTACAGATTCAAAGCCAACAAAACATAGTCCATGGGAATATTTGGCTTTCTTCCAATTGACCATTTTGTATATAAAGACATCAGTTTTATCTGTGGAAGCATCATCATCAGTCACCCATCCTTGCAACTGTTCCTAGTGAGTCTGACAAACCCACCGCTATGAAGTTCTTCTATCTTCTCTTTTCAGTTGGCTTCTTTTTTGCTGTGAAGGCTCATGATGCTGAGCTAGATGCAGAGGAGGAGCTGCACCTGGAAGAGACCTTGGCAAATTTGCCTGAGCTTCAAAACCAAGATGAATCTTTGCAAGGCATTCAAGATGAAGTTCCAGAAGACCCAGGTAATTCTGAGATACATAGGATATGTTTAATCTCTTGTGCCTACTGTGGTGCACAAAGCTAAAATTTAAATAGAGCACCTTCTGAATCTCAAACCTGTCTGCAGATCCCATCTCTGAAAGAGCTTTCAGCATTTGGACTGTATTTCTGGCATTCTGAATTGTTCTCAATGAAGTTCAAGTAAGTCCTTCTGATCCAGTCATTGTGGAAACAAATGGTAGGATCCTGCCCAGTGTTGGCCCTGCCACTAGGCAATCAGGTGATTGCCTAGGGTGCCAGCCTTCTAGGGACACCAAATTGGGTGCCTGCTGTGTGTCTTGGTGATGCGATCAGTACGGAGGTGGGGGGGCAGAAGTTAGCCTTGCTTAGGGTGCCAGAAAGTTTAGGGTCAGCCCTGATCCTGCCTCAGATTTCCACATGAAGAACAGGAGGTGATCTTGCTGATGCCGTTCTCTTGTGGAAGATTTCCAACTGCCCCCAAAACCATTACCCGCCCCCCCTTAAGCAGCATTTCAGGAAGCAACTGGGGCTGCTGCAGAAAGTAGGAGTCAGGGAAGTCATGCTTCCATGGATAGAAATTGTTGTATCCATGAAAATCTGAGACAGGATCCAAGCCAAATATTTTGCTCACTTTTTCAAGTGTCAGAAAGTTCAAACAAGGCATGTTGAACAGAAGAAGGCAATCCTGTGCAGTTTTTCCCAAGCAACTGGTCATTTTGGATATTTGAATAAGGATATTTTAGCTGTTGTAACAAACAAGTATTCATGGGCTTAGCTTCTATGCAGTTCCCCATCACAGCCACCTGCAACCATAATGTCTTTTAGTAAATGACAGATGTCACTGTGTATGATATCATAAGCATTTCCCCTTCTGTATCTTGTGATGATCACCTTGTGATTTCCAAATTCTAGTGTTTTCAACAAGGAATACTCTAGTTATGCTAACCATGTTGCTGTACTTTTTCCAGGCTAAATTCTTAAATGCAATTTCCCATTACTTGATAAGAATTTCTTTTGGCTATCATATACTCTGCTTCATGCAACCATCATTTTCATTGTACAGACAACCTCTCTCAGCGGGGCTTCACTCAGTGTTCACGTAGGGGCTATGAATGCTATTTTGGCTTATGTCCTCGTGGAACTGTGACTGCTGGGAGTTGCAACATGATGTATCGCTGTTGTAAAAGGTGAGGTTCAACTACCTATGGAAATATGCTCAGTTTTTATGTTGGTATCAGAATATTTATTTTAAATAAGACATTTTTGAGAAAGAACTTTCTCTTATGTGATTGTAAAACAAGAAGAATGGACAATAACATTGCCTTCTCTAGGTTTTTTTTTTTACTTTCATCTATTAATAGCAAACACTTGCAGAATGCTGAGACCTATTTTACCCTCTAAAAGAAATACCCAGACACTCTATGATAGTCCTAAACAAGCCGTAATAATTTTATACTCTGCAAAAGGGGAATGATAAAGACTGGCTAGACACACAGGACCATTGTAATGATGTATGACATGTACATAATGCTAAAAAAACCTCTGCTTTTTTCACTTTGTATCTAACAATATTGAGCAAATGTGCAAATGATGATCCGGACAAAGTCTGAGGTCATCAGATGCATTTTTGTAACTCACTCCATTCACCCATTTGTTTTATTTTATTTTATTTTATTTTTATTTACTTCATCTATACTTCCTCCTTTCTTCTCAACAGGACCCCAATATAGCTTCATAATTCTCCACTATTTTATCCTCACAACAACAACCCTGTGACTTGTGACTGGCACAACATCACCCAGCAAACATCCATGACAGAGTGGGGATTTGAACCTAGTTATCCCAGATCCTAGCCCAACCACATCAAGCCACTATATCACACTGCCTTTATGTTTGTCAGTTAATGACGGCAGCAAATGTGATGAGTTGGATGTATACATGGGTCATCACCACATGCAGAATTTCTTTGAAATATCAGCCAGTTTGGTGTAGTGGTTAAGTACATGGACTCTTATCTGGGAGAACTGGGTTTGATTCCCCACTCCTCCACTTGCAGCTGCTGGAATGGCCTTGGGTCAGCCATAGCTATAGCTCTTGTAGGAATGGTCCTTGAAAGGGCAGTGCTGCAACAGCTCTCTCAGCCCCACCTACCTCACAGGGTGTCTGTTGGGGGTGTGGAGGTAAAAGAGATTGTGACCGCTCTGAGACTTTGAGATTCAGAGTATAAGGCGAGATATAAATCCAATATCATCTTCTTGTTCTTTAAAATATTTTTAAATAGAATTCATATATATACTAGGAATATATATACTAGGAATAAGGCCCGTTGTGAAGAATACAACAGGCTCTAGAAAGAGGATCTGGGGAAGTGCCTCCTCCACCCTTTCTGTCTTCCCACCCACCCAAGTGAAAGCATTCACTCCCCCCACAACTCAAGTAGATCTTATCTCTGTCATCTGGAGAGCAATTGTAATTCTGAGTGATCTCCAGCCCTCACCTGGATATTGGCAACTGTGGTTCCCAATGAGGAAATGTCTGGTTTGGAGGGTGGAATATATGGCATTGTACCTGTATGAGGTCCACCCCTACTTAAACCCCACCTTCTCTACACTCCACCCCCAAAATCTCCAGGAATTTTCTAACCTGGAGTTGGCAACCCTATCTTCTTCACTTTATTTGCCCTTCTGACTTCAGATTTCCAGTGCCTCCCCCTTCTCTGTCATCTCTACATAGGAAAAAGACAGTCTTTCTCCACAGTAAGGGGGACAAAGGAGCTTACTTCATTCTTCTCTCCCCCCTATGATCTGCATAACAACCCTGTGAGGTAGGTTAGGTTGAAAGTCTGTGACTGATCTGAAATCACTCATTCAGCTTCCACAGCAAGAATCTGGGTCTAGCAGACCCTGCTCTGAAGCCCTAACTGCTATGCCGTCCTCAAACTCCACCACAGAATCTCCAGGAATTTCTGGCCAATCTGGAACTGGCAGCCCTTGTTACTTAGGAATGACCACAATGAGGTCTCAGAGGCCTTTAGTGATAGCTTTCAGACCAGCAGACTCTCTCTGATAATGTTGTTGATCTTAAGCATAGAGCTTCAATCTCTGTGTGTGTGTGTCTTGCTTTCCCTCCCTCCCTCCCTCTCTGTATCTGGCCTGCTGCCAGGGGACACCAATTTCCCCCCCCCATTTCTGGTAGTTTCCCTTCCAAAGGAGGAGAGAAAGGATCTCTCAGCCAATCAAGGGAAGGCTCTCTCTGACTATTTCCCTCCTCCTTCTCTCTCCCTCAGCCAATTGAGGGAAAGGTTTCTTTCTCTCCTCCTCCCTCAGCCAATCAAGGAAAGGATTTCTCTGGCTATTTCCCTCCTCCTCCTCTCTCCCTCAGCCAATTGAGGGAAAGGTTTCTTTCTCTCCTCTACAAAACACTGTAGCAGGTGGCTCAGGGAGTAAGGAGAGCCAGCAACTGCCAGAACCAAGATTGGTTTACTTTTACTGACAGAATCAGCTTGGCTGGCTAGCAACAGCCACTCAGGTGGGAGAGAGGAGCGGAATCAACCAATGGCTTACAAGTACTCTTAATTGATGGTTTGATGGGCCAAAGGATGATGCAGCACAATTCCAACCAATGAGGGAGCTCAGTTTTGCCAAGATGAAACAGTTCTGCATATCATCTGGAAATCCATATCTCACAAGTAGAGCATTCATTTTTGCAGTACAGATTTGGCAAACATTTAAAACATATAATTTTCTCCATTTGTCTGGGCATAAATAAAGTCTGCCTCTTCTTTATCTCTTCTTTCTACAGAAAATGAGGGAGTATTGGAACATCTTCAAAAATCTGAAAGCTGCTCCATTGGTCTGTGATTAGGGTTTCCGCAAAAAATGAACACTTCTGTTGATTTTGGTTTAAAGGGATCTGTCATGAAATAAAATTACTTCTTGCTACTTCAAGGCTCTCATTTGCTTCTTCTAACTATAATAATAATAATTTAGTGCAGTCATTCTGTTTCCAGTTTGTTCTTTGTGGCATTGAAGAATCTTCTCATAGGCCATCCATGTTTGCAGCCTAACTTCGGTGGAATGGCATTTGTATATTCAGAGTACATTTATCTATTCAGTTTGATGAGGGTTGGATTTACAGGTTTTGAGTTACAGCTTGCCAAAGAAGATGCCCCAGGAAAGTGCTTTCTGGGGAAATGACAGGTGCAGGTTAAGGAGTATACAGAATGGATCCTGTGCAAGCTAGAGACACCAAATTCAAAGGAGCTCTCTAACTGACTCTCCTGAGGATTGGACATAGGTGGTCCAAGTTATAGCCTCCAAAGAAGGTGCCCCCCCCCCAAAAAAAAGCAAGGGCAATAGAAATCTGGTAGAACAGAATCAAAGTCCTCGAGAATCTCTGCAGAAGAAACTGAAGGGGGGCATTTTTGCAAGCCCAGCAGAACCAGAGCCAATGTGGCCAGCAAAACCAGCACCCAACACAATGAATCTCAAGCCAGGAAAGTGCTTTTAAGGAAAGGCCAGGTGCAGGTTCAAAAGTGTATAGAATGGACTCCCCTACAAGCTACGCACACCAAACCCAACAGGACTAAGGTCAAGCCAGAAGATCTCTGCAGTAGAAACTGAAGGGGGGTCATTTTTGCAACCCCAGCAGAACTAGTGCAATGTGCCCAGCAAAACCAGCACCCAACACAATGAATCTCAAGCCAGGAAAGTGCTTTTAAGGAAATGCCAGGTGCAGGTTCAAAAGTGTATAGAATGGACTCCCCTACAAGCTACGCACACCAAGCACCTCACCCTGCCACCTGTACAATCTCTGCATGTTGAGGATAGATATTTTTCTGGGATCCCAGTTATAGGCATCTCAAAAAGGTCTCTTGCATTTATACCCTCCCACCCCTCCTGTGTGAACAGCTCTGTGTGCCAAAAGACTGAAAGTGGGTGCAAAGTGTGTTTGTCATGGGGGGCGGGGAGAGAAGTCTTCTATACCTTGTGTATTACAGGCTCCTGTCCCTGGGCACCAACCCTATCCTGCAAGCTCACTGGAGTCCAGCCCTAGCAGGGCATCACCAGGGGTCTTGGAGTCTCCTTCCCCTGATCTGTTCCTGAGGCTATCCACACTGGCAAAAAAGTTGTTACCACTACCCAGAGACACCAGCAGTTGCTAACGTTCTTTGTAGAGGAGGACTCTGACACCAGTGATTCAGAGGCGGGGAGGGTTGGGGGAAGCCCACAGAGACATTCAGAGGTGGTTTGCCATTGCCTGGCTCCACATCAGCCCTGCTTCGCTTCTTCTAAGATCTGATGAGATCAGGCTGTCCTGGGGCTATCCAGGTCAGGGTTAGGCTGCGAGTAATGTGACTGGCCTAAGGTCACCCAGCAAGCTTCCATGGCAGAAGTGGGGATTAGGGTTGCCAACTCTATATTGGGAAAATCTTGGAGATTTGGAGGATTGAGCCTGGGCCAGGTGAAGTCTAGGGACAGGAAGGTCAGCAGGATATAATCCCGTCCAGTCCACGCTTTGAAGCTGGCCTTTCTACAAGGGGAGCTGATCTGTCTCATTTGGAGAACAGTTGCAATCCCTCGAGAACTCCAACCCTCACCCGTAGGTTAGCAACCCTAGCAGGGTTGGACATGAAAGCCTTGGCTTTTTGTGTACCACTTGCATTCATTCATTTAGGTTAAATATATTTCTAGCGTTATTTCCTGCAATTCTTCTGCAGGTTGCTTTGTGTTTTGTGTAGGCCTCATTTTGGGCAGGAGCTCTCAGGAGCAGAGCTCCAGAACCTCTAAATTTTATTATGCTCTTTCTCCCCTGCCCCCACCTCCAATAATTGCTTCTAGTTTTCATTGTTCAAACCCCCTGTGAGAATTTTGCTGAATTCTAAGATTTGACAAACTTTCTAATAGTTTCCCCACAAAAAAGGGAAAATAACCAAAACTTATAAAGCAGACAAATCAAAATCTTCATCATGTCACTGTGGCCACATAAGAGAAAGTAATTTTAAAAGTATGATGGGAGCAAAGTTTTATTGTGACAATTATAATTTAAGAATCATTTTAAAGTAGATGCTGAGCTGATATAATTTAGTATACTTTCCAGTGATGTCAGGGGTGTGTAGCATATACAAATGTGTTGTGCTAATGAGTTCCGGCCAGCACCTCTTTTTCAGCAAAATTACCTCTGGTTTTGTGCCTTTGATTTTTCATGGAGACCTTCAATGAATTATGGAAATGAACAGAAGACTGTAATAGCAAACTGTGGTCGTTTTCGCACTCACCTTAATCAGCAGCGACGACCCTCTTCACCGCGCAGGATCTGCGCGGATTTTGCACTAATTGCCGCGGAGCACCCAGAAGAGCTGGAAAGTCCCGGCACTTTTGTGGCGCAAACGGAAACTGCCAAAAACCAGTTTCCGTTTGCGCCGCAAAAGTGCCGGGACTTTCCGGCTCTTCTGGGTGCTCCGCGGCAATTAGTGCAAAATTCGCGCAGATCCTGCGCGGTGAAGAGGGTCGTCGCTTCTGATTAAGGTGAGTGCGAAAACGACCTGTGTGTGAGAGTTGCTCTATAAACGTTCTAGAAAGTCAACCTCCAAAAGAATGTTAGAAAATAAAATTATGATTGACCTTCCAAAACCAGCAGTGGGTAAATTAAAACTGACCAACATGACCAGGGTCCCAGGGAAGGGGATTCTATGGTGGAAAATTTAGAAGCAACCCACTTGGAAGCAGCAAGAATGATTATGGTTAGTGGTTGGAGTGCTGAACTAGGATCTGGGAGACCTGGGCTCAGATCCTCACTCTGCCATGGAAGCTTGCTTGGCGCCCCTAGGTTAGTCACAGACTGTCAGCCTAATGTAGCTCATAGGATTGTTGTGAGGATAAAATAGAGCAGAGGAAAATGATGGATGTCTCTTTGGATCCCCACCGGGGAGAAATGCTCAGTATAATGAATCAAATAAAATATCTACTCTGGTTGAGGTGAATCCTTCAACAACTCTTATTTCATCTGATATGGAGGAGGTCCAAAAAAAATTTAAAAGGTCCCTATATCACTCAGACTGAGAATTCTAACAAAAAAAAAAGCCACTCCTATTAATTTTCCCCAAAGACTAAATAGATGCAATGATCCCCTTGAAATCCCTACATGAATATAAAGAATGTTCCTTGTTACTAGGAGCGTTTGGCTCATAAGTGATAAGAATCATGTGTTCATTGGTGCTAATGAGCACAGGAGATAGTCTTGGGAGACAACCTGGAAGACAACTGAAAAAACGGAGTACCAATGAGATGGATCCAAATCTGATTTTAATCAATGAAGGAAGGTGTACAGAAAGAGCCAAGTGTTAATTATTCTTTGAAAGCAACTGGTTTCTTTCTCTTCTCTGGTCGCAGGCGCACAGTCTTGCTGAGGTCTCCATTGGGTTTGTGCTTTCTATTGGAAACCCTGGCAGCACCATAATCCTGGCAAGCATTTTCCAACTTTTACCTCCGAATGTGAGCATGCATGTTTGCAAGTGCCTCCCACACTATTACACACAATGGCACTTCTTGGTTGAGCAGCTCCTAAACAAATAAGACAGAGAGAATTATTATTCTGCTACAGTTAATTTCCCTAATTCAGCCACAGGTTGCACAAACAATGTCACAGTCTGAGGGTGAAGCCACCAGCCACCGCCCCTTGATGCCACCATTCTTTGCAAACATTCCTGCCTCTTTTCTGCCCCTGCCCCCTCACTGCTGCCCATCTCTATCCCAAAACCTCTTACTTTGCACCCACCCCACCACCTGCCATTGTAGGAAACCAAGAGCCACAGCGGCTAATGCTCCTTCTCTCCTTGTTTCCAAAGGAGTCATAAAAGAGGATGGCAAACTCAGTGAGAAGTTGTGACAGTTCAGGAAGCCCCAGGGGATTTGTGCAGTTTACCCTGCAGTCTTAAAGAGGGCTGGAGATCAGAATTGGAAAGAATGTTAAATGATCTGGCTCCACGATGAGTGAGGGGCAGCACTGCAGTAGTGATGAAGATGACAATGGTGACAATGAAGGGAAGATGGTGGAAGGTGCACCCCCAAAATCTGTTGCCCAAGACCCTTTCCTCACCTCATCCTCATTATAGAGCCAATTATGAATGCATTACATATATTTTTGACCCAATGATGTTGTAGATGTGCCTCCCTGGAGATCTGCACAAGTTTCAGCAAGTTTTGCCTTCAAATCAGAGAATGGTAGGCAAAAGAGCTATTCTGAACTACATCACTGGAAAGGGAACTTGATGTCCTCAATCTGCAATGCTTTAAGTCCTTATAAAGTAGAGGTAAACAAAGGTTTTCTCAATTGAATGAAACCACGCCTATCTTCAGTGAACAAAAGATTCACTGCAAATAGTTAAAGACAGTAAAAACAGCAACAGATTAAGCTCTAACTGCTTTTTGGAATAGTCCAGACCTGAAACTGTCTTTAAGTTTCCATTTTGAGGTTCATGAACTGCTTCCGAGGCAGATTTGGTGAACTTCTGAGAAATCAGTATCAGTGTCCCTTCTTTGGTGTTGATAGTTGGGCAAACACATCCCTCTGGGTCAGGTACGAGTCTCCCAGAAGTGAGTTACCCATTTGTTTGCTGACAGGGAAATTCACTTGGTTTTGACTGGATATAACAGATAGAATTGTGAGAAAATCTATCCCAACCATTTAACTTGGGTTGTGGGATGATGATCCTCATCTCTGAATATTTCTTTATAACATTGAAAATAACTTTTTGTCTGTGAGCACTAGAGGACAAGTGATATAAAACAGGAAAGACCCAAGAAAACATGAAGCTCTTTGCCACAGAACTGTGATGTACTTTTGGATATAGCATGGACTCCTCACTACATAAACAGCAAGAAACATATCTCTCTACTTCTACTCACCTTCTGCCTCTTTGGCATCTCCTCCAGCTTCTTCAGGGTTGGCATTTCCCTGGACATGGAAAACCAGGAAGGCCACAGCAAAAAACAGGAAAAGGGTCTTCATAGTGGAAATCCAATTAGAAGCTCTGTTTTCTCTGTAGACAACTGCAAGGCTAGAGAATGGATGATGGAGAAGACATTAGGATCCCTACATTTATATATATATTTTGGTGGCAAAATGCCAAAGAATTTATGATAAGGAAAAGGTAAGATCCACCTGAGATAGAGGTAAAATTGCAACAGTGCAAACATCCTTGATCATCATAAATGACATTCTAACAGTGATGCTCAGCCTGTCATTTTAGTGTACTCATTGCTTGCCTGGATAAATCTTAGTTACCAGCTGCAAGGTTATTTGCTGGTTGTTAAACAATTGCAACCTTCTTCCTGGTGAAGAAACAAAATGCAATATGGCATAGTATATTTGTTTGAGAATGAAGTGAAATCTGCAAATATTGAACCATGTACCTAATTTCTTAGATTATCTAATCCCATATAAAGTTATTTAAGTAAACCATTAACTTTTGCAGTGATAGGAAAACAAGAAAGCTGTGGGAAGCAGTTCTTTTGCACTTTTGTCACATTTTTTTATCCCGATTTTCTGGCATGAATATTAAGGTGGTACATATGGTCAAGCCCCATCTGTTTATATTCAATATGACTCTGCAGGGCAACTTCAAAAAGGACTGTTGATCACACATTGTGTGTAGAGGTAAAAAAATCAAATTATTTGCCACAAAAGCTAAATTCTATTAACTTCATACAATTCCAAAATGTTCATTTTTTTATGTCTGGTGCCAGTCACATGGATTCCTCATTTTTCTTACTATCTTGGATAATCTATTCTGGATTTGCTTGTTATAGAGACAAGCAAGCATGCTTTGGACCAAGAACATCTGAGTGACATGTTTCAGGGCATACGCTCAAGAGTCAGGAACCGTAGGAACTAGATTAGTCCACAGTTCATTTGGAGATGCAAGACCCTAATTTCGAGATGCAAGACCAATGGAATGTATGTCATATGAGCTTCTCAACAAAAGCGTAATTTTTTTTTTAAAGGAATGTAAACTAAGATGTTTTGGAGCCCTTTCCACAAAAAACTGCTTTGGACCATGTATCATTCTATAGCAACTGGCAGGGCATAGTCTATAATTTGGTGGTCCAAAGGACCATTTCAGGGGATCAGAATCTGAAGTTTCTCTCCCCACCAGGCCCAGTGCTGGAGTTTCCAGCGCCCCAGGCTAGATGTTGCACCTCCGCCCCCACCTAATCAAATTTGTGTATGTGCATCTCGCATGCGCCGATGACATCATTATGACGTCGCTGCCACGCACACTGACTTTGCGAAGGCCACTTGAGCCTCGGGCAGCTTCTGCAAAGTGCTCCCTCCCTCTCCCCTGCCCACGTTTGCAAAGGCTATTCGAGCCTCGGTCAGCCTCCAGAAAGTGCTCCCTCCCCTCCACCTTTGTGAAGGCTGCTCGAGTCTTGGTCAGCCTCCACAAAGCACTCCCTCCTTCCCTCTGCCTTTGTAAAGGCTGCTCAAGTCTCGGGCAACCTCCGCAAAGCACTCCCCTCCACCCGCCTTTGTGAACTCCAGAAAGCACTCCCTCCTTCCCCTCTGCCTTTGCAAAGGCTGCTCGAGCCTCGGGCAGCCTCCACAAAGTGCTCCCCCCCGCCCGACTTTGCGAAGGCTTCCTAAGGCAAAGTCCCTAAGGCAGCAGGCACGATTAGAGCGCCTGCGCTTCCTGGGGGCACGCCATACTGTGATCTTGCTAGGTGGGGGTGGGAGCGAAAGGGCTGAGGTGCAGCCGGTCGCGGGATCACAGGGGCAGCCAATCACACCAGGAGGGAGGGAAGCAGCAGAGGAAGGGCTGA
Source organism: Heteronotia binoei (assembly GCF_032191835.1). Taxonomy (NCBI): domain Eukaryota; kingdom Metazoa; phylum Chordata; class Lepidosauria; order Squamata; family Gekkonidae; genus Heteronotia; species Heteronotia binoei. The sequence continues at coordinate 240,628,689 of NC_083223.1, forward strand.
GGCACAGCCGGTCATGCCGGGGGGGTGGGGAGGCTGGATCGGAGGGGCAGCTGCCGATCCTGCCAGGAGGGAGGCGCCCCTGTGAGTGCCGGCACCTTAGGCTGTTGCCTAGTTCACCGACTCCCATGCGCCAGCCCTGCTCCTCACCCCCTAGTTCTTACAAACTCAAGGGATTCATGGGAGGTACCTCACTTTTGAGCACCTTGAATACATCCATCATCATAGAGAGGCTTTAGGTGGGCACTAGCCAGCCTACGACAACTGCCAGAGGACCCAGTCATAGTTAATCCTTTGTTTCTCCCCATATGAGCCCCAGAGGGCACTGAGGTCATCTGGGAAAAACCAGCTGAATATCCCTGGGCCAAGGGAGGCCAGACTGAAAGCCACCCGGGACCGGGCCTTCTCTATTACTGCTCCATTACTGTGGAACCAACTCCCTGAGGAGGTGAGGGCCCTACGATGTTTAGAGGGATTCTGTAGGGCCTGTAAGACCCACCTTTTCAAGATGGCCTTCAACTAGCGGAAAACTGTGACAAATCTAGATATGCTGCTAGAAATGCTTTTATTCTTGAAATGTTTTTACTTCTGAAATTTATTGAAACCTGTTTATAACGCCATACTGTTATGTTAATTTTAATACTCTGTAATTGTTTTAACCATTTTTTATAAGTATAATTGATGTAATGTATGTTTTATGTTGTGAGCCGCCCTGAGCCTGCCCCGGCGGGGAGGGCGGGATAGAAATAAAAAATTATTATTATTATTATTATTATTATTAACCATTGAACCCTTGTATTATGCAGTGGGGGGGGAGGGATAGGGTTGATAGGCAAAATCTCTGTGCACAAATTTAGTGCAGACAAGGAGAAGCAAGGCAAGGCCTATGGCCATGACGATCTTGGAGCCAGATTGGGTTGCCACACTGTGGCAAATGCAATGGGGCAGCTTCTTGGAAAATCCACACAATGCAGGGGGAGAGAATCAGTTTAATCATTTGAGCAGTTAACATTATAGCTAATAAACCCTGGTTTAACTCAAGCATTTTGTCTCATGTCTTCATTTTAGGTTAGTGAAAAGCAAGATTTAATGAAAAGACATTGATAGACGGACTTCATTCCTTCTTTTCCACTCTAAATCAGTACAGACTTTGGGAGTTTTCCCATCCTTTCGCCCTTCCAGTTCCTCTCAGAACAACGCACTGATCAGTGTCTGAGAAGGTGCTCTTCTCTACTAGCATATCCTTGACTCCTCCGACCTTAGATGATTCAGAGAGAGGTGCTCATAGAGGGCAGCAGCCTCATAAGTCTAGCAGAAATTCCCTGAAAGAACAAGGCTGGAGGAATTCAGGGTGAAAACTCAGTAAACCTCCTTTTCTATCTAATTCAAATTTGCCTCTTTCCAATACTGCATTACTCTTTATGTATCTTAGATATAATATTTTATGTGTCTTTTCATGCCTTAGATTTCAGAGATTTTCAACCACTCTCAAGCATGAGGGCAACTTTGGTGATGGAAAGTGGCATCAAATCACTGCTGACATGTGACAACCCTAAAGGCTTTTCAAGGAAAGAGACATTCAGAGGTGGTTTACCATTGCCTGCCTCCACATCATGCACCTGGAGTTCCTTGGAGGTCTCTCATCCATATACTAGCCAGAGCTGACCCTGCTCTGCTTCTGAGATGTGATGAGATGAGATGAGATCAGGCTAGTCTAAGCTATCCAAGTGAGGGCAATTTAACAAATCCTAAAGCATGTCAGCTACAGGCATATGTAACAATAAGTTACCCTTTTGCTTTGACCTGGATAGTCCAGGCAAGCCCGATCTCATCAGATCTCGGAAACTAATCAGATCAACTCTGACAAGTACTTGGATGGGAGACCTCCTTGGAATAGGATTTATTCAGCCACTTTCCTGAATATCTTCCATGCCCCCAGTAGGGATCAGTCATCAGAGGCTGCCATGACTTTCAGGTGCATGCACGAATAAACACATACCCATATACAAATATAAAAATACCAAATAAGTTACCCTTATCAGAGTGCAACTAAACGTCATGTACTCCAGAGCTTATTTTATTTTATTATTTATTAAATTCAATTTTTATATCATCAGTTCCCTGAGACAGTGTCCAGGGCAGTGTACAACAACACAATAAAACAGACATATAAAACAAGTTAAAAACATCAAAAGCTACAATAAAATTCCAAATCAGTTTAGAGTTAGGCAGGTGGCAGTCAAAATTTCCAGTTGTGCTACTGCCTTGTAGGTAGACAGGAGATGAAAGTGGGAAATCATGTGAATACCCTGTTGTCAAAATCATTTTTGTCTCTGAATTGCCGCAGCTCACTCAACTCAATGAATGTGTTTGCCCAGGACACTGGCACCCAACCTAGTCTTGCACTCCCTCCCTGCAGCTTCCAATCCATGTCCTCTGGAAATTTCCCAAATTACAGCTGAGCGGGATGCTGCTGCCACCAAGACCAACACTGCATGAGCCCTCCCTCCTCTCATTCATCCAACACAGATCTCGGCCAGAAAGGACACTGAAGGCTCAGCACAGAAAGCAGAAGAGAAGCTTTAACAGAGGCCAGCTATCAGTGCAGTAGCCAGGGCTTTTTTTGAACTGGAATGCACAGGAACGCAGTTCTGCCTGACTTGATTTCAGGGGGCATGGCCTAGTATGCAAATGAGCTCCTGCTTGTGAAACAATGGTGATGTCAAGGGGTGTGGCCTAATATGCAAATGAGTTCCTGCTGGGCTTTTTCTTCAAAAATAAAAAGCCCTGGCAGTAGCCCTTGCTGTCACCCACAATGGCCTGGCAAGGACAGCCAAGGCCAAAAGTCCCTGCCCAGCAGAGCACCAAGGAGGCCAGGGGGTGATGGCCCAGCAGAAGTTCCTACAGGGAGGGGGCCAGGAAGACAACAAAGAGGGCCAGCCAGTTTGAAGAAGACAATTTTAAGGGATGGTACTCCAGCCCCTAGCCCAGGGACCGGGCTAAGTAAAGGATTAAGAGGATGCATTTAGGATTAGGAGGATGCATGTATACATACACACATATATTGGCCACTGTGTGACACAGAGTGTTGGACTGGATGGGCCATTGGCCTGATCCAACATGGCTCCTCTCATGTTCTTATGAGGCATAAATACTGGGCCAGAGAGGAAAAAGGAAGATGCTTAACTAAAGAAGCAACCTCTCAGGTAAGAAGAGGACAGAGTTAGGTGCTGAACTCTTGCTCCTATCCTCCTCACCTGAGTATTGAGGAGCCCCAAAAAGGTGACATATGATGGCAGAGGAAAAGGGAATGGCTCCAGTCGGGGAGGACCTTCACAGTGTGAGAAGTACATCTGTGAAAAATGGCCACCAGCATACTGTCAGAATTTATTGCAAACTATTTTTATTGCACTGCTAAGACAACAATTATATTTTGGGTATATCTGCAGTGTTTCTATAAAGTCATTTATGATTGTTAGTAAAGGGAATGACAAAAGTCTCATAATCTCACCATTGTTTACTGAGTTGCAAAACAGCTGTATTTCATATTCTCATTGGAATGGGTAGAGCTATCAAATTCATTCCAGTTTGCAAGCTTAACAATATCTAGGAATGCCACGAATGTCACCAGGAATGTGTTCAGTGCTGAATCTATTATGTTCAGCATTTGCAATCAGAGCTAGCCCTAGTGTGAGCAACTTGGGTGTTCAATGGGGTGTGTGAGAGAGAGAGAGAGAGAGAGAAAGAGAGAGAGAGAGAATTGTAACAAGTGGTTTAAGGCCTGGCTTGCTCCCAATATTATCACTGAATTGTAACAAGAGGCTGATAACTTTGAAGAAAACAGAAATATTCCTGTGGAAGACTTTTGCTAAATGAACCTACATCCGGGTGCTCATTGGATGGACTTTTCTTTGTAATATTGTAACATATATAGGATTAGCAAATGCATACAGTAGGTTAAAAAGTATTCTAAGTGTGCTACTGAGATCAGGAGGAAACAAATGGAAAGATTACCACCATGAAATATAGCGTCCAGGACACAATTTAAAGCCATTGTAGGTTAAACAATGCTTATTGATGGTGTCCCAAAGGCATCATTTATTTATTTATTTCATTTATCACCCTCCTTTCTTTAAGATGCATTACAAAGTATATTTCTTCACTTACTTTATTTATAGTCACAATTCAAAGTGCTGATTCTTACCTCTAAAGTCTAAAGGACCCGAGGCCAGGGTACTTAAAGGACTGCCTCCTTCCATATAGATCTGCCTCTCAAACCCCTCTCTGTGCGCCCCCATCTTTAGAGGTGACACAGGTGGCAACAAGAGAAAGGGTTTTGTCAGTAGTGGCACCTTACTTGTGAAATGCCCTTCCCCAGAGGCTCACTTGGCACCTACATTACATCTTTTTAGGCACTAGGCTTAGAATGTTTCTGCTCACCCAGGCTTTTAATTAAGGAGATGATTTTTTTAACATTACTTTAGTTTGGGGAACTGTTATTTTGCACAATGTGATCTATTTTTATGGTCTAAGTTTTTATGCTGGGCTGAGATTTCTTAATGCTGGATTTTAATTAATATCTTTTTAATGTTTTGCTCTTTGAGAGATGGCATAAAAAGTTCTAAGTAAAAACAGTAAAATTAGACAGCAATGCAACAATATGCCTTACACCATAATTTCCACAGACATTAACTACTGCCTTAGTCAATTTCTAAAAATGCCCTCTTGAGCAATTCCATTCTACATATGCTGTAGAACAATATAATTTTGGGAGCCTTCGTAATCTCACCGGGAAGGCCATTCTAACAGCTGGAGCCCCAACAGAGAATGCTGGAGACCATTGCTGAGTGTCAACTTTTGCTGGTGATGGCAACCCTGATTAAATGTGCTCCCGCTGTTCTGTCCTGTTTGAGAGACTGCTTGTCAGATTCAGCACCAATGGGATCTTCAGGGAGAGCCCCATATAGACTGCCCTGTTTTAGCTGTAACTTCTAGCTTCCAGTATTATAGCATAACATGTACATCCTGTTGTAACAAGGATCAGATATTGATTTGTGAAGCTTTGTAAATATTTACAAGTCTGTAGTTTAAGGTGCAAATCTCCTGGCTCCATGAAGTGGTAATTCAAAGGTTTGATCAATGGGCAGTAAACAGTACTTACAGCTGGAAAGCAGGAAGGATTACCTGGGTAAGAACTGAGTCAACAAAGGAAAGCATGTTCAGGGTAGCTCAGCCGGAGGTAACATACTCCAAAGATATTTTCATGTCCATCATTTTTGGTCCTCCACTCTAGTTTCCCTGGCTCTTTTCTATGAAGCCACATAAATACAGGGACTTTACTCCCTCAGTTTTCAGAGGTCCTCCTGTTTTCAGCATCCTTAGACATTTTCCTTCCAGTGATCTTTAGGCACTGGTTAACTATTCACCATGAAGATTTTTACTTTGCTTCTAATTATTACATTCTTGGTTTTCCAGCTCCAGGCTCAGCTACAAGGTGAAAAAGGTAAGTTGGAGCAGATGTACATGTTCCTTTTTAGTGGGGTCCATCTATACAAGGATTGTGGTTGTAGAAGTTCTGTGTCTATGTGTAGCGCCTGCTTAGTCAAAGAATGCAGGCAAGTGTTTGAGATGCAGGTGGTCTATAATTACAATACATTCCACTGGTAGATAAACACTTTTTCAATTTTTTTTAAAAAATATGATCCTTTTACTATCATGCCCTGTTTCAGAAGCCCCTGTAAGGCAGGTGACTGAGGGGCTAGGGGGAATAAACACAGCACAGAATATGCAGAAAATATAGACTAATGGGGAAAGGTGGGGTGGGAAATTAAGCAAGCATTGATTCTTGGTGTAAGGACAGGAATGTGTTTTCAAATCCCAATTTAGCCTTGAAAGTCACTGGATGACCTTGGCCCAATTGCTGTCTCTTAATCTACCCCTTCTCACAAGGCTGTTGTAAGGATCAAGTGGATGAAGGTATCACTACATGTGCTGTCCCGGCAAGTATATCGGCAGCTCATTAACTTGGTTCTCAATTTTCCCTAAATTATGTGCCCTGACCTGGACAGCCCAGGCTAGCTCTGATCTTGTCAAATCTCAAGCTAAGTAGGGTCAGCCCTGGTTAGAAATTGGATGGGAGACCACCGAGGAAGTCCTAGGTCACTACAGAGATAGGCAATGGTGAACCACTTCTGAATGTCACTTGCCTTGGAAACCATGTGAGGGGTCATCATAAGTCAGCTGCAACTTGGCAGTACTTTCCATCATATATTACTTACTGAGTGGCACATGACACAGCAGCTATGCTAAAACTAAGACAACCAGGATCAGGTCAATACCTAAAAAGTAGGTTCCCTGGGAACCCTTTGTTTACTGTCTTGAGTTCCATGATGGAAGAAAGTCAGGATCCCAGTGAAATAAATAATTGATGATTTTGTTGTGGTCCAGTTATTGTTTACCACATTGAGTTGTGTGAGTAGAATAGCCAGCATGTGCTCGCTTTCCAAGTAAAACCAGGGACTACTGCTTAGTTAAATGTAGAATTTAAATTGTATGTTCAGCTATGTGAACATTGAAAGTAAGAACATAAGAGAAGCCATGTTGGATCAGGCCAATGGCCCATCCAGTCCAACACTCTGTATCACACACACACACACTGTGGCTAATAGCCACTGATGGACCTCTGCTCCATATTTTTATCCAATCCCCTCTTGAAGCAGGCTATGCTTGTAGCCGCCACCACCTCCTGTGGCAGTGAATTCCACATGTTAATCACCCTTTGGGTGAAGAAGTACTTCCTTTTATCTGTTTTAACCTGACTGTTCAGCAATTTCATTGAATGCCCACGAGTTCTTGTATTGTGAGAAAGGGAGAAAAGTACTTCTTTCTCTGCCTTCTCCATCCCATGCATAATCTTGTAAACCTCTATCATGTCACCCCGCAGTCGACGTTTCTCCAAGCTAAAGAGCCCCAAGCGTTTTAACCTTTCTTCATAGGGAAAGTGTTCCAAACCTGTAATCATTCTAGTTGCCCTTTTCTGCACTTTTTCCAATGCTATAATATCCTTTTTGAGGTGCGGTGACCAGAATTGCACACAGTATTCCAAATGAGACCGCACCATCGATTTATACAGGGGCATTATGATACTGGCTGATTTGTTTTCAATTCCCTTCCTAATAATTCCCAGCATGGCGTTGGCCTTTTTTATTGCAATCGCACACTGTCTTGACATTTTCAGTGAGTTATCTATCATGACCCCAAGATCTCTCTCTTGGTCAGTCTCTGCCAGTCCACACTGGCAGAAAGTAATGTAAGAATTAGAGTGCATATAAAGAAAAACTAAGTGTACATGGATTTTGCGCGTATGTTCATTGACACTAGGCTACATCTGAGGCTCCTGAAAATGTAGATCCAGAAAATACACAGGCCTGCTGGGGTGCTTTTACGATGCATTTTGCAGGGAAAAAATTGCTCACATCTGCCATGACAGATTTCACATTTGATATAGTTCAATTTCAGGATGTCACTGGAGTGCAGTACGGCCTTAGCTGTATGGATAATTTTCAGTTGGTGAGGTCTGATGAAGCAGAAAAGCTGCTCAGAAGTGTGTGCCCCACCACATCCTGCCTTGACCTTTGCCCATCATGGCTGTTACTATTGAGCTGGGCTGGGCTGGCCAAATAGGTCTGGAAAGTTATAAATGCCTCTCTGCAGGAAAGTATAACCTTGAAATAGGTGCTTCTGTGACCTCCTCATGAAGAAGGCATCACTGATGTGAACATCTACTGGTTGGAGGCCAGCATTCCATATTTGGGCAATGTGCTTGAGTTGAGTAGGCACCATGCAGCTTCACAAGGGCTTGGAGGAGTCGGGTTATCTAGATCCACTTCAACGACAGGCCTCTTCAGGGGGTGGGGCTTCCCTTGGCCGGCAGTGGTTTGGAGCTCCAAAAATCAGGGGATCCCCTGGCCAGATCAGGGGTCTGGCAATCCTAATGCAAACTTACTTGTCAGACTTGTGTAACTAGTATACAAGATTACATAAAATCTTTAAACAGTGTATATTCAAGTTATATTCATTGTATGTACAGCTGAACATGTGATTAAACCCCACATTTATTCTGGTACTGGTCTCCAGTTTTATTTTTAAATTTAATACATGCTATCTCTTCTTTCAAACAATTGTGCATGCATTCACTGTAATATGTGGCTAGAGCTACTGAGAGAGTGAAAATTTCTATCAGTGAAACAGTTACATTTCTGCTGACTAATTTTTTGGCTGATAGAAATTATCTGGGAGACTTGATTGGCCGTGCAAATTGTTTTGTACGAAATGTTGCTTTGGCAGCAGCTGCCACCACAACATAAGGATCTGCACTATGTTACTGAACTAAAGCTGTGGCAATTGTTTTGTGACTGGCTTTGCCTCTCGTGGCAGCCATTTTGTTGCTGCATCCACCATGCCCTGTCAGAATTCCAAATGTTTCCTCAGGCTCAAAAAGGTTGAAGATCCCTGCATTAAACTAGAAAAACATGTTTGTTATATGATGTGCATTATCTATTATAAGGAAGAAATGAGCAGTGACTCATGAAAGGACATCCCCCACCACAAATTTTGTTAGTCTTTAAGGTTCTACTGAATGCCTGCTCTTTTCTAGTGCTACAGACAGATGAACATCTTGATATATCTATTATAAGATGACTTGGACCTCTTGATGGAGGGGAAACTTGTTTTAAATATCTAAAAAATCCAGCACAACCAGCTCAGAGGTTGGATAAGAGAAGGCATAAATGTCCCCTTATCACTCTTCCTTTTGCAGAGCAACGTGAAGCAAGGAGTGCTATTGTGTGTAGATCTGTAGGAGCCCACTGCCGACAACAATGCTATCCAAATGAGAGGAGAATTGGACAATGTTTGCCTGGCTTGTATTGCTGTCAGGCTCTCACAGAAACAACTTTCCCAACCAAACCAACCTACCAAACAGAGTCACCCAGCTCAACAGAGCTATCCAGCTCAGCAGTGCAAACTCCAGAGCAACAGACTGTGACCTCAGAGCAAGATGCATCAACCACTTGTCCAGATTAATACCCAGTTGTTCTTACGCTTTTTCATTAAATATCAATTTTACACCCATGTCACTGTATCATTTGTTCTATTTGGCTTCTCTGAGAGTGGCCTTGAGACATCCCATATGACATCAGATGAAATGTCTCCAACACAGGTGCTATTCAATTATAAGGCAAGGCACAGTTCTCAGCAATCATTTTAAAGCTACATGGTTTCTTCATTAACCGTTCATGGTAGTTGAGAAGTTTGAGTCTGTCGGAGCGGGAGTAGCAGAGTGAGGGAGATGACTTGCCCGACACAGGGCTTCAGGAAAGAAAATCAGGCAGACACGTGCAACTAGTGCCAAAAGGTGTATTAACATATATACACAACAAGTGCTCTCTTGTGCAGTCTATACAATATCACCTCCACGGACAAAGTGCTTCGCCTAACCACCATCTCACAGGGAGAGACCTGTGTGATGCACACACAGATCATATATAGTCCAAGCAGCCAATCCTGGCCATGCTGACTCAGCAGATTGCATCACTTGGCTTCTGCCGGCTCAAGCCGGTCTGCTGATCAGGTCACTGTGACCTAGCCTGGCAGCTAGATCACCAGCTGTCATACTGTAGCTGTCAGACTGGGTTTATGTAGATTCTTGCTCCAACACACCTCCTAATCTATTTAAACCCAGTGCACCAAAACACTTTACACAGTTTACATACATGTCCACCAGCAACATTACAGTTCATATTTACGTAGCTCGGAACCCTTTCCGGAATTCGTGCAGGAACTCATCATGATTGTAAAACACATCATCGTGTTCCTGTTCAGCCAGCTCTTTCAGACGCTTGGCTTCAGCCTCCTTCTCCCTTGCCTCGCACTCTGCCACCCAGGCTTTCCATTTCTTAGCCTTTTCTTTTAACATTTCCTCAAATCCGGGTGGGTCTGGATTGACAGTCAGAGTGACATAGGGACACTTGTACCTAGCGGGACGTTGGCCTTTGGTGGACCTGGCAGACACCCGTGGCCCTGTGCTTGGACCAGCTTTGTCTTCTTCGGGTTGCTCTGTTCCCACCTCCTGGGCTGGTTGCTCTGCCCCTGTAATTGGGTGTTGAACCTCCTGACTCTCACACTTTACCTCCAGTTCCTGCATTTGGGGCTCTGCCTCCTGACTCTGCTCGTCAGGCTCTGTGCCAGCATTCGGCTCACCTTCTCCAGCCCCACTGGGTGCCACCTCCTGGGCTGGAGTTCTGGGCTGCGCTCCAACATCGTTATCGCTACTTGGCAGCAGGACAAATTGTTTCTGCAAGGAGTGCAACCTTGGCCAGCTGCTTTCTTCATTGAACTGGGCACTCTTACTAAGTGTTATCTTGCTTTTGCTATTGCAGAAACGATAACACCTGGCCCTTGGCTTGTAGCCCAGAAAAATTAGGCTCTCTGCCCGGACATCCCCCTCCCCGCTACTCGTGGAGTGGATGCCAACCCGAGCCCGTGACCCAAAGACTTTTAAAGAACTCAAATCTGGGGTCTTGTTCAACAGTAACCTGTAAGGCACATTTTTCACAGTATTACACCAAACCCTATTTTGCAAAAAAACAGCTGCATGTATGGTTTCTGCCCAATAGGTCATTGGCAGTTGTGCATCCTCTAACATGCAATACATCACATTCTGCAATACAGCCCCATGCCCATTTTCTCGGGGCGTTGCCGGGTTCGTCAGACGGTGGGCAATGCCCTTGTTCTCCAGCCAACGTTTCATCTGGTTAGATAAGAATTCCCCCCCTCTGTCGGTTTGTACAGCTAGGAGATTAACCCCTAATTGTCTCTCCACTGCTTTGACCCACTTGGTGAATGTCTTATACACCTCAGACTTATGCACCATGGTGAAAACCCACGCGTACCTCGTGTGGTCGTCGGTGGCCACCAAGCAGTATCTCCTCCCCGACAGACTCTTTGGCAATGGGCCAATAACGTCTAAATGGACTAGTTCCAGGGCTCGTGTGCTTTCCCTTGAGCTTTCTTTAGCAACAGCACACGCCTTGCTTTTGGTCTTCTTGCAGACCTGGCAATCCAAGTAACATTTGCAAGGATTTACTTTCAAACTAGGCACAAGCTCCAGGGTTTTCTTTAACGCCCTAAATCCGCAGTGCCCAAGTCTCCTATGGAGCAAATGTATACAATTATTGTGCACAGGCTCATTCGACACCTGAGCCACCTGGGCACAATCACTCTGGACCACATACAGTTTACCTTCCCTCTTTCCTGTCACAAGCAACTTTCCCCCACCTCCCAGGATTTTGCAGCAGGTTTTCTCAAATCTCACCTGGTATCCCTGGTCAAACAGTGTGCTAACACTCAACAGGTTAGACTGCAGTGAGGGTACATACAACACATTTTGCAACATACATTTCAGTGCAGGAAATTCCACATTGCCTGAGCAAACAGAATTGGCAGTGGTCCCATCAGCCAATCTCACATACTTATGCTCAGGACTGTCAATGTTTTTCAACAACTCCTTCTCGCAGCAGAGATGGCTCGTTGCCCCGGAGTCTAAAATCCAAGCAGACCCTGTGCTCTCTACTGCAGACGTGACCAGCCGGGTTGCTTCCTCACACGGGCTGGCGGTCCTCCGCTCTCGCCGCACACGCCCCCGCCTCTTCTCCCTCTCAGGGCAAGCTCGGAGCAGGTGCTGCGACGACCCGCATCCATAGCAGCGACGGACTGCAAACGCAGTCGGCTCCACTTCCTCCACCTTCGGACGCCTGCCAGCAGCAAAAGCTGGCTCATTCTTGGCTGTCTTCCCGGACACACCGATAACAGCACGCTGCCCGGCCGACACCCCCGGACAGCTCACGGCCGCAATTCTCTCTTGGAAGTCAAGCAGGTGGGCACAGACGTATTCCATGGTCAGGGTCGCTACGTCCACCGTCTCCAGAGAAGTTATCAGGGGAGTGTACTCAGGTGGCAACGACGACAGCAAAATGTACACTCTGTCGTCTGGAGCTACAGTCTTGCCTCTTGCCTCCAGCTCAACGAAACAGTCCGTTAGCCGTTTGATGTGATCTTTCACACACCCTCCAGCCGGCATAACGGTGCGGAACATCCTCCTTGTCAAGGCCATGAGGGAACCAGCAGTGGTGCTAACATGCACCGCACTCAACGCGTCCCAGGCAGCCTTGGGAGTGTCCTGCCCTCGCACATAAACCAGCTGGTCATCTCCTATAGATAGCACTATGTTGGCCAGTGCCTTATCCGATAACACAGTCTCGGCAGGAGATAAGTCAGCAGGGGGGTTACTCACGAACAGCCATTGCCCTTCACGCTTGAGGTAGTGTTGCATTCTCAGGCTCCACACCGCGTAGTTGGCTGAGGTGAGCTTCTCAACGGCTACTCCAAGCTGTTGCTGAGCCATCGTGCCGACTCCTCCTCACAGCTGGCTGCCGACGTCCCTCTGGCTCTCAAACAGAGAACGGTGGTGCTTCTGTGTCCTTCACCGGCGTTCCTCGCCTCCGGCTCTTTCCAAACTCACAGTCAGCTCAACTCTCAACTCTCTCCTCCGCGCAGCGGAACCGCCCTGGGCCCATAACCCTGTCGGAGCGGGAGTAGCAGAGTGAGGGAGATGACTTGCCCGACACAGGGCTTCAGGAAAGAAAATCAGGCAGACACGTGCAACTAGTGCCAAAAGGTGTATTAACATATATACACAACAAGTGCTCTCTTGTGCAGTCTATACAATATCACCTCCACGGACAAAGTGCTTCGCCTAACCACCATCTCACAGGGAGAGACCTGTGTGATGCACACACAGATCATATATAGTCCAAGCAGCCAATCCTGGCCATGCTGACTCAGCAGATTGCATCACTTGGCTTCTGCCGGCTCAAGCCGGTCTGCTGATCAGGTCACTGTGACCTAGCCTGGCAGCTAGATCACCAGCTGTCATACTGTAGCTGTCAGACTGGGTTTATGTAGATTCTTGCTCCAACAGAGTCATCTAAAAGCATGCACATGACTAATATTCTGAGCTTATTCATGCTTATAATGTGAGAAGTAAATTTCACATATGGATTGCACGATTCTTGGGGAAGGAGGAAATATGTCTGTATGTATGTTGTGTATTTATTTAGCTGCTGGTGATAGTGATCTAATGAAGCTGCTTGTTAAACTTCTGTTCCACACCATAAGACTCTGTAGTAAACCTCGGAATCTGAGAATGATAACACTCTAATAGAGTTGTCGAGTTAAAAGTTTAATAATACAGATCCAAACAAACTTATGTCTGACATTTAAGAGTGGGTAGAAGTCCTTCAGTCCAATGGTTACTGGGCACCAAGATGTGTAGAGAATTAGTGAGGGGATAGATTGATGGAACATGACCAGATGTAAAGATGATAATGGTGACATGAAGAGGAGACTGGTGTCTTTTGTGCTTAGTATTAGTAGATCTTAGATGAATTGCCAAGGGAATTTGATGACCCAATAAAGACTGCTCCAACAAGGCAGTCAAAGCAAGCCAGGACCACATGAGTAGTCTGGAAGGCCTATGGAAAAGAACTGTATCAGCATATTTGATTTAATGTAGATGGGGGCGGGAGACAAGAGTCATCACCTCTTCTGCAAGCTAATGGGGCTGGAATGGGATCTTCAGCAAAATAATCATAGAATCATAGAGTTGGAAGGGACCTCCAGGGTCATCTAGTCCAACCTCTTGCACAATCAGGAAACTCACAAATACCTCCCCCTAAATTCACAGGATCTTCATTGCTGTCAGATGACCATCTAACCTGTTTAAAAACCTCCAAGGAAGGAGAGCCCACCAGCTCCCGAGAAAGCCTGTTCCACTGAGGAATCACTCTAACTGTCAGGAAGTTCTTCCTAACGTTGAGCCAGAAACTCTTTTGATTTAGTTTCAACCCATTGGTTCTGGTCCTATCTTCTGGGGCCACAGAAAATACTTCCACACCATCGTCTATATGACAGCCCTTCAAGTACTTGAAGATGGTGATCATATCACCTCTCAGCCATCTCCTCTCCAGGCTAAACATCCCCAGCTCCTTCAACCTTTCCCCATAGGACTTGGTCTCCAAATCCCTCACCATCTTCATCGCCCTCCTCTGGATCCATTCCAGCTTGTCTATATCCTTCTTAAAATGTGATGCCCAAAACTGAACACAATACTCCAGGTGAGGCCTTACCAGAGCAAAGAGATACCATCACTTCACGTGATCTGGATACTATACTTGTTGATACAGTCCAAAATTGCATTTGCCTTTTTAGCCACCGCATCACACTGTTGACTCATGTTCAGCATATGATCAACTAAGACCCCTAGATCCTTTTCGTACATACTACTGCTAAGACAAGTCTCCCCCATCCTATAACCATGCATTGGATTTTTCCTACCTAAATGCAGAACTTCACATTGATCCCTGTTAAAATTCATTTTATTAATTTTAGCCCAGTTTTCCAGTCTGTCAACGTTATCCTGTATCCTGTTACTGTATTTGCAACCCCTCCCAATTTTGTATCATCTGCAAATTTAATAAGCATTCCTTCTATTCCTTCATCCAAATCATTTATAAAGATGTTGAACAAAACAGGTCCCAGGACAGATCCTTGAGGCACTCTACTTGTCACTCCTCTCCAAGAGGATGAGAAACCATTCACAAGCACTCTTTGGGTGCAATCTGTCAACCAGTTACAGATCCACCTAATGGTACCAAACCACATTTTACCAACTTGTCAACAAGGATGGTATGTGGAACCTTATCAAAAGCCTTACTGAAATCAAGATAAACGATGTCTACAGCATTCCCCTGATCCAGCAAGGTAGTCACTTTCTCAAAAAAAAAAGAGATCAGGTTAGTCTGACATGACTTGTTCTTGAGAAACCCATGTTGGCTCTTAGTAATCACAGCCATTCTTTCTAAATGTTCCAGGACTGACTGTTTGATTATTTGTTCTAAAACTTTTCCAGGTATAGACGTCAAGCTGACGGGTTGGTAGTTACCCGGATCCTCTTTTTTCCCCTTCTTGAAGATGGGGACAACATTCGCCCACCTCCAATCTTCTGGCACCTCTCGTGTTCTCCAAGAATTCTCAAAAATAATAGTCAGAGGCTCAGAAATTACATCCGCAAGCTCTTTTAGAACCCTTGGATACAGTTCATCTGGCCCTGAGAACTTAGCTTCATTTAAAGAAACTAGGTGTTTATGTACTACCCCTATGCTGATCCTAGGTTGGAACTTCATACCTTCCTTATATGTTCTGTTTTTGCCATGTTGAGCACCGTTTCCCTCAGAAGAGAAGACTGAGGAAAAGTAGGAATTGAGTAGTTCCGCCCTCTCTTCATTACCTGTTACAATTTCACTTTCCTGTCCTCACAATGGGCCTACCATTGCTTTTTTCTTACTCCTTGCTTTTTTTCTTACTCTGAAAATAAGAAAAGAACCCTTTGTTGTTGTTTTTAGCATCTTTGGCCATCCTAAGCTCATACTGAGCTTTAGCCTTCCTAACTTTTTCTCTACAAGCACTGGTGATTTGCTTATTTTCTCCTTCCAATTCCTAAAGGAGTCTTTTTATTTTTTTATTTCTCAAGTCTTTAGAGAGCTGTTTATGGAGCCAACTCAGCTTCATAATGATGAATGAGAAGAGGACATATACAAAGAGCTGGTTTTACATAGATGTAAAGTTGTTTGTATTGTCTTTTGGCTGTTTGCAGTCTTGAGGGGCCTAATTGGGCAGAAAGGTGGCATACAAATGTTTTAACTAATTAAATAACAAATAATAGATATCTATCAGCAATGGCATATCTGTGTCACAACCTCCACCATGAAAACATGGTTTAAATGATGCACAGCTTGTAAATAGCATTAAAGAAACAAATGAACTGGAAATAGAAACAACTGAAACAAACAAAAGGATTACAATTGCGACACAAAAAACAAAAAGAAGCAAATAAGAGCTTATTCACACATCCATAATAAAAGCCACAAACATGCATATACAATATAAACAAATCTACAAAAATCAATGGTTCAAAATGAAGAAAATGATAAAGACACAGAAAAGATATTCAGGACAACTAAAATGCATGTGTCCTTTGAAAAAGATACAAACATCCCTGATTAAAGCCCATATCAGAACAGACTCTGGGAGTGGCAGTTCACATGTTTACTGAATGCTCATTACGGTAATAATTTATACCCTCCAGCTGTGGTACTGTTTGCCAACAACTAGGCCTTCTGCATATGGTATTGCATATGATTTCAAAGTTGTGCCTCAGCACTGAAATACTGAGGACCACTCCTTAGATTGCCTTCAAAATTAGTATATTTACTAGATATTTACCCAGCACAATGTTGAACTTTTAGGTATCAGATTGGTTACTGTCACTATCATTGAAAAGCTGAGAATGGAGAATCACAACTGCCTCATTGGGCTGATCATTTTTGCACCTGTGACTGAGTCACCTCAGATCATCATCTGACACTACAGGCATCATAGGGTTGTGCAAAAGAAAAAAATTCGAAAAAATTCGGATTTGGGGGTATTCGAGGCTAAAAAATATGGGAGGCCGTATATCTTCTAACAAAAACTTGGGTTTTAAAAGAAGCTGATGAAAAACTAGATCCTGGGAGTTCTTGGGTCTCAAGTATTTTTGCAGTGACTGTTCTCTCAGCTTTGTTAGCATAGATAGAAATGCTTCTTTTTTCAGATGTGTGCCATGCCAGAACATAGAATAAGCACAGTGCAGTGACAGGTCTCCAAGTTATTTGCTTTTAAAATAAGACTAGAGATGATATTTGCATACCACTTGCCATTTCAGTCAAGGTTCCCATTGAGCCGCCTTTCATCAGCTTCTTTTAAAACTCAAGTGCCCCAGTTTCAGTGACAAACAACAAGTGGAGTGTTGAGGGATTCCACACAAGTATTTCTTCTGTGGGGCTGTGGTTCAGTGCGCAGATGTTTGACATTCAGGAAGTCCATGTCCCATCTCTGCTGCATGGCAGTAGTGCATTCAATGCACTGGTTCTGTGCAGCAGTCCTTGCAGAAAGCCTGCACCCCATTTTTTGAATGAGAGGGATTCTCTAGTTTGATCTAATGTGCTGTTTGTGCCAATGGCAGTAGTATGGTGACACTGGTTCTGCTCAGGGACATGGCACTGTCTGTGCGGGAGAGGCCCCTACAGCTGCTCTGCAGATCTGGAGGCTCTCCCTCAAACTCTCTGCTCCCCAGAATCAGTTTTCCCACTGTTATTAGTGGGAAAACTGACTGATTGCTTTCCCTCTACCATTGGGAGAAATGGGCCTTTTTGGGTGCCCCTAGAATGGGAACCCCTGGTCCAATCTTTTAGAAACTTGGGGGTTATGTAGGGGAGAGGCCCTTGCAGCTGCCCTGCAAAATTGGGGCCCCTACCTCAAACCCCTGCCCTCCCAGCCACACTTCATTATACCCTATTTTGCCATTTATACCCTATTTTGCCATTGACTTCGATGGCCCATAGGGAATAATGGAGAGATAGGGGCACCCTCTTTGGGGGCCCACAGAATTGGACCCCTTGGTCCAATCTTTTTGAAGCTTGGGGGTTCTGTAGGAGAGAGTCTTCTGAAGCTTCACTGAAAATTTGGAGCCTCTACCTCAAACCTCCTGCCCCCCAGCCGCACTTCATTATACCCTATTTTGCCATTGATTTCAACAGCCCATAGAGTATCATGGGGCCAAATGGTCGCTGAATTCCAGTGGCAATTCGTGACTGCAGTATACGGCTCCCAAATCAGATCAGAGAATCTGATTCGGCCCTATACTGCTTTAAAACAGCAGAATCAGCTGTTTTTCAGGCATCTGTTCGGTTCAGCCGAACCGAATGGACACCCCTGCTTCTTAACTGTATTTATTTGAAACATTTTTATGCCACCTTTCCATCCAAATAGGGTCCCCAAAGTGGCAAACATCAAGGCAGTAAAACAGCATTTACAATGCACTTGTAAAATGTTTAACTATGCAACAAAAACATATAGACATACTAACACAACACAAGCAGGGAGAAGAACCAATAAGAATTTACTGGCATTTGCCAAAGAACCCAAAAAGTCTTTACTCACTGGAGGAAGACAGTCACAGATAGAGACTCTCTGGGAAGGAGTTTCAGTGCCACAATTGAGAAGGCTCTCTCTCAGGTTACCACCCATCTAGCCTCAGACAACAGGGGCACACAAAGAAAAACTTCCTATGATGACTGTGGTAAATAGGCAGGTTCATATGGGAAAAGGTGAGTTCTTAAAATACACCGGCCCCAAGCCATATATGGCCTTCAAGTTCAATACAAGCATTGGGCCCAAAAGCAAATTGGAAGCCAAAAAAAGGGTTTTTTTCTAACGTTAACATTAGGATACAGAAGGTAAGAGGGGATGGGGATATAAAAATTCATGAAAAGGTTTTCAGATATTATGAATAGTTATATACAACAAAAGGAGTCAGCTCAAATATAAGAGCAAACAATAGAATATAATTACAATGTTCAAGGATATTTTCAGGATCCTGAATTAAACAGGATGTTCAAGATATTCAAAGAAAACCTAACATTGTCATGTTATAAAGCTTTAATTTGCTCTTTCATTCAATATTGTGTTTTGATTCTAATAGCTGATAGATTCATCTGCTGTGTTTCTAGGGTATAAGGTGGAGAAGGAATAACATCGAAGCACTTTTTACAAAAAATATAGAAGTGGATTATCACATCAAAGTAAATCATTGTAATATTATAGCATTACCAATAACACTATTTCATAGAATCATAGGATTGGAAGGGGTCATACAGACCATCTAGTCCAACACCCTGTTCCATGCAGGATCAGTCTACAGTATCCCTGACAAGTGCTTGTCCGGCTGCTGCTTAAAGATTGGCAGTGAGGGGGAGCTCACCACCTCCCTTGGTAGCAGATTCCACCATTGAACAACTCTGACTGTAAAAAAGTTTTTTTTTAATATCCAATTGATATCTTCCCAACCATAATTTAAACCCATTATTACGAGTCCTCTCCTCTGCTGCCAACAGGAACAACTCCCTGCCTTGCTATAAGTGACAGCCCTTCAAATACTTATTGAGAGCAATCATGTCCCCCCTCAACCTCCTCCTCTCAGAACTGAATATTCCCAAGTCCTTCAGCCTTTCCTTATAGGGCTTGATCTCCAGGCCTCTGATCATCTTTGATGCTCAGTTCTGCAGTCACTCCATTCTGTCCACATCCTTCGTGAAATGAGGTCCAGAACTGCACGCAATACTGCTGCTGTGACCTGACCAATGCAGTGTACAACCGAACCACGACATCTTGTTATCTGAATGTTATGTCTCTGTTGATACACCCCAAGATCACATTAGCCTTTGTGTCACTGCAACACATTGGCTGCTCATATTTAACTTTTGGTCCACCCATACCCCAAGATCTTGTTCACACACACTACTACCCAAAAGTGTATTCCCTACCCAGGATGCATGTTTCTCATTTTTTGTTACCAAGATGTAGAACTCAGCACTTATTTTTGTTAAATTCCTTGTTAAATAAATAAATATCCTTGTTAAATGAAGTCTTATTTATTTCCACCCACTTTTCTAGCATGTTCAGATCTCACTGAATTCTAACACTATCTTCTTGTGTATTTGCTGTTCCTCCCAATTTGGTGTTATCTGCAAATTTAATGAGTAGCTCCTCCATGCCCTCATCCAGATCATTGATAAAAATACTGAAAATACTGGGCCAAAACTGAGCCCTGTGGCACCCTTCTGGATACCTCCCTCCATTCGGATGAAATGCCATTAACAACTACTCTTTGAGTGTGGTTCTCTACCAGTTCCCTATCCTAGAGTCCAGTCCACAATCCTCTAGTTTACCCATCAGAACATCATGGGGAACCAGGGCTTTTTTTGAGCAGGAACGTACAGGAACACAGTTCTGGTTGGCTTGGTGTCAGAGGGGAGTGGCCTAATATGCAAATGAGTTCCTGCTGGGCTTTTTCTACAAAAATGCCTGATAAAAGGACATTCTTTATTTCAACTCAAAGACAATTATTCAAAAGAAGAGAATGTAATATAGAGCAGGGGTCATTCTGTAGAAAGGTGCTGGAGCTCATTAGCACAACTCATTTGCATATGCCACACACCCCTGATATCACTGGGAGGTGTATTAAGTTATATCAGCTCAGCATCTTCCTTAAAATGCTTCTTGAATTATAACTGTCATAATAAAACCTTGCTTCCATCATACTTTTTAAATTACTTTCTCCTATGTGGCCACAGTGGCATGATGAAGATTTCCATCTGTCTGCTTTATATGTGTTGGTTATTTTCCCATTTGTTGTGTGTGGGGGGAAATATTAGAAAGTGCATCAAATCTTAACAGTTCAGCAAAATTCTCACAGGGGGGGCGTTGAACAATAGAACTCAGAAGCAAGTGAAGGGGGGATAAGAAAGAAAGAACACAATAAAATTTAGAGGTTCCAAAACTCCACTCCTGTGAGCTCCTGCCCAAAATGAGGCCTGACGTAGAGTATATTAGAAGTGCAGTTTGTTGGTAGATCAGAGGTGACAGTAACGTACTCATTCTCTATATAAGGTTATGTTCAAAATGGCTGACTAAAGTTGTTGTTGTTATGTTGGGAAATACCTGGAGATTTTGTGGAGGAGCCTACAGAAGCCAGAGTTTGGGGAGGAGAGAGGCCCCAGTTGAATATAGTGCCATCAAGTCCTCCCTCCAAAGCAGTTATTTTCTCCAGGGGGAGAGAGATAAGAACATCTAAGAAGCCATGTTGGATCAGGCCAATGGCCCATCCAGTTCAACACTCAGTGTCACATAGTGAGGTCTTGTGGAGCACACTTCTTTGTGAGAACTATTTATACTTCAAACCAGGGGTTGTTTTGTAGACAAATAGGTGGTGGAGCTCATCCAGGAATTGTTATGCAGCCGTACCTACTATTCAATGGACAAGGTGGGGAGGAGGAGGAGAAACCCTAAGAAAGGTTCAGGAGCTGCACTTCTGTGAGCTCCTGCTGAATCCGAGGCCTGCTTCAAACACTTGCACTCTCCTTCTATTTTGTATTTGTCTTAGTCCATGTGAAATAACATTAATGTTCAAATATTTGGTCAGCTAACAACAAATAGTCTTTACAGCTGGGAAGCAGGGGTGATTAACTAGATGAGAACTGAGTCAATATAAGGAGGTCATCTTCATAAATTGGCCTGGTGTCAGATATTCTAAGGAAGTTTCCAATAATATCATAAACCCATCTTTGTTGCTTTCCCATTCTAGTTTACCTAGCTATTTTCAACAAAAGGCTGCATATATACAAGGATTCCACAACCTCAACTTCCACAGGTTCCCCTTCTAACCATATACAGTTCCATTTTGTTCCCATGCATTTTTCCACCTTGAATACCCTTGTCCTGTTTTTTGCTGTTGCATTCTTGGTCCACGTCCAAGCTCAGCCACAAGGGGAAGCAGGTGAGTTGAAGCTGACTATTGAATTTCCTTATATGCACTGTTACTGTATATGTAAGGACAGAAGGCTATGTCCTTACTTTGTAACTATGCAGTTTTATGGTTGTTAATACTTTATGGTTATTGCTGGCTATAGGCTTCAAACCCATTTTGAGTGTCCAGCTGAAGTCAATGCAAGGTTGATGAAGTCAATGCAAGGTCGACAAGGAAATGAATCAGGATGCAAGGCAAACCATCTCTAGCCACCCTGAGCCTATTTCGGCAGGGAGGGCAGGGCATAAATCGAATTCAATAAATAAACAAATTCTAAAGGCTCCTAAAAAAAATATTAAATTACCATTTTGATAATGCTGTGAAGTCTCTTAAATGTAATATATTTTAGAACCTCAGCATGTGTTAATCTGGCTACGTTGCTGAGTGAGCAGATTTGAAGGAACACGTGTAAACAATGAGTAAGGGACAAATGTGGGGGTGAGCAAACAATCAGAGGCAGAGAACAAAAAAAAATTCAGTCCTTCTTTCCAGTATGCTCCCCAAGTCTTAAAGCAGTTCCAAGAGACATCCTCAGTCTCAATATTCATTTTTAAAGTTTGCCTCAATTCAGTGCATTTACTGGCTTGGATCTAGCCAGCTTTTCCACTTAATCCTATGACCTTTTGGTCCAAGGGGACCCCTCCTTCTTCTTTTACTAGCTGAAATCTGTTTGAATCCAACAAATTTTTGTTGTCACATTTTATAGTTTGTAGTGTGGTTTTGTAGTGGTCCTGGTTCCTGGCATAGAACTAAGGCGGTTAGTGAATGATGGCAGGAAATGGTTGATGCCTTTGTTGCTCTAGGTAAACTGCACCAGTCCTGTACATGAAGCTCTCTTGAACCAACAACATGGGAAATTGCCATCTACAGAAGTTTTAAGAAGTCAGCATTCAAAATGAGCATTCAAAGAGACAATGTGATGTATTTGTTAGATTTTCAGACTAGGATCTGGGAGACATATATTCAAATCCCCACTCTGCCATAGGAAGCTTGCTGAGTAACTGTGAGCCAGTCATACCTTAACCTATCTCACAGGGTCGTGATAAGGATAAAATAAAGAAGGGGAGATGGTGGTAAGCCACTTTTGTCCCCACTGGGAAGAAAAGTGGAGTATAAATGAAGTAAGTAAGTGAACAAAGACTCTCTCACAATAATGTTTTAGCTTATCACTTCAGCACCCTCTCAGTGGACAACACTATTGCAGCACTGGGCTTCTCAGAACTATAATGCAGAGATGGAGCATTTCTTAAATACACTCCCCTTGAACATACTTCCCTTGTATATGAACATAGTCTACACAGCACCAAGGAATGCCAATGCAATTCATTCAAGGGCCCAACAAGGGAATGAATAATGATGGACCCAAGCAAAGAATGTTCCTAGCATTGCCAGCCTCTGGGTGGGGCCTGGAGATCGCCTGCTTTTACAACTGATCTCCAGAAAATGGCTGCTTTGAAGGGTAAACTCTATGCCATTGTTCCATGCTGAGGCCCGTTCCCTCCTCAGATCGACCGCCAGAGTCTCCAGGTATTTTCGAACACAGACCCGACAGCTCTGTTTATCTTGTATTGCTTTATTTCTGCAGAGCATGCTGTACTGAGGTCCTCTATTATGTGCATATTTTTGAAGAGCCATTGTCGATACCAGTGTCTTTCAAAAGAGACTCTCATTGGACATTGTTTGCCAGGTATCTCTTGCTGCAAGACTAATCTAGGAATAACTGCCCAGAAAAAGCTTTCACCCAGCAGCACAAAGTCAAGAGCAGCAGCCCATGGCCTAACATCAGAAATCATTGCTCACCACCAAGAATAAGTTACACTGATCTCTTTGTCTACTTTTTCCATGTTTTCATTAAAAAAACAGTTTTAAACCCAATTTACTGTATAATCCATTCTGTCTTGCTTCTCTGAGAGTTGTCATGGGACATCCTGGAAAATGGTGGCACCTCTCTAACAGGGCCACTAGAGATTTCAAGGGGAGTCATGTTTTAAAATCTCTTTCAAACTGAGCACCTCATGTGAGCGCATGGCTTAGAGCATCTGCTTTACATGCAGAAAGTCCCGAATTTGAACCTTGGCATTTCCAGATAAAAAGGTCAGATCATAAGTGGTGTGAAAGACTTCTGCCTGGATTCTAAAACTACTTGAAGAGCTGCTGCCAGAAAGAGTAGACAATGCTGACTTCAATACACCTGTGGTCTGACTCCATATAAGGCAGCTTCATGTTTTCATCACCTTGATGATTTGCCTACAATTCCAAATGAGGAGCATTGCAAGTGGTTCTGTATATGTGTGGTGGCTGCTGGCTGATAGCCACAGCAGCAGGAACTCATTTGCATATTAAGCCACACCCCTGACGTCACCATTGTTTCACATAGGGCTTTGGGTGGGAAAAGCCCAACAGAAATTCATTTACATATTAAGCTACACCCTCTGACAGTAAGCCAGCTGTAACTGTGTTCCTGTGCATTCCAGTTTAAAAAAAAAAAGCTCTGACTGCAGATGACCCATGCCAACAGTTTACTGGTTTGTTTAGATTATGCCCCAGTTTCATTAGCCATCACTTGAACTCTGATTTGTTGGAATTTCTGGAAATCCCATGTACTTGGTTGTATTCATCTTGCTGACATATGTTCAGAACCTACTAGACTGAACTACACTTCCTAGGAACCTGTGTGACAATATGTAAATGTTACCTAATTTATATAATGAACACCTACAGCTTTCAAAGACAGCAGGGAGAGAAAAGGGGCAAGGCTGGAACAGTAGAAAGACATGTCAAGCAGCTTCTCTCACCCACTCCAGCAAGATCGAGAAGACCATTTTCTCAGCTGCATGGGGTTAATGAACAAGGAAGGGAAAGGGACATCTATTAGAAAAGCAGCATGGAATTGTGCAAGAACTAAGTATCTGGGATCAGACTCAAAATATTCCATAAATAAACACTGAGTCAAGCAGATAAGGGGAACAAGGAAGCACAAGCCACAGAATTCCACCTTCTTTGCAGCAGAATTGAAATATCTCTTCCTTTTGATAGCTTTTTTCAGCATACAACAAAAATTAGATGAGAGATGGAAATGGGGAAAAGCAGTGTGGCAAGGTACAAGTAGAAAACACTTAGAATACAATCTTGAGTGTTTAAAAGAGGACGAACTTTAGGATTGGTTCAAGAGTTGCAATTTGCAAATAAAGAGTGATCCAAAGAGAGGGGTGATCATAGGTTACAAACACATTCTTAGTGAATCTCAGAAATAATGCACGAACAGTAGTAGAATGATCTCCTAAATATATAGAAGCCAAGGCCTAGGTTAGGGACATTGTCAGATAAACCAAGGCCCTTTAGTGGTCTTTTCATTTATTTTACTTAATCTCAGAGTTAGAAGGGACTACCAGGGTCATCCAGTCCAACTCCCTGTCAACACAGGAACTACAACTATAATATCCATGACAAGTAGGTGTCCAACTGATTCTTTGAACTCTAAAGATGAAACATCCACAACCTCCCAAGGGAAACTGTTGTGTTGTGAAACATTCCTCGCCAGGGCCTTTTTTGTACAAAAAGCCCAGCAAGAACTCATTTGCATATTAGGCCACACCCCCTGACACCAAGCCACCTGGAACTGTGTTCTTGTGCGTTCCTGCTCAAAAAAAGCCCTGCTCTTTGCCATCAGGAACTTCTTCGGATTTAATCAAAATCTCTTTTTCTGTGGTTTGTATCATTAGTTCAAGTCCTGTCATCCAACACAAGCAAAACCATATCTGGCCTATCCTTTTAGGTATGAGAAGGTGGTAATCATTTCACTTCTCAACTGTCTAATTTCCAATGAAGAGATTCCCAGCTCCTTCATCTTCACCTCATAGAACATGGTCTCCAAACCCCTCACCAGCTTCTTCGCCTTATGCCAGAATCCTTCCAGCTTGTTTCTCTGGACAAAAATTGGTGTGTTGGAGGATGGACTCCATGGCATTATACCCTGCTGAGGTATTTCCCCTGCTGAGTATTTCTACTGTCCAACCCTACTGTTCGCAGACTCCACCCCCAAGTCTTCAGGAATTTCTCAACCTGGAGTTGGCAATGTGAATTTCAACTGATCTACAGACTACAGAGCTTCAAAGGATTGTCTCTGCCATCATATCCCTGCTGAGCTCCCTTTGCCCTGTACTTCACTGTCATGAGCCCTGAGGCCTTAGATTAATCTCTGACCCTTGACCTTACAGTGAGTTTGCACCTTGGCCTTAAACAGGTTTTTCCTTTCCTCTCGTCACCTCTTCCCTTACAGAATGAGATGCCTCACAATCCCTCACAGTGGCACATCACTATGCCTTCACTCTGGTGCTGGCCTGCTCCCTATTAACTAAATTGGCCTCTTGTGTACCTCCTGTGCCAGTCCCCCCCCCCCCCGCCATCCCTTACTTAATGACTACGCTTCTCAGCCTCTTTAGTCTGCCCAGGGCTTCTGGGGCTCCTCAGGTTTAGGCTCCCTCCTGTGCTATTCTATGGCTCCCTAAGTCCTACAATGGTATTTGTTGTAGCCTTCTAGTGGTCTCTGGTCACCTGAGGCTCCCACATCTCTGAATCCCACTTAAGTCCAGCTTTGCAGGGTCCTGCTGGGTCATCACTTGTTCACTCACTACTGCCTATGACTACCAACCTCTATGTGGGCCCTGGAGATCTCCCAGAATTACATCTTGTATGCAGCATACAGAGCACATGGATGCTTTGGAGGGTAGGCTCTATGACATTATACTCCACTGAGGTCTCTCCAGGCCATATTTGTAGAAAAGGCCCAGCAGGAGCTCATTTGCAAACTAGGCCATGCCCCCTGAAATCAAGTCAGGCAGAACTGCATTCCTGTGCATTTCTGCTAAAAAAAACCTGTGGATCTCTCCCTTCCCCAAACTCTATCTTCCCCAGCCTTCATCCCCAAATTTCCAGAGTTGGCAACCTTGCTGTCACCCTGACCCTCTAGGGCTCTTGCAGTTCAGTGTCTGCCATCTCCCCAACCACCTCACCATCTCCCTTTGGAGACCTGAGTGACTGGGCCAGGTCCCACCCCTCCATCAGCAGTGGTGTGTCACTTCCAGCTGAACCATCGGGAACAACCCACCTAGTGTCTGGACCTCATGGAAGCCAGCCACCTGAGAGATTTCTCTTCTCCAGAGTGAATTCAGATCCAGGTAAGAATCAGGTCTCATTAAAATGAATGCCTATGTCTTCTCAATTCCACATGCTAACACCAGTCTCCTTAAGAGACAGTCTTCCATATTTTTCACAAAATGTAGCTTGTTGTAAATGGTCTCCTCGCCTATCTCTAGTTCCTCCTATTGATGAGATGGAAATATAGACTTTAAAGGAAAAAAATTACTTTGAAATGTGGTCATGACATGGATTTTATAACTCTATAAATCTTTATAACCTTCTCATTTAAGAGATAAAGCTCTTGGCTCCATTTGTCACCACAGTAGTCATAGATTCCCTGACATCTTTTCCAGCTGTTGGATATGAAGAGGAAGTTTTATCTATTTCCTTATCTTTGTATTTGTTTAAGTTCTTCTACACCACATCCAGCAATGTACTTTGCTTTCATTCTTCCCAAAGCTATCATTAAAAAAAACCCTACTAAAACAGGCAGGTTTTTCCCCTTTACTTTTCTCAAACTCAATAGCAGTTCAAACATTCAATAAATTAGCAGGAAATGATCCTTATATCTGAGGACCAAGGGAATTTAAGTATATAAGTGAGCAAATATAGAAGCAAGTGCAGAGAGTGGCTATCCCACATGTGAGTTTGTTCAAGGATATTTACTTCAGTCCCATAAATGCATTCTTGAGAGTGTCACTGTTGATTCCACACCATAATGGCCCCAACTGTTCACCACACAGTTCTGTATAAATAGAGATTTTGCTGCCACATCCTTCAGAGTTCCTCCTGTTAACCAAATCATTAGCTGTTTTCTTCCCAGTGACCTTGAGTTAACAGGCCTTTTCTATCATGAAGCTATTTGTCCTGCTCTTTGCTGTTGCTTTCTTGGTTTTCCAGGTCAAAGCCAAGTCACCTCCAGCTAATGCCCTTGGACTTCTAGCTGAACCAGATGCTGAAGGGCAACAAGGTAAGTTGAAGCTCTAATAGAGGGCTTCTACAAAATATATATGATTGTTTAGGCTGTGGATGAATAGTAGATCATGTGCTTCATATTCCAAAGCGACACCAACATCTGGGTAGATCAGTTCATACATATGCTTCTTATCCCTTTCTTCCTCCCCTAATATCCCTTCCCATCTCCTTCCTCAGTTGTTTTCCCTCCAGGGGTGGATTTGGATGTTAAAATGGCACAGAAACATGCTGAGCTTCATGGTTCTATGCTGGCTACTCAATTTGGATCTAAGATGCAATAGCAAAGCCTGTATCTTGTCTCCATGTCTACTATGTTTTTCAAGATCTACACAAAATCTGCAGGTCATCTGGAGATTTGGGCTGGGCTTTCACCAGTATGCAGATGATACTCAGCTTCTAGTGGATCCCAGGGAGGCTATAGAAATGCTGAATGGGCACCTGAAGGAAGTTTTGGAGTGGATCAGGGTTAATAAAAAGTAGCTTAATCCTGATGTGACAGTGCTATTGGTGATCAGAAAGCTAGGAATAAAGGGGTTATCTGCTGTGGATGTAGTTGCATTCCCCTTCAAGAAACAGATCCAGAGTTGAGAGGGGGCCTCGTGGACCCAAGGCAAGCCTATTGCTGGATATTCTGGTGGCAGCTGCAGCTAGGAGTGCCTTTTACCACCTAAGTCTGGTTACTCAGTTACAGCCTTTCTTGGGCAGAAATGATCTGGCCACCACGTTGAATGTCTTGATAACATTTAGATTAATTGCTGCAATGTGCTTTACATTAAGCAGGTGACAACCTGAGAGAGGGCCTTCTCAGGGCCAGGCCCAGATCTAGGTGTTCTAGTGCCCCAAGCCGAACTTCCGAACTTGCACTCCTGTCCCTTCTGTCATCATTGGACCATGTGTGTGAAGCACGAACACTCATCCCACCACCCTCCCACTTCAAAGGGGTGGCCACAGCCACACATTCTTTTTTTAAGAACACATGGCTTGGCATGCCCCGCCCCTTGCCCAGCCCTCTTTGACTTCAGAGGGACCTGGAAAGAGGCCTCCTCCTCCTTTCTTCATAGGAAAGAAGGACATGGCCTCTTCCTGGCTTCCTTTGAAGTGGGGCGGGCTGAGCCACGCGATCTCAAAGAAAGAACATGTAGCCCAAGCCTGCCCCTTGCCTGGCCCTCTCCCACTTCAGAGGGACCCAGAAAGAGGCTGCCTCCTTCTTTCTTGCCTCTTCCTGGCTCCCTCTGCAGCCAGAGAGGGCCGGGCAAGAGACGTTTGGGTCGACATGAGCAGGGATGGGGAGGGGGCGCCCACCCCTGCCCCCTGTCCCTGTAGTGAGGAGGTGCCCCAGGCAGCTGCCTACTTTGCTGGCTCCCACGTGCCAGCCCTGATCATGGCACCCAAATGCTGGGGCTCTCTCTGCAGAGAGATGCATCTGTCACCTTCTGTATCTGTCTTCCACTAGTGGGTGAAGACTTTTTTGTTTCATCTGGCTTTCTTTCAGAAATCCACCTTCCTAGCTTATGTTTTAATCGGGGTGCTTTTTTTGTAGAAAAAGCCCAGCAAAAACTTATTTGCATATTAGGCCATACCCCCTGAAGCCAAGCTAGCCAGAACTGCATTCCTGTGCATTCCTGCTCAAAAAAAGCCCTGGTTTTAATTACTGGTTTTTTAAATGATTTTATGACATTTTTTACTTGTTAGCCCCCTTGGCTTCACAATATTTGTATATACATCAAGTGGGTTGGCCCTGTACAGATCTAAAGAGAGTGTGTCCTATGTAACATCCATACTCTGTACTGAAAATCTTTTCTGAACATGCTTGAGGATGAAGCTTCAAAGGGAAAATCTGTTCCTCTCTTCTTCTTTTATTTCTCTAGAGCCTGCTAGGCCAAGGAGTCCTATTGTGTGCAACTCTGTTGGGGGGACCTGCCGGTCCTGCTGCCATTCAAATGAGGTGTCTGTTGGGAAATGTTTGCCTGGCCTCCTCTGCTGTCAAGCTTACCAGTAACAATCCTTTCTAATGGAACCAATTCAAGGTCCTGTGGCTTCAGGGCAAAGACATCTCCTCCTTAACCAGTTTAATTGATATCTAGCTATTCTCATACCCATTGCAATAAAAATCCTTTTTGCACCTGTCACACTGCATGTTTTTGTTGTGCTTTATTTCTATTGTAAGTTCTCATGTGCCATCCATCTCAGTTCTGAAAGTTCTTTTAAAAATTGCTATGAGACCCAGATCTGGATTGGCCACGTGTTATGGCAGTACATTTTGCCTGGAAGAAATGGTTGCTTTGGATCAGTGGTGACCTATGTAATTTTGGAATTTAAGGTCTTGGGGAAGGGAAAAGCTGTACGTAATCAGACATACAGGTTGGACTTTAGAAAAGCTAAGATTAACAAACTTGAAGTTATGCTAAGTAGAATTCCATGGTCAGAAATACTCAAGGAGAAGGGACAAGATGGGTAGTCATTTTAGTCTGCCAGTATCAGTAGAAAAGAGTAAGACTGATTTCCCACTCACCATATGCGTATCTCACATTCCTCTTCTCAGCAGGGCTTCCTTCCAATTTCACACTATCTGCCCCGGGACTGCAGGTAACGTCAGCATTTTCACGCAGCAAACGGAAACTGATTTTTAGAAGTTTCTGTTTGCTGCACGAAAACACCAACATTACTTGCAGCCTCGGGGTAAATAGTGTGAAATCAGAAGGAAGCCCCACTGAGAAGAGAAACGTGAAAGTGGTGTAAGGTGAGTGGGAAATCAGCCTAAGAGTCCAGTGCCACAAAATTTGTGGTAGGGTATGCGCTTTCATAAGTCACTTCACTTCTTCAGATAACTCTAAAATAATACCCCAGTTGTTATCTAGTACAGGCATGTCAAACATGCAGCCTGGGGGCTGAATCAGGCCCCCGGAGGGCTCCTATCAGGCCCCCAAGCAACTGTCTGTCATCTGCTTCCTTCTTCATCTCTCTTGCTTCCTTCCACATAACAACTTGCTTTGCAAGGCATGCTCAATCACACAGCAAAGCTACTGAGCCAAGCATCTCTTCCTTCTATTGACTGAGGCTCCTCCCCCTCCTGGTCCCCTGGGGAAGGAAGGAAAGAGCCAGAGCTTCCTTTGCCCAGTTCCCTGAATCCCATGGGAGAAATACCAAGAACACATCTTTAAGATGAGTGCTAATGTTTTAAGGATGTTTTAAGGTTTTTTTTTTTTAAATCTTTAATTGTGTTTGTCTGTGTCCTTTATAAAGTTTATATTTTTGCTACCTATTCTTAAAGAGGTACACACATGGCCTGGTCTGACATGGCCCGACCCAACAAGGTCTCATTTATGTCAGATTCGGCCCTCATGAGTTTGATACCCCTGTGTCTCTATCTGGATTTTGGTGATCTCAGGATCTTTTGATCATCCGCTATGTCAGTTTATACACAGAATAATGAGAGTTCCTTGCTGAGTCTCTGATCTGTTCCTCAGAGCTGAACTTGAACAAAAGTCATTGGAGGCCAGAGCACAGATCAGCACTTTCAAGCTAAGACTAAGGATCATTTTTGCTTTGGAAGCTGAAGGTCTCCTGTTCTTTCTTACTGTTCTCAATGGATGAAGACAGTAGATGCTAGATTAAGGCAACTGGGGGTTAATAAGTGAAGATATCTTCTTGCTAGGTAAGACAAAGTCCCTTTCACTTGTCCAGCATCACCTTACAGAGCTGGATTGCAACAAAGAGGTGATTCGCTACTGCAGAGTCTGCTTACATCCATTCTTTGCTGCTTTACCTCCTCAGTGTAATGGTTCACACAGACAGCACCCTTTTCAGGGAGTCACAAAATCCAGAAAATCCAAATACTGCAATTTATGTGCTCTTTTATTTAATTGCTTTCTATTCTCACCACATGGTGTCTCCCCAGGAGCAACTAAGACTCCACTGCTATTCTGCTCTAAATATTCAGCTTCCCTGTTCACCAGAGTCTCCACCCAAGCTGCTTCTCCATTTATAATTGCCTTGTCCTCATTGGCCCTCTGACAGCCCTTCTCTTGAGGCCAGTCCTTTCTCCTGCACTAAGGCTGATGGTTTATTTTCTCTGGGAGGCATATTTTACTTCACCTTCTCTGATAACTCTAAGATCTGAACTTTTCCAACAATCTTTCCCAGGCTCATGGCTATTGATGCTGCAATCCAGGTTCCTGTCACTTCTGCCAGCAGTCCCATCCCTTTTTTGCATGGTCTTTTCTCCTGGCAGATGCACTCCAGCCTCATTTTTTTCCTCTTCTAAACGCCTGCATCTCTCACTTTTATTTTCCTCCCCCTCTGGCTCCACCCTCTTCATGATTACTCCCACCTGGGCTCCTGTGCTAATCTGCTGCTGGATACTCCCGGGTAAACTGCTACTAGAGGTTATCATGAACCTCAGTAGTAGATAGGGGGTCCCTATCATCATCAAGCCGCATTCCAAAGTGACAGCTGCCCACACATACACGCGCACACACAAAAACGAACATGGTATATTTCCTCATGGGGGAGTGATGTAACAGTCCCCAAGGGGGCGGCTAGGGATCTGCCCCCCCCCAAGGAATGCCGGCTGTTTCCTAAGGGGGAAAGGAGGGTCAGCCACTGGTGTAGCAGGCTTCATATTGTTTGGGGGCGAAAGCGTGTTTTGCAACACAGACATTTTTTAGGAGAGCCAGTTTGGTGTAGTGGTTAAGTGTGCTGACTCTTATTTGGGAGAACCGGGTTTGATTCCCCACTCCTCCACTTGCACCTGCTGGAATGGCCTTGGGTCAGCCATAGCTCTGGCAGAGGTTGTCCTTGAAAGGGCAGCTGCTGTGAGAGCTCTCTCCAGCCCCACCCACCTCACAGGGTGTCTGTTGTGGGGAAGGAAGGTAAAGGAGATTGTGAGCTGCTCTGAGACTCTTCGGAGTGGAGGGCGGGATATAAATCCAATATCTTCTTCTTCATCTTCTTTAGAGAATTGTGGAGATGCAACAGTTCTAAGCGGCCATAGTTTGGAGAGGAAACACACCCAAAAGATAAAATGATGGCTTTAAAACTGAGCACGGCTAACCTTATACGTTTAACACGTCCCTTTAACATCAGGTTGCATGTCGATACAACTCATGCTCTTTAACTTGTTCATTAATGATCCGGAGTCGGGAGTAAGCAGCAAAGTGGCCAAGTTTGCAGATGACACTAAATTGTTCTGGGTGGTGAGAACCAGAGAGGATTGCGAGGCACTCCAAATGGGTCTGTTGAGGCTGGGTGAGTGGGCCTACAACGTGGCAGATGAGGTTACACGTGGCCAAGTGCAAAGTAAAAGAAGAAGAAGAAGAAGATATTGGATTTCTATCCCGCCCTCCACTCCGAAGAGTCTCAGAGCGGCTCACAATCTCCTTTACCTTCCTCCCCCACAACAGATACCCTGTGAGGTGGGTGGGGCTGGAGAGGGCTCTCACAGCAGCTGCCCTTTCAAGGACAACCACTATGAGAGCTATGGCTGACCCAAGGCCATCTCAGCAGGTGCAAGTGGAGGAGTGGGGAATCAAACCCGGTTCTCCCAGATAAGAGTCGGCACACTTAACCACTACACCAAACTGGCTCTCCACATCGGGGCCAAGAATCCCTGCTACAAATACAAGTTGATGGGGGTGTGAACCGATAGAGACTGACCAAGAGAGAGATAGAGATCTTGAGGTCATGGTAGATAACTCACTGAAAAAAAAATCAAGACAGTGTGAGATTGCAATAAAAAAGGCCAACGCCATGCTGGGAATTATTAGGAAGGGGATTGAAAACAAAGCAGCCGGTATCATAATGCCACTTCAGGGGAGGGACGGTGGCTCAGTGGTAGCCTACATTGGACTAAACCAGAATGGAAGGGAAACTTTTCTTGAACTCCCCCACAAAAAAATCAATTTGTTTGATACTTCGTGAAGGGAGAAACACATTCATTATTTGTCTCAGCCTAATAGGAACAGGAGTGCTGGGAGCTAAAACTGAATGCAGATATAATAGGCAGTCAGAAACATGGTGGAGAGGAGACCAGTCGGATATGAAAGAAACTCTAAAGAAAGAAGAAACATTGTGGAAAGGGCATGTTAAGGGTGGTTTCATCCACTGTGAAAAAGGACACTGAGTCCAATAACCCTGGATGTCTAGGAGAAAAAAGTTTTCTTACAAAACAGCTGTGTGTAGAAATACCTGGACCAAAAAGTAATTTTTTACTTTCTCTAATTCAAAATACCAGTGAAACTGCCAAAGGAGAAACTGTTGTAATTATAGATCTTACCACAATTAATACTTAACTGTCAACATGCAGCCTTGGGCAATTACCAGAAATCGCCTTTCTTATTCTGAATTGGGCCAGTCAATCTCTCTCGGCCTAACAGGATTGTTGCAAATACCTTGGAGGAATGGTAAATTAAAATGTTATTTAGATGGGATTCACAACTGTAATATCAAAGAGGGAAAAAACGCCTCCCTGTCTCCCATAAAGCTAGACCTTGGAAGCATACAATGTTACAAAATCAACTTTTGAAATGTATTACCGCAAGATGTAGTCATGACAAGAAGATTAGATGGCTCTAAGGCAGGGGGAGGGGATCAGACCAATACATGTGTGTGTGGGGGGGGGGGGGGTACAGATCTAGTAATATTGATTAGTCATGATTAATGGAGTCCCATGTTCCAGTGAATCACCTAGTACTAGGTGCTGGGGAAAAACAAGGGAATGCCATTGCTTTCAAGCCTGGCTTGTGAGCTTCGCAGGGGCATGCAGCTGACCTTGTTGAAAACAGGGTGTGTGACTATATTCATCTACAGTCTGATCCAGCCTGGATTTCTCAATGCTATTAAATATGCATTCACTATCACTATCAAATTTACCTTACTGACCACATTATAGAAGGCACAAAGGGCTTGGTGGAGGATTTCCAATGTGAGGAAAAATAACATATTCCCAGTCTCAGGAAATGTGAGGATCCCTCTGGAAAGGATGGATCCTCTTTAAAAGAAACAAGCATTGAAATGACAGGGCTCAATTATGAAGACAGCAATTATAAGGGGAGGAGAATTCTTGGTATCATCTCTGCCAGTTGCATAAGATCTGGAGTGAGCTTCTGTTTTCTTTCTTGTTGTAGGAATTTAAGCCTGGGTGAGATCAGAGGCCTGAGCCTTTTTTCAAGAGCCAGAAGAGTCTTGGTCCTTCACTGAACCAGCCTAGTAGACCCAGGACCTTACCTTGTTTTGTATTCTTTTATTTAAATTGTATTTTTCTAAGCTGTTTTATGTCCCTACTGGGGAGGAAAGCCGGGTAAAAATATTTTATAATTATACCTTTTAAAAAAAAAAAAGCAAAGCCCTAACTTCCAAGAATTTACAGCCCCAAACAAATCTGGATTTTAGTTGATATAGTTTCTCTGAAGTTAAATGAGACTAAAGCATCTTTAGTCCAAGAACTCTGAATTTCAGAGATGCAGTTTACATTGCAAAGTGAAAATTGCATCAGTCAGTTGCTCACCTGATTTACAGAATTAAACTGTCATCTAGCTTTAGGGTTGCCGAGTCCAATTCAAGAAATATCTGGGGACTTTGGGGGTGGAGCCAGGAGACTTTGGAGGTGGAGCCAAGAGACACTGGAGTGGAGCCAGGAGCAAGGGTGTGACAAGCATCACTGAACTCCAAAGGAGTTCTGGCCATCACATTTAAAGGGACAGCACACCTATTTAAATGCCTTCCTTCCATAGGAAATAATAAAGGATAGGGGCACCTTCTTTTGGGGCTTATAGAATTGGACCCCCTGGACCACTCTTTTTGAAACTTGGGGATTATTTTGGTGAGAGGCACTGGGTACTATACTGAAAATATGGTGCCTCTACCTCAAAAAATACTGCCCCCCCCCGAAACCCAGATACCTGCAGATCAATTCGCCATTATTTCTTATGGGAATAATACTCCATACAGAATAATAGCATTCCCAGCAGATATTTTTCTTTCCCCCCCTGCCCGCTTTCTGATGAACTTGAAAGGGGGGGCAGGGCCTCCAAACTGGGGGATCCCCTGCCCCACCTGGAGATTGGCAGTCCTAGCTATGCTACTCTCTCTCACACACACACACAGACTAACATCCACCCACTTACTTGCTGTAAAACGAAAGCAAAACAAATGGAGGGGTTTGTGCTCTGAAGAGTTTCTGCTACTGACCCTTCCCCATGAAGTACTTCCTGCTTTCTGCTTAACTTTAAAAGCACACATTTTAAAACAGGACCTGTTTGCAGGTTTCTAACCTGCCGAAGATCTAGAGATACATGGCTGGCTGCGAGCGGGGGGAAGCCTGTAAAACCGGGGGAGCCCCCGCTGGGACCTGGGGATTGGGAAGCCTATTCAGCTTCCCTGACCTGAATAGCCCAAGCTAGCCTGATCCCATCAGATCTCTGAAGCTAAAAAGATCAGCCCTGGTCAGCATTTGGAATGCCAAGGAATACCAGAGCTGCTATGTAGAGGCAGGTGATGCCAAACTACCTCTGAATGTTTCTTGCCTTGAAAACTCTGCAGGGTTGTCATAAGTCAACTGCAACTTGACAGCAAGTAAAGGCCATGCTACAGGGATGTCTATGAAATCTATTGCTAAAGTCCACCTTCATTCTGCTTCAATTGCATCCTGTGTTGACAGTAAGATTTCATCTTGCGTTCTGGGTGGCCGTATTTTGCAGATTTTTTTTGATCCACACAGTAGGTCCACACATGGAATGTGGTGCATGACTAGTCAATTGCTGATTTCTTATTTACTGGCCTAATGTCAGCCTTGACCTAAATTAATGCCAGAAGTGAAGTTTTAGAAGAAGAGATTGGATTTATACCCTGCCCTTCACTCAGAGGGTGATATCACACTGGGAAATTGACCTGATATTATCTCGTCCTGAAAAAAACCACTTCAGTTATGTCAGTTTCAGAGGGATCAGACAGCCCCTGTTGAAGCGGCAGGATCCTGGCAGCAGTCCATGCTTGCCTCTCCAGACTGCTAGCTCGGCTCAAGTACCCACGCCCACTGAAAGGGAGGTTTTTCTACAAGTCCCCTTGTGTGCGCTCACCCAGGGAAGCGCACAAGCGCACCTCAGAGAGACTTCCTGGGGGGGGGGTGGACTGGGAGGTGCTGCAAATGGCCTGGCATGATCACATAGCTCTTCCACTCATGAGTCATGCTGGGGCCTAAAGACAGCAGGGGATTATGCGACCTGCAGCTGATTCATGGGGAAGCTAGTGGGAAAATCCAGGTAGCTTTTTAAGGCGAGTAGAAGATGTCTGAGGACTGGGTGAGAACAGGCTGGGCTCGAAGGGCAGATGTGGTTGTGTGAACATGGTTGTTTGAATCGAGTGGGAGGGATTCCTGGGTCAGGCCAAATCTCTAGTCTGAAAGCACCCAGAGTCTCAGAGCATCTTACAATCTCATTTCCCTTCCTCTCCCCACAAGAGACACCTTGTGAGGTAGGCAGGGCAGAGAGAACTCATTTGAGAACTGCCTTCAAGAATATAGCTCTGAGAGAACTGTGACTGACCCAAGGTCATCCAGCTGGTGCATATAGAGGAGTAGGGAATCAAACCTGGTTCTCCCAGATTAGAGTCTGTGCTCCTAATTACACCAAACTTAGGTATGTTTGTGCCTTTGAAACTGAATGCACAATTTATAACTCCTCAATTACTGACTTTTAAAAATTCCTTTGCATACATTGCAGCATTGACAAGGAAGTGTATGAAGGACAGGCAGAAGCATCTCTGAAACAGCTTCCTGCTTGCACAATGTAATGAGGACATGGAAAGGTGCTGCTGGGATGTCGCCAAGGTTCACAGTATGTGCCTTCCTTGTGGCCTTTTTGTGTTTATGCACGTGCCTGCATAAGAAATAGAGATGCGAATATAATTCTTTCCATGGAAATTCTTGACAAGGAAATGGGTGGAGGACAGGGAGTAAATAATTACATGATGTAATGCTAAAGCCAAGGAAAAGTTACAAATGAATGCCTTTTTTTACTCTCTCATGGAGGTGTCAAAATCACAGCCAGCATCAGGGATCAACATGATTTACTATTTATTTATTAATTTACATAACTTATATCCCACCTTTCTGCCATGGCCCCATTGCAGCTAATAGATTAAAAATATACATGATAAAATCATAGAATCATAGAGTTGGAAGGGACCTCCAGGGTAATCTAGTCCAAAGCCCTGCACATTGCAGGAACCTCACAAATACCTCCGCCACACACATACATCCCCAGTGACTCCTGCTCCATGCCCAGAAGATGGCAAAAACCTCCAGGATCCCTTGCCAAACTGACCTGGAGAAAAATTCCTGACTGACCCCAAAGTGGCAATCAGCATTTCCCTGGGTGTGTAAGAAAGGGCCATATCTTGAAAGCCACTAAAACCAACAAAAATATATTATTAAAACAATTAAGCCAGTGCTGAAATACACTTGCATGTGTTAAGTGCCACAACTAAGAAAGCCCCTTTACCAGGTTGCCACTTGCCTAATCTTTGAAAGGTGGGCCATCTGAATCAGGGCCTCTGAAGATGATCTTAGCAGTTGGGTAGGTTCTTAAGAGCACAGTCCTATTTGGAGGGGGGGGGAAGTGCTTTGGGAACCAACCTTCCCCCACATTGGCGGAAATCACATTTGCACCCACATAAGTCCAGATCCGCTCCAGGGAAGGGGACTTACGTGGTCGTAGGGCTGTCTGAGCGCAGCTCCGCCCAAAACCTGAGGCACTGGAGGGCTGTGCCCAAGTGGAGGTGCACGTCAGGTGGAGCACACCACACCAAGGCAAGAGGGGGCAGAGTCAGGGGTATGGCTAGGTTTAGGCAGCTCCCTAAGGAGTTCGGGCCATGACATGCCCCCCCGAGAGGCATAAAGTTACATCTGTGAAAACAGCAGCGTATCCCATAGGCACTCGTTGAGACTGAAAACAAAGGTTGTCCCCACCACCGTGGAAGCTCACAAATCCCTTAGGGAGCAGTGTAATTGCTGCACTAATCCCCTCGCGCCCCGGGTCAACCAGCCCCCTCCCCAACACCCAATTGCCATTTCCCCCTCCTAGAAATACTTCCACT
Source organism: Heteronotia binoei (assembly GCF_032191835.1). Lineage (NCBI taxonomy): Eukaryota > Metazoa > Chordata > Lepidosauria > Squamata > Gekkonidae > Heteronotia > Heteronotia binoei. The sequence goes on from NC_083223.1 coordinate 240,667,471, forward strand.
CTGGCCTCACGCAACTCAGTTGTTAGGGACAGCCACATGCGTCAGGGGGCTCTGCCAGGGAGCTACTTGCCATGAGGACTTAGAGAGAGGGACAGGCAGGTTGGTGACAGGCTCTTCTATGTGCGCTTGCTTTGACCGTATCTTTGACTTTTGAGGTGGAGAGCAAGGTCTCTCCCCTGCTACTAACTGCTCTTGTTTCCAGGTCTCCACAGGGCCCAGCTCCCGAAGAATCTGCATGTGAGAACTGTTGCCCATGGCTGGGTAAGTTCAACTGTGCATCCCCACCATCCTCCCTCTCCTCTCGCTTGAGGCTGTACGGTGTGCAAGCATCTCCGGCAGTTGAACCAGGAAGTGGGCTCAGGTGTGGGAGTGCAGTTGCTGGTCCCCCCTGCTGCTGCCAGGCCCCTTCCCTTGGTCTGTCCTCTGCCACGTTCCTTCCCACCCCTGGTGGAGGGGGGGGCGGCAGCTGATTTGATGCCTGTGAGGAGGTGGGGCAGAGGCTGTCCCTTTAAGAGAGTCCTCGGACAAAACACTGCCCCCTGCTTCAGCTGCCCCTCCTGCAGATGCTCAATCTATGTGTCCGTTTTGCATGTGGGAACTCAACACAGAGGCTCCAACCCCCTCCCCCCCTTGGTCAGCTGTTCCTGCCCTCCACTTTGAGTGGAGCCCCGCCCCCATCAAGACCGCCCAAGTTGCACCGGGATACCATTGCACTCCATTCCAGCAGAATAAAGTCTGAGCTGTGCCATCCTTTATCTCTCATTTCTGTGTGTCCCTCCCCCTTCCCTCTGCCATTCTGTCCTTGGGCTCAGGGGGGGAATGTCTTGGAGGGCGGGCTTGCTTGTTTCTTGGGGAGCGGGGTGAACTATGAGCCACCTCCATGAGAGGCTGGACAGGGGAGCCAGAGGGTCTTTTCCCCCCTTGTCCCATGGCACACTTCGGGGGGGGGGGCAATGCTATAGGCACCTGGCTGGTGCCTCGCACTCTGTGTCCTGCTGCCATCGGGGGAGGGGTTCTCTGCAAGTGGCGAGGGGCGTCAGGGTGAAACTCTGTGCCCCTGCCGGGGAGGGCTTCTCTGAGGAACATGGTGGCATGCTACAACTCTGTCTACTCATTCCAATACACATATTTTGCCTGGTTTCCCTGATTGCAGACTCCTGCACTTTGTTTTTCCTGTTTGGTTGTGGTTGTTTTTCCTGTTTGGTTGGGAGGGCACAAGACTCTCCTTGCCCGCTTGCCATTGGCATGAGTCTGACAGTGGGCAGGGGCAGCTGCGGGAATGGCCAACAGTGCAGCTTGCACTTCCCCTTCCCTTCCCTGCCCCCGCCCCCACCTTGACACCAAGCCAGGCTTTTCGTGCACACATGCCCAGCCTCACACCTGTTCCCTCCCCGTGTTGGTGGGATGTCTCTCCTTTGCTTTTGATGGTCTGCCCATCATTGGCTTTATTCTTTGTCTGGGGATGGGTTGGGAATGGCGATCAACCTCTCCGGGTCTGCCTCTGCCCACCCCTGACTGTCATGAGCCACGGCGCATGCACCAGGACTGGCCAATCTGGGGGAGGTAGGCTGGCTTTCCCCTCTGGCTGCCTCCGCCTCTCTTATGTGTCTACGCCAGTCCAACACCAGTGGAATTGCCATGACGATGGTTTTCCTCCCCACGCTCCAGCATGCCGAAGTCCTCAGGAAGTCTACTGACGGCGCCGCATTTACGCCACGGCTGGCCGCCACAGAGGTTAGGATTGGGCTGTAAGGGACTCATGAACACATGGGCACATGAAACTACCTTCTACTGAAACAGACCAGTGGTCCATTGTCAGTATTGTCTACTAAGACTGGCAGAAGCTCTACTGGGTTTTAGGCTGAGGTTTTTACATACAGCCCGATTCTTTTAACTGAAGATGCTGAGGAATGAACCTGGGACTTTCTGCATGCCAAGGAAATGCTCTGCCACCAAGCCCTGCGCTAAGATGCTCAGCAGGATCCCCTTATAGATCCTTCAGTTATGTTGGTCCCAAGCCACGTAGATCTTTAAAGGTCAACACAAGCATCTTGAATTGTCCATGGAAACAAATAGAAAGCCAATGTAGACAGGCCAAGACTAGAGTGATATCATTCCTATGACCTACTCCAGTCAGTATCCTGGCTGCAGCATTCTTCACTAATGGAAGTTTCAGCACACTTTCCAAGGGCAGCCCCACATGCAGCACACTGCAGTAATCTAGTCTACATAAAAATAAGGCATGCACTACAATGGCCAGATCTTTTCTGCTCAGGAAACACCGCAACTAACTATCCAAATGCAAAAGTTAAAAGGCACTTCTGGACATATCTGCCTTCTGTCTTCTGCTTATTTATTGGTGGGCCTGGGTTAAAGAGCACCCCAGACTTTCAGACCTGTTCCTTCAAGGAGAGTGTAACTCCATCAAAAATGAGTGACACCTTAAATCCTGGGTCAGACCTTCCATCCACTAATTGCATTTCCATCTTTTCAGGATTAAGCTTTATCAGCCCTCATCCATTCCAAAACTGCCTTTAGGTAGGGGCTCAGGGTTTCTGTAGGCTCCCTGGGATCAGCTGGAAACACAAGATAGACCTAACTATCATCCTCATATTGATATTTATAAAGAACTACAAAACAGAGATCCTCTGGAACATTTTCTGCAGTTTAATCTGTGCTTTAGCATTACAGGTCAAGGAGTTTCTTCATCCTAGTAGTTCGTGTCATATTAAACTCACCAGTTTAACTACCTGCAATTCTCACAATGTGGTATACATAGTAATCTGCCCATGTGACAGACTCTACATTGGAATGCATACAAGACCCAATAAAGATATTTCTCTCTCTGCCATCAGGAATTTAATTCCAATCTTATTAACTGACCTATCCCACAGAATTGCTCCCAATCTCTAAGGCTCCTTTGCTGTATTATGTGGTTCTGAGGATGAGATTTATATTTTTACAGCATAGGACTCCAGATTAACAATAAAATGAAACAAAACTGTATTTGTACAAGAAGCATATTTGTTTCAAGATGTTTGTAGCTTAACTCTTCAGTGAATAAAACAGTATAAAATAATGACTTCTGACTGAGGTATCATGCTCTTTCACTTCAGAAATAGTCCTTACTCTCAAATCTTCCTTCCTCTTCAGAATGTACTTTGACTAGCTTAATCTTATTTAACTCAGTTTAATCTTTCTGTTCTTAACTCAGGATTCTGTTAGCTTCTGTCTTTCACACTCTTATAATTCTTTGATTATATTAGGTTTTGACTCTTTCTTTAGCCACTGATATGTCCTCTATTAAGTATTACTATTTTCTTCCCTAGAATCTTAATGTTTTTCACAGCACTAATATGAGATTCTAATAAGACTGCTTCTCAGGCTCTGTAAACTGCTGACTGACCTCAACTGACTGTTAACTGCTGACTGACTGACTTCTGCCTTCTCTCTCTACACACACATAGGCTATTTCTACACTCAGGGTTGATTCTGATTTTATGAGCATTGAATCCGCCTGCAGAAAACTCCTGTTCAAAAGTACTGTGGTAAAATGAGGAGCTACTCCAGGGTGACACCGCTTTCAGTGCCAATTCAAGAAAATGAGTGTAGATGACTTAAGATAATGCAAAGCAAGACAGAAGTGACAATGGTATGCAATACAGATGAACATTTTAAATGCACACTGAGAGGAGATCTTTTGTCAAGTGTAGAAACAGCCACACTTGGCTCCACCCATACACTCCTTCAGTCACCAATCAATCACCTCACTCACTCATCCCCCTGTTCCCCCCCCCTTGTTCTTCTGCAACTTACCAAACATTTAAAGAAACATACTTAACACTTCAAATCAGTACAAATAGTTTTAAGTTCACCCTCCTCTATTCACTTTTAATCATTTGCCAATATTTGGGAATAGTTTCAGGCTCACCAGTCATTGATCGAGTTTGATAGGAGATTCTGTTTGGAAGTTTCTTGTGGTTTGGGTGAATACTTTATTGGTTGTGGAGGTGTTCCATTCTTTGACTACTATTCTGGTTTGAATGCTTATGACATTTGTGTATCTTTGTACTGCAGACTCAGGGCTGGCCCTGCCAACTTGGCAAACTAGGTGATTGCCTAGGGCAGTGGCCTTCTAGGGGCACTGAATTGGGCACCTACATGTGACTCGGTGATGGAATTTGGTCTCTGTAATTGTGCTTATGCCTACAACATTACATAGGCTGTGCTAAGTCATGTTATATTATTTTCTGTTCATTTGCAAACAATGTTTTGGCTTTGAAGTTTGGCATGATATGTTATATGGTTTCTTGTAGACCTATTGTTAACTGACCCAAGCCCAAGATTTGAAGAAGACTGGATTGGAGACTGAAACGGGAGATTACCAGATTCCCATTTTGGTTATTAAGTTGATTTTGCTGATATACAGGTAACTTCTGATACAAGGAATTGGTGCAATTATATGGTATTGAGCTAGTGCCTATTCGAAATTTGATCACATAGTCTTAGTTGACGTCTAAAAGAGACATTGTGTTGTATCTGTTATATTTTTATACATTTTGTAGATTTTTTTGTTTACTAGGTGTTACACTTTATACAACAGATTGGCTCTTCAAGGAAACATTTTATGCGAAACGTGATCCAAGTTGACAGGCACATAAAGGGAACATCACCTTTGGAGCCAGAATTTGTAAGGAATTTGGATGCCACACAGGATTGAACAAGAAGTGAGAAGGTCTGGATATTCTCTGGACTTGAAACACTGTGGATCCTTTCCTTTTGAGAAATGTTTTGGTATACTGTGTATTTGGTATTGTTGGAAACAAACAGGGGGAGGGACAGTGGCTCAGTGGTAGAGCATCTGCTTGGGAAGCAGAAGGTCCCAGGTTCAATCCCTGGCATCTCCAAAAAAGGGTCCAGGCAAATAGGTGTGAAAAACCTCAGCTTGAGACCCTGGAGAGCTGCTGCCAGTCTGAGAAGACAATACTGACTTTGATGGACCAAGGGTCTGATTCAGTATAAGGCTGCTTCATATGTTCATATATGTTCAACAGAGACAAATAAGAATTACTTTGTATATACACATATTTTTATTGTGTGCTTTGTACACAGTTGTTTTCTAAAGTAATATAAACAACAGACAGGCTGCTATTATAAAACAAACCAATAAACAAGCACTGTTTCTTTAGCTCTGGAAAACACTCTGGTTTAGAGAAAGATTATAAAGTGTATCAGGCTTTTTAAATATATAAAATCCACACACTCTTTGTCATTCACTCAGAGGACTGTCTGGACTTGTGACAGAATTTATCCCTACACAGACATTCTCCACTACCACACAGGTACACTCCAGACATTGAGTAATACTTAGGAACTAACACCCTTGAGTGCTATCGCACCAGCACCTCAGTTCCTTGTGTTATGTCCCACACAGGTAGCATTCCTGTCTGACTTCTGGGATTTCTTCACAGTCATAAGAACCTTAGCCTCTCCCCCAGTGTGTTTGTGTTCTTTATTTGAACCAGGAGTCTGTCCTTTAGCACTGACAGGACTCCTCAGCAGAGCCTCCAAGTTTTCCTCTGCTATGAGACACAATGTGCCACAAATCAGAGTGTTTTCCCTCAGAAAGAGCCTTTGATTTGCCCCTTCACATAAATGAACTCTCTCTCAGACAAAAACTCTAATTTCCAGCCCTATCTCAGGAACTAAACTGACAGTCTGTCCTTAGCACCTGTCTCCAGTAGAACTCCCATTGAAGTAACCCTGTGAGGAGATATTTCCCACCTCTGCTAGCCTCCTTCCACTGGATACATTCATCTCCATGGAATTGGCTCAGTTAATCACGCTCACCTAGGCAAACTGCTTTCAGTCCATCATAGCTTCATACTCTATACCATGGTCCATTTATTTTTTGTTTGAAGTCCAGAGCTTGGCAGAGAGCACACCATCAAATTGGGGTTGCCAAGCTCCCACCAGGGGTGGGGGATCTGGTCTGGTCAGCCCCAACCCACTGGTAGGAAACAAGCTGCCAGGGGGATCCCCACTCTGAAGAGCCCTGTTGCCACATGACATAATAATAATAATAATAATAATAATAATAAATTTTATTTGTACCCCGCCCTCCCCCGCCGAAGCAGGCTCAGGGCGGCTAACAACACAGTGACCAATGGTACATTAATAAATAAAACATTAATAAACAACATAGTAACCAATGGTGCATTAATAAAACAATTACATTAAGAACATTAAATTAAGCATTAATATAACCTTAAAAACCAGTAGAACATTAATTAAAACAAACTATAACATTATTATTGACGCTATTCTAGTTAGTGCTAATGGCGGATTTTCTTCGTTGTAAAATGTACTTCAGCTGTTCATAAAAGCTAATTTAAAAAGAGTGGTCTTGCAGGCCCTGCAGAACTGATCAAGGTTCCGCAGGGCCCGCACCTCCTCTGGGAGTTGGTTCCAGAGATATGGGGCCGCAGCCGAGAAGGCCCGTGAGCGGGTGTTCTGTAGTTTAACTTCTCTTGGCCCAGGGGTAGTCAGTCTGTTTTTTCCTACTGACCTCAGTGCTCTCTGGGGCTCGTACGGGGAGAGGCGGTCCTTCAGGTAGGCCGGTCCTCGACCATATAGGGCTTTAAAGGTAATAACCAGCACTTTGTACTGGACCCGGTATACAATCGGCAACCAGTGCAGTTCGCGTAGCCCCGGCCATACATGTTCCCATCTTGGGAGACCAAGCAGCAGCCTGGCCGCCGCGTTCTGCACTAGTTGTAGTTTCCGGGTCCGGCACAGAGGCAGCCCCATGTAGAGGGCGTTACAGTAGTCCAGTCGTGAGGTGACCGTCGCATGGATCACCGTCGCTAGGTCCCGACGCTCCAGGAAAGGGGCCAACTGCTTCGCCCGCCTCAGATGGAAGAATGCTGACTTGGCAGTGGCTGTTATCTGGGCCTCCATTGATAATGAAGGCTCCAGCAGGACACCCAGACTCTTCACCCGCTGCGCCGCCTTTAGCTGCACACTGTCGAAGGTCGGGAGGGATATTTCCCCTCCTGGAGCACCGCGACCCACACAGAGAACCTCTGTCTTTGCCGGATGTCACTTTGCCGGATGTCACTTTCCCAGAAGTGACATCATCATACCAGGGATGATGAACTGGGGACACTCTAGAAATCACAGTAAAACTCTATGATGCCATAGAAAAAGCCCTCTGAAATACATTTTGCATAGTTTGTGGAAAGCCATGAGAGTGGGGGCCTTCCTGACTTCCTCAGGCAGCCCATTCCACAGTGCAGAGCCACAATGGAGCTGGCTGGGTGACCTTGAGCCAATCGCATACTCTTAGACTAACCTACCTCATAGGGCTCTTGTGATGATACATAAGCTACTTTGGGTTCCTTTCAGGGAGAAAGGTGGGGTATAAATGAAGTAAATATTTAGCTACATTGTTTATACTCTGCCTTTCTCACTTGGACTCTCAAGGGAGTTTACCCAGAGAGAGTCAATGCAATTAACGGATGGGACATTAATTAAAAGCAATGCAATATGATTAGGGTTGTAGAACCATCCAGAAGTCTAAAAACAGAACTGAGGCAAACCAAAAGTATTAACATGGCACATTAAATGGTGCAAAATTCCATAGAAGCATCCTAGTTTGAGCAAGCTATGGTATAGTAAACATTCCCAAAGAGTTGTTATAAGTAACTCTATGAATCATTTAATTCAGTGCAAGTCTATTGCTTGTGTAGAAAAAACCTTGTGGAATAATTCAGTTTTGCAAAGTTTGTGGAAAGCCATGAGAGTGGGAACCTTCCTGACTTCACGCAGCCCATTCCGCAGCGTGGAAGCCACAATGGAAGAGGCACAATGGGTAAGAACAGTGGTTGGTTCTGCTTATTTGCAAGTTGGCATCTGCAGAAGACCCTGCTCCACTGAGCGAATCTATTGTGGCAGAGCACAGAGGGAGAGCTGACCTTGCAGACATGAGGTTCCATGGCATAGCTAATACTGCAGTCATGAGGGCCCATGGGATAGCTAATACTGTAAATTGAGCCTGGTGACTGACTGGCAAATAAATGGACAAACAAATAAATAACCTGACAATCATACATTTAACATTAACTGGAACTGCATAGTAATTTACTTTCTAAGAGTTTATGAGTTGTTAGCACATCAAGTAAAGCAAGCAAAATTATTACTGCATAAGTTACCCAGATGAAACTTCTTAACTTGTCTTGCAGGTTTTCCTGACTTCAGAGTGTAGAGTGTAGCACTGCAAGTCAAACTGATTCCTAGCAGCAGCCAGTTCATATTCTTTAAGCATATGCATCTGTACTTAAAGAATATGAACTGTTAACATAAAATTATACAGACCTATAGTTTTCTACCCCAAGGAGCTCCTGGGAAAATAGCAGTCTTCCTCACCCTCTACATACCATGAGGCCTCTATGCATTAGACTACATGGACCCCATCAGTTTCACTCCATTAGGATTTAGGTTCCGGCTTTGGCTCAGCAAGGCGGGGGATTCGCACCTCTTGCAAACTCCCCGAATTGAGCAGATCGAAGGGTGTCTGGACATTCAGATACCCGAAGGGACCCCTGGAGCCTGGAGGGGGAGCCCTGATAGCATGGGATGCGACATTCCCACGGATTTCGTCGGCAGGCAAAGCCTGGTTCTTTGTCTATCCTGAAGCCTCACTGTGTCAGTCGCTGTTTTGCATGGCACTAGCTGTGTCCACCAGTAACAAAATATTTCTTTCTAGTCATCTTTCTACTTCAACTAACGAACTATACCTTGCAAGTAAGTTTATTTGGGAATACAAACTATCAGCTAAAGTCCTATTATAAACCAAATCTGTTTAAAAAAGGGGGAGGAGGCTAAAAGACACCCCCCCACACACACAAGAAAGGCTTCTAAAATTAAAAGAACAAGCTTATAACAACGGTCTTTATTTCAAGTAAAAGGTATTGGACTGAGTATATAGTTGTGGGCAGATCTGGTTGAAAATTAAATAAGCGATAATTGGACTACCAAAATACTAAAGCTTGATCAAAGGTGGAAGGAGACTTTATATGAGAAGAATTAGATTTCTGGATTTTTAACCTGGCACTTTGAACCTACTTTCTGATTTCTACTATCATACTGATTATAACTGCAAGGAAAATGATTCACCAAACAGAGATTAAACATTCAAGAGATTTTATGGTTACAATTCTTTCCATAAGGCAAGGAATTGGTCTTTTAGCAGAATTGGTTAAGGAGCAAATGGGAAAACTGGGAAAATGTGAAAATATGAAAAACATGTAAGACCAGTGTTATCAAAGAGCACAAAATCTGCCTCAGAAGCGGGGGAAAGTGGAAAGACAATGGCTTGAGCCGGTGCTGCCTGATCTTAAAATGGATGCAGAAAATATGCAAGAGAAAAGGATTCTACAGTTCACTGAGACAAATGAAGGGGGGAGTAACTTCAACCCGGCTCGAAAACTTTTCATAAAAATGTTTAGCAATGAAGGGGAAAAAACGGTTGATGCAATCTATAGTCTCATGACAAACCCAACAAGGATTAGATCTACAATCTGCAGTCCCATGACAAGTCCAACAATGATTAGATCTTGGAAAAGTTTTAAGAAGAAATTATAATTTTTTACTATGCAGTGGGTTGATATTATGGATCTGACATAATATCTTGGAATGGATATTCTGATTTTTTAATTAGGGGATTTACATTTTTATATGAATTAAAAGGGAGAGACTATAAGATCATTTTTTAATGGGCATAATATTTTGGGATTTAATTTTGAAACTGTTGGGGTTTTTTTTGAGAGATTCAAATAGGAGTGAAAAACCTCAGCTTGAGACCCTGGAGAGCTGCTGCCAGTCTGAGTAGACAATACTGACTTTGATGAACTGAGGGTCTGATTCAGTATAAGGCAGCTTCATATGTTCATATGTTCTTCAAATCTAAAGCAGGACTATTTAATATTTTTTAAAAAAATTGAATGGGTAGCTTGTTTTGGCTTGCTGTGATTTTTTGCAAATCTCAAAACTATAATGAAGTTAAAAAAATTATTGTTAAAAATGAGGGGTTTTAATGACTGCTTGCAAAATCTCTTAAAATTTAAATACACGCTAAGATAAGCCTAAAAAATTAAGCTGTTTAATTAGAATTTGAACTATTGTAGTTAGAATTAGTTATATACATACATATATAGGTATGCACACACATATAAGAAGGCATATGAAAGGAAATATAAAGAAACTGCGGACGTACCTTAATTATTTTTGCCCTTTTTTAGAATGGTAGATGAGGAGTGTCCCTTTCGTTTATCATTATGTATTGAGATGTCCGCTAATAAAATAATCCACTGAGAACTTTTTCTTTCTTTCTTTCTTTCTTTCTTTCTTTCTTTCTTTCTTTCTTTCTTTCTTTCTTTCTTTCTTTCTTTCTTATTCCAGAAAAGTTAGGAGTGCAGCTTGATGGAAGTGAGATGAATTCTCCTTATAGATCAAGGGTTCTTTTCTCAGTTTATTATAAAGTTCTGGGAATTAGGGAGGGTGAGTTCTTGACCTGTTCTTTGTTGTTGGAGATGAGTGCTGTAAAAACTCTTCTTCCTTGTTTATTTTTTTTCTCTTAGAAAATCCACCCTTTTTGCTTGTTAGAGCTAGTTTTTCAAGTAGGTTGCTAAAGTTATCAACATTTGCTAATAAGACATGAGCATTATAACTACCCATTTAATTCAAAGGCCTTTCATGGTTAATGAGAAGCTGGTTTAGTTTTGTTAACCTTGCGACTCCTTTGTAACTTAAATAGAAATGTTGCCAATATACAGCTGCTGTAATATACAGGAGCTTCTTGCCTAATAAGATAGTATTGAAGACCAGAATTTGAACTTTTCTCTTTTCTTTTTCTTCTTCCTTTGCTGTTTGGTGTAATTAAAAATATATAGATGTGGTTTTGTATGAACACAGATATGACAGATAAAAATCTGGAATTTCCCACTAAATAGTAGGATTTTATAGTATATCAAAAAGTTTGTAGACTTTAAAGGTAATATGTACTACTTTTGGATACCTGCAGGTATAATGAATTATACTTTTTTTTCTTTCTTGATGTAGTAATAAATGTAATCTATTCTTTTATTTTCTGTACCTTATCCCTGATCCTTCCCTCAGTTCCCTAATCTTTCCTGTTAAAACTTGTTTATACCAGTTTCACTCCATTATCCTAACAAATAAGGTAATATGGCACCTTAAAATTTAACCTGTTTTGTCTATGGGTCACAGTGGGGTCAGCATTCGGAGAGTAAAATATAGAGGCAACTGAATGGCAGCAACAAAGTAGGAAGCAAAGCAATATCAGTAGAATGCAAAGCTGATGTAGAAATCCCTGTTGACACCCATAGCTTCCATGGCAACCACCACCACCCATTCATCATAGCAATGAATCATGCCTTGTTGGCATTTGTGTTGTCTCAGGGCTGATCTACATGTGATGTTGACAATTAATGATTGGATGGATCTCTGCAGGGGGGGGGGTTAAAATGAAAAGGCCCAGCAGGAACTCATTTGCATATTAGGTCACACTCCCTGACAACAACCCACCCGAAACCACATCCCTGCTCAAAAAAAACCCTGGATCTCCAATGTATAATTTAGCTATTAGGAAGGGAGACAATATGGACTGGAGCCCTAGCACTGGAGGAATGGGTTTTAATGCCTTCCATCTACACACAGTTTTCCCAGTCAAATATCTCCACAAGACTAGCTTGAGCCCCAGTAAGAATAAACACAGGTCCTTCTTCCCAGACAAGCTGACCTTTTGTTGATATCCTGTGGTGTATTTTCTTGACACTCAAGACGTGGTCTCCGACAGGAGGATGTATGAACTGATTGCATGGCCTTTAGTATGTAAAATGAAGTGAATGTTGTTCACGTGGTTTGATCTCTGGTGGCTCATTCACACATGCAAAGGCAGGAATTGACACTGCAATGAATATATGCACCAGATCTGAGTTCAAGGGGATCTGAAAAGTGTGACAGAAGTTCTGCCCATGATGGTGGAGCTCTGTCAGCTCTAGGGCTGCCAAACCCCAGCTGGGAACTGGAAACCTCCTGCAATTACAACTAATCTCCAGACTACAGAGATCCATTCCCCTGGTGAAAATGTTAAAATACTGATCACCCATAAAAGCAAATTTAAAACAGATCAAAGAAACAGCTGTACTGGAATAACAAGATTAAAAAAACCCTGTCAAGACACAATTAAGGACATTTCAGTCAGAGAATTCTGGGATACATTTTATATTCAGCCAAAGGCCTTATTTAAAAAAAAAAACACACACACACACAGCTTTTCAAGCTTGCCAAAATCTTAAAAGAGAAGGAACATGTCAGGCCACTTTGGACACAATGTTGGTGTTACTGCTATAAAAAAAAAAACTGAGCTCTCTCCGGAGTCAGTGAAATCTGACAGCAACTAGCAGCGTACTCCAGCAAAGTGGACGCATACAGGAGAGGCAGGTTTTTGGATTCCAGAACGTGAAGGTAAGAATGTGCTTGCACAACAAGTCTCTTATTAGTATGTGGTCATAAATAACCTGTGCATTCTGCAGAGTTAGATCAGGAACAGAATTCCAGGGCAAATGAATTTTAAACACATTTCTTTAACACAAAGCCTTCTGGTATACAGAACAATAAAGACTTATGCTGCTAAACACATAGATTGTCCCAATGTACAGAAACTTATAACACAAAGTTGTTCCAGTAAACAACTGATTCTTGCTTGCATAATCCTTGCTGGTGAGCCAATTCCAAACTCTCCAGAGCACTGAATGCCATTCTCATGCAAAAGAAATTCAGTTCCAACTAATTGGGCAGCCCAGAAACAAGGCTACAATTTGCAGCTTGAAAGACGAGGCCCTGGAAAAACAATATAAATATATAGCTGGTATTAAACAATAATACCAGCTATATTGGATTTAACCCCCCCTCCCACTACCAATTAAGTTTTTGTATATGTAATTTTCCAGTCACTGTTTTTAAGGTGCTAAGAACTCAGATCCAGCTCCGCAACACACAGACTTCGTGTCCCCACTAGCCTCTGTTCCCAGAGTCTGCCCCTGCTTGTCTTAGCCAGTCTGTTCCTGGGGGTTACATTGACACATGTTGCACTATCTGAAGGTTCCAAGTTGCTCTCAAGAACAGCCCCACATATAGCACAATCATTCAGGAGAGAGGTTGCAGATGTCTGGGGCCAGTAGGATTGCCAGTTTCCATGCAAGACTTGGAGATTGTGGCAGAATTTGGTTTTAGGGATCCTTTGACATTTGTGCATGTGGCATACTGAACAGAATGTTAACAAAAGGGTGCTTTGCCTCTAGCCCGTGAAGCATTGCAGCCCAACTATTGCTTTTTTTTTTTAAAGACACTGTACCTGGCTGATGAACTTTATCTTTCATGCAGTTTACATTCTTCAAGACAACTGAGCCATCTCAAAGACAAAACTTTTATAGATTAATTTCATGTATGTCTCCTAAAGCCTTTTGACCTGCTAGATAACCTAGGGCTGGTTAAAATTCATGGTGCTATTAAGGGGAAGGGTCAGCTTCTTGTTGCATATTTCTTTGACACTTATCTAGGTGACACTTAGGGATGTGAGGGTATAAATATTAGTGATTTGGGGAATTTGGGGCTGCCATCAGACTGCTCCTTTTGAGTTCCCTGGCTGACAGCCGAGAGATCTCTCTTAGGGTTGCCAGGTCCTACCTGGCTGCTGGCAAGGGGACTTCTTTTGTGCACGCAAAGTGATGACATTGCCCAGAAGTGACATAATTGTGCCGGGCACTTTGCATGGGGACATTCTAGCATTTTGGTATAAAACTCTATGGTGCCTATGGTGACTGGGGATCCTTCTCTTATACAACATCTAGCAGAAATACTTGAATTAAAAAAAATCTAACCATCAATGGAATTGGTCGTATCTGCCATCTTTAATACATCAATATATCTGATTTAATAACACCTACCACAGTTTTATCTAACTGTTTTATATGTTTTATTTATGATGTATTTGAATTTTTATCTTTTGTCTATTAATATTGGTCTCATTACCTCTTAATGTGAGCTGCCCTGAGCCTACTTCAGCGGGAATGGCGAGATACACATTGAATAAATAAATAAATAATAAAGCATCCCCACAAAACGTGCCCAGTGCTATTGCCACACTTCCAGGTGATGTCACCATGCCAGGCACATCAGGTGCCATTGGAACTCTTCAGGGATCAATCCTTTGCCAGCAGGTTTGGGGACTGGGGAAACCCCTTTCCACAGCAAAAGGTTGGGGACCCTAATCTGTCTTCATATTTGTGTTATTTGCGTACACTACTTAATTATAAATATTTTGAGCTTCTTTGTTACTTGGTTTAAGGATTAATAAAACAGAATTTAGTGCAAGCTTGTGTCTTCTTCCTTTTCCCACCAAGACCCAGTATTTGGCTAGTCCCATCCAGCTGATAGAACCAGACAAAGACTGGTTCCCGAGGCACAAGCCTGTGGAAGACCAGACTTTTCTTTTTACAACAGAAGTCTTCTGGAATTGCAGCCAATCTCCAGAGTACAGAGATCAACTCCCCTGGAGAAAATGGCTGCTTTGGAGGATGGACTCTATGGCATCATTTCCCACTGAGATATTTCCCCTCTCTCCAAACCCTGACTTCCCAGGCTGCACCTCCAATTCTCTAGGCATTTCCCAACCCAAAAGTGGCCAGGTCAGCAGAGTTTAAAAGAAGTAATTTGTGTATCACAGGCAAATGAAAGAAGGCAGATCTTGCCACCATAACAAGCTGCTCCCCCAGTAATGAGGCTGGATCAAGGCCCCTTAGCTCTTAATATCATCATTTACCCTTTCCAGTAGGAGGGGCTCTTATCCCCACCTTCGATTTCTCCCTCCCATCTGTGTCACTTCCATCTTGTCTAAATTCAGCATATTTGCCTCTATCTGCTTTATTTATTTACCTTATTTATAGTCTGACTTTCTCACTAAGATGCAGAGTACACAGCATAAGACAAGACAATCAACAGGATGGGCTACCCAAAAACCACTGCAGTTTAGGACTACTGATCGGAAAACACACAGGAAATAGAGAGAAACCTGAAACAAAGCATAAGTATTAACCTAACGTGAAACAATGCAAAAATCACATAGCAGAAGATAGCATACACTTGGAGATAATATATGCTATGCAGAGTAGTATAATCCAACAGTCCTCATCGCCTTATTAAAGCATCTTTCCAAATCATTTTCTTATACTCTGGGCCTTGTACCTTTGCAAAACTGCCCTCCTGAATAATTCAGCTGTGCATCATTTGCAAAATGCCTGGAGAGTGGAAACCTTCCTGACCTCATCACATAGGCAGTTCAATAAGGTGGGGCCCAAAACAGGGAATAGTTGACTAGGAGCTAAAGCTCTGCCATATTTGCAAAGAATAATGTTCCAGGCTGATGGAAGGAGCCTCTGGTGGACTCTCTATGGTCGTTTTCGCACTCACCTCCAGCCAGCGCGACCCCCCTCTTCACCACGCAGGATCTGCGCGGATTTCGCACTAAATACCGCGGAGCAGCCTTTTGCGCTGGAAACTCCCGTCGCAAAAGCCGCGCAAACGCCAAACTGCTTTTTGGCGATTTACGTTTGAGCGGCTTTTGCGCCCGGAGTTTCCGGCGCAAAAGGCTGCTCCGCGGCATTTAGTGCGAAATCCGTGCAGATCCTGCGCGGTGAAGAGGGGGTCGCACCGGCTGGAGGTGAGTGCGAAAACGACCTATGAGATTTTTCATTCTCCCATGTCTATGTCATATGGAGCTGAATGTGTGTCTCAATTAGGGGGTAGATATGCTTCAGTTCATCTACACTATAACTAAAAAGCATTCATATGACTTTGCTCAGTTGCTATAGCAGCTGAATCTGTTAAGGCAGTACCTTTATGCCACTTCAGGGCCATAATCTATAAACAGGTGTTTTCTCACCATGATATGACAATAGATTTTCACAGGCTATCTTCTAATGGGAGAAATGTTGAATACTGAGAAATTCAGGCTCATTTGTGCTCCATTCTCAGTTTTCCCTTTATTTCCCTGAGCCACAGCACACAGCAAATGTGGTCCAGAAACAAAATGTTAAACAATTCCAAGGAGAGTTTATTGTTTTGTGTAAGCGCCTTTGATCTGTATTGGGAATAGAGAAGACTTCTGGAGAGATTAAAAATTGTTATTAACAAAAATGAATGCGTGAAATAGCCTACACAAAGCATATAGGCCAGAAGGGTGTGATGATACATTCTGGCATATGTAATGACGGATATTATCTTGGAATAAAATTATGTCCCAAGGCATAATTTCCTCAGAGAATGACACTACAATATTCTTTCTGGTATTTGATAATTTACATTTAAGCAATTAGCAAAGCAACTGCCTATATTGCATAATTAACCAGAATTTCTGGTTGCTTCCTGATTGAAGCAAGGATATTATGCCATATAGCATGACACATTCTGACATTCTTATAGAGCTTCTGTTTTTATCCAGTCGCCTTGCACCTCAGCGAGCTCTTCTTTGCAACGATACTGTGATTCCAGCTGGGCATCTGTCATGAAGATCCTTTATGGTCTCCTTTTGGTCACCCTCTTCCTATTCCAGGCTGCTCCAGGTGAGTGACCCCGGGGGTGCCTTGACATTACAAATGTCCTACTGAAAATACCCCATCAGTTAATTTAGTCCCTAAACTGGTGGTTTATATAAACATTCCTGAGTATGATCTGCAACGCCATGAAAGCGCAGTAAGAAACATGAAATATTGTACTAGGTGGCAAGAGCAGCTTCCTGAGAAGCTCAGGTTCTTTTTCCAAAATAGGCTTAAGGCTATGAAGATAGGTCTAAAAGTATGTGGGCAGCATATAATACAATCCGAGAAGCCAAGTGGGTGGTGGAAATAAGATCCCCAGTGGGCAAAAGGCAGAGTGTTGTTGTCTGGTAAAGCAACCTGCTTCTTCTGGCTAGAAACAAACAAATTATTAATAATATTTTGCATTTGTATAGTGCTTTGAAGGCACTCAGCGGGGGGGGGGGGGGGGGACAGCTTGCCCAGGACTTTCTGGAGAATTCATGGCCAAGGCAAAATGGGAGCTTTTCCCCAGTCACACTTGCTCATGAGTTGTCTCCTCTCTTGGACTCTGCTGATTTATGTTAAAGTAACCTCAAGGCTGAACTGTGGTAAACAAGCTTTATATGAAGCTGTATTAAAGATAAGTCAGAATGCTGAAAACTTTGCACCAAATATGTTTGGCCTGTAAGCGTGCTGTTTTGAACAATTACATGTGGACTGATACTCAAATCTTCTTGTCTTGCTGAAGTCTGATTTGAGTAGCATGTCACACACTTGCTGTGTGTTGGCTGTGGCTGCAAAATTTTGTTTATTATTATTATTTGTGACCTTTGGTGCCTGCAAAGTAGGAAGTGTCAGCCTTTCCTATGGTCACTGTTGGTTCATATTGTTCAAGTTGCTCAATTTGCTTCCTCCTACAGATGCTCAAAATGCTGCCAATCTCAACAGATTGCTTTCCTTAGGGTAGAAGTTAGAATTTTATTTTTCATAGTTAATTACAAAAGGAAAATTTGGGTAGGGATGTTAAACAGATTAGGTGCATGCATCTTATTAAAGTCATACATTGGTTCTCACACTTACCATTGTTCAGATTTTGATTCCAGGCCCTTTTCTGGGCAAAACTTGAAGCCAACTAAAAGAAGGGAAGTGTCCTACAGAGAATCATAGTATTGGGGGTGAGGGGGGACTTTCCGCTCACCACAAGAAAACCAGGAGCTGGATCAAACAATGCATGAGATGAAAAAGCAAGTTGCTGGGTGCTGCTTCGCTTTTTCAAAAAGTGGCAGTGTCAGGACTGTGGGATGGGATGTTGATCCAACACAGGCAACAAAATGGGGCTAAGACGAGTTGGAGTGGCAGCCATCTTCTTGGAAAGATAATGGCAAGGGAAGAATTTTCTGGCCTAGGATTATTTCCATTCCTGGACATTCACCATCACCCTCCAGGTACTTGTGGAAAAATTGGTTAGAGAGTCCTCAACCTTACTACAAAATCATTTTGACCCAAGTTTTAGCCACAGCTGGGAATGCAGACAATGTCATATAGTGGTCAGGGCACAGGACTGGTATCTGTATGGATTCCAGTCTCCTGTCTGACATGAAACTAGCAGAGTAACCTTGGGCCATTCATACTCTCTTGCCTTTCCTGCCACAGGATTGTTTTTGTGAGGGTAACACGGGGGAGAATAAGGAGTTCTCTGCTTGAGTTCTCTCCTTGATGTCCACAGTACAGGGGAAAATGTACTGAGCACAGTACAGGGTGCAGAGTATAATGAGCAAAGCAGAAATTTTCTGATATTGTGTTCTTGCAGGGGACAGTCATCTGCTCACTTGTGCCTCCATGGGTGGATTTTGCATGGTGCAATCCTACAAGACCTGCCCATCTGGTGTATTATTGGATGGAGTGTGTCGCCACAAAGCAAAATGCTGCTTGAAGAAGAGAGATACTTGACCTTGGCCCTTTTTTCACGATCTCCTCTGCCAGTTGCCTTTGTCTCCATGATCCAGTAAAAGCTCAGCTGAACTGAGAAGTTCTCAAAGGACAAGGCTTTCCTGTCCACTCTACAACAAACAGCTAGGAATGGGCACCACTAATTCATCAGAAATCTGCTCTGATTGGCCAGTTCCTGCCTAGGATTTAGTGTTCAGGGCTTTTTTTATAGCAGGAACTCCTTTGCATATTAGAACACACCCCGATGTAGCCAATTCTCCAAGAGCTTACAGTGCTCTTAGTACAAGGCCTATTGTAAGCTCCAAGAGGACTAGCTACATCAGGGGGATGTGGCCTAATATGCAAAGGAATTCCTGCTACAAAAGAAGCCCTGAGTGTCATTAACTGTACATTGGTTGATCTCTGCTTGGTCACCATCTCTTCAGAGAGCCAGTTTGGTGTAGTGGTTGAGAGAGGTGGATTCTAATCTGGAGAACTGGGTCTGATTCCCCACTCCTCCACATGAAGCCAGCTGGGTGACCTTGGATCCAACACAGTTCTCTCAGAGATCTCTCTGCCCCATCTACCTCACAAGGTGTCTGTTGCAGGGAGAGGAAGAGAAGGGGATTGTAAACCACTCTGAGACTCTGAGTGAAAGGCGGGATATAAATCCAACTCTTCTTTTTCTTTTCTTCTTCTTCTGTTTCTTCATCATCATCTTCTGTGATGAGCAATGTATTCAACCTGCCTTGAAGACATGTGTGTATTGAAAAGTTGGCTGTAGATGATGATGATGCTAACAATAAACCTATGAAAATTGTATGGGATTCATTACTTGCTCAAGTATAAAGGGAAAGTTTGCCAATTCCATCAATGGGGTAAAATCAAGATTTGCAGTTGTGTCGTCATTGCATCAGGGAGCCAAACCTGCCTTCAAGCACCAACTCTGCAGGGTCTAGTCATCCCTGAAAGGGGTTTTGGGAGGGAAGGGTACAGAGTATCTCTTTGTCATGCAATGCAGTTTGCAGAAAACCTTGCAATACTAAGGCAATACCCTACACCTAGGTATACCCAGAAGAACTTTGCAGTACACCACCTGTTAAATTTACATTTGGGGGATTAAAAGACCCTAAATGACAAAAGGAGCACCTATGCCTTTACGAAACAGAAGCCCTCAGTGACTGTTGCTAGGCTACCACAGCATTCTAGGCTTGTTTTTTGTCAAGGGGTGGGTGTAGGGCTCTTTCCGGGGTTTGGCCTTTGAGAGAGGACAGATTGGACCTCCAGGCTACCTGCTGCTGCCTGACTTGCATGACACACCTAGACCCGGCTGCTTGCTAGTGTTCAACAGCAAGTCAGTGTGGTGTATTGGTTAGAGCTTCATGCTAGGTTCAGATCACCAGTCTGACATGGAAGCTCACTAGATGATGCAGGGCCCATCACATATTTTCAGAATCACCTGCCTCACAGAGTTGTTGTGAGGATTGCATGGAGAAGAGGAGAGTGATGCAAGGTGCTTTTGGAGAAAGGTGGGATATAAATGACGAAAATAAATTCTAAATATAGCTGGATAAATAAAGGCTCAGATTTTGGAGTCAACAGATGCTGAGCTTCCTTGAACAACTGGGGTGGTCATAAACTAGCTAATGCAGTAATAGCATAGAAATAACAATTCTTTGCTGCTGTCACTGCCACTGCATAGGTCTTCCAACAGCCTGTTAAACATACAGACCGTGGATTGGAAACAGCCCATCTCAGGCTCTTATCTATCCAACAAGCATCTGGTGCAAAGGAGGGAACAGGAGGCTGCTGGGGGGGGGGAGTGAGTGGGCGGAGCCACTCCAATCATGGCTTTAGCTCAGCAGAACAACCTCATCTGCAGCAGTCAAGCAGACTTCCTTTGCTTCAGTGGCAGCCTCACTGGTAAGTCAGGGGCAATGCAGCTGCACTCATGCTGACTCAGGGTTCCTGGGCCTCTGCTAGGCTTCCCAATCCCCAGGTCCCAGTGCGGGATTCCCCGGTTTTACAGGCTCCCCCCCCCCCGCCCCCAGCCAGCTGGCCGGCGGGGGAAACTCCTCCCCCACAGCCACCCTGTACCTCTAGATCTTGGGCAGGACCTGCAAACAGGCCCAGTTTTAAAATGTGTGTGTGCCTTTAAATTGGAGCAGGAAGTACTTCATGGGGAAGGGTTAGCAACAGCAGACCTCGTGAGAGTGCAGCCCCTCTGTTTGTTTTGCTTTCCTTTCAGACAAGTGAGTACATGTGTAAAAGAGCAGCGTAGCCCCTGTACTTTCCAGAGACTCCTGCTTTGTTCTACTGCTTCAGACCAACACAGCTGCCCACTTGCACCAGAGACAGTTAAGCGTGTGTGTGAGAGAGAGAGAAAAAACGGGGGGAGGGAACTCTATTATTCCCTATGGAGACTTATTCTCATAGGAAATAATGGAGAATTGATCCATGGGTATCTGGGGCTCTGGGGGGGGCTGTTTTTTAAGGTTGAGGCACCAGATTTTCAGCATAGCATCCAGTACCTCTCCCCAAAAAACCCCCCATGTTTCAAAAAGATTGGACCAGGGAGTCCAATTCTATGAGCCCCAAAAGAAGGTGCCCTTATCCTTCATTATTTCCTATGGGGGGATGGGATTTAAAAGATGTGTGGTCACTTTAAATGGGATGGCCAGAACTCCCCTGAAGTTCAATTATGCTTGTCACACCCTTGCTCCTGGCTCCGCCCCCAATGTCTCCTGCCTCCACCCCCAAAGTCTCCTGGCTCCACCCCCAAATTCCCCAGATATTTCTTGAATTGGACTTGGCAACCCTAGCTGCTGTACTTCATAAACTTTATATCTCCAGTATCCGACATTACATTATATGGCACACAAGGCCCTGCCTGACAAAATAACATTTATGTCCAATCTGGCCCTCATAACAAATCACTTCAACACTATGATCTGTCAGTAGAAATTCTCTGCCAGTCATTCTAGGCATCCCTCAGCCCCAGGGGCGTAGCTAGGGCTTCGGGGGCCTGGGGCCCAAGATTTATGTGGGCCCCCCTATGTGTGTGGCGGAGGGGAGGGGAGGGGCTTCCCTGCCTTAAGACGCCGAGCGGCGCGCGGCCCTCCCCACATCCCTCCACCCCCGCAGCCTGCCTCGCGCACACTTTGCAAACTTTCCGCCCGAAGTTCCTCTTTCTGGCGCACCGCCGCGGCCGGGGCCTCCCCACATCCCTCCACCCCCGCAGCCTGCCTCGCGCACACTTTGCAAACTTTCCGCCCGAAGTTCCTCTTTCTGGCGCACCGCCGCGGCCGGGGCCTCCCCACATCCCTCCACCCCCGCAGCCTGCCTCGCGCACACTTTGCAAACTTTCCGCCCGAAGTTCCTCTTTCTGGCGCGCCGCCGCGGCCGGGGCCAGGAGCGGCTGAGTCGTTGGCGCCTGGGAGTTGAGGGGGCCGGAGAGCTCCGGGGCGCTGCTGCCGAGCGCGGGGATGCGGCCACTGGGCGCGCAACGCCGCCGCCGCCTCCTCCTCCTGCTGCCCGCCGGACGCCGCTTCCCCCGCCCCGAGCTGGGACTGTGGCTGGAAGGTCTGCGCGACGCTCCGGAGCCCTGCCGGGGAGGGGAGGGACCCCCCTTGGCAATGCGGGGGCCCCCCAGACCCCCCCAGACCTGGGGCGATCCGCCCCCCCCGCCCCCCTCCTCCCTACACCACTGCTCAGCCCTCTTCAGGTCACCCAGCTCTGGGCAAAAGGCACAGGCCTCTAGCCACACCAAGCTTATATGCCTGTTACAGGAAGAGAAACAGAAGCTCACCTCAGATCTCATGCAATTGGCAGTCTTCACAATTAAGCTCTAAAGGCAAAGCTATTTGGAACCCTGCACTTCTGTAACTGCAACATCAGCATTAATGTTTGGCTTTAAAAAGCAGGCTGAGTGAGAGGTCTTGATTGTTTGTGTGTGTGATTGCTTAGCGAATTAATCCTCAGGTGCTCAGTGTCAGTTCTTCATATTTTGATTTTGTATACAATAAAATTGCCTGTGTCTCTCACTCTCTTCCTAATTTTATTTTGGATATCAGTTTAATGGTTGGAGAATGTGGGCAGTTTAATGATGGAAAGACAATCAGGCTGATTCTGCACTAATCTTGCTCCATGCCATGCTTCCATTTCTCTCTGGAGCAAGCTAGCGATTTCGAACCAGCTGCTCCGCACTTTCATTTTGCACTGGGAAAACCCGTCATTTGCTGCACCGCAGCATAAACCTGTTTTTTTCAGGTTTACACTGCAGTGCAGCAAATCGCAGGTTTTCCCCTTAAAAAAACGGGGTATAAATCGAATTAAACAAACGTAAAATGGCAGCACAGAACAGCTAACAAATCCTAACAAATAAGGTAAGAGCAGCTAATCCTAACAAACAAATCCTAACAAATAAGGTAATATGGCACCTTAAAATTTAACCAGCTATGCTTCTGGGCCACATTGGGGCCAGCATTCGGAAAGTAAAACATAGAAGCAATTGAATGGCAGCAACAAAGTACAAAGCAAAGCAATATCTGTAGAATGCAAAGCTGATGTAGAAATCCCTGTTGACACTCATAGCAACCATGGCAACCACCACCACCCATTCATCATAGCACTGAGTAATGCCTCATTGGCACTTGAGTGTTGTCTCAGAGTTAATCTGTGTTATTGAGGATTAATGATTGGATGAATCTCTAGATGTATAATTTAGCTATAAGGAGGGGAACAATATGGACTGGAGCCTTAGCACTGGAGAGAATGGGTTTTAACACTTTCAATCTACACACAGTTTTCCCAGTCAAATATCTCCACAAGACTAGCTTGAGCCCCAGTAACAATAAACACAAGTCCTTCTTCCCAAACAAGATGATCCTGAGGTATATTTTCTGGTCTCTGACAGGAGGATGTATGAACTGATTGCATGGTCTTTAGTACATAATATGGTGAATGTTGTCCATGTGATTTGATCTCTGTTGGCGTCTTCTCATATGCAAAGGCAGGAATTGACACTGCAATGAATATATGCACCAGACGTGAGTTAATTTGCATTAGCAACTGAATTTGTGAGTGGACATCACCAAAGTCAGTGGAGTGCTACCGAAGCATCTAGTAGTGTGCAAGCCCATTTGTAGGGCCAGTCACACCTATCCTTCACACAAAACCTTTGCCCTCAAAACTGATGTGAAAGCAGCTCCCACAGCACTGACACAGGGCTTAAGGGGATCTGAAAAGCATGACAAAAGTTCTTCCCATGATGATGACGCTCTGTCAGCTCTAGTATTAGCCAAAGTTCCCAAAAATGGAGTATGGGGGAATTAATTTAGATGGGCAAAGATGGCAAAATGAGCTGGGTCAATAACATGTTTATACAGAGTCTACTCAGGAGCCCTCTCAAGTAATGAGGAGATAGATGTGCTAAAAAAGGTTTTTATTAAGAAAATTGTTCAAGCACACAAGAAAAGCGATTCAAACAACAATCACACAGGCCTAGGAAAATAGAGGAGAAATTGGATAGGGAAACATTTAAGGGAAAACATACAGGGTGATGCTTTACCTGTCAATGATGCAGGAAGAACAATCCTCTAGCGAAGATGATAAGGGAAGGGGGAGCAAGAAATGAACAGCATAGCTCGCAATAATGGGCCCAATACTGATCAGGTAATTGGAGATGTCTCAGACAGCAATGGTTAGGAATACAATCAGAGACACCCCTGACAGGCAAAAAACCTGGTCTTCTTATAGCCAAATTTGTGTCCTGAGGCGGTGTCATGTGGTACATGACATCAGCCCGAAGATGGCTCCCATGAGTTTGACAAAAGGATTAATGGGCAATGATGGTTCTACCTAGTACAAACCACCATTAAAACAAAGACATTTGAGTGGTCAATCTAGAACCAAATTGTTACCTATTGTGACACCTTAGCTAACACAATGGAAAAGGTCTACATGACAGGATGAAGTAGTTGCCAGACGATCATTTTCATCAATATTCTATTGTGTAAGACACTTGCCTTGATGGTTGACAGGAAGAATCCTTCATTAGGTGTGAAGACATTGTAGCAGTTCTATTGTTGACCTCTGGCTTCTTCATTTATACCTCCAAAGCATGCCTGGTTGCTGGAATGCAGTACGTGGCACACACATCTCTGTATGGCAGTTTGCAGAAGCTGAAGTTGTCTTTTTTGGACATCTCGGGAACATGGCTTCTTTCAAGGTGGCTGCTGGCACTGTCTTCTGGATGACAGGAGTGCAGTTGCTGTCTGCAGGGCTGAGCAGCTCATCTGGGAAGCATAGTCAGGAGTCCTCTTTGTAGGGCAGGCACAGGCAGGAAGCTGGCTAGAGTAGGGCTGCCAAGCCCCTGGTATGGGCAGGAATCTCCCGCCCAGGAGGTTTTCAACCCTCCGGCCCACACTGGGTCGGTGTGGGGAACCTCCGCCTGCATCGCTGGCGTGATAACATCACCCAAAAGTGACGTTATCAAAATGGTGGCACCTGTGCAGGGCAGCTCTAGGCATTTCCGGGAAAACTCTATGGTTTTCCCGGATGCTCTAGCCATTTGGGAGGTAAAACTCTATGGTACAATAGGTATCATAGAGTTTTAACCTCCCAAATGGCTAGAGCATCCAGGAAAACCATAGAGTTTTCCCAGAAACACCTAGAGCAGCCCCGCACAGGCGCCGCCATTTTGATGACGTTACTTCCGGATGATGTCATTTTGTCGTGTGCGCTTCGCACACGCGAATGTCCCCCGCTGGGGGATGAAGAGGACTTGGCAACCCTAGGCTGGAGCCTGGCTGGAAACACTGCTGCATAGTCCATACAGGGTAAATGTCCTTACAGGGACTGGCACAGAGGCCAAATGTTTATAGTCCAGCAAGACTGAATGTCCATAATGGAGTAGGCATATGAGTTTTAAGCAGGGCTTTTTCTGAGCAGGAATGTACAGGAACACAGTTCCAGCCAGCTTGGCATCAAGAGCTGTGGTCCAATATGCAAATGAGTTCCTGTTGGGCTTTTTCTTTTAAAAAGCACTGGTTTTAAGTTGGAATCATAGAGTTGGAAGGGTCATCTAGTCCAACCCCCTGCACAATGTAGGAAACTCACAAATACTTCCCCCTAAATTCACAGGATCTTCATTGCTGTCAAATGGCCATCTAGCCTCTGTATAAAACCTCTAAGGAAGGAGAGCCCACCACCTCCCGAGGAAGCCTGTTCCACTGATGAATCGCTCTAATGGTCAGGAAGTTCTTCCTAAGGTTGAGCCAGAAATTCTTTTGATTTAATTTCAACCCATTGGTTTTGGTCCTACCTTCCGGGGCCACAGAAAACAATTTCACACCATCCTCTAGATGACAGCCCTTCAAGTACTTGAAGATGGTGATCATATCTCCACCCAGTCGCCTCCTCTCCAGGTTAAACATCCCCAGCTCCTTCAATCTTTCCTCATAGGACTAGGTCTCCAGACCCCTCACCATGTCCGTCGTCCTCCTCTGGACCCGTTCCAGCTTGTCTATATCCTTCTTAAAATGTGGTGCCCAAAACTCAGTATTTGAATAAGACGAGCAAGCAGGATTTCTTCCCAGGAGACAAATTAGAGACAATATTAGAACGATTATAGATGTTGAATATTATGAGAAGCACCCTGAAAAAGAAGTGGCATTATTTTTTGCTGATGCAGAGAAGGCCTTTGATAATGTGAACTGGGACTTTATGTTTGCAGTGATGGAGAAATTGGGGCTAGGGGAAAATTTTGTAAGAATGGTCAAGGCGATATATACTGAACAACAAGCAAGACTTTGTATAAATGCAGCTTTGATGGAAAAAATGATAATCAGCAAAGGTATGAGACAAGGTTGCCCTCTATCTCCATTGATTTTTATAATGACTTTAGAGATTTTGCTTATGCAAATAAGAGAAGATAAAGGGCGCTTTCGCACAGACCTTAACCAGCAGCAACGCCCCTCTTCACCGCGCAGGATCGGCGTGGATTTTGCACTAATTGCCGCGGAGCACCCAGAAGAGCCAGAAAGTCCCGTGGCTTTTGCGGCGCAAATGGAAACTGGGTTTTGGCGGTTTCCGTTTGCGCCGCAAAAGCCGCAGGACTTTCCGGCTCTTCCGGGTGCTCCGCGGCAATTAGTGCAAAATCCGCGCCGATCCTACGCGGTGAAGAGGGGCGTCGCTGCTGATTAAGGTCTGTGCGAAAACGCCCAAAGAGATAGAGGGAATGAAATTGAAAGGTTTTTCTTATAAATACAGAGCGTTTGCTGATGATGTAATGTTTATCAATGAAAATCCTATTTGTGTAATACCATTGCTGCTTCATAAGATACAAGAATATGGAGAGTTGGCAGGTTTTTATATAAACAAAGAAAAATTGAAAATTTTATGTAAAAATATGACAAAGAATCAACAGGAAGAATTACAACGTGTAGCTGAGTGTGAAGCTGTTCCAAAAGTAAAGTATCTGGGTGTGGAAATTACTATGAAACATGTAGATTTGTATAAAAACAACTACGAGAAGCTTTGGTGCAAGATTGATGGAGATTTGTTAAAATGGAATAAATTGAACTTGTCTTTACTGAGCAGAATTTCTGCTATCAAAATGAATGTTCTACCAGGAATTATGTTTTTATTTCAGACAATCCCAATTGTGAAGGATTACAAACAATTTAGTAAATGGAAAAGGAAGATCTCTGAATTTGTGTGGGCTGGAAAAAAAACAAGAATTAAAATGAAAATTTTGACTGATGCAAAAGAAACAAGAGGTTTCCAATTGTCTGATTTAAAGCTATACCACGATGCAGTATGCTTGGTGTGGATTAAAGAATGGATGATGTTATTAAATAGAAAACTACTAGAAGGTCATGGAAATATTTTTGGTTGGCATGCTTGTATGTATTATGGGAAAAATAAGATGGACGGGTTTTTTTCACATCACTATATAAGAAGAAACTTGTTGAATACATGATTAAAATACAAAAGATATGGGGATGAGAGAAAACTGCTCTGGATTGTGCCAATGGAAGTAATAAAGTTATATTCGGATATCTCTGAAGTGAAGTGGTTGTCATATAAACAATTGTTAAAGATGCATGGTGAGAAAGTTGAACTAAAATCGGTAGAAGAATTGGACTATAAATATAATTGGTTTCAAATGCAACAATTTAAGAGCTTGGTGGAACAGGACATTAAAAATGAAGGTATAAGACAAGAACAAACAGAATTGGAAAGAATGCTGTTTAGTGATAATGACAAATTGATATCAAGAATTTATAAACTGTTATTGAAATGGTCTACGGAAGGTGAAGTAGTTAAATCTCAGATAAAATGGGCAATTAATATAAACAAAGAAATACAAATGGAGTCATGGGAACACTTGTGGAAGAACTCTATGAAAATATCTACATGTTATAACATTAAAGAGAACTGTTTTAAAATGCTATATCGATGGTATATGACACCTAAGAAATTGGCAAAAACGAGTAATCAGAAGTCAGACAGATGTTGGAAATGTAAAAAGCATGAAGGTTCTTTTTACCACATGTGGTGGATATGTGAAAAGGCAAGACAATATTGGCAAATGATTCAGAAAGAAATATCAAAGATTTTAGGTTATGATGTTAAGAAATCTCTAGACATGTTTTTGTTAGGATTACAAATGGAAAGTTTTCCGAAATCAGATAGAACTATTGTGTGGTATCTACTTTCAGCTGCAAGGTATTATATGTGCAGCTATGGAAGCAAGATAAAATACCAGAAAAATGGGACTGGATTTTAAGACTGGATGTCTTGGAGTGAAATGGACAAACTTACAAGAATCTTAAAGGACTATAGTTTGGAGAAGTTTAAGATGGATTGGGAGAAATTTCAAATATATGTTGAAAAACATTGGAAAGTAAAGGGACATTTAGTGATGTTTGTTAAATGGTTATAAAAAAAAGAAGAAATGGTTTTTCTTTTGTTGTTGTTTTTTTTACGGGATTAATAGTATCTTTTTCTTTTGACAAAGGTTAAGAGATTAGAGTAAAAGGTTTTTTAAGAGTTATTACCTTGTATTTTTAGTAATTTAAGTAAACACCGGCGGGAGTCAGAAAAAAAGGGATGGAAGGGGTGAAAAGTAATGTATTGGTATTATTCTTGCATTAGTGCTTTCATTGATAGTTTTTCTTTATATAAATATTATTACAATACATTGCAATAATAAAAGTGATTTTGACAAAAAACATGTGGTGCCCAAAACTGAACACAATACTCCAGGTGAGGTCTTAGCAGAGCCAAGTAAAGCAATACCATCACATCACGTGATCTAGACACTATACTTCTGTTGATACAACCCAAAATTGCATTTGCCCTTTTAGCCACCGCATCACACTGTTGACTCATGTTCAGCGTATGATCCACTAAGATCGCTAGGTCCTTTTCGCACATATTACTGCTAAGACAAGTCTCCCCCATCCTATAACCATGCATTGGATTTTTCCTACCTAAATGCAGAACTTTACATTTATCCCCGTTAAAATTCATTTTATTGATTTTAGTCCATTTAATGATTTAATGTCCATTGTAACTGAAAGTCCATGTGAACCTGGCATCAAGGCCAGAGAACTATAGTCAATAATGGTGGGAGAGAGGGTCCAGGGCTAACACTAGGGCTGCCAACCTCCAGGTAGGAACTGGAAACCTCTTGCAATTACAACTGATCTCCAGGCTACAGAGATTAGTTCCCCTGGTGAAAATGTTAAAATTCCAATCACCCATAAAAACAAATTTAAAACAGATCAAAGAAACAGCTGTACTGGAATAGCAAGGTTAACTCCCAGTCAAGAAACAATTAAGGACATTTCAGTCAGAGAATTACTTCAAAGGGACCTAGCTCATTTTATATTCAGCCAAAGGCCTTATAAAAAAGAAAAACCTTTACAAGCTTGCCAGAAACTTAAAAGGGAAGGGAAATGTCACGCCTCTTCAGATAAAGTGTTCCACAAGGTTGGGGCTACCACTATTAAAAAACTGAGCTCTCTCTGGCGTCTGCTAAATCTGACAGCAACTAGCAGCATACTGCAGCAAAGTGGACACATACGGGAGAGGCAGGTTTTTGGATCCTGGAACATGAAGGTAAGAACACCTTGAACTGAGCTTAGAAATAGACAGGTAGCCAATTAAGCTATTTTAGTACTGGCATCAGTGACAGATTGGCCAGGGTGTCAGCTTGCCCGACGGCAAGTGGGCCCCTGATGAAGTGGGCCCCCTTAAACATTAGACAATGTGTTAAAAATGTCAATGTCCTTTTAGTAGCTGTAAAATATAATAGAAGACCCAATATTATTACTGTAATGCAACTAAAATTTACATTGTTTTTAGGGTTGTCAGCCTCCAGGTGGGGCCTGGGGATCACCCGCTTTTACAACTGATCTCCAGCTGGCAGAGGTCAGCTCCCCTGGAGAAAATGCAAATCTGTATTTACATTTGGTATCTACTGCACACTATCAGTAAAATGTACAATATTTTTATACTGCAATTACATATATATATCCATATCCATACACACACATTTATTTCACAAAAGTTTTAATTGCACCTTTTTTCCACTTATGTATTTTTTTGAATTTTTTATTTATTTCTTACAAAAAATAAATTATAGCCTTATAGTTGTGGGTGGGCCCCCTTTGTCTCCTGGCAACCAATATTTTTAGACCCAGTCTGCCACAGACTGGCATAATGTGCTTGTGCAACAAGACTCTTATTAGCATGTGGTCATATATAACCTGTGTGTTCTGCAGAGTTAGATCAGGCACAGAATGTGCAGGGCAAATGAATTTTTAAATGCATTTCTTTAACACAAAGCCTTCTGCTATACAGGACAATAAAGATTTATGCTGCAGAACACAAATTGTTCCAGTGAACAGAAACCTGTAACACAAAGTTGTTCCAGTAAACAACTGATTCTTCCTTGCATAATCTTTGCTGGTGAGCAGTGTTGCCTCTAAACTGAGCTAGTGTGAACTAGCTCACAGATTTTTAGACTCCAGCTCACACATTTTTGTCTTAGCTCAGGAAGGATGACCCCAGAGCACAATAATTTATGCAGTAGCTCACAACTTTAGTGCTCACAAAGTAGATTTTTTGCTCACAAGACTCTCCAGTTTAGAGGGAACATTGCTGGTGAGCCAATTCCAAATTCTCCAGTCCACCAGAGCACCTGATGCCATTCTCATGCAAAAGAAATTCAGTTCCAACTAATCGAGCAACTCAGAAACAAGACTACAATATGCAGCTTGAAAGACATGATCCTAGAATAACAATATAATTTAAAAATAATACCAGCTATACTGGATTTAATCCCCCATCAATCAATAAAGTTTTTGCATATATAATTTTCCATTATACAAGGTAGGTGATAAGAACCCAGATCCAGCTCCCCAACACAAACTCCCTCCCTCCACTAACCTGTTCCCAGAGTCTGCCCCTGCTTGTCTGAGCCACTGTGTTCCTGGGGATTATATTGGCACATTTTGCACTATCTGAAGGTTCCAGGTTGCCCTCAAGAACAGCCACACACACACAGCTGCACAATCATCCAGGTGAGAGGTTGCAGATGTCTGGAGCCTGTAGGATTGCCAGTTTCCATGTGGGACTTCGAGATCGACCAGAATTGCAGCCAATCTACAGAAATCCATTCCCGTGAAGAAAATGGCTGCTTTGAAGGGTGGACTCCATGGCATTATTTCCCACTGAGGTATTTCCCTTCTCCCCAAACCCGCCCTCCCAGGTGCCACCCCCAATTTTCCAGACATTTCCCAACCCGAAAGTGGCAGCCCTAGTGGCCAGGTCAGCAGAGTTTAATTTGTGGATCATAGGCGAATGAAAGAAGGCTGATCTTGCCACCATAACAAGCTGCTCCTCCAGCAATGAGGCTGGATCAAGGAAGGCCTCTCAACTCTTAACATCATCAGTTACTCTTTCCAGTAGGAGGAGGTCTTATCCCCCTCCTCGATTTCTCCCTCCCAGCCCATGTCACTTTCATCCTGTATAAATTCAGCAAATTTGTCCCTATTTATTTTATTTATAGTCCAGCTTTCTCACTGAGACTCAAGGCAGATCACACAGCATAACTCAAGACAATCAATAGGATGGGACATCTAATAAACAGTGTAATTGGTTTATGATTGCAGAGATGTGAAAACATGAAGAAAACACAGACAAACAGAGAAAGCACAGGTATTAACATAACATGTTAACATAATCATGTTAACATAACGTATCAACAATGCAAAAACTGTTTTAACATGTGTTAATATGTCAACATAACAATGTTAATGTTATTAATATAAAATATTAACATAACAATGGAAAAATCACATAGCAGGACCATACACACAGCTGCAGATGGTATATGCTATACAAAGTAGCATAGTCCAAAAGTCCTTATCCCTTTATTAAAGCATCTTTCTGAACACCCCCCTGAATAATTTAGCTGTGCAGAGTTTGCAGAATACCTAGAGAGTGGGAGCATTATGATCTCATCACATAGGCAATTCTATAAGATGGGGCTAAAACACAGAATGCATAAGTATGAGCTAAATCCCTACAATAATTGCAAGGAAGAATGTGCCACACTCATGGAAGGAGACTCTGGTGCACTCTCTATGAGGTCTGTCATTCTCCCATGTCTATTTCATATGGAGCTGAATTCAAGTCTCAGTTAGGGGTAGATGTGCTTCAATTCATCCACACTATAACTAAACAGCAAAATCCATTTATAAAAATTGTTGAATAAAATTCAATCTAAACTAAGGAACAGTGGAACTGATAGTTTTGCACCCTTGCCTGTCTTTACATGGCATGGACAGACTAGGCAAGACACACAAAATTGCTGTGCCAAGTAGGACCCATTTGGAGTAAACCAAGAATCAAGTTTGCTTGACCAGATCAATAACCTGCACTTTGGCTCCCAGGCCATGTGTTCATTGGAATGGGATGAAACATGTGGACAAGATAAGGGAGTAGGATCTGTGGAGCCACAGAGTGGCAGGGCTGTGGCCAGAGTTCCCTCTAAACTGTGTGTGAGCAGCCACTCATTAACACCCATGTGTAGTCCTGCACTGCCCATTGCACATTTTTAAGATCACAGCAGTTATAATTCTGCTCAGGATGTGAACTGTTCTGCTCAGTCAAGGTGGTGGGGAACTAGAGGGAATATTGGCTTGACTACACAATCTATCAGGGTGCAAGAAGCAGAAGAAGAGCTGAATTTATACTCTGCCCTTCACTCTGTATCTTAGAGCAGCTTACAGTCCCCATCCCTTACTCTCCCCATAGCAGACACCCTGTGAGGAAGGTGGGGCTGAGGGTAGGGTTGCCAGCCTCCAGGTGGGGCCTGGAGATCTCCTGCTTTTACAACTGATTGCCAGCTGGCAGATATCAGCTCCCTGGAGAAAATGGCTACTTTGAAGGGTGGACTCTATGGTATTGTACCATGCTGAACCTCGTCCCCTCCCCAAACCCTGGCCTCTCCCAGATCCACCCCCAAAGTCTCCAGGTATTTTCCAACACAGACCTGGCAACCCTAGCTGAGAGTGCTCTGAGAGAACTGTGACTGGCCCAAGGACACCCAGCTGGCTGCATGTGAAGGAGGAGGGAATCAAACCCAGTTCTCCAGATTAGAGTTCACTGCTCTTAACCACTATACCAAACTGGCAAACCACCCCTCCCCACTCACACCCTGCCCTCATCAAATGTGGGAATCACAAGAACAACCTGGAGCTAAGAACAACCTGGAGCAGAGACTGCAACATCCAGAGGGCTCATTTGAGAAATACAAAGCATCTGATCTTGGAAACTAAGCAGGTTTGACTCTGGCAAGTATTGGCATGGGAGACCACCTTGAAATAGGAGGACAGGGCTAGGCTTTATTCAGCCTCCTCTCTGAATATCCAGGCCCCTACAGGGGTCAGTCACCAAAATCAACATGGCTTCCAGGTGCAGACACACAGACTTATAAAATACAAAAATACCCCCCCACACCCAAAAAGAAAGAAATACAAAGCTGAATGTCCCCAGTATACTGAAAACCCAAACTGTGGATGATCTTATTATGAAGGGCACTATGTGATGGTATAACAAAAATTAATGGGTGAGATAGCCTACACATAACATATTGACCAGAAGGGTGTGATGACATGTTGTGCCATATGCAGTGACTGATATTATCTTGCAATAAAATTATATCTCAAGGCACCTTCTCTCCGAAGAATGTCAGTACAGTATTCTTTCCGGAGTTTGATAATTTACTTTTAACCTCAAGCAATTAGCAAAGCAACTGCCTGTAATTCATAATTAACTAGAATTTCTGGTTGCTTCCTGAATGAAGCAAGGACATTATGCCATATAGCATTACACATTCTGAGATTCTCACAGAGTTTCTGTTTTATCCGATCTCCTTGCACCTCAGTGAGCTCTTCTTTCCAAAGACACTGAGTTTCCAGCTGCGCATCTGTCATGAAGATCCTTCATGGTCTCCTTTTGGTCATCCTCTTTCTATTCCAGTCTGCTCCAGGTGAGTGATCCCCTGGGTGCCTTGACATTAAAAATGTGCTGTGGAAAACACGCCATCAGTTAATTTGATATGCTAGTTCCTCAACCAGTGGCTTATAAAAACATTCCTGTGTGCATTGAGCAGTGCTATGAAAACTCAGTAAGAAAGCATGAAATATTGCATTAGGTAGGAAGGATAGCTTCCTAAGAAACTCAAGTTCTTTTTCCAAACTAGGCTTTAGGCTATAAAAGTAGTTCTAAAAGTATGTGGGCAGCATATAATACAATCCAAGAAGTCAAGTGGGTGGTGGAAATAAGACTCCCAGTGGGCAGGAGGCAGAGTGTTGTTTGGGAGTTTTTCCCCAGTTACACTTGCTCATGTGTTGTCTCCTCTCTTGTACTCTGCTTATCTTTGTTACCATAACCTCAAGGCTGAATTGTGATAACAAGCTTTACATTAAACTAGCCTTAAAGATAAGTCAGAATGCTGAAAACTTTGCACCAAATATTTTTGGCCTGTGAATGTGTTGTTATGAACAATCACAATCATATGTGGTCTGATACTCAGATCTTCTTGTCTTGATGAAGTCTGATTTGAGCAGCTTGTCACACACTTGCTGTGTGTTGGCTGTGGCTGCAAAACTGATTTATTTTTTTGTGAGCTTCAATGGTGCCTGCAAAGTTGGAAGCATCAGCCTTTCCTAGGGTCACTGTTGGTTCATGTTGTTAAATTTGCTCAGTTGCCCACTCTTGTATATGTTCAAAATGCTGCCAATCCCAACAGATTGCTTTTCTTAGGGTAGAAGTTAGATTTTTATTTTTCATAGTAAATACAAAAGGATTGTTTGGGGTAGGGATGTTAAATAGATCAGGTGCATGCATCTTATTAAAGTTGTACAATGGCTCTCACATTTACCATTGTTCAGATGTTGATTCCAAGCCCTTGTGAGCAAAACTTGAAGCCAACCAGAAGAAGGGCAGTGTCCTACAGAGAATCATAGCCTTGGGAGGGAATCTCCATCTCACTACAACAAAACTAAGAGCAGGATAAAAAAGCAAGTCGCTGGGTGCTGCTTCACTTTTGCAAGAAGTGTCAGTGTCAGGATTCGTGGATTGTGATGGTAATCCAACACAGGCAAGAGAATGGGGCTAGGACCAGTTGGAGTGGCAGAAGTGCTCTTAGAAAGACAATGGCAAGGGAAGAATTCTGCCAGCTTCAGGATCATTTCCTTCCCTGGACCTTCACCATCCCCCTCCAGATATTTGCAGGAGCAGCCCTGTCATTAGGCAGATTAAGCCATTGCCTGGGGTGCCAGCTTTCCAGGGGCACTGAATTGGATGCCACCTATGTGGCGTGCTATGGCGGATCCTGAGATGGAACCACGAGGCTTAGCTGTTCTCAGGTTTGCACAGAGGGTGGGCAGATAACAGCACCAGGGTATAGGCAACAATGGCCAGCTTGCCCCAAGCATCAGGCAGCTTCCTACAAGTGGTAGCTCTGAACTGCATCTCAGAGATGGACCGAAGAAGCACTTGGAAGAGTTGTGCAAGCTGGGATCCAAATTTCTTTCTTCTAATGAAGCTGTTGGGCTTCCACTCTGCACTAGGGAGAAATGTCAAGCTATTTCTGGCTTCCTTTTGTAAGGAAATTTGCTTTCTTCCCCTTTCCCCTGCCTTTTGAAACAGATAGTCATTTTCAGCTTTTAAGCAGAAGGGGTCATAAGTCTCTTTGGACATGTTAATGGTTATACATCCAACCACCATCCCCTTTTAAAATCAAACTCATGAATATAAGTCATCCCATAGTTTGGAGATTCTAAATATGAACAGGGGACATGTTATTCTCCCCTGAGAAGAAACATTCATAATTCCAAGTTTTCCCCACAATTCATCTTTAAAAATTGGCTACCAGTGTGTGTAGGGGGGCACAAGTAGTTAGCCTTGTCTAGGGTGCCAAACAGTCTGGTCCAGCCCTGAGTACTTTTGAAAAAATTGTTAGAGAGTCCCCTTTAAAAGGTAAAGGTAGTCCCCTGTGCAAGCACCAGTCATTTCCAACTCTGGGGTGACGTTGCATCACGACATTTTCACGGCAGACTTTTTACGGGGTGGTTTGCCATTGCCTTCCCCAGTCATTTACACTTTCCTCCCAGCAAGCTAGGTACTCATTTTACCGACCTTGGAAGGATGGAAGGCTGAGTCAACCTTCAGCCAGCTACCTGAACCCAGCTTCCACTGGGATCGAACTCAGGTCATGAGCAGAGAGCTCCGACTGCAGTACTGCAGCTTTACCACTCTGTGCCACGGGGTTCAGAGAGTCCCCAACCTTATTACAAAATCAATTTTCCTCAAATTCCTTGGTGAGAATCAGTAGGGATTTAGCCACAGCTGAGAATGTAAACGATGTTGTGTAGTGGTGAGGGCACAGGACTGGGATCTGGGTGGATTTCAATCCCCTGTCTGACATGAAACTTACTGGGTGACCTTGGGCCACTCATACTCTCTCAGCCTTTCCTACCTTAGGGTTGTTTTTGTGAGAATAAAACTGGCATATAGTAAGAAAAACAGAATTTTTCTGATATTGTGTTCTGGCAGGGGACAGTCAGCTCATCACTTGTGCCTCCATGGGTGGATTTTGCATTCTGACGCCGTATGAGACCTGCCCATCGGATATAATCCTGGACACAGTGTGTCATTTCAAAAGAAGATGCTGCTTGAGGAATGCTTGACCTTTTTTCCTAATCTCCACTGCCAGTTGTCTTATTTCCATGATCCAGTACCAGCTCAGTACCGGAGAGCCAGCTCCAGTACCGGAGAGCCAGTTTGGTGTAGTGGTTAAGTGTGCAGACTCTTATCTGGGAGAACTGGGTTTGATTCCCCACTCCTCCACTTGCACCTGCTGGAATGGCCTTGGGTCAGCCATAGCCCTGGCAGAGGTTGTCCTTGAAAGGGCAGCTGCTGTGAGAGCCCTCTCCAGCCCCACCCACCTCACAGGGTGTCTGTTGTGAGGGAGGGAGGTAAAGGAGATTGTGAGCCGCTCTGAGACTCTTCGGAGTGGAGGGCGGGATATAAATCCAATATCTTCTTCTTCTTCTTCTTCAGCTGAATTGAAGAGGACTCAGAGCCTGAGCAGGGCTTCCCTGTCCACTCTACAACACTTAGGAATAGACACCATTAAGTCATCAAAAATCTGCTCTGATTGGCCAGTTCCTGCCAAGGATTTAATGTCATTAACTGTACATTGGTTGATTTCTGCTTGGTCACCATCTCAAGTCATTCAATGATGGACTATGTACTCAACCTGCCTTGAGGATCTGTTTGCCTTGAAAGGTTGACTGTAAATGGTGGTGGTGTGGTGATGATGATGGCTTTTTTTAGCAGGAATACCTTTGCATTTTAGGCCACACACCCCCATTGTAGCCAATCCTGGGGCTTACAGTAGCCCTTGTAAGAAGAGCCATGTAAGCTCTTGGAGGATTGGCTACAACAGGGTTGTGTGGCCTAATATGCAAAAGAGTTCCTGCTACAAAAAAAGCCATGATGACAGTGGTGGTGATGACGATGACAACAGCATCAGCAGCAGCAACCTAGGAAAATTGTTTGGGAATCATTACTTCCTTAAGTTTAAGGGAATGTCTGCCAGTTCCATTAATGGGGTAAAATCAAGATTTGCAGTTGAGTCACCATTGCAGCAGGGAGCCAAACCTGCCTTCAAGCACCAACTCCGCAAGGTCTTGTCATCACTGAAAGGGGTTCCTGGAGGGAAGGATGCAAAGCATCTTTTTGTCATGCAGTGCAGGTTGCAGAAAACTTTGCAATACCCAGGCAATACCCTATGCCCTGGTATACTCAGGAGAACTTTGTAGTACCCCACCTGTTAAAAGTTGAAGGTAGCTGGCTAGTAAAGAAAGGCTCAGACGACTAGAGAGGCAATGGCGGTGTACTCGAGACGAAGCGACTAGAACATCTTATAGAGAGTATATGAAGTCCTATGAGATGGCAGTCAAAGCCGCAAAGAAAACATACTTTGCGGCTAAGATTGCATCTGCAACTTCGCGCCCGGCACAATTGTTCAACATAATTCGGACTCTTATAACGCTGCCACAGGGCAGCCCAAACATTAGTCAATTGGAAATAGGTTGTGAGGCTTTTGCGAAATTTTTTGCAGATAAAGTCGCGTCGCTCCGCCGCGACACCCCCGCCATATTGGAGACAGTATCCGAACCCGAGGCTCCTTGCCTGTCTTCAGATTGTATTCTGGATGGTTTCGGCGCTCTCAGCTTGGAGGAAGTTGACAGGATCCTCTTGTCTGCACGCCCTACAACTTGCAATTCGGACCCTTGCCCCTCCTGGCTTATTAAATCTTGCCAGAGGGAGCTTAGGTATCCTATACGGGATATCATAAATAGATCCCTGATGGAAGGGCAATTTCCAACGCCTCTTAAGGAGGCAGTGGTCCGCCCCCTCTTAAAAAAACCAACACTGGATCCGGCCGAATTGGCACACTATCGGCCGGTCTCGAATTTACCCTTTTTGGGTAAACTCATTGAGAGGGCAGTGGCGTTGCAACTACAGAGTTTCCTGGAGGATGCTTCCGTCCTTGACTCCCATCAGTCGGGCTTCCGCCCGGGTCATGGGACGGAGACAGTGCTGGTCGCCCTGGTGGATGATCTCCAGCGGCATCTGGACCGAGGCGGCTCGGCGGTACTGATGCTGTTAGACCTGTCGGCAGCGTTCGACACGGTCGACCATCGGTTGCTGACTTGCCGTCTTGCCGACGTGGGGATTCAGGGGTTGGCTTTACAATGGCTTACCTCTTTCCTCAAAGGTCAGGGACAAAGAGTGGCGATTGGGGGTGAATTGTCCCAGAGATACCAGCTGGATTGCGGGGTCCCTCAGGGAGCAGTTCTATCCCCGATGTTGTTTAACATCTATATGCGCCCTGTTACCCAGATTGCCCGGAGATATGGGCTGGGCTGCCACCAGTACGCTGATGACACCCAGCTCTATCTACTTATGGACGGCCGGCCTGCCTGTGTCCCAGAAAACCTGGACCTGGCATTGCAGGCCGTGTCTAGATGGCTCAGGCTGAGCGGGCTGAAGCTAAATCCGACGAAGACAGAGGTCCTTTGCCTGGGTCGCCGTGGTCCAGGGAGGGAGATTCCCTTACCGGCCCTCGACGGTGTGCCTCTGTCAGCGGCGCACAGGGTTAGGAGCCTGGGGGTGCTACTGGAGCCTACCCTAACTATGGAGGCCCAGATAGCAGCCACTGCCAAGTCCGCATTTTTTCATCTTAGGCGGGCAAGGCAATTGGCCCCTTTCCTGGAGGGCGACGACCTGGCAACAGTGATCCATGCAACGGTCACCTCGAGGCTGGATTACTGCAATGCCCTCTACATGGGGCTGCCCTTGTGCCGAACCCGGAAGTTGCAGCTAGTGCAGAATGCCGCTGCCCGGCTGTTGTTAGGGCTCCCTAGACGGGAGCACATCCAGCCGGGGCTTCGGGGACTGCACTGGCTGCCGATAACATACCGAGTTCGGTACAAGGTGCTGGTTATGACCTTTAAAGCCCTTTATGGTCTGGGACCTGCCTACCTTAGGGACCGTCTCTCCCCACATGTCCCCCAGAGAGTGCTGAGGTCGGGGTCTCAGAACCTCCTTACAATCCCTGGGCCAAAGGAGGCCCGTCTGAAAGCGACCAGGGACAGGGCCTTCTGGATTGCAGCTCCCTGTTGGTGGAATCAGCTCCCGGAGGAGGTGAGGGCCCTGCGGAACCTTGAACAGTTCCGCAGGGCCTGTAAAACAACCCTCTTCCGGTTGGCATATAATTAACTGTGAGCAGAATGCCTGAATATTAAATCTTAAACATCAGATTACTGAATATTGGAAATTTGAAGGACTGATTTAAGGAATAGTAGCATAGTGTATATCGATGTGAGTTTTATGTATTTTTAGGTTTTTATGTATTTTATTGTATAATTTTAATCGTATTTAAATCGACCTCTGTTAGCTTTTATTGTTGTAAGCCGCCCTGAGCCCACCTCGGTGGGGTAGGGCGGGATATAAATCGAATAAAGTAAAGTAAAGTAAAACTGATCCATGTTTTAGAACATGTCTGCTCTCTAGGTTTAAACTGGATTAGCTTCCATTCTTCCTTGTGACAAAATCCAGAATGGAAGGGGAAAGAATTCTCAGGCACCAACACAAAATTACAATGCCTTGAGGAACACTATGCTGGCAAGATCAATTTGAAACCTCAATTTAAAATAAATTTAAAGTCCGCAAACCTATGCACTCTCACTTGGGCTGTTGAGTATAGTGGGCCTTCTGCAATATAAACATGCAGGTGATTTAGATTAAAGATTATAGTACCAACATGTCAACTGCAGCTGGAGGACTGTGATAATACTTTGTGATATTTGTGCTAATTCCAAGATATAAAAATACCATCCTTCATGACAGAATAAAAACCACTGCTTTTGCCAGAGATATTGTCAAGCTGTGTTGACAGCTTCATGACAGCAAGGAGATCTGTGCTGTTGGAACAACAAGGTCTTCAACATCCTTGTCCTTTGGTACCTCCAGTCAGGCCTCGGATTCAGCAGGAGCTCACAAGAGTGCAGCTCCTGAACCTTTCTGAGAGTTCCACCTCCTCCTTCCCACCTTGTCCATTGAATAGTAGGTGCAGCTGCATAACAATCCTGGATGAGCTCCACCACCTATTTTTCTACAAAACAACCTCTGCCTCCAGTGATGGTCCTAGTGGTCTTCTACTTGGTGTGAGATGAAATTTCTTCTAACATTCCATTATGAAGATCCTTCATCTTCTGTTTGTTGTCTTATTAAGGGATTGAATCCACATATCCCACCATACAAGTTAGCATACCCAAAAGGTTGTGGGAACTGAGAGTTTTACCATTATGGAAAGTGAAGTGATCACCGTAGACTGCAGATTTGGGATGCAATTAAAGGTAGAAGATCTGATCCCTGAGTTATCCTTTACAAACCCTTTTGAGAGGAAATGGGACTCCTATGATTTTGAGTGAGTTTTAAAAAAAATACACAAAAGTGAATGCATCATGGTCATTACAAAACATTACAAATATATTAAGGTCTAATCCCATCCTTAACTTTATCATTCCACACCACTACAAACATTAACATTTTGTCAATAAATTTATCTGATCATATGTTAATGCCTTTAAAATTTCTACTGTGGTGTGTTAATTTAGCCATACATGCTATGAACATAGCTTTTGCAACTGAGTGATGTTTTTGCAGAACTGCACAATGAATTGCACAATACATTAGTTAGTGAGATGGGTTTTGCAAATTCGATTTGCCTTCAAAACTGCCCAAATGAGCTGGAAAGCATGTAAGAACATGAAAGACTGGGACAAAGAAAACTCTAGAAGATGCATTGAAAATTTATTGAGACATGTAAGTATTATAAAACCCTATTATAAAACCCTATCTATTTAATCAACGTGGAAAGTCAGAGTGCATTGTTTAAAGCAGCTGTACCAATGCATTTTTTAAAATGTGACTACACTTGGCCGATCATCTCCCTCAAAAAGGTCTTTACAGTTTGATATAGATTAGGAGTTGCAACACCTACTTGTTTAACATGTCTTTTCTGCACATTACCACATTTTCTGTGTAACTCATGTGTCTTGAACAAGCCGTGTCAAAAAATTAAAATGTATGCAATTCAGTCTCACTGTCTGACGTAGACTGTCTGTGAAGTCTGTGGAGGGGAAGCAGTTAAGAACAGCAAAGCCAACTGAATAGGTCTTTGGCTGAGCATTTAAAGGCTGTTGTTGGC
This sequence comes from Heteronotia binoei, assembly GCF_032191835.1. Lineage (NCBI taxonomy): Eukaryota > Metazoa > Chordata > Lepidosauria > Squamata > Gekkonidae > Heteronotia > Heteronotia binoei. Next base: position 240,709,429 of record NC_083223.1, read on the forward strand.
CAGGGCTCCTGGCCCTTTGGCCCTCAGCCTGTGGTTCACAGAGACATGGCCCAGTTTGAGCCTTGGGGGCTGAAGCACCCCAAGACAGCCTTAAGGCCTATTACTTCTTTCAGGACTATATTGGGAGGTCTAACTTGTGTGTCTTTTTAAAATTTTATTCTGTTCTGTGTTCTGCATATACACCCCAGACTGGGAGAACAGCATTCAAATACATAAGTAAAGCCCAGAAGCAGATTCATTTTGCTCTTATTTCCTAGTGTTTCTTGGCAACTATAATAAAAAAGATGCATATATTCAGAGATGCCAAAGGACAACTGAATCCCAGAGGAGTCTGAATAAAGGATGGGGAAGAAAGAACGTTGAGTGAAACAGTAGTTGCATTACAAAAAGGGTAAATTGCCTTTTTGCAATCCAAAGCACTTTCCAATCCTTGGCAGCATGTTTATAAACAGGGTGTGAGTTTCACACATCTTGCATATGAAACAAGTCAACTGATGGTTATGCCAAGTGCAGCATTGTCTGATCTGACTGGCAAAAGTCCATGCAAGATCTGTGCACAGCCTTGCTACCTGAGCATCTTCCAGACAGATATGCAAGGGACCAAACCTCAAACTGTCTGCACACCAAGCATGTGTTCTATCACTGGGCTTCACCCCACTGCCTACTCCCACTCCCTGCCTCTTTCAGTTCCTTCTAAAAAGGTACTTGTCCTAGGGTATTAACCTGCACTCCATCTCAGTGGTTTCTTCCCATACTTCATAACTGATTGACTGAACACAGCCTTGCCTACTCTGGCTGTTGGCAGCTGCCAGAGTCTCATATAGAAAAAGGTGGTTCCTCAGCACTGGCCAGCAGAGACCACTTAACAAAATATATCAGGGAATGAGTGCATGACCATCTATTCTCTACAAATAAGATCTGGCTTCCCCACTAGGTTCTCTAAAGACCAAAGAAAGACAATCCATCGCAAAGAAAGGGACAGTATCCAAAGAGGCAGAGGGGAAATTATTTGTTTTAGAAATTCATTCAACACATTCCAAAGCCTGAGTCACTTGTCAAAAGTTCTGAAAAGCATAAAATCCATATGTGGGAGAAGTATTTTCTCTAGTTGTCCTTTAAAAATACATCCAATGTAAGTAGAATAAACATCAAGACCCTTTATACCATAAAATGTATCCCCTTAAAATGAAGAGGGATATTTAAAGACTGTCAGATAACCTTCTATTCCATAAATGAAGGCGTGTCTATTGGCCAGAAAAAGAAAGAGCAGATTAGCTGGTTCCAAAAGCAGGCTGTTTTTGAAGCTTCCCCAAAGGAACGTTACACATTTATGGACTTACAACTTTCCCCTTGGTTTGCTGTGATCTTTCCTACACTTGGTTGGCTATGGGTATTTTTACAGATTATAATCAAATGAGGATGGACCTGCATGAATGGAAAAGTACAGCTTTTTCTTACCCCCACCCCCACCGGTACTATTTTCCCTATTCTCTCACCACCTTCCCCCTATCACTGTAGCACAATGCTATAGCAATATGTCAATTACCAATTAAAGGTGAGGGGGAAAGCCTTCCTGTAGTAGGAGGCAGCAGGTACAGTGGACTGCAGCAGGGAAACCAGCCATGTGAACACTCCTTGGCCAGTAGCAACATGACCCCCATTGCCTTGTGTAAGCAGCCTCAACAGATAGCCAGATCCAAATGGCTGCCTTATCACTGTAATGTCATTAATGTTTGCAATGGGATCCTTGACTGGGGAACTATGCTGCTGAAAGCTACCAAGCATCATGCCAATTCTCACCATTAGCTCCTGACTATAGGGGGAGATTCGAAGAGCATGTACTCTGCTTTCCCCTGTGTGCTGTTCAAGCAAGAAACAAGGCTGATGGGGGGGACCCAGAAATCAGAACACAAATTTTGCCAACAAGTTCCAACAAGTTAATTTTTGAGACTCAATAGCAGGCAAGGCTAAAGTCCAGACCCCAGGGGCAAGAAGCTGTGTGACCCTGCTACTGTTAAGAGACATCTTGCTTTTGGAGGACAGATGCATTAAAAAAATTCCTGAAAGTCAGCTGTTTTACTGCAAGCAGGACAGGCAACGATTTCTTGCTACAAGATGAGAAAGTTGGCTGGAGACAAATTCAGCAAAATGTAGCCAGCAAAACAAAACTTGATATATTCTGGCTGCAATCCTAAGAACACTTTCCTGGGAGTAAGTTTCACTGGAAAAAATGGGAATTACTTCTGAGTACACCTATAGGCTGCTCTCTTATAGTGCAGTTCTAAACAGTGGCATTCTTCAAAGGTTTTTTCCCTTAAGCTACGGCTACAATAAAACCCAAAACCTAGATTTGGGGGGAGGTAAGAATAGGATTTCAATATTCCCTGATAAGAACAGCATTTTGCACATGCTCAGAAGAACACATTCTTTCACACAGACAAGTAATAGCACTGGTTGATTAACACAGATAACCAGACTAAGTGAATTGAAAATTCTTTTCTTTTTTTTTTTGGTTCTTTCTAGTCCTGACTAGGAATGGAAATGAACCAGGAAAATGCAGTTTGGTTCAGTTTGTGGTTCAGGCATGCCCACTTTGTGAACAACAAACCATCATGAATACTGGCCTGCCAAATGAGCTGGCTCAGTTTATGACATGGTAGAAAAACCCCTCCCCACATGCTAAAGACACCAAACTCACACCAACTCTCCTCTACCTGTCCTCCAAGTTTCGTGAAGATTGGATTTATGGGGTCTCTTTTAGCCCCCCAGAAGGTACCCTTATCCTCCATTGTTTCCAATGGAAGGGGGGAAAATACCAGGGAAAAAATGGCAAGGGCAATAGAAGCCCAGCAGAACAGAATCAAGATCCCTGAGAATTTCTGCAGTAGAAACTGAAGGTGGGAGGCAATTTTGCAAGCCCGGCAAAACCAGTGCAATATGCCCAGCAGAACCAGTACTACTGTGGCAGGGTAAACCCAACAAAACTAAGGTCAAGCCAGAGAATCTTTGCAGTAGAAACTGAAGGGGGCATTTTTGCAAGTCCAGTAGAAACAGTGCAATGGACAGGGTGCCCAGCAGTACTACTGCAATCAAAAAGTGCTCAGCAGAATCCAGCATCCTTATGGCAATGCCAGCTCAACAGGACTGATGTCTAACACAGAATCACACTCCAAACAATGGAAGGGTGCAAGTCCAACAGAACCAGTGCTATGTACTAGTGCCCAGCAGAACCCAGTGCCATTGTGGCAATGCAAGTTCAACAGGACTGATGTGAAGTACAAAATCACAATCCAAGCTAGGGGGTGTTTGCAAACACCCAGCACAACCAGTTCAGTTTAGAGAATGCCCAGAAGAACCCAGTATTACTGGCATTGCAAGCTTAAAAGGACTTATCTCAAATCACAGAGTCACAACAAATCCAAGCCAGGGTTGGGGGGCTGTAAGCTCTGTGCAACAAAATGGGAAGGGAACACCATCAAAGATGGGGCGGGACCCTCTTGAAACTGTCAAGACTAGTTTGAAATTAACAAGAGTGCTTCCAAGGCTAGAGAATTCTCTCCCCCCCCCCCATTGCTTTGAAGTTTTGTAGACATTTGTTTGAGCAGAGACTGTCTGGACCAGGGGTGGCCAAACCTGTGTAATGTAAGAGCCACATAGAATAAACATCAGATGTTTGAGAGCCACAAGACATAAACATCAGATGTTTGAGAGAATGAAGGAAGGAAGGCAAATGGAGGGAGGGAGAGGTAAAAAGAAAGCAACTTTTAATTTTAAATACATTCTCCAAGCTGCCAGCTGGCTTGGCCTGGAGAAGCTATTTAAAGAGAGAAATGCCTTCTCCAAGTTGGCAGATGGAGTGGTGGGGGCTTCAAGAGCCACACAATATGTATGAAAGAGCCACATGTGGCTCCCGAGCCACAGTTTGGCCACTCCTGGTCTGAACAGATATTAGTTAACAAATGACCACAAACCTCCACAAACTGCTTGAAAGTTTGTGGAAATTTCATGACAGTTGACCTGCCATCAACTTCAATTCATGAACCACAAACCATACAAAATGCATCATGGATTTTAGTTAGTGAGCTGGTTCATGCCCATCCCTAGTCCTGACAAAAAATGTTCACCACAGACAGCCCCAGAATAATATAAATCTCACATCAATTTTTTGCATAATGATCTCACAGTGGACATTTAAAAGGACAGAAACAAACAATAAACAACACATCTAAGGCTAAACTGTGATGAGGCAGAGCAGAAGAGCTTATATTTAGTCTAAAAGGGGTTAAAAGACTCAACTCTAGCAGATATGTAGTTTCCTTTCCCCCATTATTTCCCAGACAATCCCAACAATGCCAACTACTTGCACTTTTCTCCTTATATCTCCACAATTAAAAAGGCTAGCAAAAAATGAAAGCTGGGAATTCTGAGGTTAAGGATATGTGGGGGGCATGGCACCCAACTCCCCCCCCCCCAAAAGCTACAAGCCTTAGCAACTATTGACCTGCAGACCATATGCCAAACCATTTTCATTGATCTCCTGACAGGTGTGCCTCCAAATAGAAAATGGAAAACACTTATTCTGGAGGAGTGGCTAACAGATGAGAGTACTCCCCCCAGTGTCAGCACTATTCAATTAGTTTGTTCAGAAAACATCCCCTCAAGAAAGAGTTAGCCACCAACCCCGAGGAACAATATCATAAAATCTGTTTTTAAACCAGCCATCTGGCTTCTCTAGGTTCATGAAGCAAAGGGTAAAGAATAATTTCTCACTTTGGTGGGTGGTCCTCCTTCAGAGAGGAGCACCAACAGCCTTAAAAAGATTCTAGCAATAGTGCTAGCCTATGTCTTATTGGCATGTTCAATAAATAACTCACAATGACAGTCCTTTGCTCTAGCCTGCAGTTCCTTTTCGAAGGAATCAGGAAGATGATCCCTTTCTGAGATGCATTCTTCTTCAAGGTAAAACTGATGTCCTACAGCAGTTTCTTGAAGCATTTCTCTTCATCTGTGGGCAAAAGACACTTTTCTACTTTCTTCTCCATACACCCCTCACACACACACACACACACACACAGGTCTGGGGAAGAGGATGGGTAGACACCTAATTCCCAGATAGACACTGGGAATTTCTGTTGTCTGCCCAGAAGCCAGCAAAAATAATTTTGAAGATAATATGTTGCCCTTTGAAAGATATGGACATTCAAGAAATGTTCATAATCTCTATCTGAAATTGACCAATTTGTTAAGCAAACTGCCCTAAAAATAGGATTTTGGGGAATTTAGAGTGGAGGGCAATCTGCCTTTTAGCGAGATCAAAAACCTGTTTATACAGAAGGGGTCTGCTTTGGAACTTACCCAATAACGAGACAATATAATATAATATAATATAATATAATATAATATAATATAATATAATATAATATAATATAATATAATATAATAAAAAAGATTTATTATGAAATAAAGATAAACATACAAGAGTATAAAGTCACACAACGCACATACAGTCCTAATAAAAGTAAGATAGAAATAGACAGGGGTACATACAAGGATTGACAAACAGGGTAATAATTACCTATCGTAGTCTTCAAGGAAGGCTCCAATGGCAACAAAAAGGAGATGGGGGATGGACCCTCAACTGATCAGGTATTGGGGGCATCTCTAACAGTGGGGTATGGGGTACTGCCAGATGCACACGTGTGGAGAGTTGGGTCAGAGGTTATAAGGACTACCTTGAGCCCTTAGGGGGTAGGAGGTGCAGGGGCGAATGACAGGTGGTCAGCTGGTACATGACCTCAGAGAAAGGGGAGGCTCCGCAATGACCATAAGGGCTGGACTTGCGTGGTAGCCAATAGCCAGTTTATTAAGGGCACCTGATCGGATGCCCATACCTGGCCAATGAGCGGACCTGGTCCTGGTTACCTGATGGGGCTTCCAGGTAACAATGGGCAAAGGGGGAGGCTCCAGGATGACCATTAGGGCAAAGAATGGGTGAGGGTGTTGGGGTGGAAGTGATTAACAAGCTATCAAACTTATCTAAAGGTGACAATAGAGGGCCAAATTGCTACCTAAAGTGACATCTGATCTATACAAAGAAGTCTGGCTCTAGGTGAAGCTGTCCTTCGTCTTCTTTACATCTTTACTGGCACCATCCTTTGTCTTGGGTTCCATTGGACAAAAGCTTAGGCAGTCTGGCAGGATCCATGCTTAAGATAAGCTTGATTGCCTTATGCAAAAGTTGAAGCAGCTGTTGGATACATGAGTCTCTTGCTTTGCTGTAATGGAGTCAGGAAAACAAGATAGATTCTGGTGGTGTTAGCCTTTGGTTCATGGAAACAGACTGGAAACTGTTTGCCTGTACGGTTCATGGCGGCGTGGCTTCTTCCATTGCAACGGCCGAGATTGTGCATGCAAGGAGCGGCTGGAAGCTCGTCTGTAATTCTGGCTAACACCCATCCAGAGATGTAGAATGCTGAAGCAAAGCTAAGGCTTATAGTATCCACATAAGCCTTAGAAACCGTGGGCAAAGTCCACTTCTTAAAGCAGATGTGTGTGAGTCAAAACTCCAGGCACCCTGGCAACCATACTGGTGATCACAATGTCCATGTGTATGAAAAGTAGGGGGCTTTTTCTTACAGATTAAATGTTAACATGTGCCATAAGTACACTTCCTGAAAGGTTTTTCTGGATATATCTGCTATACCAGTTAAATCAGCTCACTCAAGGAAAAGAATAAGAATATTTTTTTAAAGACAAAACAGAAGTTGGGGAGGGAGGAGATAATAATTTTGTTGATGTTCCTGCCTTGGGTCCTGGCCATGGGAGATAGGGAGGTATATAAATATGTTAAATAATTTTTAAAATAGGTATTTTTCATATAAAACTGCTATACTGCTTTTTCCAGGTTTTAAAGCATAATGAATTAATCAAAGCGAGTACAAGGGTTGAACTTTCTGTTCTGTCCCGTGTTGTTCATTATCTACATAAAACTGCTAGAAATAGACATCTGGAGTTACTGGATTGGGTGTCACCAGTATGCTGATGGCAAACAACTTTCTCTCTCCTTTCCACCTGGCTTTGGGTGTCCTGGACCAGTGCTTGGACATGATAATGGACTGGATGATTTCTACTGCAAAGATTCTCTGACTTGACCTTAGTTTTGTTGGGTTTACACTGCCACAGTAGTACTGGTTTTGCTGGGCATATTGCACTGGTTTTGCTGGGCTTGCAAAATTGCCTCCCACTTTCAGTTTCTACTGCAAAGATCCTCAAGGATCTTGATTCTGTTCTCCTGGGCTTCTATTGCTCTTGCAATAGAATTTCACACTAGACCTTTAATCCTGGTTTAAATCTGTCCCAAAACTGACATTCTACACTAGAATCAGAGAAACCAACTCTATATGATTCTATAATTTTAGAGTAGAATGTTAGCTTGGGGAGAGAGCTAAACCAGGATTAAAGGTCTAGTGCGAAATTGGTCCCAATAAACTGAAGCTCAACCCAAACAAGACGGGGGTACTATAAATTGCTGTGGTTGCCTGTTGGACATTCAAGAAATGTTCATAATCTCTATCAGAAATTGTATGAAAGAGCCACATGTGGCTCCTGAGCCACAGTTTGACCACCCCCGTCATAGGCCAATGTCACTATTAAATGGACATGAAAAGATTTTCACAGCCTTTCTGGCTAAGATATTGAATAGACTCTTAGCCCATTATATAAAATCAGATCATAAATGGATTTTGGAAATGAAGACAACTGACTAGTGCAATCCTATATGCATAAATCTATATTGCTGAGAATGAACATTGAAGAATAGAAAATAGAATTAAAGTCACTCTTATGCAGACATTAATTGAAGCACTCAAAATATCTGTATATATTTTTCCTATATACAAGGCTTTTTTAATAGCAGGAACTCCTTTGCATATTAAGCCACACACCCTTGATGTAGCCAATCATCCTGGAGCTTACAGTAGGCCCTGTACTAAGAACTCTGTAAGCTCTTGGAGGATTGGCTGCATCAAGGATGTGCAACCTAATATGCAAAAGAGTTCCTGCTACAAAAAAAGCCCTGTTTATTATTTGGAATTTCACATGCAGGTCTTGTTTCTATTTTACTTTACATAGAGATGTTCTATATTGAGGGTCGTTTTGTAGAAAAATAGGTGATGGAGCTTATCCAGAGATTGTTATGCAGCTGCACCTACTATTCAGTGGACAAGGAGGCAGAACTCTCAGAATGAGGTGAAACTCTCAGAAAGGTTCAGGAGCTGTGGTCCTGTGAGCTCCCACTGAATCTGAGGCCTGTTGTATACTCTCTAGTTCTATCAGTATTGCACATATTTTTGCCAATAAGGATTTGTGTTGTAAAGAACAGGCCAATAAGTATTCCAAAGTGGTCAAAGGCCTATTTCATAGTCAATTTAAAACTATTCAACTTGCACAAAGTTTTCAATTTGCAAAAACTGATGCTTTCCTTGAAAATACTACCCACCTTTTACTTGCTCACTTCCCCAGACAAATTAGCTTCCAATTTAATAAACTCCATAAATCTTATTTAGCCAGCCTCTATTGAAGTCAAGAAATAGTGCATGTTTCAGTGAACCTCTTATTAAATATGAGTGGCATCAAAGGAGAGAAGGCACCAAACAAACAGTTTTTCTGTTGATCACATATTTGCGCCAATAGTGTTTTGTGTGAATAGTGTTCATACAAAAGTGTGGGGAAACCCTGTGGCAATTACCAAACTGATTAAAAATCCAGAAAACACTTCAGGTTGAAATGAAAGCACAAAGTTGTCTGGAAAGAAAATGAACAGGTGTGTGTTGTGTGTGTGTGTGTAAATAATCCATATCAAATTGTACTAGATTTAAAACATTATAGAACACCCAGCCTTAGATCCAAGTTGCACCACTATATATGAAAAGCTAATCCAAGGGGAAAAAGCAATTTGAAACATTTTGCCTTGTCTTTCCTCCTTTCATCTGTACAAATTCATCAACATGGACAGTTCTGGGATTTTACAAGCTCTGCACTCTCTTTCTTCTGTTGAAAAACAGCACAAGAGTGCCACTTAGTGGCTGGTAAGATCTTCACAACTATTTAAATATCCCATATTCTGTTCATTCTCCTCAGTAATATCAAATGGAAAATCATCATTGGTCACAGAGGCCCACCAGATGCTCCCTGATGGCTACCACACAAGGCATGAAGACCCAAGCTTCCCTATATTGTTGTCCGTTTGCTTCATTTAGTCCTTATGGCCAGAGTCACTACATATGCCTGAAATTTGCTTCAGAATTACTGGAATGTTAGCAGATGATTTGCCCAGTTTTGTAAAACAGATTTAAATGGAGTGAGTTACCAAATTATAACGGTTGTTTTCCTCAAGATTCATGCAGAGTGAAACAGGCCTTCCTGTGGCACTGAGGTTCTGGAATTCTGTTATACTATGTTCCCCCAGAAGAAAAGCCCTGACCTTATGTACCTTAGATGACACCTTGGCACATGTTGACATACAGCCAATTGGATACATTATTCATAACAATGGAATCACAAAATGCATCTGCATCTATATGGCATGAAGCTCCCCTACAGGGTAAGACCACGGTAGCATAATTTCATTGAGCAACAAATGTGGTGCAGCAATGGATTCAAGGCGCTTGCACTGCTAAGATGGTCTGCTTACTATCACCAGTCAGAAATCCTTCCCAGACTGGTCTGAAAGAATCCATTAGGCCCATGCAGGGGTCATTTCATAGAAAAAGCTTTCCAGGAACTAATTAGCATAACTTATTTGCATATGTCACACCCCCTGACATCACCAGAAGTGTGTAGAAGGCAATACCCACCGCTCAGGCTCCACCCCTAAATTTCCAAGCATTTCCCAACTCAGAGCTGGCAATCTGGAGAAAAATTACTTCAAAAGCACAAAGAAAACAGCCAAGATGTTAAATGATTTCAATGATTTCATAAAACTGGTACTATAAGCCTGTAGATACACATTCAGAGGCTCATTTCTCATTGAAGGGCTCCATGCGAGGCTTGTAGATTCGTGTTCATAATATACTGGCACTTCCCAGGGTGATATAGAAAATAGTATTTTGGCTTCCCCAGCTCTCTCCTCACCCCCCAATCCTGACAATTTGTTAGCTGTTGTTGGTGCTGTTGAGAAAAGATGACGCCCTCTCAATTCGCAGTCATGGCCCCAAACTGAATTGCAATTTTCTCCTATGGCTCAGAAAGTTTTAAGTTGTCTTTTCTTTCAGTTTGATTAATTTTATGGCAGGTTAGGTTATAATGCAAAACGTAGGGCTGGGTGACCTAGATAGATCATGCCCCCCCTCAACCCTGAGTCTGTGTGTGTGTGTGTGTGTGTGTGTGTCTGGAGGATATTCAGAGAGGTGGCTGAATCCAGCTTGTCTTCCCACCTGCTGGTATTCCAAGGGAATCTCCCATCCAGGTACTAACTGCAGTTGATCCTGCTTATCTTTTGATATCTGATGAGATCAGGCTGGCCTGAGCTGCCCATGTCAGGGTGTAATGTATGATATTTCTTGATACAGAGTCAGAACTTTGGCCCATCTAATGCAGTACATCTGTGACTACTGAGAGGGCGCCAGCTAGAAAGACGTCTTTCCCAGCTGTCCTTTGAACTGGAGATAGCAGGGACTGAACCTGGGGCCTTCTGCATGTGAAGCGGATGCTCTAACACTGAGCCAGGATCTCAGGTCAATGTCCTTCTCAACCCATTTCATTGGAAATGCCAGGGATTGAACCTGGGACCTTCTGCAAGCCAATCTGAGGCTCTACCGCTGAGCCACAGTCCTCCTCTGGCAACAGGTTCCACACTTTTGTGTTTGCCCCATGCCCTGTTTGATTCCACACTCTTCCGTTTGTTCTACAACACTTCTGTTTTGTTTGCATCCCCGAGTCATTCTTGAACTCACATATGGGGAAAGAGTGTAATTATCAAAGATTTCAGGTTTTCACGGCTGGCATCATCATTAGGGTTTGTAGCATCTTTTGGGCTCAAGTGCCATGTTCTACTGGAGAAAGTTTTTCTGGAAGAAATACTTTCTCCAGTAGAACACAGCACTTGAGCCCGAAAGATTCTACAAACCCTAGTGTAATTATTGTTGGATTAGCACAGTAAACTCCATAATTTAATGCGTGAATTATTAAACTACCTTTCGGTATATCTTTTGGTATAGTTAAAATGGTCATTAGGACATAGAACCTGTTGTTAATTTATTTGAATCCCACCACTGGCGATATTGCCCCTTGGGGGGCGCTGGAACTATCCAGGGAGGGCAGTAGTAGCCTTGGGTGCAATTGGGGGGCGGTGAATAAAAATAAGGGGGTGGTGGAAGCATAAAGGAAGAAGAAGAGAAAAGGGAAGAGAAGAGGGTGGTAGGTGTCAAAACATCACGTTTCTGGATCCAGAATTTCTAATTTAGAGAAAACTTCCAATTAACAAAAATAGAGGGTTCTTTTTTGTCTGCTACTTAGTGCGAATTCACCCAATTAGACTAGTAATGAGGACCAGAACTCCGTCCAATTAAAATATAAGAAGGATGCAGTTTATTTACAAGACAGAATAAAAAATAGAAGTGTACAGATAAACAAGAAACAAAGAAACAAAAAACCTTACTAGTCTATCCTAGCCAATAGTTGTTACAGCTAGCAGCTTCTCAAGGTTGCTTGCAGTTTCTCTCTCAGCAATACTGTTTAAATCAGGACAGTGGAAGCACTGAGGCAATTGCACAAACCTCTCTGAAGAGTTCCAACCTGTGGCTTTCTCCTTAGAAAGTTTTCTGCAGAGCGTCAAACTTCTTACAGTCCTCTGGTTACCAGTTGATTGCTTCTGTTGATTTTAGCCAACTGCAGTGCCCCAGACACAGTGCCTTCTGCAGGGCCAGCGTATGGGAGTAGGCAGGGTAGGTGACCACATAGGGTGCCACCCTGCCAGGGGGTACTGCTGGGCACCCCTTACTCCCCCTTCCCATGTGGCATGATCGTGCCAGCCAGCAGGCAAGCCGAGAGCCCTGGGCAGTTTTCTTTGCAGGGCAAACGTTGCCTTTTCTTCAGAGGGCAAGCGTTGCCTGCGCTTGTCGAAGGCTTCCAAGGAAACCTCTGAAGAGAGCCCCAGTTTTACTGCTGCCTGCTGCTTTCAGGTTAAAAGTGGCTGGGTAGCTGCACTTTCCCATTGCACTAGTTGGAGCTGACGAGCACAATGGGAAGGGGCCGCCCACCCAGCTGCTTTCAATCCAAAAGCAGCAGGCAGCAGGCAGCAGTAAAACTGGGCACTCTTCGGAGGTTTCCTTTGAAGGCTCTGACAAGAACAATGTTTGCCCTGTGAAGAAAAGCGGCATTGCGGCAGCGCTTGTGTGCACCACCCAGGGCTCTGGGCTTGCCTGCTGGCTGGCGTGATTACATCATCACCGGCATGTGAAGAATATCCCCCCTTAGGAGCACTGGAGGGTGGGGCGCATGGGTTTCTGCCTAGGGTGGTAGAACCCATAGCGCCGGCACTGGTCTTCTCTTCCTCTTCTTGAGTTTTGATATTTTATTAATCCACTTATATCCCTGACTGGCTGTCAAAGTGCTAGAATTGTGCAACCAATCATTGGTACAAAACAACCAATTTAGATCTAGATCCATCTAGATCTTCTCCTGTCAAATACCTGTCAAACTAGATGGCCTCCTGACAGTTGGAATTGAAATTTCAAAAATTCTCTGTGAATGCAAATGTTAATATAGTTGATTTTATAAAATAATTTTAGAAATTTCACACCTCAAAGTGTCTTCTTTACAACATCTTTGTTTACTCTGTGTGCAAATATGTCACTGCATCTTTTAGTCCACTTTTTAAAAGGTAGATTTCCAGGGGGCACTAAGTAATTTTTTTTCTGAAAGGGGGGCGTTTGGCCAAATAAGTTTGGGAACCTCTGGCCTATACTGCCTTTGAAGAGCTGATACTGTAGCCTTTGAAGCTCCAGCTAACTGCAAGAGAAGCAGAGCTGGAGTAGAGACAGTCACAGAGAATTTCACTTTGTGCTGCTGCCTTATAAGGCAATAAATAAATAAATAATTTGTTTCTTCTCTCCTGGAATGTCTCACACCCAGGTCCCACCTGGAGACTGGCATCCCTACATTGCTTCATGTGATGGGGGCACAGCTCTGTGACTGAGCATATTTTGTAGGGGTGGGGGGAAGCTCATGTTCAATCCATGCTATCTCTACTTGATGGATCTTAGGTAGTGACTGTTGGGCAAAGCTGGCCTGAGACCCCCGAAATCTATTGTCAGAGCAGATGCTACTGAGTTAGATGGAGTCAGTAGTCTGGGGCAGTTTGAGACAGTGTCATGGATTCAAAATATGTGGTGAAATTGTCTTAGAGGGCATGTTTTTAGGTAGGAAAAGAAACCTTAGGAGTGCTTCTGGGGCTAAGCCTTCATAGCTCACTCATGTGTTTTCTTTGCTGAGAATATCTACAGTGAACAGTTATAGATATAGGCACCATAGACATATTGTTTACATTGGAAAATCAGCAACGATCAGCTCTGTCTATCTGCTTGTGACTTATTTTTCAAAACAAGCACACAAAGGGTGTTTTTACATTCAGTTTGATCCAGAGTTTTAGTCTTCAAATCACCTGCCACTGTTCCGCTTTAATTATTTTCCTTTTACATTTAAATGTTTCAATTGTGGGGGGGGGGCAGTGTCTCTGATCAGAGGGCCACCTGAATACCAGTGCTTAGTTAAATGTATACGATTGCTTGGAAATCATGTCAGCACTGCAAAAACAATACAAATTTAAATTACTAGATGAGGCAAGCAATGATATGTAAAAATTTCAAGTGCTGTCAGTTCTCATGCAAATTACTGCACCTTGTGGTAGCTTTTGCAGGAGTCTTTTAAAACGCATGAAAACTTCTGCAATACAAGTTTGAAACGCCTGTAGAGAAAAGAAAAGATCAAAACTAGTGTGGAGAACAGCGTTGCAGCAGCAGCTCCAAAACTCATCTCGCTGAAACAAATGTAGATGCTTCGGGCAGCAACGATGCAAAACATTTGTGAGAACGTTAGGTAATGTAAAAGGTGAGTTTCCAATGCAGTGATAGAGAGTCGCAAACTGCCAGTGTTAAAACATCCAAAGAGAACAAGCTAGTTTACAATGTCCATTGCTCCTTAGCATGACCAAAAAAAAGAACCTGGGTTGGTGATTTTCAGGTAAAGAGAGAGGTCATTTCATGAGCACAGCTGGATTTACACACAAGTAAGCATCATTTAAGCAGCCTTGTGGTGCAGAGTGGTAAAGCTGCAGTACTGCGGTCTGAAGTCAATGCTCATGACCTGAGTTCGATTCCAGCGGAAGCTGGATTCAGGTAGCCGGCTCAAGGTTGACTCAGCCTTCCATCCTTCTGAGGTTGGTAAAATGAGTACCCAGCTTGCTGGGGGAAAGTGTAGATGACTGGGGAAGGCAATGGCAAACCACCCCATAAAAAAGTCTGCCGTGAAAACGTTGTGATCCGACGTCACCCCAGAGTTGGAAATGACTGGTGCTTGCACAGGGGACCTTTCCTTTTCCTAAGCATCATTTAAGGGCTTTAGATTCTCTCTAAATACAGATTACTAGATTTCAGTGTTATAATTATACCATTTTGGGGTAATGCTATGGACCCTCTTCCACTTGGCATGGCTAGATGCTTTCATGACTGTCTATCTTTATTTGAAAAACAGAAGAAGAGATTGGATTTATACCCCACCCTTCACTACCCAATGGAGTCTCAGAGCAGCTTACAAATCTCCTTTCCCTTCCCCTCCCCACAACAGACACCCTGTGAGATAGGTGGAGCTGAGAGAGCTCTCCCAGAACTGCTTTTGAGTAGAACAGCCTTGAGAGAACTTGTCGCTGACCCAAGGTTACATCAGCAGGTGCATATAGAGGAGTGGGGAATCAAACCTGGTTCTCCCAGACAAGATTCCATGCAGTTAAACACTGCACCAAAGTGGCGCTCACATTTGCTTGCACATCAGTGAATGTTGACCAACAGCAAACTGCTGTATTTAAAGATATTGTTACACTGATGGACACATTCTTCTCAGTTTGTGACTGCCAATTATTAATTGCTGCTGTAAGCAATAGAAAAAAAAGATTGGTTTATCCACCCACTGCCAAGAGTTTTAAATTGGCTCATAATGTTTTAGTGTGTCTGCATTCTTGCAATACTGTTTTGGAACTGTAGTATAAGGGCAGGAATCTATCAGCGTGTTGTCTTAGCAATTGCACAATGCTTCCTTCTCATTCTGTGCATCCCACTAGTTGCAGCTGGCAAACCAACTGTGAGAGCACACCACAAGGTCGTCAGGACTGGATTGATGTATTTCCTGGTGGACTCAATAAGATTTCAGATCTGAATTTTTTTTAAAAAAAAATTGCACTGCGTTTGCTGATTGATTGGTCGTTTGCAATTATTTATTACTGATCTTTCTCAGACAACCACAGCCTTGGGGTTGTTGTTGTTGTTTTGGTTAAATGAAAATTCTTCTCTTATATCAGGTAGTCAGGATTAAGGATGCTAGCTAAAAGCTGCTCCTCAGCATCATTCTGGTTTGCAACATCTCCCATTAATTCCACAGTTGGCTGGATACCCAACACCAGATGGACAGTCTCCAAAGAGTGGAGTCACACATTCGCCCCCAAACTGTGCACATGTCCTTGGTCCTGAACAAAAGAAACAGACAATTCCATCATTATTGGGAGGGTTCTTTCTTCCTGAAGCAAATTAGCCACAAATGTAGGTATGTGGGGGAGGGGAAATTGTGATGTGAGCCTGACTAATATTGTCACCCAGCTCATTGGAGCTTGTTTAATAGTTCTTTTTCTTCCAGATGTTTTCCTTAATCAATTTGTTTAATCAGTCTATATCTCTGTTTCTCAAGTATGGCCCTGATCTGTGGATATCTAAATCCATGGATCGAGGTCACACTTACTCCAAACAGATAATCCTGCAAACTTGAGGTGCTCCCCAGATTTGCCAAAAAAATCTAAAAATGTTTAAAAAGATACGTTGCAGTGGTTAAATTCCCCCAAACACAGTCACTGTCTGTGCATGTGCATGTGCAAACAAAAAAAGCTACCTCCTCTGATGGATGGCTTGCTGCCATCTTCCTCCTGGGGAGGGGGGAGAGAGAAGCTTCGGCAGGCCTAGCAGCTAGGAGCAAGGTTGTGACAAGCATAATTGAACTCCAAAGGGAGTTCTGGCCATCGCATTTAAAGGCACTGCACACCTTTTAAATGCCTTCCCTCCATTGGCAATGATAAAGGATAGGGGAACCTTCTTTTGAAGCTCATAGAACTGAACCCCCTGGTCCAATCTTTTTGAAACTTGGAGGAGAAGAACGTAAGAGAAGCCATGTTCGATCAGGCCAATGGCCCATCCAGTCCAACACTCTGTGTCACACAGTGGTCAGAAAAAGGGAGGTTCACAAATGGGGCTAAAAGTCCTTCCACTTTGCCCCCCCCCCCCCCGAAGCACCAAGAATACAGAGCATCACTGCCCCAGACGGTTCCGATAATATGCTGTGGCTAATAGTCACTGATGTTTTGAGGAGAGACACCAGATGCTATGCTGAAACATTAGTGCCTCTACCTCAAAAAAAAAAGCCCCCCAAGAGCCGCAGATACCCACAGATCAATTCTCCATTATACCCTATGGGAATCAGTCTCCATAGGGAATAATGGAGTGCCCAGCAGTCATTTCCCTCCCCTCTCCTGCTTTCTGATGACCCTGAAGTGGAGGGAGGGCCTCCAAATCAGGGGGGGGGGATCCCCTGCCTGCACCTGGGGATTAGCAACCCTATGGGAGGGGGAGCATTGGTGGGCTGGCAGCCAAAGCTGCGAGCCGTGCTGGGCCAGGTTGCAGTGATGGGGGAGGGAAATAGACAGGGAAGAGATCCCCTGCGAGTATTGTGAATTCCCACTTGTTAAGACATAATAACAGTTTCCTCACCAAACATCAAAAGACTGTTGAAGAACTGTTACACAGAGAATTCCAGAAGATGCACAGATAACAAAACAAAGGTCAAAGGGTGACTGTAGAATCCCAGCCCTGTCTGGCACTTCCTATGCTAAGTATCAAGGTATGTTTATGTTTTATGTTTGTTAACTATTGAAAACAAAAAAAAAACTGGCAGAGTTCAAGAGAGGGCATTGGACTCCCCCCCCCCCCAAAAAAAAAAATCCTGATTTGAAATTGCCCCAAGAACCTAATGTTTGCCTGTTAGGTAAACTTACATGAACTCATGGCTGCATTTAGTTTCCCCAGTGGAGTAAATAGTGTCTCCCCAGGGCTGTTCACAGTCAGGGGAATGGCTGAGGGAGAAGCCGGAAGAGCTTCTCTGTACACGCAGTGGGCCCACATATGCCTTGGCACTAAGTTCCTTAGAATGGAATTACAGGCATATTCAACCCAAAGTCCTTGTGGTGGACATTGGGTTTGCCAAGTGGACTTTGTAATATGTGAATTGGCCTTGAGGGTACGACCCCACAGGTATCCAAAACATGTAGAAACACTACGGCTAAGATCACACAAACTAAATAATGCACTATTAATACATTTTCAATACATTTTCCAACTGGGTTTTGCTGTGGGAACTGGTAAAATCCAACTGGAAAGTGGATTGAAAGTGCTTTATTTAGTATGTGTGTGATTGCAGCCGTGGAAGACTTTTTGTAATATGAGTTTGAAAGACGCAATCAAATATTCACAATTATATTAATTGGCCTCACTTATGTGGACAGCATTTTGCATTCACCCCACAGTTTACTGGCAAAGGCTCACCGAGGCACATTTTTTATTTAGTAAAGTTTGACAGAAGCCACCCAGGTCCAGACAGGATGTTGCTCTTGCTGTACAAAAGAAACATATAATTTAAAAACAAACTTGTTCTGGGGACAAATTTAGATGTGTAGTTTGTCCCTAAGTGTGACACAGAGCACAAGCCAACACTCACATGTTGTGAAGTGTGATGTTTCATAGTTGGCTGGGAAAATGCTGTATGGACACTGCCTATTCATTGTAAACACACACCTGCTGGCAAGCCTTTCACAGAATTCTTCTTATCCTGTACAAAAGGAGCAGATAACTCCTTCCTTATGTGTTTCTGGTATTTTCTGGTAATTCTGGTAATACCTGAATGTGTTTCTGGTATTTTCAACCTCTCTCTTTTCTGTGAAAAGCTGGGTAGCAGGTACTTGCTTACAGTTAATAAACAATGTCCCCTTTGTGAAATTATGCTGCAAACATAAGTGAAGCTGATGACAATCAAAGCACATGGCAGTGGACTTGTGGTCTGTGTCTCATTCAAGGACAAACAGAATACCCAGTTTTTTAAAGAGTTCAGTCCAGTTCTATTCACAAGTGGGAATTTGGCATCTGTTGCTATGGTCTGTCATCCCTCCCCCCCATATTCTAGGGATGCCAACTTCCAGTTTAGGGATCTCCTGGAATTACAGCTCATTTCTAGATTATAGAGATCAATTCCTCTGCAGAA
This sequence comes from Heteronotia binoei, assembly GCF_032191835.1. Taxonomy (NCBI): domain Eukaryota; kingdom Metazoa; phylum Chordata; class Lepidosauria; order Squamata; family Gekkonidae; genus Heteronotia; species Heteronotia binoei. The sequence continues at coordinate 240,727,993 of NC_083223.1, forward strand.
AATGGATGCTTTGGAGGGTGGGCATGGCATTGTACCCTACTGAACCCCCTTATGCCCCATAGGCTCCATCCCCAAATCTCCAGGAATTTCCCATACTGGATCTGGCAGCTGTACCTCCCCCCCTCCCCATCCTCTGCCAAGGGGGACCTGGCAACCCTACTATATATATGCAGCGGGGGGGGGGGGGTAAAGCAACAATCGTGCAAACAGAAAATCTTGCAGATCAACAAGTTCCTTCTCCTGCAGATCATCTCCTGTAGAAGGAAGACTGATCCCAAGCTGATTAACAGGTGAGAAACCAAGCTTAAAATGTGGACATCCCACTCCAGAGAGATAAAAGGAAGAAGAGATAGCCAGATATTATCATACTGAGACAGAAAGGGAAAGGGGAAAGAAAATGAGAAATATGCTCATCCAGTTAGGTAATCACAATATTAAGCTGAAATGGCCAGCCAAGCATGGTGCTAAAAGTCTTTAGTCTTCACCACACAAAGTGAGCAGCTGCTCAAAGTAACAAATGCCATACAGTATAGACTTGTTCTTGTCCCACTGCTACACTGATTCATTCTAAGACATGACTAGCAGCTCAATTCTATGCACAAGCTAGAGGCAATGATTAAATTCCATGGAATCTGTTTGGGGACTTGTATACTTTGGATCACAAGGTTAAAGTGTATGTAAAATCAACTTTGCTGAGGAAGTAGAAGAAAAATTCTCTTTCATTAAAATCTCTGGTTTGTTTTTTAAAAGACAGCATGTCTCATTCTCCCCTTGACAGATTTCTTCTTACCTGCAGCAGCAAGATGCAAGACCTCCAGAGCAAAGAGGAGGCAAAGAAATCTCATGACTGTAGGTTTCACAAAGATTTTAGGAGTGTTAGAGGGAAGCAGCTTCAAAGCAAAACAAGAAAGACTTGATGAAACAAGAAAATTGCTCCTATTTATAGAGTCATGGAGAGAACAGAATGTTGAAATGTGGCTTCAGGCTTCTGTGGTAGTTATGCAAATTATAAACAAACATTTCACACAATCATCCAGTCATTATGATGAATCTGGCTGAATACCTAGAAGGATTAGGGCTTGGTTATCATTGGCCAACCTATCAGTAGCCAAATTCAGTACAAGTCTTGTTCTCCAGTATTCATGGGGATAGGTGGTTACCAGTTAATCAAATGTGCAAGATTTTCCAGTGGGACATATAATACACTCAAGCTCATTTCTATTTGGATGAATGACAAGGGAGGAATAATGAAGCCCAATTGGCCACATGCTGTGGTCCCAGTCCAAGTTTGGCCCTTCTGTGGCACTTGGGAAATTAGTTCCCAATACTTGATGTCTGATTGATGAGACCCAGGTTGAGAAAAACCAGATCCAGCTCAGGAGAAAACATGTCAAGTTTGGCCTTATTGGATGGGATTAGGCAGTTAGTGACCAGATTTCTTGGTAAGTTATCATCCTTGTTAAGAAATAGAAGGTTAAGCACACCTCTGATCTATAAATGGTGGATATAATATAGCATATATCCGATCACATATATAACAGCGGAGCTGTACATTTCATGCACTGGAAACTAGACGTTCGTTAGGGAATCAGTTGATCTAATGAACTATTCTGCTGCCTAACAAAGATTTCCTTCACACTTGTTCATGAGAACAACCGGATAGATTGTAGAGGGGACTCTACATCCTCATTCCTAGGGTGCAGCTCTGAAATTGATTGGCACAATGTCAGCACCGGGGCCACCACAAAGTATCCTGAATCTTCCTTAAAGAAGAGCAGGAAGTTGTTCTGGACTGGAAAAGATAGAAGCTGGAAGAAGAACAATCCTTCAGTTACAGATGAAGTCACCACTATTGCTGAAAGAAACTGTTGTGACACAAACTTGTGACATATCCAGACCATCAGTTGCCACTGAGGCTCTCCTGCAATCTTCCCAACAGTCTTAACTGACAGTCAAACCACAAAAAAACTAAATATGAAATCAGAGCCTGTTCTAGGTTGGGGAGAGGGACAGTGGGCAAACAGTGTCTAGGGTCCCTATCTGCCCAGCCCCAGGGCCCCTGTCATGCCCTCCATTCCTCCCTCACACCTGGATGCCCCCTGCCTGTGCATCCTTGTCCTACTTACAAGCCTTCCCAGTGCTGGACTCAATAGCCTGTGCCACCTGCACACCCTTTCCCTGGCAGCACTAAATATGTGTGTGTACGCAGTGTGTGCAGCTGGAAAAGCTGCTGCCATGGCCACCAGCAATGCCACCACCACTGTAGAAGAAGATGAAGATATTGGATTTATATCCTGCCCTCCACTCCGAATCTCAGAGCGGCTCACAATCTCCTTTATCTTCCTCCCACTCAACAGACACCCTGTGAGGTGGGTGGGGCTGAGAGAACTCTCACAGCAGCTGCCCTTTCAAGGACAACATCTGCCAGAGCTATGACTGACCCAAGGCCATTCCAGTAGGTGCAAGTGGAGGAGTGGAGACTCAAACCCGGTTCTCCCAGATAAGAGTCTACACACTTAACCACTACACCAAACTGGCTCTCCTACACCAAACTGTACCCTCCCTTAATGACTCTGGGCAGTTGGAAGCACGGGTGCAGAGAAAGGGCAAGGGAGGTGCATGGGTAGGTCAGCAGCAGTGGATCCCACCAGACGTCCTGGGCCCTGGCAGTTGCCTTGCCTCAGGGTATGCTGACACCAGCCCAGAACTTTTTTTTTAGCAGGAATGCAATTCCAGCTGGCTTGGCATTGGGGTGTGGCCTAATATGCAAATGTGTTCCTGCTGGGCTTTTCCTATAAAAACCCTGTGTGAAACAATGGTGATGTCAGGGGGTGTGGCCTAATATGCGAATAAGTTCCTGCTGGGCTTTCTCTTTAAAAAAATTCATGCATCAGCCCTATATGAAATCATTGGTTACTTGATGACAGCCAGGTTTTTTTTCTGTGTAGAGGACAGTTGTAGGTTTCATACTTGATGTATTCAGAAGTCTACTCCATGTTTTATTATTGTTCCAGGGTACCAGAATATGGAGTAGCTCCCAATCAGTTTTTCTACCAATCAGTAAAATAGGAGTAGGATTCCCCTTGGTCTTCATAATACCAGGGGGTCGAATTCTATGAGCCCCCCCAAAATGGTGCCCTTATCCTTCATTATTTCCAATGGAGGGAAGGCATTTAAAATGTGTGTGGTGCCTTTAAATGTGATGGCCAGAACTCCCTTTGGAGTTCAATTATGCTTGTCACAACCTTGCTTCTGGCTCCACCCCAATGTCTCCTGGCTCCATCCCCAAAGTTCCCAGATATTTCTTGAATTGGACTTGGCAACCCTAGTCATATGAATTAATTCAAGCAGAATGTCATCAAAACTTTAACCATATTTTATAGCAGACACTTAATAAGGTTTCAGATCTGTATTTTAATCCACACTGAACAAACCAATCAAGTAGTTACACCAGTTTGTCACTGTGCCTTAAAGTAACTGCAGCCATGCTTAACTTCCTCAAAGATTCCTCTTTGTCAATAGAAATTTAGGATTAAGGAGTGGACATACACATGTAGCTCTGGGCTACTCTTCAGCCTTATAAGGCTTTGCAGCATCTTTCATTAAATCCACATTTGACTGGAAGATCTTCACCATAGGGGCAGCCTCCGTTTACTGAGACCACGCATTCACCCTCCAATGCTTTGCAAGTTGTAGGTACCACTGTACAAAAGAAACACATGATTCTGTCATCATTTGGGGAAAAAAAACTTCTGAAATTAACAAGGTTGGCCCCATGGCTCCATATGTAGATAGTAATCCAAGACATATTGATAATATGGAATTCTCTGTCTGGGATAAGTGATGCTTTGTATTCTTGGTGCTTGGGAGGGGCAACAGTGTGAGGATTTCTAGTGTCATGGCCCCACTGATGGACCTCCTGATGGCACCTGGGTTTTTTGGCCACTGTGTGACACAGTGTTGGACTGGATGGGCCACTGGCGTGATTCAACATAGTAGTCACCAACTTAGTTGCCAGAGAACCTGGAGAAGTAACTCACACATGTCTGGCCATAGAGTGTGGGCAAACCTATCCAGGGGCAAAAGGGACTTATGTAGTACAAGCAGCCATAATGCTACAAAGGCACTCAAGACCGGTGCAAGAGTGCCCACCAGAAGAACGGACAGCTTCCCGGTGTTCCATATGCCAGCCATGGAGCGGAAGAGACTGCACCGCCAGGAGCTATCCAGGCAAACGTTTATGAAGCACTGGCCATGGAATCCACCGTGGAGGGCTAACACCACACACAGCCATCTTCCTACCAGGCTTGACTCCATTCCAGCGAAGCAGATGGCTCATGTACACACCAGATGTCACCTTTGGCCTGCAAGCAACCTACCCACCCCAAGAGTGGTTAATTGTCCAACCGCCACTTTCTTTGTCCAACGGAATTCAAGACAAAGACTAGTGCCCAGGAGAAGACAGAAGAAGAGGAAGACCATCTTCAGTCAGAGCCAAGTTCCTTTGTGTGAACTGGGTGTTACCTAGGCCATGATTTGACTCTCTATTGCCACCCTTTCTAATAAATCTAATAATCTTAAGTATTCCCCACCCAATAATCACTTCTATTCTTCCCAACTGTCATTTTGGAGCCTCCCCCTGGTCCATTTCAACCTGAAAGTTCACTCAGGTATCCAGGATCCAAACAAGTCCATTGGCCAGAAATGGGCACCCAATTAGGTGCCTCCAATGCACTTTCTATTGGTTGTCGCAGTAGTCCAGCCCTTATGGTCACTGCGAAACCTCCTTTTTGGGGGGAGGTCATGCATCAGCTGACCACCTTTCTCCTCCCTCGTACCTACCATCCTGAGGGCTCAAGAGAGTCCTTATAATCTGTGGACTACAGGTGTGCTTCTAGCAGTATCCCAACTCTGCTGCATAGATCCATCCCCGATTCCTGATCAGTTTCGGGTCCCTTTTCCCACTTCCTCGCTCGTCGCCATTGGAGCCTTCCTTGAAGACTACGATAGGTAAATATCGCCCTGTTTGTCTACCCATGTGTTCCCCTGTCTATCTATCTATATTTCCTAGGACTGAATGTATGATTTTATGAGCATTTTATCTTGAATGGAAGCCTATATTTTCCTTAATAAATTTTAACTGTTTTTACTTAATTAGAGTTTCTATATTTGTAAGCATTACTTTCTTGACGGTTAATCCTGTATACACAAGTAAAACAATCCTGAGTGAGCCAGGTGCCCACCTAACAATTCCCCAACCTCATTTTGAGGGCATTTTGGCTTACAGCTGCTCTGTGTTTCGGTTGGAGAGAAACGTGTTGTACAAATGAAGTAAATAAATAAATCCACACTAATGGATATAAATGCATGAAACTGGCTTGTACTAAGTCAAACTACCAGGATCAGTATTCATAATGTCTAACTAAAGTATTGTAACCGGCAGCAGTCATCTGGGACTTGCACATCACCCACTCCCAGGTAGTTTTAACTGAAGAATCCAGGGACTGAACCTGGAACTTTATGCGTGCAAAGCAGGTTCTCTACCACTGAGTCACAGCCTCTCCTTTTTTCTTAGCATCACTTACACATGCAGCATCTCCCATTGATTTCACAATGACCTGGAAGCGTATGACCGAAAGGGCATCTTTCATTTACTGGAACCCGGCAGTAGCCTCCAAGCAATTCGCAAGATGTACTCTGCGCTGCACAAAAGAAAAAGATCATGCTTTCATTATTTGGAAGATAGATGGTCATGGGGGCTACATCCTGAAGCAACTGACTGCCTGGTTAACATTGTTGTTCATCTCCATTGAGCTCACTCATTAGTTAATAATTCTCACAGCCCTTCTAGACAGCAACAGCTATAAAACAGGTGAAGACCAGCAACAAAACATTGCAGAGCATTTCAGTTCCCCAAAGGTTGGCTACCAAGATGACAAAGAATACCAGCTGGGACAATCCCAGCAGCGCTGCCCTCTAATCCTGGAGAGTGGTTTAGGTCTTAACCCATAGAGCCCCCACCTAGCTGTCTGGGAGCTGAAACTAGGCAGAAAGCCTTATTCTCCCTTCTGCCATCCAGCTGATGGGCACTATCATCACCAATACCTTCCAGCTACCACTAGCTTTTTTTGCTTCCTGTCATCCTTCCCTTACTGGTGGTAACCAGCTTCACAGCCATTCCCTCTCCATCCTGGTGATTGCCACTGCAGTTCCCTTCTCCAGTCCTTGCAATGCATCTTGGCAGCTGGGATCTCACAACATAGCATGGTAAGGCCTCTTCTTTAACACTGTTTTTTTTTAAAAAAATCTCCTTTTTTATTTAGTTTTCCATTCCCTCCCGCTCCGTAAACTGGGGCTTCCCCTAGGTTTGTATAAAAGATCTCCCCTAGCTGTATATGGCTCCATAGGGCCAATTTTGTTGACCTTTACTTGGGAACCATATTCAGAATTAGATATATTCAGAGCTTTTTTTTTTTGAGCAGGAACTCCGTTCATATTAGGCCACCCCCCATTCAGGTAGCCAATTCTCTAAGAGCTTACAGTAAACTCTTGGAAGTTTGATTACATCAGGGGTGTGTGGCCTAATATGCAAAGGAGTTCCTGCTACAAAACAAGCCCTGGATATATCAGATTATGCACTGTGTTTTTTGTGTTGGTGGTATCACTGTATAGCATCTTCCACACACAAGTGACTTGTATGCCAATAATGTATTCTAGGATTTGACACAGGGGAAACAAAAAGAGGACAGGAGGGAGATAGAGTCAGTGATAAACAGTGAAAGGATATGTTTCATTTCACTTACATATGGGATTACTTTGGTAGAGGATGGAGACTAAAAAGCTAAGCTATCCTCACCAGTTCCAATCCTTAGCTATTAATGTCTTGATAATTTGAAAGAGTATATGTTTATCTGTATTATGTAGGCTGGTTCTTTTTATTTTCCTCTTTTCCTTTTTGTTGTTGTTTTCCTTTTTTCCTAAATGGGCTTTCTGTTTCATCTGAAATGTAATCTCATATCTTTAAAAAAAAAAAAAAAAACAACCCTATTTTACAAATTGATCAAAATCTATTCAGACTACAGCATCTAAATAAAGACAGATTTTGTCCTTCCAAATTACCAATAAAAGTTCTAGTATACAATCATGACATTATTTTATTCACTTATTATATTTATAATCTACTTATCTCACAGAAACTCAAAGTGGATTATGCCATGTAATTTAATGCAGTCAGTAGGATGATGAGACATTGAATAAGCAATAATGAGTGAGCAACAGCAAAATGATCCAATGAGAATTCACAATATCGATTTGAGATGAGCAGCCAAATGATTTACTGTAAGCCAACAGCCAATATGAAAAGGACTGGAAGTCTACCCCCCCCCCCCACACACACACACACATACACACAACAGGAAAAGCCACGAAGCCACTTCAGAGCAAGTTATGTCACACAGATGCTGTTGTTGTTTTTTGCATTAATTCATGCACAGACTCTTGACTCCTACACACATGAACTTACCAGTTTAAAAAAATGAAATCTGTAGAATCAGTTTATGAATCAGCATGCTGATTTAATCACCATCCAAATTTACATGCAGCTTTGAAATGAATCTTAATCTGCTAGTAAAAAAACCTTCCAAATTCATTAATATCCTTCATTTAAAAACCAAAATAGATCCTTTCTGTTAGCAATTCACCTCTCTGAGCAAGTATCTTACCTGAAGCAGGGTGGAAAAGAAGAACCCCCAGAAAAAAGAGAAGGTAAACAAGTCTCATGACTGGAGGTTTTGCAAAGATCTCAGGAGTGCTAGAGGCAAGCAGCTGCAAGGCAGAGCAACAATGATGACTGGATAAAACTAGGAAGCTTCTGTATTTATTGAGGCATAGAAATAATGGACTATTGAAATATGGGTCTTTGCTACAGAGCAGTGCTTGTGCAGCTGAGATCTAATGAGAGCCCGCTACCCAGGGCTGGATTAACAATTTAGCCAAGTAGGTACTGGCCTATGGGCCCCTATGCCTTTAGGGGCTCTGGGCCAGCTCCCCCCCCCCCATTTCCGCCCCTGCTTGCAGCCCTCCCAGCCTGCATGCACAGCCAGCAACTCAGCCGCTCTTTGCCTGACTTGCCCACCTGGTGCGGCTGCTTATGGTGTTGTCACCAAGTTTGCCTCTCTCTGACTCCCTCCCGGAAATTTGTCAAAGGGGCTTTTGAGAAGGGGGCCTGCAGGCTGCAGTGGGGGCCATGGGCAGCAGGGCAGGTGCTCTGACTCTGAAATAATTTGCAAGAGGGACGCCGATATTTTGAATGCCTAGGGGCCTCCACAGGCTTTAATCTGGCACTGCCGCTACCCTAGGTTATCCTGGTCAGGTTGGATCTTCACTAGGCAGGCGTATATAGAAGGAGCTGATTTTTTTTTTAATTTAAAAAAAAATGTGAAAGTGAATCATGAAATGCAGAAAGCACAGGGTGAAATGAAATTATGTAAAATTCAAATAATATCAAGAAAAATAGAGATGACATTCACAAGTAACTGACAATCTCCCTTGTTTTGCTAAGCAAGTAAAGAGGTGTAATGACTGAGGAATCAAAGTCCTTGTTATGTCCTTGAAAAATGGTATCAAGTAGCATCAAGAAGAAGAAGAAGATATTGGATTTATATCCCGCCCTCCACTCCAAAGAGTCTCAGAGCGGCTCACAATCTCCTTTACCGTCCTCCCCCACAACAGACACCCTGTGAGGTGGGTGGGGCTGGAGAGGGCTCTCACAGCAGCTGCCCTTTCAAGGACAACCTCTGCCAGAGCTATGGCTGACCCAAGGCCATGCTAGCAGGTGCAAGTGAGGAGTGGGGAATCAAACCCGGTTCTCCCAGATAAGAGTCCGCACACTTAACCACTACACCAAACTGGCTCATCAAGATGATAGCTGGTAGGGTGACAGTTGCAGAAGTGTTTAAATGTTTGGACATACAGCAATGTACATGAGGTAGGCATAGCTCACACTTGTCGCTTGGTTTTCCAGCCTGTGGAATATGGCTCACAGAAAGTTATTCCAGAAGATTCTTCCAGACTATAGAGAACTATAACAAATGATACTAGTCTAGTGCTTGGTTGCAGTCCAACTCCAAAAGCCCTTCCCTGAAATACTGCCAGAAACCAGAGGCGTCACTAGGGTGGGTTGCACTCTGGGGTGTAACTGATTCAAGTCACACCCCCCATTGGGCATCACCCCTTTTGGAGGGCTGCGTCACCCCCTCCGCACACAACCCCGCCCACTTCACATGGCCCCTCCCTCATCCACCCTCTGGTCACATGACCAGCCCCCTCTGGTCACGTGACCAGCCCCCGTAATCCAACCCCGTTGGAGTTTTGGAAGCCCCCCCCCCATGCACAGAAAGCAAGCAACTCAGCAACACGGCACCGGTTTGGGAAGCCCCTCCACCCCCCCCCACCCCCCAGGCACACAGAAAACAGGCAGGACTCACTCAGCAGAGGCACCGTTGGAGTTTTGGAAGCCCAGCCCCCCCCCCACCCCATGCACAGAAAGCAAGCAACTCGGCGGCAGCGTGAGCTGGGAAGCTCAGCCAGCCCGCCCACTCACCCCCGCTGAACAAAATGCTGATCCCCTTGCGGTAGAGACGGCAGTGCGGCCCCGGTTTCAGAATCCCAGCCAGCCCACACAGCAGCAGCATTCTAGTCCCAGGGCCAGCCCCTTCCTGTTGGGGGGGGGGTCATGGGTCAGTGCCTGGGGGCAATGAGAATGCTCTGGAAGAGGGCCGATGGCCCCCTTGGCCCCGCCCTAGTGACGCCGCTGCCAGAAACTCTTGGTATTTCCTTTGGAGAGATGCTCCTAAAATGTTCAATTCAGTTCAATTAGTTGGCCTTAGTATACCTTAGCTCCACAAGTGAATGTATTAATATGCTCTGCCATCCATCACTTTATGTCGTACTGCACATCAGGGGACACCTTGACCTGTAAAAGTTCTCTAGGAAAACATGAAGCTATGAGTTATCTAAATATATTTTTGTCGTAAAGGTACCTATTCTTGGCATTTTAAGACAATCAAAGTTTTCACACATTTTTAAAAATGTGTCATAGCTAATCACCAGAGGTTTGATTTAAAATGGGGTTTTCAAATTGGATGACCAGGTTAGGCAAAAAGGTGTATTTTGGCTCAAAAGTGCCCATATTTCTTGGTAAAGCAGCAATTTAGTTTGGTAATAAGATGTTAGTTCCATAGAATACCTGTGATTTATAAATATAGTATTTTGACAAGGTGTTCTGCATAAAATAAAGTAGGGCTTGGTTGTATGTTAGGAACCATCAGGAACTAAGAACATAAGAACATAAGAGAAGCCATGTTAGATCAGGCCAATGGCCCATCCAGTCCAACATTCTGTGTCACACAGCGGCCAAATATATATACACATATACATACACACACACTGTGGCTAATAGCCACTGATGGACCTCTGCTCCATATTTTTATCTAACCCCCTCTTGAAGATGGCCATGCTTGTGGCCGCCACCACCTCCTGTGGCAGTGAATTCCACATGTTAATCACCCTTTGGGTGAAGAAGTACTTCCTTTTATCCGTTTTAACCTGTCTGCTCAGCAATTTCATCGAATGCCCACGAGTTCTTGTATTGTGAGAAAGGGAGAAAAGTATTTCTTTCTCTACTTTCTCCATCCCATGCATTATCTTGTAAACCTCTATCATGTCACCCCTCAGTCGACGTTTCTCCAAGCTAAAGAGCCCTAAGCGTTTCAACCTTTCTTCATAGGGAAGGTGTTCCAGCCCTTTAATCATTCTAGTTGCCCTTTTCTGAACTTTCTCCAATGCTATAATATCATAGGGGCAGGTTGGTCTAGTTGAAGCTGTAACCATCAAGTAGCCATCAAGTTAAGTGACCATCAAGTTACAGCTAACCTATGGTTACTCTAGGATTTTCAAGACAAGAGATGAACAGAGGTGGTTCAGCGTTGCCCACTCTGTGTAGTGACCCTGGTCTTCCTTCATGACCTCCCAGCCGAGTACTAACCAGGGCCAGCCTTGCTTGGCTTCCAAGAGCTGATGAGACTGGGCTAGCCGGGGCCATCAAGGTCAGGGACAGATTAAGGAACCAAATTGGCTACTTTGTTGCCTGATTCATAAATACATTCAGTCCTGGTCACGAAGACCTCTGGATCGATTGTACAGGGGCTTTTAAATCTAGGGTTCAGTCCCGCAGTTGCAAAGACCAGCTTGTGGGAACAGGCCACCACACCCCCAAAATTGGAGAGGATAGGATTGCATTTGATCTGGAGATAGACTGGAATTGGGGAGAAGGGATGAATCAAAGTAAGTAAAGGCACTAGATAGTTCAGTTAAAGTACTGAAACCCCAAGGTTACTGAAAGGGGCTGTTATGACACATTCTGTTGAGTGATTGTGACACACCCACACCATCAGTTGCCAGAGGCTTTCCGGCAGTTTCTCCATGCTTCTTAAAACCTAGGAAACCAAACAGGAAATTGTTGGTCACTAGTCCAAGGTTTAGTTTTGTCCTTATACAGGTATTTGTTTAGTAAACGGCTAGGTTGAACAAGCAAAGTCATAGAATCATAAAGTTGGAAGAGACTTCCCTGGGGAGGGATCCACAGTTTCCACTCCATATGGCCCTGCATTCTTTTTTTTCTTAAAAAAGCATATGGTTCTGTCATTAGTGCACTGGGGCTAAGCATCTGCTTTGCACACAGAAGGTTCCAGGTTCAATACCTGGTATCTCCATTTATTAAAGATCAGGTAGTAGGTAATGCTTTGAATGCCAGAGGGAGCTTAGATGTCCTTTACAGGACATCATAAATAGATCCCTCGTAGAGGGGCGTTTTCCAACACCTCTGAAAGAGGCCTTGGTCCGCCCCCTCTTGAAAAAATGTACAGCAGACCCGGCCGAATTGGCAAATTACCGCCCGGTGTCTAATTTACCGTTTTTAGGTAAAATTATGGAGAGGGCAGTGGCGTTGCAGGTTTCTGGATGATGATTCCGTCCTGGACCCATGCCAGTCTGGTTTCCAGCTGGGCCATGGGACGGAGACGGTGCTGGTCGCCTTGGTGGATGACCTCCAGCGGCAACTGGATCGAGGCGGCGCCGCGGTACTGATGCTGTTAGACCTGTCGGCGGCATTTGGTACAGTCGACCATCAGCTGCTGACCCGCCGCCTCGCCGACATAGGGGTTCGGGGGTTGGTCTTACAATGGCTTTCCTCCTTCCTCTTGGGTCGGGGACAAAGGGTGGCGATTGGGGGCGAGCGGTCCCAGAGGCGCACACTAGATTGTGGGGTGCCTCAGGGAGCAGTTCTCTCCCCGATGTTGTTTAACATCTATATGCGCCCCCTTGCCCAGATTGCCTGGAGGTTTGGGCTGGGTTGCCATCAATATGCAGATGACACCCAGCTCTATCTACTAATGGACGGCCGGCCCGACTCCGCCCCAGGGAATCTGGATCAGGCTTTGCAGGCTGTTGCAACGTGGCTTAGGCTGAGTGGGCTGAAGCTGAACCCGACGAAGACAGAGGTCCTTTGTGTGGGTCGTGGCGCTCTGGGGAAGGAAATATCTCTCCCGGCCTTTGATGGCGCGCCATTGAAAGCAGCGCGCCAGGTAAAGAGCTTGGGTGTTTTACTGGAGCCTTCATTATCAATGGAGGCCCAGATAGCAGCCACTGCCAAGTCAGCATTCTTCCATCTGAGGCGGGCGAGGCAGTTGGCCCCTTTCCTAGAGAGTCGGGACCTTGCAACAGTGATCCATGCAACGGTCACCTCAAGATTGGACTACTGTAATGCCCTCTACTTGGGGCTGCCTTTGTGCCGGACCCGGAGGCTGCAGCTAGTGCAGAACACGGCGGCCAGGCTGTTGCTAGGACTCCCAAGGTGGGAGCATATACAGCCGGGGCTGCGTGAACTGCACTGTCTGCCGATTACATACCGGGTCCAGTACAAAGTGCTGGTCATTACCTTTAAAGCCCTATATGGCTGAGGACCGGCCTACCTGAGGGACCGTCTTTCCTCATATGAGCCCCAGAGAGCACTGAGGTCAGCCAGGAAAAATAAACTGACTACCCCTGGGCCGAAAGAAGTTAAACTTCAGAACACCCGTGCACGGGCCTTTTCAATCACGGCCCCTTCCCTATGGAATCAGCTCCCGGAGGAGGTGCAGGCCCTGCAGAGCCTCGATCAGTTCCGCAGGGCCTGCAAGACCACCCTCTTCAAGTTAGCGTACACGGACTGCTGAATTATGGTTGTTTATAAAGGGAACCGCCAATATGGTTCTGTTTAAGGACCTATGTTATTATGTACACTATGTAAACTGACAGAAATTAGCGCCGGAAATACCATCATCACTGCCAGATTAAGTTAAAATTTAATTGTATATTGACTGGTTTTTAATAATGTTAATTTTTAAGCCCTATACTTATTGTTCTGTATGTTTAGAAATGTCGTTAGCCGCCCTGAGCCTGCCTAGGCGGGGATGGCGGGATATAAATAAAATTTTATTATTATTATTATTATGAATGGGTTGCTTTCATAGTGTTGCATTATTTTAATTGTAATCAACCTCAAGAGGACTCTGAAGAGGCTGCGTAGAAATATCCTAAATAAATAAATGTGAAAGCATCTATCTGAGACCTAGGAAAGCTGCTGTTAATCCGTGTAAGCAACACTGACCTAGCAAGATCCAGAGTCTAACTCACTAAATGGCAGTTTACTGTGAAAATGTGCCCTGCAAAAAAAAAAAAAAAACACCATGAATTTAGATAGATGGACATAGATAGAAAAATTCTTATCTGACTGATCAATATGATCACATACGTTACTGAAGAGCATGCTGGATACCGCCCCCACCCACCCCAACAAGGCTTGCCTGGGTTTTACTGCTGTTTGCTTTCTAGCTTGGTTGGTTGCCAAAGTTATGGTTTGAAATGGTTTAGTGGAGGTATTTTTGTTGCATACCAAGTCTATGGTAAGCAGCTCACAATGCCTTTTAAAGGGCTAATTTCAGAGGGGTAGCCCTGCTAGTCTGTTGTGGCAAAAGCAACAAAGAGTGCTAGAGCACAAGTGTTGCATTCAGAAGATCTCTGCCTTTATTTTGTGTGAGAAAAGTAGCTTATGACATCATTATCCCATCTTACAACAACTATCTTGTAAGGAAGATTGGGCTGAGGGGGTCATAGTCACCCAGTGAGTTTCCATGACAGAGTGGAGATTAAAACACAGGTCTCCCAGATCAAAGTTTGACACTAGATCTTTTGTTCAGCCCCTGACATCTCAAGTAGAAAGGTGGAGAAAACTACCTAAGATCCTAAAGTAGTCCTATGAGTCTGAGTAAAGCTTGACAGACTGACAATAGACTTTTTCATGTGACATGAGCTTTTTTAATAAATCTAATAAGCAGGGGCATACATAATATCAGAAATTTCATTTCTCCTCACAAGAGCATAACTGGTAATGCATGGCCAACTTCTGTTTATTTGCATGACCACCGATAAACCAACCTGTGGGGGAGGGGGAGAGACAATGGAGTATTCCAGATCAGTCACATGACTTCCTTTAGCCAATAGAGATGTAAGGGCTTATATTGTGGTATGTAACAAATATATTCTTTCTGTTGGGAGAACAACTGACAAGACTGTGAGCTGATAAGAGAATATAAGAGTATAATTAACATTAGTCATCCATTTTCTTCTCCTACCTTGCCAGTCACTGGAAACAGTTATTAACATCTTACTTGCTTTTATATTTGTTCCAGCTCCTCAGAGATCACAGCTGACCTCCCAGCCATGAAGGGCCATAACCTGTTGATTGTTGCCATTTTTGGTGTCTTCCTGGTGTCTTTAGGTAAGAGAAGAAAGACAGGGGCATCCCTTCCTGAATCTGCCTATTGGCCACATTCACACTTTTCATTCCTGCCATTCTGATGTGACAAGATGAAGAAATAAATATTGAGAGCTTCTTCATATCTTTAAAACAATCAGTGACTCCAAGTGGCACATAACACAGTGAAGTCTAAAATGGCACCCACCCTAAGTTCTCCTGTATAAACTATAAGATTCCAGATTTAAGTTGTTTTCATTATTCACAATAAACCATAATCTTGCAATAATTCATGCAATTAATTTTCAGTGCTCCTTAATCCTATGTCTATGGAATCTTAACACAGACTTCTGATACATTTCAAAGCATTCCACCTAACATTCTCATCTAACAGAATACCGTTCCAGTGTTGTACAAATGGCAGTCAGTTTACTTTAAAAACTTTCTTGAGAATGGTCTTCCTGTTTCTACATCATTTACCACATCTTTATTTTATCCATTTAACATCAAAAACCAACACTTATGCAATCAAGTTTCTGTATAGGGGAGTTATTTTTATTCCTAAATTTGTACAATTAAAAGTATCCCAGCTGTAAGCAAATTTTGTGACAAATATCATAGAATCATACAGTTGGAAGGGACCATGCAGACTATCTAGTCCAACCCCCTGCTACATCAGGATCACAGAATCATAGAATCAGAGTTGAAAGGTACCTCTAGAGTCATCTAGTCCAACCCCGTGCACAATGCAGGAAACTTACAAATACCACCCCCTAAATTCACAGGATCCTCATTGCTGTCAGATGGCCATTTAGCCTCTGTTTAAAAACCTCCAAGGAAGGAGAGCCCACCACCCACTGAGGAAACCTGTTCCACTGAGGAACTGCTCTAATGGTCAGGAAGTTCTTCCTAATGTTGAGCCGGAAACTCTTTTGATTTAATTTCAACCCATTGGTTCTGGTCCTACCTTCTGGGGCAACAGAAAACAATTCCACAGCATCCTCTATATGACACCCCTTCAAGTACTTGAAGATGGTGGCAAGTACTTGAAGGGCTATCATATAGAGGATGGTGATGCCAAAAACATCTCTGACAAATAATCATCCAGCCACGTTTTGAAGACTGCCAATGACGGGGAGCTTCCTAGGCAGATGGTTTCACCTCTGAACCACTCAGACGATTAAAAAAAATCCCAATATCCAGCTGGTACTTTTCTGCTTGTAATTTGAGCCCATTGCCTCAGGTCCTATCCTTGGCTGCCAAATGGAACAGCTCCTAGCCCTCCTTTAAATAACAGCCTTTCAAATATTTAAAGAGAGCAATCATGTCCCCTAGGGTGGCCATAATATCTGCAGGCCAGCCAGGGACACCTTGAGGGGGGGAATGATGTGTGTGTGCACGCGCGCCACCGGAAACAGGAAGTGACGTCACTTCCGGTTCCGTCATGCCACCGCCGGAAACAGGAAGTGACATCACTTCCTGTGACATCATTTCCCCCGCGCCACCTGCCGGAAGCAGGAAGTGACATCACTTCCTGTGACATCATTTCCCCCAAATGCCACTGCCGGAAACAGGAAGTGACTTCACAGCACTTCCTGTGACGTCCCCAAAAATCCCCCAAATATCACCGCCGGAAACACCAAAATTATTTATAGAGAGGGAAAGGGGGAAATAAAGTTAAATAAAACTCTTTTTTTACTTTTTTCAAAGTGAGAAGACTAGAGAGAACGGGTTCCACGCTGAGAAGTGTGGAACCCCCAGTGGGGTGGGATCCCCCAGTGGGGTGGGCTCCACACACTTTCGGTGTGTGGATCCCACAGTGGGGTGGGCTCCCGACTCCCTCCGCCGGCTGTTTCTGATAGCCCTGCGCCCCCTCTTTCATTTGATATGTGTCCTGTGCGGGTGCCACCCTTCCGCCGGGAGATGCCGCAAAATGAGCCCCCTTGAGGCTTATGGCGGCAGGGCTCGGGAGAAGCGAGCTAGACTGCTGTTCTTTTGAGGGGTTATAGAGTGTTTCGAGCCCGTCCCTGTGCCATTGGTCCCATCATTGTGGGACCCAGGGGGCTGGCGCGGCGGCCCACTGAAGCAGCCTGTTGGTCACTTCCGGGTTCCTGTCCTGCATCTCGACCTGTGTTATTAGTGACAGGCTGCTTCGGCGGGCCGCCACGCCGGCCCCCTGGGTCCCACAATGATGGGACCAATGGCACAGGGACGGGCTCGAAACACTCTATAACCCCTCAAAAGAACAGCAGTCTAGCTTGCTTCCCCCGAGCCCTGCCGCCATAAGCCTCAAGGGGGCTCATTTTGCAGCATCTCCCGGCGGGAGGGTGGCACCCGCACGGGACACATATCAAATGAAAGAGGGGGCGCAGGGCTATCAGAAACAGCCGGCGGAGGGAGTCGGGAGACCACCCCACTGGGGGATCCACACCCCGAAAGTGATGAAGGTGGTGCAGAAGGAGGGAAGGAAGGAGGGAAGGAAGGAGGGAGGGGAGGAAGGAGGGAGGGAGGGAGGGAAGGAAGGAAGGAAGGAAGGAAGGAAGGAAGGAAGGAAGGAAGGAAGGAAGGAAGGAAGGAAGGAAGGAAGGAAGGAAGGAGGGAAGGGAGGAAGAAAGGAGGGAGGGAGGAAGAAAGGGAGGGAGGGAAGGGAGGAAGGAGGGAGGGGAGGAGGAAGGAAGGAAGGCCGGCCGCCCCCTCCCGCCAGCCGCCCCCCCCCGCTTTTGGCCCCCTCCCTCCCTGCCTGCCTGGGGGGGATTACCGTCTCGCAGGGCGCGGGTGGCGACCTCCCCTCCGGGCGGGCGGGCGAGCTGGCCAGGAGGCACAGCAGCAGTGCGAGGAGGAGCAGGAGGCGGCAGCGGCAGCGGGCGGCCCCTTCCCGGGCGGCGATGCAGCGGCTGGTGCTGGTGGCGGCGCTGCTGGTCGCCGGGCCTGCAGGGAGGGCGGGGCGCCTCGGCGGCCTCCTCGCCGCTCGGACCCCCTCCCGGGCCTCCCCGCTTTGTGGGGCAGCTGCAGCCAGGCCGCCGGGCCTGCAGGGAGGGCGGGGGGGCCTCGGCGGCCTCCTCGCCGCTCGGACCCCCTCCCGGGACTCCCCGCTTTGTGGGGCAGCCACAGCCAGGCCGCCGGGCCTGCAGGGAGGGCGAAGCAGGGGGCCTCGCCACTCGGACCCCCTCCCCCCGCTGCTGGCGGGGCTGGCGGCGGCTGAGGAGGAGGCGGCCAAGCCCACCGACCCGGGGCCTCCCGCCACGCCGCCACCGCCGCAGGCGCCACCGGCCCGCCTCCCGCTCCAGCCACCACTGCCGCCGCCATTGTCCTGCTGCCGCCGCGCCGCCTTCCCCGCCCGCCCACCCGGCCCGCCGGCTCCTCTTGCTGGCTAAACCGGGATAGCCAGCCCGGGAGGCGGGAATTTGGAGGCAGGAGCGGGACTTTCCCAGGTGGTCGGGACGATCTGGCCACCCCCCCCCCCCCCTCAATCTCCTCTTCTCCAGATTGAACATTCCCAAGGCCTTCAGCCTTTCCGCATAGGGTTCTTCCTCCAGGCCCTTGATAATCCTCGTTGCTCTCTTCTGCACCCACTCAACTTTATCAACATCTTTTTTGAAGTGAGACTTCCAGAACTGCACACAGTATTCCAAGTGTGGCCTGACCAAGGCAGTATACAGTGGAGCTATGACCTCCTGTGATTTTGATGCTATAACCCTTTTGATACAACCCAGGATTGAATTGGCCTTTTTTGCCACAGCATCACACTGACTGCTTATATTTACTCTACAGTCCACTTGTACCCCAAGATCTCTTTTGCACACACTGCTTCTCAAAAGTGCATCTCCCATCCAGTATTTGTGCTTCACATTTTTGTGGCCCATATGTAAGACTTTGCACTTATCTTTGTGGAATTGCATCTTGTTCACAACCACCCACTTTCCAGATTATTCATCTTCTTGAATTTATGTTTCTTCTTGCTTTTTTCTATATACCTCCCCAAAGTGCCAATAACGGATCATGTAGACAGTGGGAAGTCCTCTATTTGGAGGATCTACACCATGGCATGTATGTCTCCTGTGTATTTCCAGCCCATGAGTCAGAATAAAAAAAAACCTCTTTAAATTCAGTGTATTGGAAAAACAGTGGGCTGCCAGTGCCTGTAGCCCATCCAGGGAAGGGAAGTTAAGATCCACCTTCAAACTATAAAGCTGAACTTTGCAAGGGGATGTCATGGCAAGCCACCTCAGCGTCTCACTTGTCTTTAAAGCCTCTTCCTGGGGTAACCACAAATTGGTTTTGCCTTGACAGCACTTCCATATATTTGTAATAATTGGCACTTCATGTCTTTCAAGATCATTGCTGCCTCCTTGTTAGGCAATTGCTTATTCTTCTGTGGACCACCAGTGATAATAAACCCCAATATTTCTTTGTTAAGGAGACAATATGAACATAGATGCCAGAAACTGTTGGGAAAGAGAAGGAAGATGCCGGGAACAGCAGTGTTTCTACAATGAACTTGAGATTGGAACATGTTACGAGAGAGCGATGAAATGCTGCCAAGAGATATATTAGACACCAAAATGGATATCCTCAGGACCTGGGCAAGAGAATTGAAAGCATCCTGATGCCTTTGTCTATGCTCTGCCCAACATTCAAATCTCCAGCCATGGAATAGAAACATCCATGGAACATCCAAATGTTACATGGATGGTCTACTATTCTTTCATCACTCTGCTTCATGTCAGTCTCTGGTGTCAAGCTGACTGAAGTACCAATCATTTAGTTTCCAAAAAAGCAATGGTTGAGTTATAGGGAAATGTTTCAATTTTCAAGCCAGGCTACATTTTCAGAGTGCAATCCAGCCAAATCATAACATTAAAAAAAAATCTGCTTTATGCTGGCTCAGACCATTGTTTCATGTCAGGAGTAGACAAGGAGAAAATGGCCCTGGAAAAAAGCACTGCCCCATCCAGCCTTGTCCTTCCTGGAAGGAGGAAAGAAACACTCTGGCTGACTGCCTGCCTGATCTCCTGCCCAACCAGACACACACTGTATGAGGCTTACCTGGGCACCACTCTTCTTGTCACTAGACCAGCCCAGTCCAGGGTGGGCATGCAAGCTATTGGCCTGTCAGGAGAAATCCCTGTGACCACAAAAGCCAATATGCCCCTATTCGATGTAGCCCAAATCTGCCCCATTAAAATGGTGGTAACTCTCCAAAATTCCTCAGCAGTGGCCATTTTCTATCCCTGCTACATGTGATTGCATGAAAATTACATACTCTGTATTGCTGTACCTGTGTTAAAAAGTGTCATAAGTGTTTCCGAATATAGTGGTGCAATTTTCATGATTCTGGGGCCCTAGCAAAAGGATGGGGCAAGCACCCTACCAGCACACACTAATTCTCTGGCTCCTTGTCTTGCTAGCTTGCTTCTCAGCCCAAGATGGGGCTTAAGAAACATGCAGCACCGTCTTCCATGAGTCCATCCAGAAGTAAGTCTCATTCACCAAATTCCCACTTTCCTTACAGCGCTCTCACACTCCTCTTCTCAGCTGGGCTTCCATCCAATTTCACACTATCTGCCACAGGGCTGCAACTAGCTCTGGCTTTTTCACACAGCAAACAGAAACCTCTAAAAACCAGTTTCTGTTTGCTGTGCAAAAAAGCTGAAGCTAGCTGCAGCCCCGGGGCAGATAGTGTGAAATTGGACGGAAGCCCCACTTAGAAGAGGAGCGTGAGAGCGGAGTAAGGTGAGTGGGAAATCGGTCATTGTATTTAATAAGGCTTACTTCCAGGTAAGTGTGCTTAGGATTGCATTGTAAGGCTGTAATCCTGTGTACACTTATCTTGTAAACATGAGCCCCCTCCTCCATCTTTAAATGGACTGTGGCCCTGACTCCAGACTCCCTGGACTCCCTTTTTGTGTTACCATTTGTGGACTGAGTTAACTCTGGCCTAGTATCAGAGATATAGGACTCTCATTGTTATGAACTCGTATGATGTGAACACAGGCAAACTGCTTCCATGGACATTAATAACAAATACCCACTTGGCCCTGACTCCAGACTCCCTGGACTCCCTTTTTGTGTTACCATTTGTGGACTGAGTTAACTCTGGCCTAGTATCAGAGATATAGGACTCTCATTGTTATGAACTCGTATCATGTGAACACAGGCAAACTGCTTCCATGGACATTAATAACAAATACCCACTTGGCTATAGGCAATGGATCCTGCATGATTCTAAGCATTTGGCAACTGTGCCAGCTTCAATATGGACATTTTACTCTGTGGGGCCAAACAGCAAGCACTCCAGATTGGCTAAGAGGCCTCCCTGCTTATTCATGCCATTGCTGTAACTGTGCATTCCTCCAGCATAAAAGGATTCCAGACCAGGCTTCCCCGAGGAGCTGCCAAGGTATTCAGAATGGCACTGCACTCCTGTCCAAGGAAGACAGAATCTAAGATCAGCCCTTAACCAGAAGCCATGATGAAGGGATCCTGAATCCATCTTCTTGCTCAGCAGCACATATGCAGGGTGGGTCAATGCAGATGCAAATGTGAAGAGCCAGCAGTTGGACAATAGAGCTTGCTGCAACAAGAAAAAAGTCAGTTCCTGCCAGCCATTGAGGACACAACGACTACCCCTAGAAAGAAGATCACTGGCCAGGAAGTAATCTTGTTATACAGATATCCCCCATGGTGTTTGCTCTGATGTTACAATGAGATAGCAATCTGGCTCTAAATTGACCGACTTCTTTTCTTTGTTTAGGGTAGTTTTTCAATAGGTAAACCCATCAGTACTTGCTAATCCTTTCAAGCTACTGGGAGTCTCCCCCTGTCTGCCCCTTTTGGTCACATGTTCTGATGTCACCACAGTGTCATAGGTCAGCTGACCTACTGGTCACAGACTTCATGACCTCATCCCCTGAGGGCACAAATCAGGTTATACCAAGGCTAGCTCATGGCAGCCACAGACTTGTACTCCCAAACTCTGTTTGGGCCACTCTCCACCTTCATGCTGTCTGCTTCAAAGGATCCATGGAACAAGTCGTATCACCTCCCCCCTCTGCAATTTTCCTAAATGTCCCCATAAATGTCATCTCTATTTTTCCTAGGAACTGTGTGATTGTTGTATGAATTATTTACCTTGTTTGAATGTGTGATTTCTTAATAAATATTTTTTCGTTTACTCAAAATCTCCTAATTACTTAGAAGAAAATTCTTGGGAGACCACCTCTTGTATACAAAGGTTTCCATTCTGCTTAAGTTGGTCATCTTTGCCCACCAAACCAATCTCCCAAACCTCTTTTGAGGGCAGTTTGGCTAACAATCTAGGAGTAAGGCTTTTTGCATACAGTGGAATTTATTCAGAGTTAAACATGCACAGAAGTATTCCACTACAGAAGCACAATCCTAAGCACATTTACTTGGAAGTAATCACCATTTAATGAAGTGTTATTCTATAGACAATAAAATGCAAGTCTGTTCCCAGAAAGTATGCCCATTGCTGTGGCAATTGCTGTGTAGAGGTGGCTATGGGATATCTTTTTAGCAAAACTAGCCTTTTCTCTTCATTCTTTTTCCAGATCAAAATCAACATCCCTAAGCTCTTTTTCACACATGAGGAAAAGATTTCCATACCATCTTGATATTTTCCCCCTGTTGGTGAAAAATCCACTTGAGGAATGGAATTTGGAAAACAGCTTAGGGGAAATAACTAAGCAGTTTCTCCCATCCCTTTTGTTCTCAGATACAGGCTTCTCTGGATTCCTACAGGCTAAAAAAAGGAGCAAAGAATCACATAGTTCCAAGCAGAACAAAGTTAGAGTCCAGTGGCAGCTTTAAGACCAAGAAAGTTTTATTCTGGCTGGGTATAAGCTTTTGTGTGCATACATACTTCCTCATAGCTCCGAGTAGTCTTGAGTCACTGTAGTGACAAAGTGGTTAATGCCTCCAGCACCACATAGACTTTAAAAAGACTTTGTGTGTGTGCTGGAGAACACTAGGGTAGGGTGGCCAGACCGTCCCGGTCTCCCGGGACATTCCCGGATCTGGCCACCCA